>NC_136067.1:1317688877-1318288877 GCF_964261635.1 Lissotriton helveticus
TCGAATGGCAAGATTGACGTGTCCAATTTCTTGAAATCTACAAAATGAAATACATTAAGTCCCATTAAAGAGGACATAGAATTGCATGAGTATACCCCTTAGTGGGTCAAGGCTCATCTAATCAGCCCATGCACAAATACATTGAAAGTGGAGCAAGATAGAACTAAGCAGTTGCTCACATATTGCAAAGATTTGGTGGAGGAGTTTAGTTGACTCACCCTTTAGCACTGTAGGCAACGGTACCATTGCGTTTCAGTGGATGGATACATTGGTCCTTTATAAATGAATCAATTGGTCCAATAATGGTCCTTATTAGTCAAGCTCTGTGGTAACATAATGAAAGTGAAATTATGGACACATACCGAACTTAATAGGTAGGATCATAGAACTAGTAACGTGACTCACTCTTAGCTGAGTTATCAGTTTGTGGCTGGTTCTAGCTCATTTAATCAGCTTCTGAGTGACCTGTTCAAAATAGGGCAGAGATTAAAGTAACTCTATAGACCTTCGAAACTGAATTGAAAGAAGTGAAAGGAGTCTGGAAGTAACTCATCTTTCTGATGTACACTACAGATTGTAGGAAACTGGAAATGTGGGCTGCGTGCAGTCAGCAGGCTGCTCATTGAGGGCCATATGTATCAAGGAACCAATTTGCGATTCTGTAATAGCGATTTTTAAGAAATCGGTATTTTAAAATCGCAAATTGGTATGTATCAAGAAAAACGCAATTTTTTAGCGATTTCTTGATATTCCTTAATTGCGAATTCGCAAATTGCGAATTCGCAATTAAGGAATACTTTCCCATTCATTTCTATGGGCTAGGAGGCCCATAGGAAGGAATGGGAATTTTTTCTCAATTTGCGATTTGCAATTTGCTAATCGCAAATTGATAATAATTTCAAGGGTGCAGGGGTGTCCAAAGGACACCCTGTTGCACCCCTGAAATAAGCATGGGTGCTCATGTGGTGCACATACATGCCCTAAAGGCATATATGTGCGTCACATGGCACTTTGAAAAATGCTGAAATGTGCATTTTTCAAGGAAATCGCAACTTACCACCAACTAGAAGTTGGTGGTAATTTGCGATTCCTTAAGGGCATTTTTGAATTTTTTTTTGCTTAATACATTGCATTTAAGGAATCGCAAAATTTGCGATTCCTTAAATGCAATGGCAAAATAAGGAATGGCAAATTCTGCAATTCCTTATTTTGCACCCAAATTCTTTCATACATACCATTTTGCAAAAATGAGTTCGCAAACATTTCGGCGTTTGCGAACCCATTAGGCCTTGATACATATAGCCCTAAGAGTGTGCACATCCGGGAAGTATGTGCGGAATACATGACTCATATTTTAACGTAATGGGTCATGGCTTGTGAAGCTACGAGCAAGACATACCATTTTATATCGGAGCACCAATAGGTGAGAGGGATTCCAAGGTTTGGAAATTGTTTGTGCGGCAAGCGCCTCCTGTGAGGAATAGAAGGACACCATGTTGTTATGGGAAACACAGAGGGTTACATTGCCTTATGTCTTAGCCAGCACTATCCAGTGGATGAGTCATGTCTAGTACTTTACATTGTGTCTATCATGTGGCAAAGGAAGACACACAGATGGAAGGTGCCTTGTTTGGATTTGTAAACAGTAGATCGGAGGTCCATAAATCAATTATGTAAATAGAACACTTAGCTTGAATAGTGCTAAATCAATATATTACATGGAGTGGTGAAAAGCTGGTTCCTGGTGGTAAGAGTCAATACGATGGATTCTATTGTAGGCCGAACATAGTGTATTACACTACTGCAGCAATAGAGAGGTAATGATTACGACATTACGTGCTGATTTATACAGAATGTTTAAAATTAAAACATTAATGGCACATGTAGTAGCAAACCAATGTTTCAAGGTGATGAGTACATAAATCGATTTTTCATTGTGATTCCCAATTAGGAGATACTCAATATCACACAGTGTATCTAAAATAGTATACTAAATAGCTAACACGATTTAAAAGTGCTTAAACCACAATTGTTCATGTATACAGAAATCAATTTTGTATTTGATTCACAGGAGATTCAATAATACTTTGGTATCTGTGACCTACTTTGTCAAAAGTGACCTGTGTGACAACATTGGTATAATTATATTACTTCATCAAAAAGGTGACTTACGTGACATCCTACTAAAGGATTCGATTGTACTTTGAAAACTAAATAATGACATCCAATCATATGTAGGTGTCTATGCCTAGTCAGGTCAAACGTGACTTGTGTGACATCATTGGTATAATTACTTAATCAAAAAGTGACTTCAGCCACAAGGTGGAGAGACCAAACACACAGTCAACTCTTGACTTAATGAAACTCTGAACCAACACAAATAAACACATTACATAAGTATCAGTCATAGCCTGGATAGATAACATATGTCTAATAAGCAGATTCCTTAGGTCTATGAGGTATGACAACTGAGGTAACATATCTATAGGCTGCACAAAGAACAACTGTGTGCAACAATGACTTTGTTTCACTACACATTCATAACACCTGCCTCATGAAGGTTTAGCAACCAGATCTGAGAGCTACATCTTGTTTGAGGTAATCTGGCACTCAGGCCTCATAGCTGAATGGAAAAGCCCCTTCAACGTAGGAATGGAAGGTCACAACAAACTCAATATCCCCCCTGTGAAGGATGCAATGAGATAATATTTGAATATCATACGAGCCGGTACAGCATCTAGACCAAGGCCATTCCCAATGACATACCAAACATATTCATGGAATACAAAGCAGTCCGACTTCAGCCATTGGAAGAGCATGAAACAGATGATAAAGGGGCGTAGTGCTGCAACTTTTGATCAGTAAATGCGAAACAAGGTCAACAACAATTACTAGCCTGTGAACTCCAGACATATCAACAAACAGATGACAGGTGCACAATCAATATACACATACAACAGTGTTAAAACAATTCTTTAGTTCGGTCTTTAAATTACAGGTAGGACCAAGGTGCACATACTGTGTTAGGCAACCTAGGATCAACACAAGGATACAGAGACACTAGTCCATGTGTCATGCATAGTTGAAAAAATAAATAACCTGATCATGTCTTGCAAAAGATACCATGTGGCAACTACACATCAACTACTTGGGTGCTAGATGCACTTCAAAGGGCCCCACCTGTCACAATGCACAGCATGTGAAAAGTATATGTTACATACCAGTCAATGGGATGTGTGTCATTACGAAACAGAGATATCAGTCTGTGTCAGTAACCTCTTGTAACTTCACACTTTAAAGTTGTAAGTTATAATATGTCCACCCTCAGATAACAATTCAATTTCAAAATAACAGTTGTGTTTTCTTTCACAGATGAGCCTACCCCTGGTTCATGTCAGAGTCAGGTCAGTGAGCAGAGTCAAACCACTGAACCCGCAGATACCCAAGAAGCCACAGTGATGACAATGTTTTCGCAGACGTGGACAATGACAACACACTTAGCACTTCTGGGGAGTTCATGCAGACAGACTCAGTTGGTCTCATTGAACAGACACCTCCAATCACCACAGCTAGTACAATAATATCCACAACCAGTACCCCTAGCAGAGGGGGACCGATCCGTAGCTTGCCATTACTACCTGCTCAGGTGGGTAACATCAACACATACACTGAGGAGGCAGGACTGAGTGGCAGCAGTCAATCCCGTGCAAGGGCTATGGTCAGTATAGCCAGACATGCTGTAAGGAGAATTGAGCTCAACCCATTTGAGGACATTGAGGAGACTTGACACCCAGCCTGTGGAGCAGATTGATCATTTGGTGTCACTGGGCTCACCCCTCTAACTACCACAGCTGTTGCATCATGGACCACAACCAGTGCCCCTAGTCCAGCTGGGTCAATACCTTGCAGACCTGTACCACAGGCTCAAGTGGTGAACACCATCACAGACACAGAGGAGGCGGGACCGAGTGGCAGAAGGCAGTCTCCTGCTAGGGAAACTGACTTTGGTCCCAGACGTGGGGGAAGAAGACATGTGTTGTGCGTAGTTCAGCCTACTGAGGATCTGAATGTGGAGGCTGCCCATGCCCAAGTAATGGGTTTTTACCAAGATTGCCATGGTGCGTTGGGGCACGTAGTATCTGTCCTGAATGAAATGATGGAGCTGCACCGGTCCAGTGACCATAGGCTGGAGGCTATTCAGCAAGATCTCTGGTTTGTGCACCGAGATGGCCTCTCTGGTCAGTGTCCTGCGGGACATCAATGACAACCTCAGGCGGTCTTTCACACCCTCGTCAACCACACCCTCTGGTCCAAGCACTGCACAGCCATCAACATTAGCAGGAGCCAGAGGATTTGTTGTTCCATCTGATGAGGACACTCGTGCAGACACACAAGATTCGGCAGCCCAGATCCCACCCAAGTCAGCAAGAGGGGACGTCTTCCTAAAAACCGAAGAGGGAAGATTTCCAAAACGTCAACGTCCACCAGTGGTCCCCCTTGACCATGATGTCTCTCTGTGTGCTAACAACACCTCCAACTTGTTAACTGTTACGGTTCACCACTCCTGGCACTGATGTGAGGAGTAGTTAAGAATTTATTAATGGAAACTGGACTGCACTCTACACATTACATTCATCCAGAAAGTTTTCTTCTGCACTTTTCTGTTGCTTCACATGTACCACAATTTACTATGGGACACTGTTTACGAAACCTATTCCACTGTTTCCTGCACAAAACAAATATCCATCACCCAAATGTTTGTCAATACTCATTTCACAGCACCTCAATTGGGTGTGGTATGATGTGTACATACCCCAATTTGGATACAATTTCATCCGAAACATGCTAGGGTAATCTAGATAAAGGGTTTGCATGACGTAAAATAAACTATGCCAAGTAATGATATACACTAAAGTGACTGGCCTTGTGCAAATGTAAGAACAACAGTGAATTTAGATTCCGAGAGGTGAGAGTAGTCAAAAAAAGTTACCTTTACTCATTCAGGCAGTGTTGCAGAAACAGAGCTTGATGTCGCTTGGAAACAGGTGTTGGAAATCAACCCTTCTTCTACATCCTATTATCCACAGGTTCAAATCAACCCTTATTGTCCAGCATTAGGTGTAGGGTGCCAAAGCCAGGTCTATGGCATTACACAATCAGCCCTAACACCATATCTCAACACAGCAGTCACTACATACAGGCACCAAGGACTGCTGTGGCACACATCAGAGTAGAAGAACACCTTCCTTTGGTCGCAATCCCTACAATGGTGATGTCACATATTATACACATTAGCTTGTGCAACCAACGCATAATAAACAAATGTGCCTTAGAAGTCAAGAACAAAACATCAATTTCTTGTGCAAAGTGCCTACCATGTAGGTCTGTCCAGGCCACTCCCAATATGAAGTTCGAACAGGAATCTCCAATCTACACTTTGTACCTTAGAACTGCAGGATATACACACTAAAGTCACAAATCAGAAATGACCTAGTGAAGAAGACATTGTGTTGACACCTGTAACTCAACACAGATTATATTAAACCTTCAGACAGATTTTTACAAAACACCAATTAACACTTCACAGTTGCACATTGGTCACTATAGGAGTGCCACACACATGTGGCACAATCAATCATCTTATTACGCCCATATCATCTGTCCCAGGCCACACATTTGGACACTTGACATTAACATTCCTATCTGAACCCCACTGCTACAATCTCTGCATGCACACTTTTGAACACATTCCTGCTATTGTAAAATATAGTTTCGTATAAGGTGCTGTCTAACATCTTCACCTACATCTTCCCGCTGTCATCGTCTTCACTAGGCATTTCACGTGGATCACCTAGTAGGTTCCTGTGTCCTGCTCCATCATCATCATCATCAATGAGAGGTACTTCACGTCTTATGGCAATGTTGTATAGGAAGCAACAGGCTACGATGATCTGACACGCATTCCTAGGTGAGTAGAGTAGAGCCTGCCACTCTTATCAAGGCATCTGAGCCTGACTTTCAGTAGCCCAAAAGCCCGTTCCACTGGCCGACGTGTCCTGCCATCGGCCTCTTGGTAGCAGAATTCCCTTGGCATTGGGGAATTACTCTGCGGCACCAATAGCCATGTCATGTTTGGATTTGCTTAATCACCTACAGGTGACAAGGATAGTAGTGCACAATGTGTCAACAGGAAAATTTAACACAGTATCTATTACAAAACAACTGAGATACTTGAAAAGTGCATACATGAACCCATGTGCAACAAAACATGTGTGATCATAAATCATATATAATTCATGATTAAAATACAAAATGACACCAGCATATATATAAATATGTATTTTACTCGGACATGAATGAAAATGTTCTATGAACATTTTTAATGTTATAAAATTATTGTGATTGAGACACAATTAGCCTTATGAACCTATTGTTCCTTAGTATGAAGGCATTGTGTGCTGATCCTGGTAACTTTTTTTTTTGGAAAGGAACAGGAGTGTGACCCATAAACCAAATGGGATTAGGGTGCAAAGTTAAAAGGAAAAACAATATCCCAAAGGTATGAATGAAAAGGCAGTTTATATTGCATGCACAAAGCATTACATGGATCAAAGAAAAGGAGACACTTATTCACATAAATTGGTTTTCAAAATTAATTTGTTCTATTTTGATATTCAACAAGAAAAGGAGAACATTTTATATAGACATGATTATGTACAGCACAGAATAAAATAATTCAAATGACAACCGACAAGACTTGGTGCTCAGTATATACAAGTGATATGTGGCGACGCAAGTGCAAAGGTGAACAGCGATGGATGGCGCAAAGTGAGCAAAATGAAGAATATACAGTGAATAGCTCAAAGATGTGACATAGAATCAGTGACTTTTTTAACTACAGTTCGTGATTTCAATGGAGTCACAACCAGATGCGCCTATAATTTGCGCTGTGGGGTCGACGACGTTTCGGTCCTTAGACAATGTGGACCATCTTCAGGACAGGGTTGTCTCGTTTGTGGGTGCTGTAGGGCAAAAGGACAGGGTTAGAGTCCCTGAACTTAATTAGAGATCACAGGAGGGAGGGCAGGGTAGGGGTGCACAGGTACGTACGGAGTGGAAGGGTGGGACAGGGCAAAAGTAGGGGAGCAGGTAGGGAGTGGAACTTAAACGGGCAAGCAACGCAAACTGATAGTAAGCCTGAGTGAGGAGTTCACAAGATGGTAGGTATCCTGTTTAGCCACGGAGCTGCCGCCCAAACAGTTGTAAGAATTCTATAGCCATGTTAACATTGGGATTGATTATACAGGATCAAAAGTAATTTCAAAAGGGCGGTGGACTATCTCTTGCCTTAGAGCCCCGAGATAGAAATTCAACATCAGGTGTTGGGAGGGCGGGGGCGTTTGGTAAAAAAATTCAGGAAAATTCCGAATTCAGTCTTACCTGTGAATCAGTAGTTTCTCAGCCCTGATCCAAAGGATCCGGCGAGGTTCAGTTAACCGCCCAAGAGCTCAAGTAAGACAGAGAGGAATAGTGAGTATGTTGCGTCCCAGTGGGGTCAAGCGTGCACAGCGGCAATGTGAGAAAATTACCTGAATCTTAAGACGGGTCACGGTGGGCGTCGTGAGAGAAGCGCGGCGATATAATATTTTGACAGCCAGGGAACTGCAAATGAAAGGGACCCATTAAAACCAGGGTTATGTCTAAGTTGGAAGGAAAACGGAAGACCAAATGGCGTCTCGGTTACCTGGAAATTGCAGGGTCCGGGAACGCAGTAAATCCGTTTAGGCGAACCAGCCAAGGGTCAGGGAGCCTGTGAGTTAGCTTGACCCCACTAGGACGCAACATACTCACTATTCCTCTCTGTCTTACTTTAGCTCTTGGGCGGTTAACTGAACCTCGCCGGATCCTTTGGATCAGGGCTGAGAAACTACTGATTCACAGGTAAGACTGAATTCGGAATTTTCCCGAATTTTTTTACCAAACACCCCCGCCCTCCCAACACCTGATGTTGAATTTCTATCTCGGGGCTCTAAGGCAAGAGATAGTCCACCGCCCTTTTGAAATTACTTTTGATCCTGTATAATCAATCACAATGTTAACATGGCTATAGAATTCTTACAACTGTTTGGGCAGCAGCTCCCTGGCTAAACAGGATACCTACCATCTTGTGAACTCCTCACTCAGGCTTACTATCAGTTTGCGTTGCTTGCCCGTTTAAGTTCCACTCCCTACCTGCTCCCCTACTTTTGCCCTGTCCCACCATTCCACTCCGTACGTACCTGTGCACCCCTACCCTGCCCTCCCTCCTGTGATCTCTAATTAAGTTCAGGGACTCTAACCCTGTCCTTTTGCCCTACAGCACCCACAAATGAGACAACCCTGTCCTGAAGATGGTCCACATTGTCTAAGGACCGAAACGTCGTCGACCCCACAGGGCAAATTATAGGCACATCTGGTTGTGACTCCATTGAAATCCCGAATTGTAGTTTAAAAAGTCACTGATTCTATGTCACATCTTTGAGCTATTCACTGTATATTCTTCACTTTGCTCACTTTGCGCCGTCCATCGCTGTTCACCTTTGCACTTGCGTCGCCACATATCACTAGTATATACTGAGCACCAAATCTTGTCGGTTGTCATTTGAATTATTTTATTCTGTGCTGTACATAATCATGTCTATATAAAATGTTCGTAATAAACAAAGGGGGGAGGGAGAGGAGAAGTGGATTCTGTCTCCCCTAGAAGTACGCATAAACAAAAGGAATCCACAAAATTGGGTTCGGTGATCCCTACAGTGGTGGGGAGCAACCAGTGTTGTTTAAATACCCCTCACACACCAAAAGGCCCCTTGGTGTCATGCTTCATCATCGGGGTCTTCGCAAACCTCTACGGAATGCGGCGTGCTGCGACTCACGACTACGTAGGAGCACTTGTAGGTGAACTATGTGTTGGTGTGAGTGAGGGTGAATTACTGTGAGTAGTGAGGTGAAAGAACGAAAAATTAAAAAATACCTGGCTCGTGGGTTTCGAAAAATTTTATTCAGTCCCCGGCTGGTATCGTTAAAAAGTGCAAGGGATGATGAAGCATGACACCAAGGGGCCTTTTGGTGTGTGAGGGGTATTTAAACAACACTGGTTGCTCCCCACCACTGTAGGGATCACCGAACCCAATGTTGTGGATTCCTTTTGTTTATGCGTACTTCTAGGGGAGACAGAATCCACTTCTCCTCTCCCTCCCCCCTTTGTTTATTAGGTATTTGGACAGCGCACAGCTGTGGGAGCCCCTCCCAACCTAGCAGAACACATTTAGTTCGGCGACACACATTACACTCTACATCGTACAAACTCTCTACACCAGCATGGAGGATGAGCACGGGCTGACATTCAGTGAGGATGACATTGATAGGATTTTGGCAGAAGAGAATCCATTCGAAGGACTAAGTACTAATGATCCTGCTCCTGCAGTAGGAGATTGGGATGAACTGACAAATGTGCGGAAGGTGCAGATAAGGGCTGCCCTATATGGTCTACTGATGAGGGAGTATTTAAGAAATAAACTGGCCCCTCAGGGCTTATTAGTCAAAAACGAACCCTTCATCTTCCAAGACGACCTTACCTTCAAAAAGGCGTGGTCCCTGATTTCCTGGCATTGCACCAGAGATTGGCTGGTGTTAATAGTACAGACTGCCAGCCGAAAATCTCAGGAGTTAAAGACAGAGATACAAAGACTGGAGGTCCAGTTAAAAGCATTGTTGATGAGGTACTCCCCCTGTATGCCAAACTTCATTGCGGTACAAAAGGGGATGATGGCGGAGCATTTGAGCAAATCAAACACTCACCCCCAGTCAACTGATCTGGGTTTAATCCATCACCATTCTTTAACTCACTCAGCCACCCCAGTTCAGACATGGCCATATGCAAATCAGTCTGACCCTGTGCCTCATGGGAACAGTCCAGCCCGAACTGCCAAGCCATGTCTTCCCTGGACCGGTAACAAGCATCCTGGGACCGGTTTCGGATTCATAATCCTCATCAGCCAGGCTATCTTGAATCCAATGGCCAAGTGAGCAAGGGACTCACGTCTGAGCATACCCTGCCAACTTAGGCCGAACAAAGCGGTACAAAAGGGGATGATGGACGGAGCGTTTGAGCAAATAAAACACTCACCCCCAGTCAACTGATCTGGGTTTAATCCATCACCATTCTTTAGCTCACTCAGCCACCCCAGTTCAGACATGGCCATATGTAAATCAGTCTGACCCTGCGCCTCATGGGAACAGTCCAGCCCGAACTGCCAAGCCATGTCTTCCCTGGACCGGAAACAAGCGTCCTGGGACCGGTTTCGGATTCATAATTCTCATCAGCCAGGCTATCTTGAATCCAGTGGCCAAGTGAGCAAGGGACTCACGTCTGAGCATACCCTGCCAACTTAGGGCGAACAAAGCGGTACAAAAGGGGATGATGGACGGAGCGTTTGAGCAAATCAAACACTCACCCCCCAGTCACCTGATCCGAACTGTTCGGGTTGGACTGTTCCCATGAGGCACAGGGTCAGACTGATTTGCATAAGGCCAGGTCTGAACTGGGGTGGCAGAGTGGGCTAAAGAACGGTGATGGATTAAACCCAGATCTGTTGACTGGGTGTGAGTGTTTGATTGGTTCAGATGCTCCACCCATCACCACCTCCTTTGTACCACTTTGTTCGCCATAAGTTGGCAGGGTAGGCTCAGAAATGAGTCCCTTGTTCACTTTGCCACTGGATTCAAGCACGCCGGGCAGAAGACGGCTGAAATGCCAGAAACCGGTCCTCGGAAGCTTGTTTCCGATCCAGGGAAGGCATGGCTTGGAGGTTCGGGCTGGACTGTTCTCATGAGGCACAGGGTCAAACTGATTTGCATATGGCCATGTCTGAACTGGGGTGGCAGAGTGGGCTAAAGAACGGTGATGGATTAAACCCAGATCTGTTGACTGGGTGTGAGTGTTTGATTGGTTCAGATGCTCCGCCCATCACCACCTCCTTTGTACCACTTTGTTCGCCATAAGTTGGCAGGGTATGCTCAGACGTGAGTCCCTTGCTCACTTTGCCACTGGATTCAAGCAAGCCGGGCTGAAGACGGCTGAAATGCCAGAAACCGGTCCTCGGAAGTTTGTTTCCGGTCCAGGGAAGGCATGGCTTTGTAGTTCGGGCTAGACTGTTCCCATGAGGCACAGGGTCAGACTGATTTACATATGGCCATGTCTGAACTGGGGTGGCAGAGTGGGCTAAAGAACGGTGAAGGATTAAACCCAGATCTGTTGACTGGGTGTCAGTGTTTGATTGGTTCAGATGCTCCGCCCATCACCACCTCCTTTGTACCACTTTGTTCGCCATAAGTTGGCAGGGTATGCTCAGACGTGAGTCCGTTGCTCACTTTGCCACTGGATTCAAGATAGCCTCGCTGATGAGGATTATGAATCCGAAACCGGTCCCAGGATGCTTGTTACCGGTCCAGGGAAGACATGGCTTGGCAGTTCGGGCTGGACTGTTCCCATGAGGCACAGGGTCAGACTGATTTACATATGGCCATGTCTGAACTGGGGTGGCAGAGTGGGCTAAAGAACGGTAAAGGATTAAACCCAGATCTGTTCACTGGGTGTGAGTGTTTGATTGGTTCAAATGCTCCGTCCATCACCACCTCCTTTGTACCACTTTGTTTGCCATAAGTTGGCAGGGTATGCTCAGACGTGAGTTCCTTTCTCACTTTGCCACTGGATTCAAGCAAGCCGGGCTGAAGACGGCTGAAATGCCAGAAACCGGTCCTCGGAAGCTTGTTTCCGGTCAAGGGAAGGCATGGCTTGGCAGTTCGGGCTGGACTGTTCCCATGAGGCACAGGGTCAGACTGATTTGCATATGGCCATGTCTGAACTGGGGTGGCAGAGTGGGCTAAAGAACGGTGATGGATTAAACCCAGATCTGTTGACTGGGTGTGAGTGCTTGATTGGTACAGATGCTCCGCCCATCACCACCTCCTTTGTGCCAAACTTCATGGCTCATCAGAGGAGCAGGTGAGATTTGATAGATGTTCGATGCTTAATAATCTTGCAGACTATACATGTTTGGTGATATGTAAGTATCACATATGTGCTATGGCCAACACATATCCGCATTTCATATCTTGCCTTCTCTGGCAAGGTGAGGTATGTGATGGCTGAGGATTGACTGTGCTGCTTTGATTCACTTAAGACTACAATGTGTCTGACTTCCAAAAAATCACAGTCAGGAGCATGCATTTTCTACATGATACTTTTGTCACAGTGCACACAGTTGTCACACGCCCTGTCCTGCAGCGGGGCGGGAAGAACCCGATGATGAAGCATGCCACCAAGGGACCATTTGGTGGGTGAGGGTTATTTTAAGAAAAATCTTTTCCCTTAAGGAATATTACTATATCTGGAAGGATATCAGTTTAAGCTTTCTATTGGATTTCTTTTGATTATCTATTTGATACAGGAGGCACGGTCCACTGCATACCTCTCTCTCCCTCTTCCTGATTAATGTGAGATATAAGAAAGACATTACATTTGAACAGTGTAGAAATACCACCTGAAATCCTCTAATAAACCTTTGGTCCATGTTTTTTTTTTTTTAATGTTTTTATGTTAAAGAGTTTTATATAGCGCAAACTTGACCTGAATCGTGTATCAGAGCGCTTTACATAGCACCAGTTGCATTACATGAGGACACATTCATTGTTTGTTAGGCACGGGCGGATTAAATGATTTGCCCAGAATCACAGGATGTTCAGCGTCATTGCGGAGACTCGAACCCGGTTCCCCAGATTCGAGGTTGAACGCCCTGGTCGTTAGGCCAACTCCTCTCTATACATGTCAAGGAGTACAGAAGCATTGTACTGGGGTATCAGCTGATCCATGTCATGAGATGTCCCATCTGCACAATATTGCGTATCATTACACATGTCTCAACCTTTCTGAAAAATCCTGGTTACAAATTGTCTACAACATTACACATGATGCACTAGATACATGTACCTCGTTTGTGGAATCATGTGTAGGTCTTGTGGCTGAAAGACTCGCTGGTATAAGTATATTAATGGGTGAATATTGTAGCTGATATGTAGAAAATAGTAAACAGGAATGCGAGAAAAGTGAGGGAAATGACATGATATGTGTAATTTTAACTTTGGATGATAGAGCTCAGCTTAAAAGCATGGAGTACGTACATATTCAACAAATGTCTCACCAAGACATTATGGCATTATTGGATGTAACTGACATTGACAACTAACATTGATTAACAAGTTATGTCCTCAAGTCTGATCATAAATTGAACCAAAGGATGCAAAACAAAACTTTGTTTTGTTGACATGTAATGATGCCCATTGTTAACATATGTTCTACTCATACTCTTGGGATGTGGATATACTATGTACAGGTACGGCTTTATGACTTTTTAACATGCTTGCAGTCTTGTGCAATGCCTACAGTTTTGGAACATATGGTTGTCATAATGTCTTCCTAATACCTAGTTAACTTGTTATTTCAGCAAACGACCGATCAAGTGAAGGAGACAGGGCCCATGATCTTGGTGATGCAGCTGCCACAAGTTTGTCTAATCTGGATTCAGACACCGATGGACCCAGTGGCCAGGAGGGTGATGGGAGTGCCACGGAGAACAAAGACACTACTACAGCTGTTGAGTTTGACTCCAGTGGCCAATCCTTGGTGGTGGCGGCTACTATGCTCACTTATGCCGATACACCTTTGTCCACCACTCCCGTTCCAACTCTGTCCTCCCTGCTGCTCCACAACCAGTTTCCGAGGGCCCTTTCTTTAAGAGGGGACCCGTCTCCACAACTCCAGGCACCTCTACCCTTGGTGAGGAGGCCATTGACTTCCTGAAACAGATCTATGTCAGCAGACTGCACTGATGAATACCATTCAGGGTCTGGGTAGCCAACGTGCTCACATGGCTGCCTACCCGGGTGGCATTAATAGTGGTATGTGTGACCTACAGGAATATTTTCAGGCTCTGGCTTCCACACCAATGGCAGCATTTACCCAATTCCAGTCTTTACATCCACATCATTCATCTTCTACATCCACAGTCTACACCCCCCTTCCTGTACCTGTCCATAGTCTCATTGCACACATCCATGCATAAACAGAGACAGACAGATCTAGCACACAACAGCCATGCCCACCCACAATCAGCCAACCCACCACACCCACACACAGCCAGCAATCCCACTCACTGTTAGCCACTCAACCATTCCCACCCACAGACAGCCAACTCACCACACCTATGAACAGCAAGCCATCCCCACCCACAATCAACCAAACTATCACACCTATACACACCCAGCAACCCACACCCGCAGTCAGCCCACCCACCACACCTATACACAGCATACATGACAACACTACAGATCAGTCCACTCCCTCTACCTCACAACCTGATCCAAAATTTGTTTCATCTGGACTCTCTGCCAAAGCCCAGTTCCTCAGGTGTTTTGGACTTTGCCCAGTACTAAACCTCCCATCCATTCTGCAACCAAAGCCCACTGTTACCATCCCCATTCCGTATGCCACCATGGGCAGACCCAGAGGTAGCAAAGTTGGGCACCTAAAAAGGAGGAGAAGGAGTAGAAGGAAGGCTACAGTTCAAAAAAGGAAACCACATTCAGGGGCTAAGTTCACCCCACCACCTTTAACACCTCAGCCCCCTCTTCTGTTGAGTAGTATGTCCCTTCCATGGGTGTTCCCTGAGGTGTAAACACATCAATGAGAGTTTGGGATCCAAGGGAATAGGGTTTAGAGACCAGCAAAGAGAAACTTCCCCTTTACCACATATATTAATAACAACCTATCTCTTCGGGTCTTAGTAATATAGATGATGAGCCTTTAAGGGATCAGAAAAAAATGAGTGTGTTCTACATTCAATCAACTCTCATTGTCGGTACTCATATTATCATGTTAAATCCTATTGGGAATTCATCCCTTAAGGACAAGAACCCGCACTCACCCTTGGGTGACATGCTTCATCATTTGGGTTCCTCTTTACCAGTAAGAAAACCTAGTCTCACGTGGAGCTGCGACTTTTCAGATATTAATGAAGGAGCTAAGAGATGTTTTATTCGTGTTATAGTAGGTAGGAAATCAATCACCAAATGAGAGCTAGTGGGGTGGTTGCAGTGCAGTAGAAAGTGATTAAATTAATTGTGTCAATAAAGGGGGTATTAAAACTGTCTAGATCAATTCACTAAACAATTTTATTCACGTGCTTAATCTGACAGGATTAAAAACAAAGGAATTAAGTAGTATGGATTTAAAACTACTTAGGGTCAACATGTTTCAGCCATATGATCCAATGGTAACTATATACTAAACATAAAATAAGTGATAAGTTTATATACTACCCAAGAATTCCTGTGGCGTGATACCTGGTAATACCGTGTTTATCTGAAAACAAGAGAGAGAAAAAATATATACAAACACTCAAAATTAATCCCGTAATATACTGTGCTCTAATTATGACATTGTTCATCGTCAATTATTATTGAAGGTTTAAACATTCATGTACCACTTACCCTCATAAGTAGGAAAATAGACCTCACCTCAAACCTGGCAACCAGCTCAGGGAAGGAGGCCCCGCACTGCGGAAAAATAGAAGTAATAAGCTCTTCTAATGTGTGATTTAAAGTGCTAAAAACATGAAACATCACTGCTGTAAGATGACCTGATGCCCCCAGACAATGCAGTGTGTAGAAGGCTTTCTTTATCAACATTTCGGAAACGGATTGGTGTCTACCTTCGGGGTTAACACATAACCCCAAGGTAACAACTATTTCTATAATCTTATCATATATTTAACCTCGAAACATGGGGGTATAAATATATCAATAAAAACCTCTATTGCATGTCGTGTCAGTGTGAGGCTCACAGAAAGTCATTAAAAATACCTTATTTAATGCATTGATGGACTATCTCACAAAGCTATATTATGAGTCTATAAAGATGTTTGACAAGGGATCATTGCAGTTTATCTAAGGATGTCAATAAATCTGTGATGTATTATTAAACAGATTGTGACCATAGATAAAAAAGCCTCTTAGTCCATGGACCTACCTCTCCATCGGTACCTCGTTGCGAACGTTGCACAGAAGAGCTGCACACAACAACAGAGAGGCTCTGTTAGAAATTCAGCCAAAGAAAGAAAAGAACACAAGGATAACTTTTGTTAACACCTTCTCAGGATACTCACACCAAATCAAGAAAAGCATAGTACACCATTGGAAGATACTGAATACAGGAAATAACAAATTGAAATTACCTATGTTCGCATTTAAAAGAAGTGCTAACATTAGGGACATATTGGTCCATACAAGACCAAAAGAGAATAAACCTAATGACTCCCAAACAGTATTGTTTGGACTACCGCCAGTGATTGACCATCATCCATGTGGTACCTGTTCTGTATGTCCTCAAACAGAAAAAACATTACAAGTAGATATTGGCACCGAAAGACCGTGGAAAATCTTAAAACACACGAACTGCAACTCTGAAAAACTGATATATTTGGTTTGGTGTCCATGTCAGTTGCGTTACGTTGGCATGACAACGCGAAAAATAAAAACAAGAATACAAGAACATAAGAGCACAATAAGGTGCAAAAAGCGTTCCACAAAAATGACTAATCATTTTCTGGATCAAAATCACACAGAAACCGACCTGAGATGGATCGTTTTGGAACAACCTTGGATTCCAACACATATCAGTGATATCTCAAATTTTCTGCTGCGTCGTGAGCAACGTTGGGTATTCAAATTAAAAACTGATGTACATGGTCTAAATGATGACATTCTATGGCTAGCTCTGTAATCTCTATGAGTAGGCTTATTCTCGAGATTTGAGATACATATTAACAACACTGCATCGTAACCCTTGTCTTGGTAGAAAAACAACACAATGCTGCTCGTCTATGCATCCATGAATCACGGACAATGCACCTTGTCCCAAAGTTAAGGTTTGGTTTGGCGGCCTTCTAAAAAACACATACAGGTTGCAGTCTTGGTTTACAGCACCAATAGCACGTTAATTATCTCATGGGACTTTCGATCTGATGATACCAATATATAGTGCACCAGTCAACATGGAATAAGGTCTACAAATAAGAATGTTAACTAATGAGTATAACCTAAGATCGACACTTGGATCATTGGCAGTCTGGGTGCGTTTGTAACATCATGATAATATAGTACTAGTGAATTGTATTGACTGTGACACATGCGCGAGAATGCACTATCTCGCAAATGCGCTAACCTGAGTTTCTAGTACAAGCCATAATACTGTTACTGAGGTAGTTTGCAGTAAGTGCCTTGATAGAGAGCAATATGAGGTCTCCTACGGTGATGGAGTCGCGCTGCACTATTGTAGTGGCAGTTGCGCATGCATGAGTGTATACTGTCTCGTGCGTTGCGCTGGTCTGCGGGGCTCTTCTGGAAAACTTAAGAAGACGGGATGGGGCGCGAGCATAGAGCGTGCATAAATGCCCCCATTATAACTATAGAGGGTTGATACGTTACATATATACATGGGAAATAATGCGCATGCGCGTGAAACTATCGTTTCATGGTCGCACATGCGATCTGTGTGTTTCCTCCGGTTTTTTGAAACAGGCAACAACTTAACTCTCTAAAATAAGGCCCCGACCACCTCGAGTAGACAATTGTTTGATAATTGAGACACTATATAACCCTACTAAGTAAGCCAGTACCTTACCTTCCGGGGCAGACTCAACGTTCGCAACGAGGTACCGACGGAGAGGTAGGTCCATGGACTAAGAGGCTTTTTTATCTATGGTCACAATCTGTTCAATAATACATCACAGATTTATTGACATCCTTAGATAAACTACAATAATCCCTTGTCAAACATCTTTATAGACTCATAATATAGCTTTGTGAGATAGTCCATCAATGCATTAAATAAGGTATTTTTAATGACTTTCTGTGAGCCTCACACTGACATGACATGCAATAGAGGTTTTTATTGATTTATTTATACCCCCATGTTTTGAGGTTAAATATATGATAAGATTATAGAAATAGTTGTTACCTTGGGGTTATGTGTTAACCCCGAAGGTAGACACCAATCCGTTTCCGAAATGTTGATAAAGAAAGCCTTCTACACACTGCATTGTCTGGGAGCATCAGGTCATCTTACAGCAGTGAGGTTTTATATGTTTTTAGCACTTTAAATCACATTAGAAGAGCTTACTACTTCTATTTTTCCGCAGTGCGGGGCCTCCTTCCCTGAGCTGCCTGCCAGGTTTGAGGTGAGGTCTATTATCCTACTTATGAGGGTAAGTGGTACATGAATGTTGAAACCTTCAATAATAATTGACAATGAACAATGTCATAGTTAGAGCACTGTATATTAAGGGATTAATTTTGAGTGTTTGTATATATTTTTTCTCTCTCTTGTTTTCAGATAAACACGGTATTACCAGGTATCACGCCACAGGAATACTGGGGTAGTATATAAACTTATCACTTATTTTATGTTTAGTATACATTTACAAGCAGTAGCAATCTAACATCAATTATAGGTCCTGAAGAAAGCCACCGATACCATTGGATCATATGGCTGAAACATGTTGACCCTAAGTAGTTTTAAATCCATACTACTTAATTGCTTTGTTTTTAATCCTGTCAGATTAAGCACGTGAATAAACTTGTTTAGTGTATTGATCTAGACAGTTTTAATACCCCCTTTATTGACACAATTAATGTAACCACTTTCTACTGCACCCCACTAGCTCTCATTTGGTGATTGATTTCCTACCTACTATAACACCAATAAAACATCTCTGAGCTCCTTCATTAATATCTGAGAAGTCGCAGCTCCCAGTGAGACTAGGTTTTCTTACTGGTAAGGAGGAACCCAAATGATGAAGCATGTCACCCAAGGGTGAGTGAGGGTTCTTGTCCTTAAGGGATGAATTCCCAATAGGATTTAACATGATAATATGAGTACCGACAATGAGAGTTGATTGAATGTAGAACATACTCATTTTTTTTCTGTTCCCTGAGGTGCCTGGGTTGGTCATATGTTGCCCCTCCCGAGGTGGAGTTCTATGTTACAGTTAACTATAGGCAATGGTGTAAGCACAGATGCCAAACATACATGTGTTGATGCAAATTGATATGACGTCATGCATTGTTCATTGAACATAGTTGCTTACTTCTGTTATTAAAGCCACATTTGCATATGTACGCTTGAGTCACGCCACCTCTTCATATCTAATTACTTTCTTGGACGAAATATTTAGCTATTTATCTGTGCACATGTGATGACATCATATAATGATCCTTGGGGACAAATCTGAAAAAAACATGATGGTTTTCTGATCAACAGATGTAGGTAAAATCTGCAGGGGCATGACAAATTTGCTATCTATGGTACATGAGATGTTCAGACAACTACATACTGTGAAAATAATATGTATGTCTGTGATGGCATTGTTGGAGATAGGAGATGCCATCAACCAACATTGCATGACACTTTTTGTAATGTTTGCTGGCCCAACTGTCACAGACAACACATATGATGCTGCACATAAATGTATGATGTAAGTTTGTCAGAACTAACATCTATATCTCCATAGGAATGTTACTGATATATTTGCAAGACATGTGGGCATGTCTACAAATATTTTCGTTTGCCTGTCAGAAAACTGAGTATTGATGTGTCCTGTCTGTGTAGTGTATGACAACACTACTTAGTGAATGCAGTTCAAATTGTGTGCACACAGTGCGATCTTCACTCAAAGCCATTGAGAGTGCATATGCGTCAGTGACTTACATGACTAATTAGTTTGCTAGGCCATAGGTGCCATGGTATGTCTCAATGCACCTATACAGGTTGATACAATCAGAATATGACACTGCAGTCTATACAGTAATGTGTGCATTTACAAGGAAAGCATTTCATACATCCTGTGATGGCTGCAAGACCAAGTAGTGAACACACGAGCAATCTGTCCATTTTCTACAGCAGCTGAGTCAATATGTTAAAGTACAATAAAATTGATGAAAAATGTCACCATTGCAGTGGATGTCTTGCCTATGCGAACTTCTCCTAAGTGCACCTCAGCATGTTCCATGTTAGTGTGCTACATATTCATTGAAGGGTACACATTCAACACATAAGTAGCTTAGCAGAAAATAACTGCCATTATCGAGGTGATACTGATTGCTGTGGAGGTTATGTGGGCATAGGAGGCAGAAGAGGGGAGATCCTCCTGTGGCTGAACATTTTCAAATGTAAATTCATGGACATGAGTGCTCTTTTTTATACAATAGCTGTGATCAGTCAGTTTGTGTGGTTGTTTTGCTACACACTCTGGTGACGAGCATTTAGTGGGGGCATGTGATGGTTCGCACATCATTCCTTTCAAATTTTGAATGTCGCAAGCATCTGCTCAATGCGCAGTAGGCAGTGTTGACCGCAGATTAAACTTCCTTTGAACGTCATTGGATGTTTTGAAAAATCGCACACCAATGGCAGTGTGTATGCACGACATACTTTGGGTTTGTGGCATGCATGATCTATTCACTTACCAGCTGACACATTTATTGTAAAGCGCTCGGATACCCGTAAGGGTCTTGTTCGCGCTATATAAAACTTTCAAAATATATAAATAAAATCAACATTAGCTGCTGTTTTGCTTCTCTACTGGCCCTAATGGTACATTCCAGAGGCTTGAGGGCCCCTGCCTTCTATCCGGAAGAATTCGAGAAGCTGGTCTAAGAGGTTCTCCACATGTATGGACATCTGTATGGCTCAGCAGAGGAGCAGGTGTGTCCGTCTACTCTACAATATTCACTTGCCAAGATGCATAACTTTCAGCATCTCGTAAAGGACAGATATGCATTTGTACTGCATGCAAAGTACTTCAAGTGAACGTGTGACAGTATTTTCTTCATCCAAACATTTTCTGTACATGGATGTTTAGGAAATATTTCTGGAACAGTGTCCAACGTAATATGTTTGCGGTTTACACCGTTTTGCAGGGTTAATGGTAATCATGTGTATGATTCTTGACAGATGTGAAGAGTTAGCTTAGCTGAACAGGTACCTGTGCACTTACTGAAAGAGGTCTTCCTGCATGTCTTGAAGATGTCATTGGATTTATCAAAAATGTTGCATTTGCGAAGTTTTTTTTTGCTTTTGAGGGCAATGATCATTACTACATGTACATATACACATACATGTCACTGCTTGCATCAGTGGAATTCACTGAGCAATAGCAGCCATTAGTGGGTCGTTTGGCCATGTCAGCAGCCTGTTTACATATTACTTAATGTTTGACTATGTGATGTGAATGGTAGACTGTATGCTATCGAAAATAGATGCTGAGAGTGAACCCAGATCTTCTAAGTGAGCTGAGGCATGAACACTTGATGTTTAATTCCAGCCATGTGACGTTTCAATATGGCCCCTGTGTTAGGCCAATCGTCTGACGTACCTCTAACAGACTCCGTCACCACAGTGATCTCCCCATTTTTTGCATTCATGTCAGGTATTTGGTATGTTGACAAGTGTCTAGCCCTAACCTTGTATGCATTCAGTACAACTTTCCAATACCTTCGACCAGGGCATGTGTGTTCAAACACATTTGTCCATTTGTCATGCAGCTTCGTACGTAATCACATGGCCATATTGGAGTATTTTGTGGGTCTTCCTTGTGATGTAGATGGCATGTGGTATGTTCAGCTGTTTGCTATGCCTTGCCCTTACATCACGTTGCACATGTGTTAAAAAAACTATGATCCGTTGCAACATGACCTTTGCTCACCATTTTGTCAGGTGACTATGTGACACAAGCAGACTTTCAGATGTGGTTGTACCTTTTTGTTTGTGGAACATCATGTTGACAGTCATGCAGGATGTGACATTAGCTGTGTGATGTTCTCCCAGAACGACACAGGGTGTGTAGTGAGGCGGAGTTTTTATGTGCAGTTTGCGGAGTTCCGCATAGTGGAACTCCTCAAACTCTGCCCAGGCTTTCTTAAAAGCTGGTCAACCAGATTTAAGGGCTCATAATTAAAATCTATTTTCTAGTAAATTAAATGTTTGTGCTATGTGTCGTGGATGAATCATTATGTGGCTTGCTTTGTTCATGTCAGTCTACAGACTGACATGAACTAGGAATTTATTGGACTTGTATACAGGTCAACGGCCATCAGAAACAGGCATCACGGATGGGCATCACCTGTAAAGTGCAAGCCCTACGAGATTATAAGCAGAGTCCACTGTTGAAAGAGGTGGGGGGTCTTCAGACATAGATGCTGGAACATCGCAGAGTACCTTCTGGGAAGGTCCTCCCCTGGCGTAGGGACGTGCAACAGCCCTTGACTCTCCTGATGGCCCATGCCCTGCCTGTGGTCTATCCTGACCTTGATGGACAGTTGAGGGTCCAACTGCAGCAAGGAAGGGGTGAGTGTTGCAGTGAGTCAACACAAAGTTCACAGGCGTGATAGTTGCTTTACAGAAAAGAGCTTTATTCAGGAGGCAGGGGTGTCATGACATGGCCTAATGGGTAAAGTTGGACATATTCTACAGTCTCAGTCATATCTGATGAAGGTATTTATTCTAAGAGGGCATTGACATGCAGACAATTCAAGGCGTCACATGATTTTTATATGGTCCATGTTGGAAATAATGTCTGATCTTTGAATTGTCAGACAACCCACTTATGGCAGTTCACAAATATTAGTTCCTGTATTTGCTACAAGTGATATGTGTGGCATGTCATGTGTTAGATCACACATGTTCAACTTGAATGTGGGTTGATTATTCCTTACTTTTCCAAATGTGGCCTTGCTCTGATGAGGTTTGGTCTGTATGGTCTAATCTGTATATGTGCTTTCGACACATGGATTGTTTGACACCTGTTGTTCTGTGTGGGTTGGAGTTGGTGCTGTTCCTTCTTTGACTATAGACAGGTCAATGTGTATTGGACTGCGCATATGTTAGCAGGGAAATTGTGTAACCTGGTCCAGTTTTGGCGGGTATGTGTAGTACATTGTGTTATCATGGTGATTTTGTGTCCTATAGTCTACACACATACAGCGACTTGTGTTCTATGTCTGTATCTGACTGCATAGTCACAATTGTGCTCCACATTCTGCTCATCTCTTTGTGGGATGTGACATGTTATGGCTAGGTGGAATAATGTATTCCACTATTGACGTAGAAACGCACATGACACAACTGACATATTTGGGACTGATTGAGTCTGGTAAGGTGTTGAGATGTGACCATACAATGTTGTATTCAGATTGTTCTTTTCACACTGGATATATATGTGAGTTGTCTCTCTTCATTGTTGGCAACAGGTGTGCCACTTTCACATTTGTGTGCCACAATCTAGGGATTGGATATCTCTTTAAGATGTTTTAGGGCTGTACTGTTTTGAGGATGTTGCATACGAGACTGATGTGCTTTGTTCAGGTCACTCCACTGTAGTGGTTGTGTTCTTTTGCTTTAGATACTTTGTGTGGGCAAATCATGTGACATGAAACCATTAGTGAACATGCAGGTGTTAGTGATTGGTGTTGATGCAGTACTGTATGCCATTGTGATTTCATTGTTGTGTAAATGATTAGTGATGGTTATATACATAGTTGTCACACCAGTTTCCTCTGTTTTTTTCAGCATCCACAGAGGCAGTCAGAGTGGAGCAGGCAGAGGATGTGGTGGAGGCAGCTGGACAGAGTGTCTCCAGTCAGGAGACTGACAGCAGCAGATTCACATCATCAGAGGGTGAGGGGTGTGCCCTGGACGGGACCAACTTGCCCTCATCAACCATAGTGGAGTCAGGCTCCGGTGGCAGCCCTGTAGTGGTTGCGGACCCCTCCAAAACTGTGTCACATACACCCTTGTCTACCAGCACTCATCCCATCACCACCCTTCCTACTGTTGCCCAAAAAGTTTTTGGCATTCCTTCCCGTATGAGCCTGATGTTGTCTTTGCTCCAGGCACCTCTTGCCCAGCCCCAGTGCCCACCGCTGCCCTGAGTGAGGAGGCTGTGTCACTGTTGAGATAGCTAAAACTGCATTGCTGAATGCACTCCAGGGGCCGTCAAACATTATGACGCAGACACTGGAGTTCCAGGAGGGGCATTCAAAATAGCAAGTCTGCTCTACAGATATTGTTTCAGGCAATGGCCTCCTCACTGATGGCAGCCTTCTCTCAAACCCATCCTTCCACCCCTCAACCAGACTCTTTCAACTCCCAGGTCCTGTTACCCTTACCTTTCCCATTTAAACGCAGTCATCTCTACACTCAGACACCATCATTCACAGAACGACATTGTCACCAAAATGCAGGAAAGTTGCCATGAATGCATCCACAGGGCAGACACAGAACTTCCACAGCCTCCCCACTGCACACATTGCCACAGACAACACATCATCAGACACAGTCCTTACAGGCACATGCAGCTTCAGACTCACATGCACAGGCAGCATCAGACTCACAGACACCAGCAACAGGCACACTGATATCACACCCACAGACTACCTCTGCCTCCAAAAGCCCTTCCCTTGTTATTTCCCCCTCCCCAAAGTCAAGATTATTGTCTGAGAGTCACAATGTGTTTCCCTTTGCCTCAGAAACTACCCCTCCTTCCACTTTAGTTCCTGCTCTTACCACTCCCACCCTACTTTCCCCTAATTTTAATTTCATGAGGTGCCTGGGACGCCTAGCTGATGCCCCTACATGGGGAGGTTTCCTTTGCTGTGTGTTTTGGCAAGTTGTGAGGTACTGCACAGTGATGTATCCCAAATCAGCATTGGACTTGCATTTGACATTCATTTGATTGATGTTCTGTTTATCAATAAAGTTTGACCATCGAATAGCATCTTGTAGATTCATTGCTCATGAATGATAATGAATGAGGTGATGCTTTCCTTCTTTTCATACTACTACAATGTTGTAGTTTGGAGCTGGGAATAGAAGGTCCTTTCTCAGTGGTGACTAGGATCTGAACCGTGCAGCTGCAGATGTTATGGAAGAGGGTCTATGTACATGCACTTGAGGTTTTTCATGCACGATTGTGGATATGTGCGTTGATGTTGAGGTGCAGGACTCGTGACAGTCTATGTGTGCTAGGAAGTGTGATATTTGTGATGTGTGTTCATGGGTGTGGCAATTGACAACCCAGAGAGGAGGAGTTACGATACGAGCAGAGGTGCGGAGCAGAGGAGCAGTGTTACGGTGTAACGGTCGCGGGCGGCGTGGCGTGTTAGAAGAAAAGCCCATAAGAATCCTGTATCTTACTCCTAGCCTGTACCCCAGACATAACCTAAAACCGAAGCCAAAAGCCAAAAAAGAACGAATAGACGAAAAGCTGCGGTTCGGCTGAATTGCCGAAGGCGCTGCCGCTGCCGCCGCGGAGGTCAAGGCGGGCGCTGCGATCAAATCGTGGAAGACGGACTAGACTTGGCCGAGAGTCGGAGCCTGAGCCTGAGCCTTTGCATTGCCCCCGTGTTGGGTCGTTGTGGGGAAAAGTGAAGGCATCGGGCGGCTGTGAGGCTGTGAGGCTGGTTTGGAGTTGGTGCAGGTTAAAGGTTAAAGGAGGCTGACGGAAGCTTTGCACCTGCGAAAAGAAGGCGGTGGTGGGGAAACAGAGCGGCGGCTCAGAGGTAAAGGCGAAAAACCGGCAAAACTGGCAAGCACGGCGCTCAGAACTCCCCCTCCGCGGCCATGGTGGATTGTGGTGGATTGTTGAGTGAATTTTGTGAGATGCAGTGGGAGTGATGCGAGAGGCGCACAGCTAAAGTCACAAGCCGCAATTAAAGTTCACTTTCGGTCCCTGAGGACGGGTGGGAGAGTGAGTACGGCTGCAACGAGAGAAGCGAGCCGCCCGGAGCTGAGCTGAGGGAGCGAGGTTGGAGGAGGAGGAGTGAAGCCCGAGTGAAGCCCGAGTGCAGCAGGAGTTGCCGGAGCTGTTGTGGCGGCCGTGGCTCAGAGTATGGGGCTTTTGAGAGTTCTAAGCGTGACCCAAGTGTGACCCAAGTGTGGTAGGTGTCTGAGGAGCACGTGGAGCTACTCGAGACACAGGCGTTACTGACCACACAGGCACGGGAGCAGGTGAATCCTACTGAAAAGCATAGGCATAGCAGGAACCAACAAGAACAAAACGCGGTGGGAATGGTTGGATTCTGAAGGCGCTAGGAGTTGCTGAAGGCTAGTTGTGGCGGGCCTGTTTGTTATATCTCTATTCTCCTATCTCCTATCCTCCATTCCCCACACCTTAATGACCGAAAAGCATCAAGAGCAAGCTATCCCGACGTCTCTTATTTATTTATATATTTAAAAAGTTTTATATAGCGCTGCTGGACCCGAGAGTATCAGAGTGCTTTACATAGTGAGATAAAAGAACAAAGCAATTACATATTAGGTAAAAAAAAAATATACAATTGGAAATGAGCAGGAGAAATTAAAAGAAAATAAAAGAAAATGAAAAGTATAAAGCGGTATGTTAGTGACAGGGGTTGGTAGCGCAAAGTAGAGGCAGTGCAGGGGGAGTTGAAAGTAGTGTTAAGGAGGTGGGTGAGGTGGGGGAGGGTGAGATGGAGGGAGGAGAAGGTAGGGTGACAGAGAGAGAGTGATAGAAGGGTGATGAGCAAGTTTAGGATCAATAAAAAATTAAGTGCCCCAGTATTTATTGAGGAGAAGAGCTTTGAGTCTCCTTTTGAAGAGAGGGTAGGAGGGGTTGCAGCGAAGGTCTTTGGGTAGTGCATTCCAGATAGTGGGGGCGTTACCAGAGAATGCACAAGATTGGGTTTTTTGCATTTAAGTTTGGGAGGGATTAGGACAAGGGAGTTAGTACTTCTCAGGGATCTAGTGCTCCCTGCTTTTTGTAGTTTGCTAGACAGGTAAGAGGGGGTGTCTTGGTGAAGAGCTTTGTGTGTAATGCAAGCATTCTTGTAGGTGGATCGACCTTCGATTGGGAGCCAGTTCAGGTTTTTGAGGACAGGGGAAATGTGGTCGAATTTTCGACAGTCAGAGATAAGTCTGGCGGCTATATTGAGGACAGATTTATTTGGTGCTAGGTGGACTTTGGGGGTGCCGGCCAGAGTGGCGTTACCATAGTCAATCCTGGATAGGACAAGAGATTGTACGATGATTTTGAAATCATCAGCTGGAATGAAAGGTTTAACTTTTTTGAGGTGGTGTAGGGTGGAGAGAGCACTTCTTGCTGTATTTTTGATGTGGGGGATGAGAGTAAGGTTCTGATCAATGCTGAAACCCAGGGATTTGACCGTATTGGAGGTGGAGAGGGAGCAATTAAGGGCTGTGATGTCTTTAATTCAGAGTTGACTGGGTAGGGAGTTGAATTTGGAGGTGAAAACGATGATTTCAATTTTTGTAGGATTGAGTTTGAGATGATTAAGGTGGAACCATGCTTGGACTTTCACCAGAGTGTTATTGAGGTGAAGGATGTCATTGTGGGTTTTAATCTTGTAGTATAGTTGGATATCATCGGCATATAGGTGGTAACTGATTTTGGCTTGTTTGAGAATGAGAGTGAGGGGTTCCATAAAGAGGTTGAAAAGGGTTGGAGAGAGGATAGACCCTTGGGGGACTCAGAGAGTGACAGGTTGAGGTTTAGACAGGCAGTGGCTGAGTTTAATTTGTTGAGATCTGTTCTGGAGGAAGGAGGTGAACCATTGGAGTACAATGCCTTTCAAGCCAAAGCTAAAATTTAGGGTGTTCAACAGGGTGGGATGGTGTACCTTATCAAAGGCAGCTGAGAGATCAAGGAGGATTAGCAGTGAGGATTCGCCCTTGTCAAGAGAGCGATGAATGTCATCAGTAATATTGAGAATGGCTGTTTCTGTGCTGCATCCTTTTCTAAACCCAGATTGGAAGATGTCAAGTAGGTTGAAGGAGGAGATATGGTTGTCTAGCTGAGACAGAATACATTTTTCAAGGGCTTTAGAGAGGAAGGGAAGGTTGG
This sequence comes from Lissotriton helveticus, assembly GCF_964261635.1. NCBI lineage: Eukaryota > Metazoa > Chordata > Amphibia > Caudata > Salamandridae > Lissotriton > Lissotriton helveticus. The sequence goes on from NC_136067.1 coordinate 1,317,716,912, forward strand.
AGATAGGGCGTAGATTGTTCAGGTCATTAGGGTCGGCAGTGGGGTTTTTTAGAATAGGAGAGATTTGGCCTAGTTGAAGGGAGGCAGGAACGCAGCCAGAAGAAAGTGAGGAGTTGATGATATCGGTCCAGATTGGGCCAATGGTGTATTTGAGTTCTTGAACTAAGTGGGCGGGGAGGGGGTCTTTGGAATGTGAGGATGGTTTGAGTTTGGAGATGATGTTGATGATAGTGGTTTCAGAGGTTGGATTAAATACACTCCATGACTCGTTATTTTTAGGAAAGGAAAAGGTAGAGGATGTGTCCGGCAGGGTGAGAGAGGGGAGGGGTTGGGTGGACTCGGGGTGCGGGGGGAGGAGGAAATAAGTGAATTGGGAGTGCTGGGGAGGGAGATTTGGACGGGGGAGGGTGATAGGTGAGAGGAGGGAGGGAGTAGGAAGGAGGTGAATTGGGAATATTTGGTATGGTGGATTAGTTGGAGAGAGGTTGGAGAGAGAGAGGAGGGGAAGAGAAGGATAGTTCATTTGAGTTGACTTTGTTCGAAAAGAAACTGGCAATTTCTTCGCATCTACCTACAGAGGCTGCAAGTTTAGGAGGGCCAGAGGACGTTTGTTTTTTAACAATGTTAAACAGTTCTCTATGGCGGTTTCTGGCCTGATCAAGTTGAGACCGGAGGAAGGTGGCTTTTTCGTTAAAGATATGTTTTTTGTAATGTGCTCTGTTAGATCGCAGTAGGGTCAGGTTTTCAGAAGAGGGATGATTTCTCCAGGCCCGTCCAGATTGTCTGAGGGTCCGTCTTTCGTTATTAAGGTCAGCGTTGAACCAGGACTTGGGAGGAATGTTTTTTTGTTTTTTGAGTTTAATGGGGGCAATTAAGTCAAGGGCATCAAGAATGGAATTGTTATAATGATCAGTGAGATCATTCGTGCTAAGGGGGGGGGGGGAGTAGGCGAGTTTTAATTGAGGATTCCAGTACGTCGGGTGGGATGAGGTGAAGGTTACGGTTGGGTTTCATGGGAAGGGTGCTGATAGGGGCGGGGGGGTGGAGGGGCTGTTCAGGGTGAAGAGGATGATGTGGTGGTCAGACCAATAAACAGGAGTTATATTCGACAAAGAGGCCAAATCCTTGTTCGTCAGGATTGCATCCAGGTGGCGCCTTTGATGTGAGTGGAGGCTAGGCAGAGTTGGGTCAGGTCAGTGATGTCTAGGGTTTCATTGAAAAGGGAGTCCGCAGGGTCATCTTTTTTGTTCCAGTGGATGTTGTAGTCACCCAGGAAGAGATTTTTGGGGTGAGAGATTGAAGCTTGGACAGCCGCGGCCGGTAGTAGGTGTAACTGCAGGGCGGTGATGTGGGGAAGGGGAGGGGCAGGGTGGGGGTAGTAATGTATGGATTACGGACTTTAACAGGTAAGTAAACATATAAATAAATAAAATGAATTTTGTTGTGTGCACTGCATCACCAAATGCGATGCAGTGCGCGCAACGAAATTTGTTTTTATTTATTTATATGTTTACTTACCTGTTAAAGTCCGTAATCCAAACATTACTACCCCCCACCCTGCCCCTCCCCCTCCCCACGTCACCGCCCTGCAGTTACACCTACTACCGGCCGTGGCTGATCTTGGATAATAAGATCAGTCATCTCTTCTGTGAAGGGGTGGCAATTTCCTGGGGGGTGGTAGATGGTGTGAAGCCGAGTGGTGGGAAAGCCAGGAAAAGAGAGGTCGGCGCAAAGGTATTCAAAGGACGAAGGGTCTTGGAGTAGGACGGGTGATATGTCGAGTTTCTTCTTAAAGATAAGGGCAAGGCCTCCTCCTAGTTGTTTGATTCTGTCCTTTCTGATAATAGAGAAACCTGGAGGGATAAGCAGGTCGAGGATACGGGTAGAGTGGGCGGTGAGCCAGGTTTCAGTAAGGAAAGCGATGTCAATGTTTTCATTGAGAATGGTTTCTGAAATCTCAGTTGCGTGGCAGGAGCCGGATCTACAGTTTATCAACAGGCAGTGAAGGGGAGAGGGGACCGGGGGAGGGGTAGGGAAACAGGGGGGGATAGGTCGAAGTAGTTGAGGGGGTCTAGGAGATGTCGGTTGAGGGGGGAGTCTGTTTGTGTTTAGGAGAACAGGTATTGTGGATGAGCAGGGGATGGTAGGCGAGGATGGAGAAGGGGAGTCAGGCGAGTTAATAAAAGAGTTGGTTCCCGAGGTAAAGTTGCGAGTATAACGACGAGGCGGAGGGGAGGTGTTAGAGTTGCTGGGTGGGGTGCTTAAGGGGTAATCATTATGCTCAGCTCGGGCAGTGAGTTTACTGGGGAGGAGAGGGGTGTCGGTGGGGGTCGATACAATAGGAGGTCTGTTAGGGGGCTGGTTGCGAAGAGTGTCATCTTGCGACGGGACTGCGCAATCAGACATCATTGAGGTGTGGTCTGAGACAGATGGGTGAGTTTTAAGGAGGAGAGAGATATCATTTCTGAGTGAGGAGAGTTCTAAGACCAGGGACGAAAGTAAAAGTTCGACTTTAAGGAGTGATTGGGATGGAATTGAGGCGCAAAGCGTATCGGATAAATTAAAGAGATTGGTAGGGTACGGGTTATCAAGGTGGGGGAAAGCATGGGGGAACGCATGGGGCAGAAGGGGGGGAAAGCCTGGAGGGGGAGGGGAGTAGAATGAGGTGGTCGAACATTAATATAGGTAGGAGATATATCAGTAGTAGGTGTGGGGGGAGAATTCAATTTAATAAGGTTGTTAATAGAGGTGGAGGGTATATCGGGGGTAGGTGTAGGAGGATCAGCTTTAAGAGGACCGATAGGAGAGTGAGGTGGAAGGTCAGTAAGGGGTGGTGTGCATGGGGAAAAGTGGGGTGAAGGAGGGGACAAAGGAGGGTGGAAGGTGGGCATCGATGGGGGAGGAGGTAAGGAGGTGAGGGAGAGCTTTTGGGGGGGTTGGGTGATGAGGTGCATCAAAGGGTGAGGGAGAGTGGGAGTTGGTTGGAGGGAGGGTGTTGGTGGAGAGCGAAGTAGTAGAAAAGGGGGATGATAGAGGGTAAGTAGGCGAAACTGGAGGAGTAGATGCGGGGTTGGATACGGTTGAGGATGTGGGGGGAATGGTTGAGAGGAGATCCTCAGGCGGAGCGGGAGTGGGTGTGCATAGGAAGTTAGGGGTTAGGGAGAAAACCTGAGTATGTGTGGGGGTATTGAGCGATAAAAGCAAGCTCGGAAGGTCAGGGGGTGAGTTGGAGGGAGGCGGTAGGGTAGAGGAGAGAGCAATGTTAGAGAAGGGGGTAAAAGGGGGTCAATAGGTGACACTGGGGGTGAGGCTGAGGTGTTTGAGATAGAGGAGGCTTTGGGTGGAATAATCGGGAGGAGATCGACAAGTGGTGAGCGAATGGTCAGAAGTTGTAAATTAGAGTTTAGGGAGGATGCCTGAGAGGGTATGGAATCAGGAGGTAAAGGCGATTTAGGGGAGGTCAGGGGTGTGGAGGGGGGTGGCCATAACATCTCCTGAGGCGCAGCCGGGAGAACGCTCATTTTGACTTTTAAAATTTGTGTGTTTATTCTGTGCTATTACTTATTCGTTCCCCTTCTGGGCATTTGTTTCTCGATTCCCCTGAGGCCGTAGGCCACGCCCACCATCTGCAGGCCACGCCCCGACCGAAGGCACTTAACCGCGCTGAATACGAGCGCTTGCCAGAGGCCATAACATCTCCTGAGGCGCAGCCGGGAGAACGCTAACTTCTGACTTTTAAAATTTGTGTGTTTATTCTGTGTCATTACTTATTTGTTCTCCTTTCGGGCATTTGTTTCACGATTCCCCTGAGGCCGTAGGCCACGCCCACCATCTGTAGGCCACGCCCCCAACCAAAGGCATTTAATCGTGCTGAATACGAGCGCTTGCCAGAGGCCATACCATCTCCTGAGGCGCAGCCGGAAGAACGCTTATACTCTTTTTAAAAAAAACTGTGTGCTTGAATTTGTGTTTTTACTCACTTGCTCTCCTTTTCCTGGGCATTTGTTTTCCTGACCCCCACGCTCTGGGCATTCCCGCGCAGCGGAATCTATCGCTGCCGCGGGTCACTACCCTCTAGCCGCCATTCCCCAAAGGCCACAGGCCACGCCCACCACCTACAGGCCACGCCCCCTCGTCGAAGGCATTTAACCGCGCTGAATACGAGCGCTTGCCAGAGGCCATAACATCTCCTCAGGCGCAGCCTGGAGAACGCTCATTTTGACTTTTAAAATGTGTGTGTTTATTCTGTGCTATTACTTATTCGTTCCCCTTCCGGGCATTTGTTTCTCGATTCCCCTGAGGCCGTAGGCCACGCCCACCATCTGCAGGCCACGCCCCGACCGAAGGCACTTAACCGCGCTGAATACGAGCGCTTGCCAGAGGCCATAACATCTGCTGAGGCGCAGCCGGGAGAACGCTAACTTCTGACTTTTAAAATTTGTGTGTTTATTCTGTGTCATTACTTATTTGTTCTCCTTTCGGGCATTTGTTTCACGATTCCCCTGAGGCCGTAGGCCACGCCCACCATCTGTAGGCCATGCCCCCGACCGAAGGCATTTAATCGCGCTGAATACGAGCGCTTGCCAGAGGCCATACCATCTCCTGAGACGCAGCCGGGAGAACGCTTATACTCTTTTTAAAAAAAAACTGTGTGCTTGAATTTGTGTTTTTACTCACTTGCTCTCCTTTTCCTGGGCATTTGTTTTCCTGACCCCCACGCTCTGGGCATTCCCGCGCAGCGGAATCTATCGCTGCCGCGGGTCACTACCCTCTAGTCGCCAGTCCCCAAAGGCCACAGGCCACGCCCACCACCTACAGGCCACGCCCCTTCCGTTTCCCCTCCATATACAATGTGTTTTCCCCGGTCGCGCAGCGGACGGGCGCAGCGGGCGCGCCGTCAGCGCGCCGAAGGCGCGCCAAAGGCAAGCCCGTCTGCGCCCGTCCGCGAGCGGCAGGGACCAGGGGGCATGGACCCTGTTCATCTTTTAACTTATTCCCCAGCTCAATTGCTTTCTTTAAACACAGTTCAGCTTATTGACCCTCCCCTGCTTCAGCGCATTGTCGCATTAGGTATTTCTTCCCCACCGTCCTTACCGTCTGGACATACGCCGTCCTCTCCCCGGTCTCAGACTTCTCCTACCTTGGCCCCTCTTTCCCTTCCCCCATCCAGTACGGCCACTTCCTACCTCCTTAACACTAGATCGGCAGGCAAACATCAGCTTGAGATCTTTAACTTACTAGACACAGACGCCCCTGATTTTCTTTTTCTTACAGAGACTTGGTTCTCTGCTGACTCCCTCCCTGATCTTCTATCCGCCCTCCCCGACTCTTACTATGCTCTTCGGGCAGATCGTCCCGCTGGTAAAGTCGGTGGGGGTGTGGCGATGATTATTCGCTCTAACCTTCAGTTTCAGTCTCTCTCTCATCCTCCCATACTTGGTGTTGACTTTATAGTTGCCCGTTCAGTTAATCGTCGGGCCCCCCTTACAATAGTCCTTATGTATCGCCCTCCGCAGTAAATGTCCTCCTTTGTATCTGCCTTGCAAGAACTATTGGCTACGCTCGTTGTCAATAATTCTTCTGTGCATCTTTTAGGGGACTTTAATTATTGGCCGGGGGACCCCAGGGAAGACCTGTCCTCCAAGGATTTTTCTGCCACTCTTCAGTGTCTTAATTTCCTCCCGCACCTTCACTCCCCTACCCATCTTCACGGTCATATTTTGGACCAAATATGGTCAGTTAGCTGTACTATTCTTTCCCCTATTGTTCTCCCATGCACCTGGTCCGATCACTCTTTGATTTCTTTTTCCATTGAGCTTGGAGTGCAAGAGAAGCCCCCCTTACCCAAAAACGTTATGGCCCGTAATTGGAATCGGGTGGACCTTGATTCTCTCTGTGCCTCTCTTGCCTCTTCTCCCCCTGACCTATGCAATCTCTCCATTGACCACCAAGTAGACGCCGTGAATTCCTGGCTGTCTTCCTCCTGCGATCTGGTTGCCCCCTTTAGGAAAAATAAGACCTGCCGCCCCCATGACGCCCAAAAATGGTTTACAGATGAGCTAAAAATTCTCAAACTGGACCTTAGGCATTCTGAACGCCATTGGCGACGCAATTATTGCCCTGTCTTGCGAGCCAAATATAAGCTTCTCTTGGCTATCTACAAGAAGGCCATTCTCCTAGCCAAAACCATTTATTTTTCGGAGAGAATCTCCTTGTCAGCTAATAAGCCCAAGGAGATTTTCTCCATAGTTTGCAACCTTGTTGCTTCTGACAGAGCCAACCCAAATCTCATCCCTTCCCAAGACCTCTGCCTGTCTTTGAACGACTTCTTTCTGGAGAAGATCGCCAAGATCAAATCCAACATCCCTTTGGTATCTCCTCCCCCCCTTCCCCCGCCCCCCCTCTCCTTTTCTCCTCTTGATCAGTTTCCCCTTATTTCTTTGGACTCTTTCTTGGCTCTTCTTCAGAAGGTGAAGTCCGGTTCACCAGCAGACTGTGCGCCAGCTCGCATTCTGAAAGTGCTCTTTACCCATTGCCCCGACCCCATTCTTTCCCTTCTCAATGCCTCCATTTCTTCTGGTCTAGTCCCAAAACTCTTCAAATCCGCCATAGTTCGTCCCATTTTTAAAAAACCTGGTTCAGACCCTTCAATTTCCTCTAACTTTAGACCCATTTCCCTTCTCCCTTACCTTGGGAAGATCTTGGAGAGCTATATTACCTCCTGTCTCTCCTCCTTCATCGAGGACAACCATCTCTTAGCCTCCCACCAAGCGGGTTTCCGTCCGGCTCACTCCACCGAGTCAGTGGTACTGTCCGTCCTAGACAAGCTAAAGAGCAAGGCAGACTCCAACCTGCCCCAAGCCTTGGTGCTCCTTGATTTGTCCGCTGCGTTTGACACGGTCGACCACTCCATCCTTCTCGACCGAGTCTGCGCACCGGGCGTTCGGGGCACCGCCCTCTCTTGGCTCGCCTCCTTCCTTAAAGATCGGACTCAGGCGGTGCATCTCTCTTGCTATACTGCCCCCATCCGCTTGGTTCCCTGTGGGATCCCCAAGGTTCCTCCCTGTCCCCTCTCCTTTTCAACCTTTATATTCGCCCCCTCATTCTTTCTCTTCTTGATATGGGGGTCTCCGTGTATAATTATGCTGATGACCTCCAGCTAGTTTTTGATCTTTCTTCTCCCCTGCACTCCCTACCTAAATTCCACTCCACTCTAGTTTTCATCTCAGAGTGGATGAACCGGAATCAACTCAAGCTCAATCTGGACAAGACGGAGTTGGTTCTGACCGGCCCTGCCACCTCCCCTTGGTCGGCCGCCTTTTGGCCTCCCATTTTCGGCCCCCCGCCCGTACCAGCGGCCTCCGCAAAGACCTTGGGTATTAAAGTCAGCCGGGACCTCTCTATGCATGCCCAGATCAGCTCGGTTGGTTCCTTCTGTTTCCTTTCTCTCCGGATTATCCGAAAAGTGTCCCGCTTTTTTTCCCCTGACGCCCTTAAACTCATTATTTTGGCAATGATTCTTTCCCGTCTTGATTACGGGAACAGCCTGTACGTGGGCATTCAGGCTTACGAACTTCGCTGCCTAAAGGCTGTTCAGAATCAGGCCGCCCGCCTCATTCACCACCTCCCCAAGTCTTCCCACATCACTCCTGTTTTGAAATCCCTTCATTGCCTCCCTATCTCTCAGAAATCTCTCTTTAAGATGGGCTGCCTGGCCTTTATGGCTCGGGCTCGCATCGGCCCAGTTTTCATCAACTCTCTCATCACTCCCTACACTCCCAACCGCCCCCTTCACTGCTCCAATCAGTTTCTCTCCAGTGTACCGCGGTTCCGTAAATCCAAAACGGGAGGCACTAGATTTTCCGTATTAGGCCCCTCTTTTTGGAATAGCCTTCCTCTATCGATCAGATCCATCTCCGTCTACTCGCAGTTCCGCAAGGCCCTTAAGACCCACTTGTTTTCTATTGCGTACTCCGTCTGAGCACTTTTTGGCAACTCCATCCTCCTCAGCCCTCCTCTCCAGCGCCAGGAAGCCGTTTGGTCGCAGTGCGCTTTATCAAGAAACTTCTTCTTCATTTCATTTCATTCATTTCACTTCTTCATTTCATTGAGGATGGAGAGAGGGGGACAAGGACATTGGAGGGCTGGGAGACATTCTAAGATAGGGAGAAAGTAGGGGATTGGGAGATGTTAGGGGAAATGTTAGGGGATAGGGGGACAGGGTTGTAGTAGAACGTAGGTGGAGGTTGAGGGAAGTCAACTTGCTTGGGGGAGGGGGAGGGTGTGATGGAGGGAGGGGATCGAGGTGGGAGGAGAGGTGGGGGATCGTTATTTGTGATATTGATAGGGGCGAGGGAGGTCGGGAGTTGTTGGGAGGGGCGATGAGGTTGGGTGTAGGAGAAGGGGATGGCGCATCAAGAGGAGGAGAGAGGGGAGTGGGCGTGATGGTGGGAGAGGAAGGAGCTGCGAGTTGGATGGGGACCAGGAGGGGAGACAGGGGGCCCGGGACAGATTGTGATAGGGATTGTGATAGAGAGTTGAAGTGGAGCTCAAAGATGAGTAAGTGGTTTTCGGAGGCTTGGATAAGAATGTTTCCGGATTTAAAGATGGAGATATCGATATCACCCGGAAAGGAAGGTGAGGGAGATGTGGAGAGCTTCACACCGTAAGGGATATTGCGGGAATTAGTGATAGGGAGGTGATGGAGAAAAAGGCTTTTCCATTTAGAAGTGCGTTTAGTGTTGAAGATATAGTTGGTGATAATGGAGGAGTTTAGGGTATAATGGTGGTCTGCGAATAGGGTTTCTGGGTGAAGACAGAGAAGTTTGTACTTGAGGGTTTTCTTACCATGTTTAGAGAGATGAGAGGGGTAGAGGATAACACAAGGGTGTAGGCCAGTTTTCGAAATGGGTGAGGGTGAGACAGCGGGAGGGAGGTGCGAGGTGGCATGAGTACGAGTATAGGTAGAGGAAGCAGGAGCAGATAAGTTAGACCAAAGATAACAGTACAGGATACTGATGTGTGGGAGTGGAGGGGAGTAGGGTGAGGTTAGATCTGGGTAGGTTCAAACAGTAGAATGATGTTAGCCTAGAGCAGGATAAACAGTAAAAGTAGTGTGTGCCGGTCGACAGCGGGACACAAGTGTGGAGGGTCAGAGAATACCGAAAAAAATACGTGAGAACATAATCTGATAAATGTGAGCAACCTAACGGGAGTCCGGTAATGCTTTGTCAGATTAGATGTCAACCGTAAGTAAAGGGGGTGAAGCAGGGCAGCGTATGAAGGTGGCGTGAACAAAACAGTCAGAGCAGGGAAAACAGTAAGGAGTAGAGGGAGGGGCTAGGAGAGGGGGTGGTGAGGGAACTTTGATATAGCAAGGAATGGGATATAAAGAGTAGATGTACAATTAAACATGAAAAAGCAAAAAACTATTAATAAATAAAGACACAAGAAATAATTGTGCAAAATAACATCATGGCTAAGGTAAGGGATAAATAAATGGCATGAGGTGCAAATGGCAGTTCTAGCTGCAATAATCCGATTAATAAAACAGAATTAAGGTGTAACAAGGGGACTAACGAGCTAATTAGACAGATATAAATGATAGAATGTGCAAAATAACCAAAAGAGGAATACAATATGAATACAAAAGTAACATACAATAGATAGCAAAAGTTTCGAAAGGAGCACTCCTTCCACAATGTCTGGTGAAGCTCACTGGAGATCTCACTTCAAAGATGGATGCCAAAATAGAGGAGAAAAATCCTATCTCTATGTCAATTCCTCAGCAAGGTCGGGGAAAGAGTCCTATCTCTATGAGAATTGCATAGTGAGGCATGAGGAAAGCAACCATAACAAAAACAACAAAATGGAGGCTCTGAAGGCTGCCCCCCTGGGCTGGACACAAGATGGGCACCACAGAAATGAGATCGCGAGTCCAAAACAGCCCCGTGCACCCACAAAACCAGAAGGACACAGCAAGCATCAACATAGATGCGTTGTAGTTCACATCGGTACCTCAATTGGCCGATAGAAGTCTAGGCTAGCTCCGGGCTGCATGAAAGGGCGCAGGTTCTTGCAGCGCGTCTGTATAGGGAGAGGTCGGGTGGTGGAGGGCGGCAGGAGTCGGGTGGGGCCCGTCTTGAGTGAAGGTGAGGGCAATTGTCAGCAGTATGGGCCAAAATTGGCCGAGGGCACCGAGACACATTTTCCTGAAAAATGCATTGACTTCCGTGGTCAGCAGAGCCTCAGCGCACCCACATCCATCAGCAGGCTGGCACTCCAAGGGAAGGCAGGACGATCATGGGCCACATCGCCAAGGGGACAGATCAAGAGAAGCGCGGAAACCGCCGGCAGGGTGCAGAGATCCAGGGCGCAGAGATCCAGGGCGCCTCCCACCACCAGCCAAGGCGAGACCCCCAGATCATGGCCCCTGACGAGCGGGATCACCCGGCTCAAAGACCCGCACTCGGGACAGCAAGGACAGACCCGGTGGGATGGGGGGGGCTGCGGGACATCGGTTCGCGGCGAGAGAGCTCACCCTATAGTGAGATGCCGCAGTCGACCTTCATCGGAACTCCAGGCTGCAATGCAATGGTAATGCCAGATAGGGTTCTACGTTCACAGTTAAAAGGGAAATCAGCGGTGAATCAGGGAGGCAGTAAGTTGAGAGATAAAAGCTCCCTGAAGCCACAGAAAACCATTCGCCGTCAGAGAAACGGTGAGCATCTTACACTTATTAAATCCTATCCATCGGTGCTGACAATGTTCTCAAAAGGGTTAAGAAGTGCTAAGCGTGGAAAAGGCTCAATAGACGAGGAGAATAGGGAGAAGTCAGGTGAAGAATTAATGGACACGCATGTAGCACCCGGGAATAGAGTAGAGTGCCGATCTATAAAACCAGAGGTGCTTTACCCTGCCGTAATCATATGTCAGAACAATGGGGGTGAATCTGGAGTGGTACTTCCTCCAAGAGAAATGGATTTATGCCAAGCAGAAAGGGAGGGTAATACCACGGAAATGGAAACCGAAGCAGTTTTGTTGTGGGTGGAGGAAGATGGTAACCCTCGGGAGATGATCACCGAAAAAAAGGAAGTTACCTCATTTTCCCCACTAGCAGATTTGGTAACCCTTATGGACAATACAAAAATGACCCAGAGATTGGTGCTGGCCTGTCTGCCCATAAAAGAAACTGATCCTTTACCTAGGATGGACTGGCGGTTAGAATCCAGCCTTAATTCCGGGCAGTCGAAACCTGAGGATCTTACATTACCGGATATTGCTATTCAAATAGAAAAGAATGCAGAACGAATGAAGCAGTTGGAAAAGCCGGGTACTTCAGAGATGGACTTAGAATTGTCTCCGGATATTCAAGTACTCCGGCCACTAATAGGAGCTCAATGCATATGCCAGCCATGTACAGTAGTACACCTACTAACTTATCTTTGGCTGGTGATTTGTTAGATCTTTCAGTTGAAAAGATATTGGGAGTTTCGGCAGTTGAGGACAAATGTGTAGTGAACTCTTTGAACTCTCTGAATATAAGTGAAAATGCTTGGTCAGGGGGGATCTTGGAGTTCTTTTTGAGATTGGGGAAAATCATGTCCGCAATCTTGTCTCTGTTGGAGAAAAGTACTTTAAACTCTGATCATATACTGGAAGTCCTTTCACCTATACTGATAGGGGTTCAAGATCTTAAACAGTTTAAACAAGCCCCATTAATCCCGGAAAAGGCTCCACCAGTACCGAGTCAAGTTGATCAATTATATAGTGTGATACAAAATATCGGTACAAATTCAGTGGTGGGGGGTCTAAAAGAGCCTATTGATAGCTCCGAAAGAGCTTCACCGGAAAGGAACCCAAGTTCCGATTTACCTTTTCCTAATCTTAAGGAATGTGACAAGGTTCCTACTCCTGGGGAAAAGATGAAGATAGAGGTTTCCTCAGCTTTAAAACCAGTACGTCTTTTCCCAATTTTTAATAAAATCATCTCAAAAGAACTAAGTCCACAGCCATCTGACTATTTATGCAACTCCTCAGTTAGTCCACCTGTGGGGGAGGCCTCTCTTGCGAGGAAAGGAAATACTAAAAGTGGTCGTAGGGGGAAGAAGAAGAAGAGGAAGAACCGTTGGTTACCGAAACGTAAACAGAAAAAACTGTGGTTCCATCCTGAAAATGAAATAGGTATTAGTTACATATCCCCCTCCATCGTAAAATATACAAGGTCTGTGGTGCAACCCATATTGGAAGAGAGACAAATTTATGGGCAGAAAAATGATCTTCAATATAATAGTTCAACTATAGAACTGAATGCCCCTTTGTCTCAAGAGGGTAAGGAAGCTAGTAAACAAATTATTGGCTTAAGGAGTGACCTTGGTTCAGGAAGAAAATTGGTCAAATTAAACAGCCCCGTAATAGACCCTAATGTAGCCTCAGGAGGTGTATCCCAACACCGCTGTGGGCCTGTTGTGCCCTCATCGAGTGCAGTATCTGGCCAGGGTATGGGTGTGGGTCTGAGAATAATGTCGGTTGATAACAATTGTGGGGGTAAGCCAAAATGTAATTCACCTACGGATCAATCAGGCATGAAAAAAACTAGGAACACTGACATAGGTGCCAGGCAAGCAAACAAGGTTTTAATCTTTAGCTCTCTTTTCGACGCTGAACCAATGATACTGAATAGAAGTGCCCTCCTCAGACTTATTTCTGAAATAGAGGATCTGGGGTTAATCACCACTAAAGATATTGAACTGGTATACTTAGACTGGAGGAGTTCCCCCCCTAGTACTATAGCCACTTTTTCCTCAGGTATAGTGTCAGCTCTTGTTTTAGCAAATATTGATAGCTTCAGGAAAAGAGGAATAGACATCTTAACAAGTGTTGTCCCGCATAGCACTCTGATAAAAAATTCTGGAGTATGTTATCAGGTGCAAGGAAGGAGCTGCACTGAGTACAAGGATGAAAATGCACAGATAAAGTTTGAAGACATGAAATATTGGTAGGAAGTAAAACAGGAGTACGAGAAATAAAGTTTCCAACACACGAGGTTCAGGAGGCCCCAAGACTGAATGGGGATGATGAGGTGACAAAATCGAGTTGGGTTGCTGGTACCTTGAATGGGGTAAAAACATCAAGTATAAAGCCCGTGGAGCGGGGGTAGCCAACTGGGGAAAATTATATCATGGAACGTGGTGGGGCTAGGAAAATCTTGTCATAAGCTCAAATTATTGACTGATATAAACCCCATGATCATCTGTCGTCAAGAGACATGGGCTACAGAAGAGTTCCAGCTAAAGAATTAATATGTGTTTTGCAGTATAGCAAAAAAATCCACAAAAGGGCACGCAAGTGGAGGCCTAGCTATTTTACTTAGTTGCAACATAACATGGGACCCCGTGATATACAAACACCCCTCAAATTGTTGTATTTTTGCAAAACTGAAATTAGGAAATGATAACTAAGGGCATGTCAAGTTTTTGTTTTTGGTAAATGTGTACATCCCCCCGGGGAGGGCATCTAACCCATTGGTTGACTCCATCTGCAGTATTGTGTAAAGTTTGTGTAACACGGAAGAAAATGCACGCATATTGATGGTAGGGGATTTTAACGCTAAATTAAATAATAGTGCTGCTATGGTCTACTCTAATACGGATTTGGAGGAGGCGTGGGCTATTCCAGAGCCTGTATTTCCGGCCCAGTTAAAATCTGATAAACAAGGCCTTTCGCTCTTGCAAAGCCTTAGGAATCTTTATTTAATATTTTTAAATGGTAGATTTCCTGAGGATTCACCTGCATCTTATACCTTTAATGGAACTTACGGTCAGACCCTTATTGATTACATGGCAGTTTCCATTCAATTGCTCAGTGCATGTATACAGTTTAAGTTGCTCCCCTCTAAGATGAGTGACCATAATATTTTAGTGGTACAGATGGTTATAAATACCGAGAAGCCCGAACTCTGGAATCGGAGGAAGGAAAATATCACCTATTCTCGAAATAATGGCCGTACTTATTGGTCATACAAGGCACTTCTGAACTTCCAGGGGGTATTTAAGAATATCGCATTTAGGCCAAGTCCGGAGACTCTGATTGTGAGGTATGAGAGAGTTTTGGCAGCAATCAGAAAATTGGGAAGAAATAAACAAGATATGAGAACCTCCCATATAGTATTAATTTCATGGGAAATCAAAAAACTGAATAAGGAGATTAACAAGTTGATTAGACTCCAATTTAGAGCCCCTAGTTTAAAAAATCAGAGAGATATTTATAGACTAAAACGGGTACGGAATAGAAAAAAAGTATCAGATCGGAGGAAAGTTGAAGATGAAAAATGGGTAACCCTTTGTGAAGTGTCCTTATCCGGGGATACCAGAAAGTACTGGGCATTGATAGCGAAGTTTTGTGATGGTAGAGAAAAATCACAACCCATTTTAATCTCCGAATCTGAATGGTCCACTTATATCTCCCAACTGTATGCCCCATATCAATTAACAGATGAGTTTGAGGGGGTTCTTAAGAACTCAGAATTGGGGGCTGACGTAGGAGAACCAACAAAATTGGAAATTGTAGATTATATTAAGGGGTCAAGATACTCTGGAGCAATGGGACCAGATGATGTTCCAGTAGCCATAATAAAACAGGATTGTGAAGATTGGGCAAAATTTTTATATCCGTTGTTTGCTCATTGTTATGACACTTGGAACATCCCGTATTCCTGGAAGGGAAGTATATTGGTTCCGTTATATAAGAAGGGCCCAAGAAATTCCCCGGCCAGTTTCAGACAAATCTCCCTTTTAGACGCAACGGGGAAACTGTTTGCGAAGAGTATTCTTGGCCACTTGCAAGAGTGGGCATTTGGAAACAATCACATACCTCTGGAACAAACAGGATTCCGCAAGAATAGTGGCACTCTGGATAACATTTCTGTCTTACAAAAGTTAATTGAAAAATATCCTGTGGGCCGAGGGTTCCCGTTGTAAACTGCTTTTATAGATTTCTCCACAGCGTTCGATAGGGTAGATAGGGAGACGCTGTGGAGGAAATTGGTTACAATGGGGATCCCAGGGAACCTTTTAAGACTAATAATTGCACTTTATTCCTTTACGTGGACACAAGTTTTGTTGGGGGGATCTCAAGGCCTATCAAGGAAAATATGTACACACAACGGGCTGAAGCACGGGTGCCTTTTGGCACCTTTACTCTTTTCTATCTATATCAATGATCTGCCGACTAGTGTGGGACGGAGTAAAGGCGACCCTCCCCAATTAGGTCTTCTTAAATTAAGTTGTTTGTTGTATGCAGATGATGCAATAATAATGGATTTAACACCAATTGGGATGCAAAGAAGATTGAGAGAGCTGGTTAGGTACACAGAGGAGCACATTTTAAAAATAAACATTTTAAAGAGCAAAGTTATGATTTTTAGTAATCAAGGGTGTAAGGTGAGAAAAAAATCTGAGTTGGTTCTGGAAAGGGAAAATCTGGAAGTTGTGAAATTGTATCCATACTTAGGAAAAATATTTTCAAACAGGTGCTCTGCTAGCAGACATATGGACCATTGTAAAGATAAAGCAATTTCACAAGCATCAGCAATTAATCGCCTGTATACGCAATGTGGGAAAAGACATTTTTCCCACATCACCTCGGTGTACAAAATAAAAATTCCGCCGACTTTGAATTATGCTAGTGAAACAGTAGATGAGTGTGAATGAGCCAAATTTGAGAAAGCGGAAGGAAAGATCTGGCGCCAAATATGTAATCTGAATTATACTACGCCAATTGCTGCACTTAGGCTCGAATTTGGTCTTCTTTCGACATACGTGTTATCAATGGCCTCCTGTCTAAGATGGTGTAATGCTTTGATAAATGGCCCCGATAATTTATTGAGGGCAGCACTGCACAGGGAAATATTCGTAAATATGATGGGGAAAAGCACTATTTTTAGAAATTATATAAAGGCTTTAAGTATGTTCGGTCTAGATAAGGAAGGGGCAGCAGCTTTATGTAAAACCTCGTTAAAGCATATAATTAAGAAGTCAATATATGTGGTCTCTCGCGAAAGAGATCTGATACTATGTTCATTGAATGGAAGGATGGACTGCATTGTTGGGAGCTCTATTGTCAAAAATACCCAGCCATATGTTCTGTGGAACCTGGAACATGGTGTTCGTAGGGTTATTCTGTTGTTAAGATTGAATTTATTACCCCTAAGAATTGTAACAGGTGCCTGGGAGGGTATTCCCAAAAATGAAAGATACTGTCATCTGTGTAATTGCGGAATACGAGATCTGAATCATGTTTTGATTGTGTGTCCTGCACTCCACTCAATACGACGAAGATATTTAAGGATTGCCTTTTTAAAGTATAATATCTCAACAGCTGAATAGGCCCGTAATTGTCTTCTGTCCCCTCCGTCTGAACTGATGTGTTTTAAAAAATTTCGGTTCTTGAAAGAATTTTTAAATGTTTATTAGGATTGAAATATTTTTAAGTGAGTTGAGAGCTTAAAATATCTCAATAGTAATTCATCTATACTGCTGTTATATCTGTTAAATGAAATTGCACTGAGCACTTACACTTTTTGTATGACATGTAAATAGTCGTTTTTAATACTTTGGGGTTAAAATATTTGTTAGCTGCTAGGGGAATGTTGGTAATAACTCCTCCAAAGTTTGCACAGAGCACTTGCACTTTTGTATGTCAATGTAGTGCTTTTCCCCTTTCCCTAAATACTGATTACATCTGGTATTATTTCTTCTGTGTACCTCTTTTTAAATCAGGTTTTCCTGACAGCCCATAGTGTGTTTTAATAGAAAGTTGTTCATTTAAGTGACTCGAGAACTTATAATATCTAGATGTTAAATCAACTATACTGCTGCTAGGGGAGGGAGGGAAGCATTTGCCCTAAAAGATTGCACAGCGCACTTGCACTTTTTAGGGGAGCTTTGGTAGGCACTCCTCCGGAAATTGCACAGAGCACTTGCACTTTTGTATGATGGGGTAGTGCTTTTCCCTTTTCCCTAAATCCCTATTATAATTGTGATTAACTCTTCTGTGTACCTCTTTTCAAAATAGGTTTTCCTGACAGCCCATATTGTGTTTTAACTGAAAGAAGACCTATTGCATTGATATGACGTTGCCCAGTGTATAGTTTAGTCTTCTGTAGGAAAAGGGCCTCTCTTTTAATTACTGGCATTTTAGTATAAAATTGTACTTGTATTCTTATTTCGCATTCTTGTATGTAATGAATGATGTTTTATTTATGTACTTTATGTGGAATTCTTCGGAATTCTAAATCATAATAAATACTAATTGAATTAATTGAATTGACTGGTGTTGTAGGTAATGTTGATGTCCTCGTACTGCAGACATCACTGCTTTGTTAATTGACCCAGGCCTTTTGGTGCGTGGTGTCTAGTTACTATTTAGGTACTGGAAGGGTATACTTTGACTTGTATTGGGCATTGTAATTGTAGTGCTATGACACGTAGTGGCCATGAGTACCAGAACATGGTATTGTGAGTGTAATGTAGTGGTAGCGTGGGGCTGTTGTAAAAGAGTGCTTGGATATGGCTTGTGTCATGCTAAAAATTCAAAGGGATTCCTAGGGATAGGATGTTGGACACTGGTAAGGGTGACGTATGTGACAGTTAATTTGATTTGGAGAAGAGAAGGGAAGATTGGTTACATGGGGATTGATGTTGCTTTTTGTATGCTTTAATGCATAGAGTATGTTAAATTGTTAGAGTTTAGGTCTGTGTGTAATGCCACTCTCCTTCATGTAAACATATTCCTTCGCTTTCAACATTTAAAGGCACCTATGTCCATTTACTGCTCTCTGTGGATGGGTAGTTTTGGTAAATTGATAACATCCCCACCCCAAAGTCTCAAAGCACAGGGCTTTGTGAGATTGATACACTTGGAGGACACACCTCCCCTGTGTATTCCTCAGCGACGCGGCATATTGTTGGTGAGGCACGGTGTTTGTGTTATGGAGAGACTTACCGGAGATGGCGCGCCCATCGATGTCTGCTTCGAAGATAGTTCAGGAGGTAAATCATAAGGACGATAGGTCCAACTGCCTCCATAACTACAGAAGTCATGTGTCGCTGAGTTAAAGAACGTTTTTGCTTTATATCCCTCCCTTTCTGCCTCCTGTGCTGCGGCGGATACACTGCGACACCTGTGCGGGGCTGAAAAGCAACTTGTAAGTGGCTCGGCAGTCTTGAGCGGCGGAGCTTGCTTCACAGGCCATTATTGGTATGTTGCATCGAGCTGATGCAGATACGACGCCGGCGGTGTTGACAGACCTTCACGGGAGCACATTTGTGCTCATGATGCAACTGTAATACTGTGTACGGAGGATCAACGTAGAACTGCCAGTACTGGCACAGCAGCCCTCCATCCACCAAACTCGTGATCAGGCCCTTAATGTATGTGATTTGGGAGATTTGCCATTGACAGTATTCCTGACTACAGATATGGTACTCTTTTTTTCCTTTAGCCATAACAGGTAAAGGGAACAGGGAAAAGTGAAGGGGCTCTTATGTGGTATTTCTCTTTCACTCTGTGACAAAATTACTTTCCACATTAGGGTGACTGAAATCGCAACACTTGCTGTCTAAGGGATTTATTCTGGGACATAATTGCAATCTCACAAGTAACATCCTGCACCTCTCTTTTCTCCAAAAATAATTAACCATCTCACCAAGTGGAGTTTTTTTTATTTCAGTTGAAGCATAGTATGTCTTGAAGCCCACTATTTAAGTCGCCTTCAAATGTTGCTGGATCCATGGAACACAATTCTCTAGGTGTCTTAAAATTGATACTTGCAATAATTAGGAAAGCTTCCCGGAGAAAATTGTGAATATAATCTCAAGCATGCTCTGTACAGCTGAAAATGACAAACGAGGTAGGTGCACCTACATTACTAAGTATGCACTTTAATGTAGCATGCCAATAGGGTCATTACTCATTTGTACTACTTTAAAATGCCATGAGTTACATTCAATAAGTTCATCAGTACTACACACTTTCTCAAGAAATTCTCAAGCACTCATAGTACTGCTCCTTCTATGAAAATATATATGACAGCAAAGTACATCACAACCATTTCACTTACAGACAAAAGCTGAACAATATATTCAAAATTCAGTCTGAACTATGGATCTTCAGAAGAAACTCTAGTTGACCTATGCTCAGAAGCAGGGATCTGTACTCAATAATCATTATCACAACCTCCTTCTCCTGTGGTAAAGAGAAGTTAAAAACAGCAGGCTTTTAAACTCTTTCTCCAAAAACCAATATGCTGTCTTTTGCCTACCTCACTTGATACAAATCCAATGCATCGTTGTTGACATCTCTAGAGTGCAGTGTGTGAATACTTTAGTGCTTATGGATGTCTTCTGCTTTAGTGGAATTGAGGCCTAGCAAAATTTTGATTAAGCCAGAATAATCAGAGTAATTGTGGTAATTTTGCTTTTCCCTTGCGATGCAAAATTTATGAAAATTGCACAATTACTCCAGCTGCTTAGTGTTTAGGAATTTGGGCAAAACATGTTTACCCAAGAGCACAGGAACAGAACGTGAGCAGCAGCTGGCTGCTGCTATTCCTGTTTTGTTGTATTTAGCGCTACTTTCTTAACCCAAATGAGCTCTCAGGCTCATTGTGGACACAAGTGCTAAAGAAAATGGTGCTGGTGGCAAGGTTAGGCTCTACAGCACCTTTTCTATGTAATTTTGTGTAATTATGCACGATTACGCCCACCTCTAGTGGATTTACTGTCTAAAACTGACCACACTCTCTAGACGTTGCAGGCTGTGTGTTAAGTGAAGAAAACTATTGATCTATCTTTATATGTTTGTAATACTTGTTTTCTGCTGTCATGTACAGTAGACCTTTCTTCACCTTATCTAAGCTAACAGGTTTTTGTTACCACACTATTCACTAAAACCCACTAGTGGTTCTTCAATTTTTCAGTCTACAGCAAGAGTTTCAATGTTCTACTTTAAGTTCCCTTTCAAGCCTTTTATTAATTCAGCTTTTAAGTTTTTGGCTGCAGAAGAAATATAGCTAGAAAAGGGTGCACGGTTTGGATAACAATACCCTAATAATCATTATAATCATTCAGCTGCTGCAGAGCAGCAGGCATTGGAAAGGTTATAAAGCTATTATGATTCACCTCACAGATACTTTATTAGCATTCAGTTTACTAGCACAGTATTTGCAGAAAACCTGGTTGATATATAGATCAAACCAATCCTCAGCCATTAAGTATAGAGAAAGATTAAACCACTGTATTAGCTTGCTGTCTTCAGTTTTTTGCATCAGTGTCATTTTGTCTGGGCCTTATAGTTTGCATTGCTTGCAAAAACACATACATTATTTAACGTTTTTGCTAATGCCACCGTAAATTAAGTGATTTCTTAACTAAAACTGTCTAATACGTTCTCTCCAGTGATTATGTCATTGGTAATTTACACTACTGCTTCATTTTCTTCAATCTCTTTATTTCCTGAAATCATTTGAGTTTAATCTGAAATTCTTGTTCTATCAGAGTATGTCCCATATAACAGTACTCTATTCATGAATGCATGCCAAAATATTGAGAACAACGAATCAAACTTCAAGAACATTGTTTGAAAAATATTGCGTAAAAAAATATTGAGTTTACATTCTTTGCATGTAAGTCACCAAAATGCATAGTCAACAACATTTTGGAATAGATATCAGCAAAATAAAGGTAAGAAACTAAAATATGGATTTATTACTATATAAATCATTAAATTTTTTTATTTAAAACATTAAAGTATTAAATAATATTATTAAATTATAAGTAATGTTAAAATCCACATATATAACATATATCACACGTAATTAAATAAATAAAATATTACATTACACTTCAAATAAAAAAGTTAATTATTTTTATATAATATTATAGACTTTTAACAAAAAAATAAAAGTAGGAAAAATGATGGCCTTTGGAGGGGTTTACTTTTTCCATCCCACCATATACAAAAACAGTGAAACAGTTGGACTTTTACAGCATTAAACATACTTTTCACACTGCAGTGTAAGCAAAATCCTATTTAGAGTTAGACTTTGTAGAGGTTAGGTTTATATTCCCACTCCAACATAACCAACACTAGAGGAGGTGTTGCACTTTAGAGGGGTTATGCCTATTCGCACAACAATGTTATCAAATTGAGCAAAAGTGTTTGACTTTGGAGGGGTTAAATGTACTATTCCAACTCCAATATAAACAACAGTTGGGCAAGAGCTTTGCAAGAGTTTTGTTGCTTTAATGACTACAGTAAAGCTTTTGACTGTGTTAACCGTCACTTACTGTGGATCAATCTTAGAGCCATTAAAATCACTGAACCTTTACTTCAATGTATTATACCGCTTTATTCCAACACATGGGCAAGAGTAGTACTAGGATGCGAATGGCAGTTTCAGACAAAGTTAACATGGAACAAGGAGTCAAGCAGGGGTGCTTTTTAGCACCAACCCTCTTTAACTTGTATATGTGCAATGTGGTTCCTGCATTAAATTTAGTTAACAGTCATGCTGCCACAATGGCAAATAAACACATTTCTTCTTTTCTCTACGCGGACAACGCCCTCTTGCTGAGTCTGACGCCAGTGGGGCTACAAAGATTTTTGGATGCCCTAGCTATGTACTGCCAGGAAAACGATATGCAGATCAACTATGAAAAAACAAACATAGTTATTTTTGGTCGGAAACAGAGAAAACAACATAACTGGCACCTTGATAACAATTGTGTGACCGTCACAAATCAATATAAATATCTGGGTTTTAGGTTGGATAATAAAGTAGGTCATTTACTACACTTGAACTCACTAAAACCAAAATTAGAGTCTTTGCAAGGTGCTTTTCGGACAATATCCAAGTACAAAAATAAGTTCTCTTTCGTGGCACTGTTGAATATTGTTTATGCTAAATTGGAACCAACATTGTCATACGGCTCAGAGGCTTACCTGAGAAAGTTAGGATCCTTTTTAAATAGGTCACTGGGCACAGTGTTCAGATCTTTATTCCATTGGCCAGGTAACACCTAGTCAGCACAAATTAGTCTGGAATTCTCACTACAGGATCAAATGTTTGAACAAATGGCAAGCATAATAAAATATCTGCACTCTACAAGAGCCGCTGTACAAGGATCATTAAAACATCTCATCTGGCTGGAAGTCGCGGGTTTTGACAGCAAAAAAACATACAAACATCTGAATGCAAGCCCTAGCCATAGCCTTAGTTCAGACTTGATTGAGGGAGCTATGGCAGTAAAAATTACCTAATTTAAAGATCAAAACACTCTTGAACAGAAATGTAAAATCTTTCAAATGGACTTAGATCAAAGAGCATTTGCTAAAAGAAAACACGCTCACCTGGTCCTCGGTAGTTACGACAGAAAAGGTTTGCAAACATACATTCTCCACCTACCATAAGAAGAAATTTCTGCAGCTTCGGATGGGAACTTTTGCATCTATAGGTCTGTCTCCACCATGGGTGGACAAATCAGAGTCAAAAATTTGTCGGCTGTGTAACTTATCTCAGGAGTCAATAACACATCTGCTCTGTCTATGTCCCGTACATCGGTTAAGCACAAAAGATTCCTCAGGCTCCTATGGATCAAGGAGGGGACACAGACATTACCATCCGCCGTTAGTTTTCTATTGAACTATGAGCAGCCACAAGTGATCACAAAACTGGTAACATTTGTAGGATGCATGGAGAAGCAACTAAAAATAAACTCTGAATCTGAAAACGAGGAAGTGGAGGACTCCTGAATATTGCATTTTTTATCTTCTGATGCTTTGACAGTATTGCTTCTCTTTTGAACCGAAGGCTTTTTAAGTGAGTTATTAACCTTACATTGAAATGTATTTAACCTGTTTTTACCAATGTGTATTGATGATGAATTATGAGCTATTCGTTTAATTATGGAGATTCTTGAAAATTTGTGATAATAACCATTACGCTAAGGTTATTTGTAATTTTAGGCACTTTAACAGACTTTTGGGCATATGCATCAAAAATCAGTAAAACAAGTCCTTATTTGCGAAAAATAAGGAGTCGCAAATAAGGACTCGCATACCGCGATGCATCAACAGATTCGGTATTAAATACCGAATTGCAAAAAACCGCTAAATAAATCCGAAACCACGATTGCGAGACTCTAAAATAAAGAATAGCTAATACCGAATTAGCAAATAACGAATCGATTTCGCAAAAAAAAAGTCGCATCGGAGCAGGTTGATGACATCACAACCAGGAAGTAACACAGCCCATGCTTCATGCAGTGCCATGAGGAGCTCAGAGGAGGAGGCAGAGCACAGGAGCTGAGGAGAGATACAGTGACAGCACAAACCAGCTATTGCACTGCATTCCAGGATCGAGAAGGATGCACCTCAGGACAAGGACATGCCCAGGAAGAGGAAGCAAAAGTTTTCTGACAAAGAACTTGAACTACTCATCAAGGGGGTGAGCAGCAAACATGACAGGCTGTTTGGCAAGCTGTCTCTAAAGGTGACTGAGGCAGAGAAGCGCAAGATCTGGCTGCGCATCAAGGAGAAGGTAAATGCTGTAGGAGTCACCCACCGCAGCATAGACAATCTGAAAAAGAGGTGGTATGACCTCAGGAAAAGGGCAAAGGAGAGGATTGCAGAAAGGGTGAAGGATGCAGCTGGCACAGGAGGGGGAACATCAAACATCACACCAAACACAGCCCTCGAGGACCTCGTTGAGGGTACCATTGAGCCTGAAGCTGATGTGGGGGTCACCCAATTGGACACTTCCGGCGCTGCGGCAGGAGAACGAGGTAAGATGCATGCCAGTGCAGATAGGCAGTGTGTTGTCTACCCCCGCCCATTCCCCCAGGCCAAACACAGTGCACATGTAGCCGTGCCTAACGCATATACCCCCACCAGAGTGTTGTATCATGGGAGTTGTAGACATATTATGAAAGTGTGCATTTCTGATCCCTAATGTTAATGAAATGAGACCAGCAACACAGGGCCAATTGTCAGTCCAAATATGTCCTTTATGTAGATGAAAGTATGCAACACAGATACATCCAGACAAAATAATAACAATGCACTGTTTCACACACAGATGCATCACCCCTGGATTCAGATGACAGCGGATGCCTCATAATCTCTGAAACCCCAGCAGTGACCGATGTTGAGACTCCGCAGGGACGTCAACCCACGACACCATCAACACCATCACCACCACCACCATCACCACCACCGCGGACAACACAACCACCACCACCACCACCACCTAGGACAACAACACCAAGCCGCAGGGCAAATGTCCCCTCCCTGCAGGTGATGGAGACGGAGCAGAGGCCAGTAGCCACAAATGTTCCACGGCAGTCAGTTGTCACTCCGCCAGCTCAAACACCAACACGTGTCCGAGTCCGACAGTGGGGCAAGCCCCTGGGTAGAGCTGCAGAGAGATCTGAGGATCCAACACACGGCTATGGTGTGGTTGAGACACGGATGCTGTGGGTTCAGCGCCTGCAGGGGAGACACATGGGTGCTATCAACATTAACATATCAAAATTGGCAAACAAAATTGGCACCATGACTGACGCTGTGCGTGAGATGGCCACAGCCGTTGCTGAGGGTAACAGAGACATGAAACTGTGCCTGCAGGATCTCACACGTGTTGTCATAGCAGGGCAACAGAGCGAGCGCATGAGGCATCGGCAGAACATGCTCCGTTCCAATGCCTCCATTAGGGCCATCACAAAGCTGTGCAACAGCACAGCTGTACTATCACGCAGATCTGTGTCCCTGCAGGTTGACTTGGGCCATTACTGTGGAGATGTGGCAAAGACCTTGGAAAAAGTGACCACTGCAGTGGAGCATCTGCAGTCTGGGACTTTTAGTGCCAGAAGTTTGGGAGTGGAGGAAGGGAGTGAGGCTGCTTCAAGCGTCAGCAGCGTCTCTGTGCCGGAGGCCAGCGAGAGGAGGCGCAATGCACGCAGCTCCACAGCCACTGACACACATCGCGGTGATGTGGAGGAGTCATGCGACAGGAGGCTGGGGGGACTTGGGAAGCGCAAATAGCCATGTTCCATTGGCTCCCTGGCTATGGTGGCGTAACCATGGGCCACCTACACTACCACAAGATACTACCTTTATGACAATGGACATGTATGCTCACCTAGTTTTTGAATCTGCGTCATGTTGGCGTCTCATTTATATGCACCTGACAAGTGCTCATGTGCATTAAACATTTGCAAACAAGATCATGTTGTGATGGCTCATTCTTACCTGTCTCAGAAGTGATGTCGTGTGATGTATGTCCCCCTCCTTTGGCCTTCAGCTGTGTTAGGCATGTGTGCCTGTTGGTGTTGTGGGGGGGTTGCTTTGCACGTAAGTCGTCCTCTCGGTCCACCTCTATTGGTATACACCTTCTTGTGGCAATTTTGTGCAGCATGGCACAGACTGCTATTATCAGGCAGCAGGTCACTGGGTCATACTGCAAGGCACCTCCTGTCTTGTGTAGTATCCGGAAGCGACTCTTGAGGATGCCAAAGGTTCGCTCGACCCCATTCCTGGTGCTGAAGTGTGCTGTGTTGTACCACTGCTACTGAGGTGTTGCTGGGTTGAGGTAGGGAGTGAGGAGATATTCCCGCAAGGCGTAGGCACTGTCACCTGCAGGGTGGCGAGCAAAGGGTTAGCAGCATGAATACAATTACATATGTGAGGATGGAGTTAATGATGAGGCATTAGTATGTACCTAGTAGGTGTCTGTCTCCAAATTCACCGTTGATCAGACGCCTGTGGATGCCACTGTGTCGGAATATGTATGCGTTGTGTATGCTTCCTGCAAATTGGGTTACAATGTCCGTTATGATGTGCTTGTCATTGCACACGACCTGCACGTTGATGGAATCCTATGACTTTTGGTTGCTGAAGATGTATTATTTGGCTGAGGGGGGACAGATGGGGACATGCGTGCAGTCAACACATCCTATCACATGGGGAAATTGTGCCACTTGGTAGAAGTCCTGTTTGGTCCAGTTCAACTGCTGCGGGGTTGTGGGGAAGGTGATGTGGTGATGTATCAATGTCAGCATGGCATCTAGGAATTTGTGGAAGAAGCGTGAAAGTGCGCTTTGCGAACTGCCTTTGGCTTTTGCTATGACCCCCTGGAAGCTTCCAGACGCCAGCAGGTGCAGGCTGCATAAAACCTGGACTTGGGCTGGGATGGCGTTGGTCCTAAGGGTCTGGTGCTGCAGTAGTGGTTCCAGGTCAGCAATGAGGCGCATGATCATAGCCCGGTTCAGTCTGTACTTGTCGTAGATTAGTTCCTCTGTCTGGCCCAGCAATGTGATGCGCACCCTGAAAACCCTGTCATGGATCATCCTCCTGCGCTGTGCAAGAGCGTTGATTCTCCTCCTCCTAGCAAGCACATAGTGGGCAGCCATTTTGGTACACATACAGGGTCTCCAGAGGCATATTTGAAGGGTTTCTGATTGTATGTACCTGTCTATTTTCTTTTTTTTTTTTCTTCCTTCCAACAACTTTACCTCCAGTTTGAGATTCCCCTTATTTTGCTCTTGCAAAATAGCGATTTGGGGCATTTTCGTTATTTGCGAGTTTTGATGCATATCGTTGCGATTTTTTAATAGCGATTCGGTATTTCCGGGGGCTGATTTCTTTCTGGGTATTACCGATTGGCTAATTTGTGATTCGGTAATTTACGGCGGGGGTTATTTTGCAATTCTTTATTTTTTTAGGAATTGAGGTGATGCATTGGGTTTTCAGGTTTTGCGTTCGGTAACGGCCTGTTTTACCGATTCACTATTTTACCGGAAGCTATTTTGTTTGATGCATCTGACAGTTTATTGTTTAAATAAAGTATTTTTTGAATAAAAAAATATTTACTATTCCCAGTCTAACATATGTAAAATCAGGAAATGTGTTGGAATTTGGAGAGCTCATATTCACGATCCCTAATCCAGTCTGTGCAACAGGTGGGAAAGTATTGGACTTTGGAGAGATTACATTTTTTCTTATCCCAACGGAAGCTAAATCAGTCAGGCTCGCCGCCATGAAAACTGTGGTGGGGAGGAAACTTGTAATATACTTTGTGGTGCACAGTGGTACCACCAGCATATTGTGGGTCTCACACCGCCATGCCACTGCCGAGGGATCATGGATTCCTGGTCGTTGCGGCGGTCCAATGGCGGTTCGACTGCCAAAGGCACAATACAGCAGTTGGACCACTGGTTCAGTTGCCGCACCACCACCCTGGGTTTGGCAGTCCTTCTGACTGACAAACTTATAATAAAGCCCTTTGTATTAGCAGTGTGGAAAGTGTTGGATTTTAGAGGGGATAAATATACTACTCAATCTCGAACCTAAGTAAAATCAGGGAGAGTGTTAGGCTTTGAAGGGATCAGACTTACTATTGCCATTCCAATCTAAGCAACAGTGGGGAAAGTGTAGGACTTTGAAGAGGTTACTGTTACTATTCCCACTCCAACGTAAGTGACTCAGCATTACATACACAATTCTAACTCCTAAGTTAGCAAAACATTTAAATACATAACAACATGACATTATAAAAAGATATTCAAAATTTAAATATATAATTTAGATAAATACAAATGTATGTAAATAGATTGGAAAATTAAAAACATTTTAAACAATAAATACACTACATTTAAAAGAAATACACTTCCATCCCTACTACCCAAACAAACCTCAAACTCCCTAAAACACTTAAAATATGTTATAAATCAAATATTAATTCCATTAAAATATTAAGATAAGTAAAACATATAATAAGTATAAAGTACATGCCACAAAGTTTATTATTAAATACACTTATCAATAAATTACCAATTAATTAAAAAGCATCAACTACATCACTCAACAAATAATCAGTTAAATAGTTTATATAATGAACTAATAAATGCATGCTTAAATAACATAAACAATTACCTTGCTAAAATAAATAGCAAGGAATATCTTCCCACCCTATTTTCTACAAACCCAATATCCCACTACAAAAATATAAACTAAATCCAAATACATCCTGCTACAACATAATTTACTAATACAATTTAAAAAATGTAAATTGCACATGAAACAATGCAAACTATACTGCAAAACATTTAAAACAATTATACTAATAATACTATTATTTGAATGAGCAGGTACTAATATATACCAACTTCATTACAAAACGATATAGGTTACAGCAAATTTAAAGTAAGAAATATTATGGGCAATAATATTTTTGAAAAGAATTCATTTTAAAACAATTTCTTTTACCTTCTATAGTCTGTGCCACAATATTTTTGTAGAGATCATATTTTTACACAATATTTAGGTAATACTATATTTTCAATTCAATGTTTGTGATATAGACACTAATCATTGCTTTTCGATGATGCACTGGACATTTCATGAACTTTCTAAATAGATTGCACATTTTATTTTCATGTCACAACATCCGAATATAGTGGAAAGTACTGATCACACTCATGTTTTGATGAGCAAGCTTAAGAATTCACTCGTAAATTTGAACGTTTCCTAACTTTGCATGGATCAAGAACTGTAAAAAATCTAAATTTCTGTTTTGCAGTTCCTCTGCTATACTTGTTAAAGAAAAATCAGAGTTTCTCAATTGGCTATTATCATCATATGCTGCAGATATTACTACACTGCAAATCCTATAAAGTTGGTGAAGGCATTTGCATCCAACACTTAATTGCTAACTATATCTTCTTTGTTTCTTGGCACTCATTTTTTTGGCACTGCTGTACGTTCTTTCTTTTTATAAGCATGTGCTTCTCTGTCTACAGCAAAAATTAAAGTATGCTTCTGAAAATAGCTTTCGTCATTACACAAATATTCAGTACTGAAGTATGTTTCCAGTATTCCCTCAAACGTGGGACAAAAGTTCAACTTTATATTTTGCTTTTTTAATGAATTCATCAACCTTTCATTCTGTTAATAAATTGAACAGAACAGCTTCCCCTTTCGAAGAAAAACTTCTCTACAAGAGAATTTCCAAACTTTTTCTGCTTATGTCTAGCCACTCTCAACTTTATGCTTTATTGGCTTCATAATTTTGTTTACTATAATATTGTGAAAAACTTTTCATGACGTTCTTTACATGTAGTGCTTCTTACAGAAGTTTCTTCATTTCTACATTTGCATGCATTCTTGCATTTTTAAACTACCTGGAACCAGTCTTGATTTAGGTTCTTCCAGTGTCTCACTTCACCTTCATTCCTAACTTGTGATTTTCCTACTAATTTTTATTAATTGCTTGACTCCTGTTATTGACATTCAGCCTCATTTGCACACATCTACGTGAATCTTTATCTGCTCTAGATTAGCTACTTCCTAAGAGAACTTCTTGACATGTATTTCCTTTTCTTTTCTGTACTTTTGTAGGCATATTCTCTGATCAACTTGTAAACCTACGGGGTGTGGTTTCAGCGCCAGCTAAGATGGCGGGGTAACTGCGGAGCTCCCGTGACGACCTCCGTTCCTGCTTTCCCTTGAATATCAGCCAGGCAGTATTTCGACTAGGAAATACTATCTCATACAGCCTAGCATGAGGTGACTGCAGCGATATCTTCTTTTTTCATTTCCGGCGCGTTTCCAGCGCATTCTCTGAGGAAGTTGCTCCCGCGGCTCCGGCCGCCATTTCGCGACTCCCGGCGGCAGGCTCCGACTTCTGCGGCAGAGTGTTCCGGCACCTGTGGCGCTCCCCCTGCGACGCCGCAATGGTTTTTCTGCTTTTTATGCCAAGTGAGCGCCTGAACTCAGCGAAACTTCATCTTTTCAATAAATACGGGTCGCGATCCCGTTTTTGTTATTCTAGCCGCCATTTTGACTGCGCTGCCTGCCCTCATGACGGAGAGCTCTCCTACATTGCTTCCTGCACTCCCTTCTATTGCTTGGTGCTGCAGTGGGCTTCAATAATGTGGCAATGTTTTTTCATATGTACAATTTCTTGTTTCACTGAGTGATGCCAGACTACCTATTTTTAAAAGCTGCTTCCAACTTTCGCCTTGAAGCACTGCATGGACTCTGTGCCCTAGAGGGGGAATGTCTGCTTCTCTCCAACACTGGGTATTTGTGGAGGTTCTCTCTTTGTTATTGTTTGCCTGCCACAACCGGATATCCTATTTCTTGTTATGCTGGTTTCTTCTCAATTTGCCTGATATGAGGTTCCACTCTGGCTCCATCTTTCCCAAGCTTCAAGGGTAATATTATCTGCTATAATCTCTTGCTGTTGCTTTCTGGTGGTCTGGATGAACCCTGGCTTTCCTTCTCGCTCCGTTCATCGACCTCCTTTTTAATTGACTTTCCTCATCAATTTTGACCTTGAGCGGCCAACGCTTCCATCCTCTTCAGCTCTTTTCTTGTTCATATATGGGGAAGCTCCGCAACTTGAGGCTCACTGTTGCGACTAAAGGACTCAAAAACTCAGACTCTGATTCTCCTTCCCAGGACATGGAGGAAGGAGCGATGTCAAAACCTGTTCCTCAATTGGGGGCCAGCTCCAAATCTCACACTGGCAGCAAACCTCCAACCACTCTGACCTCTTCTAAACGCCTCAAACAAAGTCCTCCTTCTTTGGATAGTGCTCCTTCGCCTTCTTCATTGGATCTCATTTTGGAGGAGTTACGAGCTCTTCGACCTTTTATGGAGTCGACATCTCAAGCATTGCAAAGTATGCAGGATAAATGGACTACCCTAGACTCTCGTGTTTTACTTCTCGAGCGATCCACGGAATCTGTACAAAGCACGTGTACCCGAATTCCGGTTATGAAGGCTGAGATTCTTCTCCTTAAAAGGCAGACAGAAGATTTGGAAAATCGTAATCGCAGTAATAACCTTCGCCTTTATGGTCTTCCTGAACTTTCAGAGGGTCAAATCCCACGGCCTTTTTCCAATCCTTCCTTCCAAAGATATTAGACGCTCCTGCCTTGTCTTCCATCAACATACAGCGAGCGCATCGCTTAGGTCCTAGAGTGTCCTCTAAACCTCGTGGAGTCATAATGTTGTTTCTACTATATACAGATCTTTTGCAAGTTCTCTCCGCCGCCAAGGTCAAAAAACAAATTGTCTGGGAGGGCCATCGTCTCTACTTATCGCAAGATGTTGCTAAAGTCACTGCTGATCGCCGGAAGCGTTTCCTTGATATGCGCCCGCAATTGAGAGCTCTCAATGCTAGATATGGCCTCCTCCATCCATGTCTCTTCAAGGTTACTTATAAAGAGAAGACCACCACTTTTGAAGATCCTGCTGCACTACAAGAGTTCCACCGTCGGCATGGGGCGAGCGATATGGACACTTCTAGAGCAACCTGATTGGTCTTAATTGTCTCTGATTGGTTTTAGTCCTGTGTTCAGTATCCCAATTTCGTGCCTTAGCGATTTCCTACTGTTTCACCCTCTTTTCCTAACCTTTGTTTTATACCCCCTTCCTCTAGGTTCATGCCCAGGTATTTCCACCCTATTGTTTCCTTTGATAATTTTTTCTACTGCCTTTCTTCTTTTCTTCTTTTTGTCTTTGTGCAGATGGAGGTCCGGAATGCGGTTGTTTTCGCTGTTGTCGTCGCTGTCTTTGGTGCTGTCACTCCCCGTTTCGAGTTTGTCTTGTAGGTATGTTTTTCAGTCGTCTGTTTTGGACTTGTACTGTCTTCCTGTTTCTCATCTCTTTCCTTTTCTCTTTTTCCTCATCATTGCTCTTCTTTTTCTCTCTTCTTTCCTTCCTTTTTCTTTTTTCTACCTTCCTCACCTCTTCTTTTTTCTATCATGAGATTTCTTTCCTTTTTTCCTTCTTTATTGGCTTAGTAAGCATGCTTCTGTTGTATTTATTCTTACTGTATACAATTCCGTGTTACTACCTGGAATGTTAAGGGTTTGAATAACCCAATTAAGAGACAACGAGTATTGTCACATCTTGCCCGGCTTAAGACTGATGTTGCATTTATCCAGGAATCTCACCTGTCAAAAGATGAAGCCTTGAAAGTTAAATGTTGTTGGGTGGGACATGTTTTCTTTTCTCCCACTGACACTAAAAAAATGGGGTTTTGATTCTATTTCATAAAAAGTTAAATGTCTCTGTAATATCTCAGGAATGTGATTCGCAGGGTCGTTGGTTAATTGTTAAGTTGCTTATAGATAACATACCAATTGTGTTCTTTAATCTTTATGCCCCTACGGGCGTTGATAAGCTATTTTGGCCCTCTATCTCTGATAAACTCTCCATCCTCCCTGATGATTATATTATCTTTGGTGGCGATTGCAATCAGATCTTTGATCCCTTCCTTTGCCGTCATTCCAAAGTTAGGTTCTCAACCTCAAGGATGCATTCCCAATTCGTCAAATCCATTCTGAATAACGCATTAGTAGACATCTGGAGACTATGTAATCCTGCACTTAGAGAATACAGTTTTTACTCCCCCGTACACAATTCCCAATCACGTATAGACTATCTCTTCCTTAGTAAATCCCTGTCCCAACATGTTATTTATTCTGAAATTGGCTCTATCCTCATCTCTGATCATGCTCCTGTACTCGTTGATATCGATCTTCTTCCCTTTTCCACTCACTATGGCAGATGGAGATTTAATAACTCACTGCTCCTTGATACTGCCTTCTGTACAGAATGTTCTAAATTTGCGTCTGAGTTCTTCTCACTCAACCAAACTCCTGAATCTTCTTTTGTCATGGTTTGGGACTCTTTTAAGGCAGCTTCTAGCGGTTTTATTATCAACTTTGTCTCCCATAGGAAAAAAGCTAATTAGGCTAAATCTTCTCTTTTACTTACTAAAATTAAGCAACTTGAACTTGCTTATCATTACTCAAATTCTGAATCCTCCCTTAAAGATCTCATAGATGCAAAACTTTCTTTTAATAAGTTTACCACAGACGCTGCTTCCAATTTGTTGCTGAAGTGTAATGCCCGCTACTATGGAGGTCAAAACAAAATGGGAAAATTACTTGCTAATTATCTGAAAATTCGAAAAGAGCGTACGAGAATTGAACTGATTAAATCGTCACATGGAGATTCTTTGTTTAAGGATAAAGACATTCTTAACGAATTTATACTTTTTTACAGGAATCTATACACACACTAGTTCCCTCTTCGGCAGACATCATTTCTTATTTTCATTCTATCCCCTCGCCTCTCTCATCCCAAGTAGATTTTGGACCTTTAGATGCTGACATCTCCCTCTCCGAAATTTCACATGCTGTCTCCAAATTGCGCCATGGTAAAGCCCCTGGCCCTGACGGATTCACAATTGAGTTCTATAGCCATTTCGCGTCACTTCTTCTACCAAAACTCTTACTTCTGTTTCACTCCTTCCAGGGCTCGGGTCTTTCCAACAAGCTTTAATTTGTTTAATCCCTAAAGAGGACAAGGATCACTCTCTCTGTAAAAATTACCGTCCCATCTCTTTAGTAAATACCGATTATAAGATTCTGGCTAAAATTCTGGCTCTCCGCTTAGGTCCCATTCTGCCCAATTTAATTGGCCCTGAGCAATCTGGGTTTGTTAAGGGTCGCCTGTCCTCCAATAACTCTAGGGTATTTTTCAATATTCTGAGTAAAGCTTCTTCCTTGGGAACTCCACTTGCTGCCATCTCTCTGGATGCAGAGAAAACTTTCGTTCGGATAGGTTGGGACTTCATGTTTCAGGCTCTCTCTTGGTTGGGTATTCCTCCCAAATGTATTTCTCTTGTTTCCCTGCTTTATTCTTGTCCCCAGGCGTCCATCGTTTCCCGGATTTTAAAGCTTATCACCGTGCTTTTTTGCTCAAACAGTCGGCCCGTTGGCTTTCTTCTGTTCTTCCTTTTTATCCTCCTCTTTGGTTAACAATTGAGTCTTCTTTCCTTTCCCCTTTTGAATTTTGTGAGTTCCTATCCTTCACTTCGCCTTTGATTAGTCTTTGCAACCCCATCATATCTCACTCTCGCAAACTTCTCTCTCCCTACTTATCCTCTTCCTATCCCTCTATTGCTTCGACACATGAGCAGCCCATTTGGCATAATCAAAAATTCTTACTTCGGAATCGTTCTTTCTTTTGGAAGACCTGGAACTCCCGTGGTCTACGATGGATTTCTCAACTTTTGTCTCAGGGTTTGCCTATTTCTTTCTCTGATCTTTGATCTCATTTCTCCTTGCCCGCTATGCACGCTCACAATATGACGCGTTACTTCTGGTCCTTCGCTCTTATCTCACATCTTTGCCAGCCTCCAACTCCATCCCTCCTACTTGTCATTCTATAGCTTCGGCACTTGATTCTTCTCCTTCTGCTTCCTTTCTTTACAATTCAGCTCAAATTTCTGTTGAGAGACCCAAATCAAAAGTCGAGTTAGCCTGGGAGCGCGACTTCTCCCTTGACTGGTCGATTGTACTGTGGGAAAAGATTTGATCTAAACTACATAAGACCTCTAGAGCTGCCAATACAACCCAGACGTTGTACTTCATTTATAACCGTACCTTACTAACTCCTTCTGTTCTATCCTTTTTCTCCCCTGATACTCCTTCTACCTGCTGGTCCTGTCCTTGTTCATCTGCAGATCTGAAACACATGCTCTTTGATTGCCCACCTATCCAGCGTTTTTGGAACTTGGTTTGGTTACAACTCCACAAAATCTTTCTTTTTCAGATTCCCTTCTCCCCTATACACATCTTCTTAGGTTCCCTGTCCTCAGCACTACCCCAATCACACCGACATTATATCCTTTTTGATCTCCTTATTGCCATTGCTTTCCACCATATTACATCTAATTTGAAACAAGCCACTAATGTCTCCTTCCCTTTATGGTGGAATGCGGTTTGCTTTCATCACAGGTTAGATACAAATTTTGTTTCCCCTGTTTCCCTAGCAATTAAGCGTGATCTCCTGTGGCTGCCTTTGGTGAATTACCTCTCCTCCTCTGCCCCTTCTTCCGTCACTCATGATGCTCACTCTATTGAGGTACGCAAACCACCTTAACCTTTCTTATTATTAATTGTTTATTTTTTGTAATCTTTATGCTTACTTTGTCATTATTGGATATATTTTTCTAATGTAATTGAATTTTTATCTCCTTACATTGTTTATCACTTTTTTGCCTTCCTCCCCTTGCTGTTGTATATTTCGATGACTTAACATTTGGCTGTTTCTTCTTCACTCTGTTTCTTTTATGTTTTCTTTGATGTTCAATAAACTCCAACTTAAAAAAAAACTTGTAAACCTACAGCAACAAGGACAAGATAATAAACATATTTCATTTTTTTGTGTAAATAATTTGTAGTAAATATTTAATTTAATAAAAGATTCATAAATATGTAAAAACATGATTTATTTATAGGAAAAGTAGCAAAATTATTGAAAACAATGGATACCAAATGATAAGAGATTGCATATGGAACTATGGATTGCATTCTCAAAGTAGACATGCAATAAAGAATAGGTGACAAACACCACAATATAAACCAGCTGATACATAAAACATAAAGTACCGAATTTATTTACTGGCACAATTAGAATCTACATTTTTGGGATATACAAAGCATAGTAATCTAAACTTAAAGTTCCAAAAATGTAAATTATATTAGAAGATTAGAATGCAGATAGGTCCATTAAAGACAATGGAACAGTACCACATTAAGAATGTTGTTATAGGCTCACACCTTTCAGTATTCCAATGTACTAATCCAGAGCCTCTGCCTTGCTCTTCCCCTAACTCTCTGGGATATGTGTACTGGGCAAGAAAAACAAAAAGCAAGATACACAAGAACATTCAATCCCCTTCTTCACATAGCTGACAATGTCACTGTCACATTGGAAAGGGGGAAAGGGTTAACTCTGATTAGCTTTCATGTCCCTTAGCTGTCTCCAAATTACAAAACAAATTTTACAAATCTCAAGCAGTATGGCTCTCACTGTTAAACACTTTCAAAACTCTTACACTGTATACAAGTAGTTCTTTCTGACAAGCACACCACAGGAAAACAATAGCACCTATTCAAGTCTTGGAGGAATGAGAGTGTGTGAACCCTTTGCGACTCCTAGGAGGTAATTATTTTCAATTAAGATTTTTCACCTTTATCAGGTGTATGTTCTAACAGCCTAGTGCACAACCGTTGCTGAATATACCTACCAGTAAAGGCAAACTACTCTCTTTTTTATAGGCACTCACCTTCTACTTGGGCCAATACCTCCGTAACAGCCCTTTTATGGACAGTAAAGATTGTGAGCTATAAGGCTATAATACGCAGTGTCATTCGGCAACTTTTAAACAGCAGACATGTTTAATAATGTATTTCCTATAGTGCCTACTATCTTGTCACTATACTCGAACTTGGGTTCAATTATCTGTATGTCAATATTACACCACTATTGCATTTTAAGTATTGAAACCACTGTTTCACATCCTTAATATTCATCAGTGCTGTTGAAAATGGGCTCAGCCCATTAAGTCCATGGTAATTGGACTGAATATGCTTACCACTAGTGTCCACCATTTAAGATAAGGTCACTGTGATGCAGATAGGAAAAGAGACAGTGGGCTAGTTACATGTGAACACTTGTGCACACACATGTGCACACAGGTACGGGCTTCCCGTGAGAGACTACTGCCACGTGGAGCCTGGTAGCTGCACACTGGTAACATATCTGGCACATCCTAGGATCAGCCAGGGGTGCCAGGCATCTAGAACATTCCAGCCACACTTATAAAGCCCTGTATGAGGGAGACACACTGAGCAAGACCCTGGACCTGGAAGGCTATGAAAACGAATGCATGTACATCAGTAAATAGAAGCCATGTTATGTCCTACTAAGGAATCTGTCTGCAGGTAACCCTCAGGACTAGATGGTTCTCTCCAGGTCAAGAGGCACTAGCTCCCTTATTCCCAAAGGACCATCTGGGAGAAGATCTGGACTACACTGCCACTCCAAGTGCCCTGCAAGACAACCAGCAGGCTCAAGGGTCTGGGCGTGTGGGCATGAAGATAATCTGCTACCTGGAGGCAGAGCAGCTGTGCAAGAGGTCCCTCAGCAAGAGAGGGACACCAGGAGTCAGAAGAGGAGAAGACTGGTGCTGGGAGCTAGCAACACTAGCTCCACACAATGTGTGCCCGTTATATGCTAGGAAGTCTTTTGTAATTGCTCCTGGTGGCTAGAGCTCACCACCAGAAGCAAAAGAAGCCAATGATCGACCCAACTGGGCCAAAGGATTGCGTCTTGAAAGAATTGACAAAATTATGATGCCTGTAATAAGAAAACAAATGTGTGGTGCTCCGATGAACTCTAATGTTATACCCCTAGGATGGGCCAAGTCCTGGGGTAATTACTTGGTTTGTGGGAGCTAGTGTGGATGGGGCCCCTCCCATGAATGCCTATTATCCAATGGGCCCCCATCTCCCAGAGGGCAGGTGAAATAATGGATGAGCCACCTTGTGAAAGCCAGTGCAAGAAAGTTGGGGACATGGGATCCCACCCCAGAGTCTCTGAGCACAGAGAACCATGAGGGAGGTGCACCAGCTGTTCAACCCTCCCAACTGTACTCCATGAAGTTTAGGGAATGCTTGCCTCTGCATGCACCTGCTAGGAACATAGCAGGCAGAAGCCCTTGCAGGAGGCCGGCTCCTGCCAAACACAGAGAGACCATGAGATCTTGAGGGCAGTGTGGCTCCGAACACATTTTTGAGTTTGTGGGTCCCTCAAGTGGGGGCAGGACGTTCAAAACAAAAGAAAACAAACACACAGCTTGTGGTTGTGAAAAGCAGACAGCAGGCAGAGCCGCTCATCAAAATTCCCCATGCAAGGCTGGAGTGCCCATTATGCCCTGCACAGTCTTTGGTTTGCGTTTCATCTCCCTGGTGGTGTCATTGGAGGGGCAGAGGCACCACAAACGTTCATTCCAGGTATTGGGGGGAGAAGGAGGTGCAGCATCAGTCCCAGGATTATTGTAATGAATTAACCCTTTATCTCCCAGGTCATAGGATGCATAACCTGGAAAGACTGTGCAGCTATTTTCCAGTATTCCTTGAGTTGGTGCTTGGTGCTCTTCGGCTCGGAGTTCAAGGATCCCTATTGGTTGGGTCTATGGATGCCTTATATGGCCTAAAGGTGTAAGAGAAATTCTCTGACAATGTTATTTTAATTGTCAATGCTTTATTTAAAATATTGTGTTTCTAATGAATATTCAATGTTGCAATGCTTATTTTATTTAGTAATGAATGCATTTATGCTTCCATTGGTGGTATGCACATGTGCTTACAGTGATATGATGACCCATGACAACTCCACTGGGCCGGCTTTATGTATTCGTAATGACTCCAAAAACAAATAAGCATTATATATATATTAATATGATGACCTTGTCACAAAGTGAAATTCAGGAGAGGGAGGGAAGAGGGAAACGGATGTTGTGACTCACCCTCCTCGTATACAGTGTCACAATCAAGAGAGTCAACCTCAAGTCATCTAGGGTGGGCCTCCTGGGTATAGGGTAAATACCTTTTTTTAAGAAACTCTCACTCATGTTAATGCATGAATGTTGTTTAGTGACATGCTTCATCATCGAGTTTTTCCCAACCCTCTGAGGGTCAGGGCATGCTGGGACCTATTTTCGTATTCAGTAATTATTCACAGGTCCATTTGGCAAGGGTTAAAACCACGGATACGAGCTAGTAGGAGTTACCATCACTCAGGCTTGATCAATTAGTTTCTGCCATGTACCCCAATTCAGTGGATTTCATGAGGATCAACATGTCCCTGTAAATACCCTTTTGGGAAAGGGTGACTGTCTATTTATTTAATCTTTCACACCATGCCA
This sequence comes from Lissotriton helveticus, assembly GCF_964261635.1. NCBI lineage: Eukaryota > Metazoa > Chordata > Amphibia > Caudata > Salamandridae > Lissotriton > Lissotriton helveticus. The sequence goes on from NC_136067.1 coordinate 1,317,755,766, forward strand.
CGCACATACACAGTACACTACCATAATAATTTTCTGGGAAGAAGGCCCACCCTGAGGATAAGAAACATATTTAATCACAGCAGGGGACTATGAGTATGGTACAAAATATGGTATGGTACAACATGTGTAAGAAGAAAAAACAGAAAAATACTGTGTCTACTATGAGGCTGTAATGTTAAAACAGAAGCTGGTGCATGTGTCAGTGTCTTCTATGCTGATATAAATATGAGGAAAACATTAAGCACACACGCAATAAGTGAGAGGCTCAATTTATACTACAGATATACACCCTTATGGATATTTAAATTAAATGCCTACTTATTTTGTGATTGCCTGGTGCCCCATAGGGATTTCCGGACGGAACAGTTTCCAATAGTCATAAACTGTGGGGAGAAATAGTATTGTAAATAGTTTGCCATAGTTAGTATTGCTGGTGCTACACTGCCTCTGCCTCGGGCAAATTGCCATGTACTGAACTCATTATTATGGGTTTCCATTTGTCCCAAGACCTTGTCATCCCGTCTGGAGACTGCATGTTATTGATTGCAGTACTAAGCAGGACTTAAGTACACCCTTGCATTCCCTGACTGGTCCAAACTGCGTATCTAGAGAGAGGCGGTCAAACAACTAGACCACGCAGCTCAAAAGCTGGTCGCCTGGGATGGAACTACTTCCTGGTTCCCGTGCGGACCCGTCATAATGTTATTTGGCGCTAGAGGCTTTGGTTAAAAACTGAAAAATGACAGTTATCAAGCAGATCTAGCAGCCCTGACTTTTTGAACCTTTTCAGAAATATATTTCCAATGAATTCCATGTCCATTCTGCTCCAAATTGTTTTTACCTTCAACCCTATGTTTGCTCTGATCGGTTTCGTTCTGACTTTCTACAGGGATGAATAGGAAGGAAGGGGGAGTTACGAAAACTTCACTTAAAATCTTCCTTTGCCATCTGCTCTATGCAACACACACACCACAATAAGTTATGGTTCTGAAGCTGACTCTATGTTAAATACATTTCAGACGTTTTTTGGCCCATGCTAAAAATTCACTTCAAATGTTGTCACACATCACTAACACTCTGTTCCACATTGTTTTTTCAGAGTTAACATGCAGTTTCTACATCTTCAGATATTCAAGTCAATACCACAGATATTTTCAGTGAATAACTATAATGGAAAGTAAGCTTTGTCTCCAGTTTCCAAAGGCAAATCTCATTCTTCGGAAGGCCTGGTTTCGGCCTACATTTTGCAGAGTTTCTGAACTGTGTTTCTCAGAGGTGTATGTGTATTGACCTCCAATTTCTTTGTCAGAATGTAAGAGAGGAAAGCAAACATTGTTCCTCGTTTAATATTTTAGAGCTGCCTGATATCTCATTCAAAACCATCCTCACTGTGTAGAATGTGCGGTAATACTTAAACGTTGTGGCAGTCTGCTCTGTATCCTTACTTCATCTCAAATTTTGAAGCAGACAAATATTATAATCCTGTCTTGCTGTATGTATCTGCATGTGACCAGTACAACACCATTGAACAAAATGTGAACTTTTTTGTGTCTTGTAAAAATAGCACAATATAATACCATATTCACCATGTAGTACATCCCTTGTCCTCCTTAGGGGACTCATACTTGAAGAGCTGAGGTGTTGGTTCACACTGTTTTCTTTTCATCTTTATTATATTTTAAATAACTTTACCCTTTTTGCAGTAATCCCACAACCTTTATTTAATTTGTTTACTTTAATTGTCAGTATGTTAAACAAATGTTTCTATTGCAGTTCTACTTGAATTGAAAACCACATAATAAACTGCAAAGAATGTTTCACCTTCACCCAGCAGTGAACACTCCTCCCACTACTGGACACCAGTTTCCAATGCAATAAAGTAAGACTTGATTACAAGCTTGTCTTTACCAGATCAAACGTTTACCAAACATAATGTCAGGCCCGGACTGGCCATAGCGGGCACCGGGCAATCCCCTGGTGCACCGCACAGGTGGGTCAGGTTTTGGGCCCCTGGGGGCCGTTTTTGTTACAGGGCCGTTTTTGCAGCATAGCCGCAAAATCGGCCCTGTACCAAAATCGGCCGAAAACCGGCCCTGGCAAAGAGCTCGATGGCACCTCCAACCCCCCCCCCGAGTGGGAAGGGGGGGGGGGGGGGGGCGGCTCAGCACTTTGCCAGGGCCGGTTGTGGTTCCCAGTCCGGCCCTGCCTAATGTACTCCACGAAAGGCTACAAATATTACATGTCTGGGATTAGGGATTACAGCAATAGCTCCATCTCCCATGCTAGGTATCACCTGCCTTTCTTGACCTACATAATTAAAATGTTAACAGTCTGGGAAGTAGTAGTAGCTAGCCTTTGTTTTATATGTGCTTGTAAACCTATCTGGGTTGGGTACTTTAATATTTTGTAATGCTTTTATCATGTACAGCATTTCATTCCTAGTAATATGCCCACTAAAACCTCCTTGTATTTGGTGGAGATTTTGGTAGACTGATGTTTTGAAAATGTTGAATCTGTTTTTCTCAGGTTAAGCCTCTTCTAGAGTGCATTGTTTATTAACATTTCTTAAAAATCCTCTAATTTTCCTATGTCATTAATAGGATTGTTGCTATTGATTGCCTTAGCAGATTCTTTATTCCTTCTTCCCTCCCAACGGTCAGCCAAATTCACTCTAAATTTGCATCCAACTATGTAAGATTGTTATTTAGGATAAAGCACGGATATCTCAGCCTGGTTAGTATGCATGGTTTTTCATTGCCCCCTGAAGTATATTACTTTACAGATGTTAGATACAGAGGGTTTTTCACTGTATTCTTATTTTACTTCTGGGTTCCAAATCTCAAATTTTCTAACTTTACAGACAAGTGCCATTAGAGCAATGCATTTCCCTCTTGCAGAGGCCCTAACACCATTCCAAAGAGTAAGCAAAGATAGGTCTCTGTGTTTTTGTTAGGTTCAAAATATTCTCATATTTGTTTTGCAAGCCCTTCTAAGAATCAGGTCCCTAAGCAGGATAGGATGTAGTTGGTGTTTATCCTTTGTTTCTGAGGAATGTTAATATCTGCTATCACTACTGGACGATCTGAGATCACTGTTTGAACATAATTTATCCACTCCATATAAAACAGCAGGTAATTGCTGGTTAAGATAAGATATCATGAGATTAAGTGTGGTGGACATTTAAGAAGCATGTTTAATCATGTTCCTGGGGCATAATTATTTTCATACATCTCTAAGAACACGTTCCCCTTGTTGTAACTTTTAGCATTATAGAAAAGGCATCTAAAGCTGTGGAAAACTAGTACGATTTTGGTAAACATTATCTGCGCCATCTTGCCTTTTTCGGATGCCACACTTTTTGTCGTACGCATCCGCCATCTTAGGTGCCTCGATCAGAACCACCCTCTGCACGCCGCTGGCCCCCAGCTTAGCCCTTCGCCCTCGCACAGCCCGCGCGCTAACAACCCCCGCTCTCACATGCCTTGGGTCATAAACCCCTCTCTAGCACAGCTCTGCCTCAAAGCCCCATCCTGTTCCCAGCGCGACCCCTCCCTTCGTTCCTTTCATAGTCCCAGATCCTTTGATACAAAGACCCCCTTTCCTGTGTCCGCTTGTCTTCCTCGTTCCCAGGCTAACACCTAGCTCTGCCGATACTGCTTGTTGCCCCTCCCCGTACAGCAGAAAGCTTCCCTCGTCAAAGGATCCCCCCGAGTTGATCAAAGCCACCACCCTATGAGATCCGATCGAACCCCCACATTCCGCGAATCGGCGGAATATCCAGCTGCGCGATAATCAGCACCTGTTGTGACCGGGGTGGGGACTTCAACTGTAAATGTGTGTGGGAACGGGCTTGGAGCGGGGATTCCGAGAAAGTCTTTCCGTACATCAAAGCATTTCCAAGAATGTGTTATATGTAATAAAGTTATAAACCTGTATATAAGAGGCCAGGCCTCAGAGATGCAGTTAGAGCACCTCATGACGATACCTGCTGTCTAACTGACGTGTTCTCCTCCGGAGAGAATAAACCTTGTTTCCTGCCTTCCCGTCTCCAGCGCCTGCCTCTTCATTGGTTAATATTCTGTGGGTTCAAGTGGCGACATCGCCGGGCAATACTTAAGGATCTTGTTCACCAGTTGTCCCTGACCGTTTTACAAAGCTCCTGCTGTAAATTTAGATCTACCCACTTAGAACCCAATTAAAGGACCATGATAATCTTAAGCCCCCTGTTGCAAACCCAGATAGGTCTTAAAAAGATTGTGGTAAATAGTCATCTTGCCCAGCATTTGAGACAGTAGCAAAAGTGAGTTGGTGACCTTCTGATAGTGTACTTATAGTCAGGAACATGTCCTCCTTATTAGCTTTAGTGTCTAAAATAGTTATTCGAAAACTGCAAAAAAGGATTGAAACACCACTGTGTTTGCTCTGATGAGTAAAAAGCACTGGACAGTCCCTATGAGTAATTTTTCATTTATCCTTTCTCTTGAGGTGAGTTTCTTCTAAGCAGAGTATTCTACATGTTGTCCCATAATCTGCTCCAATTGAAATGTATTTTCAGTGGACATTTTGCCCTTTGATGACATATATGAGCACCCTTAAAACACACAAGGTGATGGACGGAATGTTGCACATTGGCAAAACATTCACCCCCAGTCACAGATCTGGGTTTAATCCATCATTATTTTGCTCACCACACCACCCCAGTTCAGACATGGCCATATGAAAATCAGTCTTGACCTTGTGTCCAGCCGAACTGCCAAGCCATGTCTTCCCTGGACCGGAATCAAGCATCCTAGATCCGGTTTCTGGCTGTCAGCCGTCATCAGCCAGGATAGCTTGACTCTAGTGGCGTAGTGCGCACGGGACCCACGTCTGAGCAAATCAGTCGACCCTGTGCCTCATGAGCCAGCCCAGCCCGAATTGCTAAGCCATGTCTTCCCTGGATCGGAATCAAGCATCCTAGGACGGGTTTCTGGCTATCAGCCATCATAAGCCAGGATAGCTTGACTCCAGTGGCGTAGTGAGCACGGGACCCACACCTGGGAATACCCTTCCCACATAGACTGAACAGCAAAACACACAAGGTGATGGACGGAATGTTGCAAATTGGCAAAACATTCACCCCAGTCACAGATATGGGTTTAATCCATCGTTATTTTGCTCACTACGCCACCCCAGTTCAGACATGGCCATATGCAAATTAGTCTTGACCCTGTGCCTCATGGGAACAGTCCAGCCAGAACTGCCAAGCCATGTCTTCCCTGGACCGGAATCAAGCATCCTAGGACCGTTTTCTGGCTATCTGCCGTCATCAGCAAGGATAGCTTGACTCCAGTGTGGTAAATAAAATATTACCCTGTCATAATTTCTATAAATAAACAAAGTGTCATGCATTAAATGAGAGGCAGAGTCCGTGGTGTCCAATTCAAAAGGGCTTTATTTCCATAACTCGAGTTAGGGGAGAATCAGTTCCATCACCACTAAGGTTCAGGAAGGGTCTTCTGAACCTTATTTACTGAGTACATATTTATACTTTCAATCTCGTACATAGGGAGGAACGCTCCAAGCAGAGCAAGAGAAAGAGAGATAAGAGCATGTGGGCGTACATTTGAGGAGTCATAGGTGAGTCATAGGTGGGTGGATACATGGAGGGGGTTGCATGGCCAGCTGGAACTTTGCCCTACTTGTGTGCGCAACTTGATCATGACGTGCAACTGACGTGTAAGTGGGGGGAGCTGACATTCAGTCTAGTAGGGAGGCCTTCAGTGTCAGGGCGATCAGCACGTCTGGTATTATCTGATATCTTGAGTTCGGGGATGTATTATCTGAAGCAAAGGTCGCTCATCACTAAGAGCCAGAGAGGGCATATATTTCTTCGTTCATTGCGTGGGGGCCGTGGGCTTTCTACGGATGCAAGCTCTGTAATTCACTTAAACGGAGACAGAAAGGCTAGGCCCTATCTCTGCAGACGGGTTCTGTTTACCTTCTTCACCAGGCAGGAATGTTATTCTGTAGAGCAAGCAGATAACTGTTGTGCAACATACTGTCTTGGCACCCCGTGCTGGGCCTCTTTCGGCTGAGCCAGAGGTATGCGAGGTCAGGGATACGTAACTGCAGCTCTCAGAGTGTCTGGAGTCATGAAACCCTAATTCAGAGACTGGCTCAGGCTGAGCCACAAAAATGGGTTCATCTTGATTTAAGAGTGCACAATGCAAACACATGGGCCTCAATGCAAAATTAACGTTTCTTACATGGGAGACTTGATGACTGGCATCCTAATGCAGGACGTAAATGCAGAGGCCTCTTTATTCAGGCCACTAAGGGAAAATGCATGGGTGACATGCACATACATTAAACATAGGGTACACGCAGGGGACATATTGGTCATGTAAAATTTCATTTTCCTCATTCCCTCCTTGTCCCCTACTTTACCCTTTAGGACACATCTATATTCATGAGACCGTATAGTTGATCATACAGCATCATTTGTTCATCCTTGATCCTTTGTATACGTGGATGTGGAACACAGGCAGTCGCACACAGGCCGCAAATGGCCGGGCCACACTGCAGACAGAGACAGCAGCCGCATATCATAAGCAGTATCATTCCTAGGAACGACAACACTTTCCATCCCCAAGCCGATATTACAGCCCAGAGCCAACTGGACCAAGTCCATGTGCCTGGGTCTTGATGTATATCATGAGCAATCTTGTGGAGCCTTGTTATTGCTGCGTACACAGATGGCGCGTTATTAGGAATGAAAACGCAGCAACTGGAGCCGATCACTCTACAGGCCCCGCCCCTATCCGCCAGGATGACGTCAAGAACAAGGCGGTTCTGAAGAACAACAAGTCTCATGGCAGACTGCTCCTGGGTCAAGTTCGCCAGAGCAGAAGCAGTCACATTCACAACTGCTTCCAGAGTTCTTGTTAACTTGCGTATCAGTTTACTGTTTTGGACGAGACCTATGAAGAAAAAGAATCCTTTGTTGAAATCTGTATATTGCTTCCAAGCTGTTTCAGTCTGATCGATCTCTGAGACATCGGTCTCTCTCCTTTGTCTAACATGCTCTAGTCGTGAATCTCGATGGTAATGGGATGGGGCCAGAAAGACGGGTGGCAGCAGGAACGCTATATAACATGTCCCACCCCAGTCTGAGGGCAGATGTACATAGGCTGTCTGACCGCAAATGAAATAGGTATGGCGTGATGCTTTGAAAGAAGACTGTCCTTTATCGTTAAACTCTACTACAGCTTTACACTCGCTGTGTCCCATATGTACTGAGCCTTTCTTTCTAACACACAAATCACCTTTTACCGGTAGGACTGAAATAAACGGTGGACCTATATTTTGCATGGGCTGAACATTCAGCATTATAAAACTAACGGATGCATTTCCTTGCTCGTACTCTTCATTTTCTAGATCGGTTCCCTTCCTTTGGGGAAGTCCGTCTTCGTCTGGAAAACATGCCTCATTCATTACTTTATTCAAGTTTCCATATATCCAGTCACCCTGGTAAACTATGGACTGTCTGTCTAGTGAGGTCGTTAAGGCAAACCATGCTCCGCACAAACCATTGTGGGAGAACGGTAAAGGGAAGAAGGGCAGAACTCCCTTCGTCTTTTGATAAGGTGGGAGTTGGCCACATACCCAGCAATCAGTCGCATTGCTGGTCTGATGAGAACGGTGTAACATTCGAATGAAAGTATTGTTACGCAGGACAAGTCGATATGACAGTTCATGGGGTGGCAGTTCACTGAATGTATGCTCTACGGTGTTGTTAATGGAAGAGTGCATATGTGAGGCAATAGGAGGAAAGAAAACATGTAGTATTAAACTAACACAGATTATGACGATGCACAGAAAAAAAAGAATAATCAAAGAAACTATACATCTACTATGTAATATCTTGCAGTATTTCTCTTTCATTTTGCTCTTCTTACTATTCTCGTATGCGATCTTATACATGTCAGAAATCTAGTCTAACCGATTCACCACCTAGTGGACTTAAACAATTAAACCTCGTCTGACTTACTAGATCGTGACTTAGACCTATACTCTTGCTGTGGAGTCTTTTCTAGCAAAGGCGGCGCAAAGTCTGTAATGTCTTTAATGTCTTTATTCTTTACCAAAGTTCCAGATTGTCCAAAGTACCGTTTGCAATGATGGGCATGAAGCCATCCTTTTCTTCCTTCGACCTTGATAGCTGTCCTCGTGGTCAGTAACACTAACTTCGGCGCCTTCCAACGCGGCTCAAGGGGGCTTGATCGATCAAAGTTCCGCACGAAGACAAAATCACCAGGGACTATGGCGTGTTCCTTGACCTGGGTGTTGTCAGGGAAGGCGGCAGCAACCTGTGAACGACAAGAGAGTAGTGCAGACATCAAGGAAGCCAGGTAATCTGTCAGCATGTTACTGTCAACATCAGTTATTTTCTTAGGCATAGTCGTAAAAGAGGGCAACCGGCAAGGCTACCATCCAATCCACGCCCTTTTCTGCACAGATCTTTGCTAGTTTTGTCTTGATTGTCTGATTATGTCTTTCTACAAGGCCTACTGCTTCAGGGTGTCGTACACAATGGAACTTACAATTATATCCTAACAGAAGAGACACTTGTTTCATTAATTCAGAGGAAAATGGCTGACCATTGTCTGAGTAGACGACACGGGGCAATCCGTATCTGGGAAAGAATTCGCGCACCAATTGCCTGGCGGTTGTCACAGCAGTATAATCTGGAACTGGATACGCTTCTGTCCATCTAGTTAGTGCACACACAACTACCAAGACATACTTGTAACCTCTACATCTGTCCATTTGGATATAATCCATCTGGAGGACCTCAAAAGGGTGGTCAGGAGGATGAAATCCGCCTTGTTCCACCGGGATGCCTTTACCTGGATTGAACTGGCAACAGATCATACATGTTCGTACTTTCTGTTTCGCTGCTGCACGAAGGTGCTTGTTAAACCAGATATTCTGTAAGCTGTCTATCATTGCCTTCTCTCCCAAGTGTGCTGGACTATGTGTTGTGTTTATGATTACTTGTACCATGGAATCTGGAAGAAACCATGTGCCTTTTCCCTTAGTCATCCAACCTTGGTCAGTCTGGACCCCTCCTTGTTCAGTCCATTTCTTTATTTCATCTGTAGTGGCATGTGTCTGTATGTCGAGTACATCTTGAGAAGGATCCCTGACTGTCATACTTTTTGTCAGTAATGGTACCTCTGTCCTTGTCGTGTCTGTTGGTGTCTGGGCTGTAAGTTTAGCAGTTCGGTCTGCCAGGTCATTACCCTGGGAAATGGTGTCTGTAACTTTGGTGTGAGCTTTGCATTTCAGGATGGCTATGGCTGCAGGTAAATGTATTGCTTCCAACAGGGCCTGAATAAGCGGGCCGTGCTGAATTTTGGCCCCATGAGAGGTCAAGAAACCTCTCTCCCTCCACAGTACTCCGAAATCATGAACTACGCCAAAAGCATATTGTGAATCTGTCTAAATGTTCACTCTCAAGTACTTAGCTCTTATGCAGGCTTGTGTCAGAGCGATGAGCTCTGCTGCTTGTGCTGACAGTGTGTCTATTCTTTGTGTCTCTATGACTTCAGTAGCAGTGGTCACGGCATATGCTGCTACTAACTCTCCTGCACTCGTTCTCATGCATGATCCATCTACATAGAGTGTTAGGTCAGGGTCTGGAAGTGCAATGTCTGTCAGGTCTTGTCTTGGTTTCGTCACTATATTCATTACTTCCACACAGTCATGTGGTGGTGCATTTACTGTATTTGAGGGCAAAAGTGTAGCAGGGTTCAGAATGTTACATCGTCTGATCTCTATGTGTGGTTGAAATAATGTCAGTTCATATCCTGTCAGTCTCGCTACAGTCAAATGTTGTGTCTGTGTCCTGTTTAAGAGAACCTCCACTGCATGCGGTACCTGTACTGTCAGGGGGTGTCCCAGCACTATCGAGTCACTTTGTCTTATGGCTAGGGCTGTTGCCGCAACCGATTTCAGGCACGCAGGCAGAGCCTGGGCCACTGGGTCCAGTGTACTAGAAAAATAAGCACAAGGCTTGTGTTTTCCTGCTTGATCTTGTGTGAGGACAGATAACGCTGTTCCATCCCGTTCAGTTACGAAAAGCATAAAAGGTTTACTGTAACTAGGAGTCGCTAGAACTGGCGCTTGACATAATGCTCTTTTTAATTCCTCAAATGCCAAGGTATGTTCTTGTGTCCAAGGGAGGACAGTCGAAGACGCTGCCTCCTGTGTTGTCAATTGTATGAGTGGTTTGGCTAGATAGGCATACTGGGGAATCCATTGCCTACAGTATGAAGTGAGGCCAATGAAGGCCCGTACTTCCTTTTGTGTCTTGGTCTGTGAAAGGTTAGAAATGAGCTGTATACGTTCTTGTGTTAGCTGTCTACCCTCCTTGGACAGCAAGTGTCCAAGGTACACCACTTGCTGTTCACAGAATTGTAACTTTGAAGGGGACACTTTGTGCCCCTTGTCTGCCAGAAAGTGTAAAACTGTCAGTGATGCATTTTCGCAGTCTGGTTCTGATCGTGCTGTAATTAGGATGTCGTCTACGTACTGGAGTAGTGCAGTGTTGGTAGGCATGCTAATACTGTCCAGCTGTCTTTTTAATGCCTGACTGTAAATGCTAGGACTCATTGCAAGAGCGAAACTCCTGCCAATTATTCTGTTTACACTATGAGGGAAAAACTATTCATTTGCAAGCATGCCTTATCTGAAGTCAATGAAGCTTTCAGTGCTGACTGTAAGGAAGAGCAACTTGACCCCCTCCTTATATAAACATTTCTCCGCGGCTCATCAAGTTTTTTTCTCTACACTGCCTTCCCCTTCATCGTGATGTCACCCACAGGGCGGTTCCTCCACCCTTTCAAAACTCTGAGAGCTAAGAACAGCTGCCAAGTTACTGAAGAGAGAGCTTGGTCAAATTGCAAGCATTCTTTATCTGCATGCGAAGGAAGCCTGAGTCAGTTGGAGGACTGTAGACAACTGTCCGCGGAAAAGAATTGGAGTATGGCCAATAATAACAAGACAGGCACTGCTCGGCGCTCCAAGAGGGAAAAGCCCTCCCTTCAAAAAATATCTTTCCCTGGGAGCCAGGCCACCTCAAGGTCGAAAAACACATTCTTTGTAATTCAAAACATATCTGTACCCAGGCCAGAGAGCTAACCAACATTCTCTAACTTAACTGAAGCAAATTTAAAACGTGATAAAAAGCATCCTAAAATCAGTCATTAATAAGGACATATTTTATTTCATAACTTAGACACAAGCTAGCATTTTAAAATAATTATATCATAAAATATTGTTACTAGCTGCAAAGGAAAAAAAGAAACAGAACAACATGGCATGGAAACACATCACATTTTACTTCTTGAAAATAACATGTGAAACACCATAATTGTGCATTGCATAACCAAGATTTTCATAATTAAGTGTGCAAGCTCTTCTATTCTACCTATTAAAAGGGCCAGATTCATCATTTTTCAAAAAGCCATGTTTTCTAATTGAGTGGATTAACTGTCACACGCTATTCTAAAGGGCAGCTTGCATTGGGAAAAATAATAATGTATATTTTGTAGAACACATTTTTATTTTTTAAAAAAAAGCACACGGTTGCATTACACTAATTAAAAGCACATTCTATGATGGGTCTGTTTTATATTTTCTTCTCAACCGTGAAAACATTAAAGCACCCTCTGTGCAAACCCTTATCTCAATCCGACTGGTTTATTTACAACTTACCGACCTTTGAGTCAAACACATTAAATCAAGTGTTCCAAGGCAAACCCACACAAATACGCGGACGCATTTGAAATAGACTGTTAAATGAACACGTCTTTACTCTCCATGCAAGATGTTACCATTCAGTCAGCAAGCTGGCAAAGCACATAGGCAGACCCAGCAACCAATGAAAAAGTTAAATCAAACCATCATTCATCTAAACACTCACTGACTTTTAGTGTCAGCTCACATAACCATGCATGTTAAACAGCATGTTAAAACAAATACTGCCTTCTCAATACAAGATATTAAGCCTTTGGCAGCTGAAGCACAATCATTCCCCAATGACTGCAGTACATGGGAAAGTCATGAACTCATCTCTCCACGTTATCACATAACACGTACGCACATCTTCAAAACGTTTTCTCCAAGCACTTGAAAGAGATCCAGCTCTCTCCTGCCTAACGTAATGATAACATGCTCTGCACAAACCATAACCACATGGCGCTATTCACAAGCCATATTCACAAGAAACTCAACAAGTTATAATAATGACATGCTCTTCATAAACCATATTTACAAGGAGCTATTTACAAGGAACTCCACAGTAAACTTATATGGCCGATGGGGGCGGAGGGAAATCTGCGTTTACGTAGTCCGGTGCGGGCTCATCTAGATAGGAGGAAATAAAAGCCTCTGATGCTGTCGGCTTTATTCTACGTACTCTATATGGTACAGGTGGTGGCGTTCGCGACCTACTGGATGTTTCTGAGGGGGTCATTCTAGCTAGTTCTTCCGAGAGGACGGGATAAATACCAGTAACGATGGCATTTCTTTCTCTATCAGCCTGTTCTGTTTTGACCCGCTCCCCCTCCTCCCGTAGTTCTTTTTCTTTGGCTTTTTCCGCTGCTTGTTTAGTTCTCTCTGCTTTGTTCAATTCTTTCTCTGTTCTCCTATGTGACTCTTTGCGCCATAACTCAATGGCATCTTTCTGAGAGGGTCTTGATTTCTTTTTCCATAGCGCTTCCTCTACTCTCACAATGCATTCAGAATCCCATGTTCCTGAGACAGGCCATCTATATTTCTCCTCCAAATCCTTCGTGTAATCTACCCATAAGTCTAAAAACAAAATAGCGTCTAGTCCGTGCTTATTATACATATAATGACCAGGTGTGTCTCTAGGCGGGATGTTAACTGACTCTTCTAGTATACCTTTCCTGGTCCCTATCTGACGTAATTTCGAAAACAGTGGCATGTTGAAACCAACACAATGGAAACACAATACACACAGAATAGACTGACTGAAACAATCATTCACACTACAACACTAAAACACTAAAACAGATACAGTCTAACCTGACACATGGAATAAAACATGTACTTGAAAACAGTTAACTTTATGAAATGAGACACGTCTTTACCGTGCCTACGTTTACCGTGGACCCGTCTTTACCGTGTTCGTGTGAACGGACACGTCTTTACCGTGTTCAAATAAATGAACCCGTCTTGAACTTTATGCGTTCCCAATAGTGGTACTCACCGGGAAGCAGAACTTGAAGGCCTCGGAAACTTGATACTGCGCATGCGCCTCGGAACAGGTGGGCCTTCAGAAACCTCGGACCTTGCTCTCTCACGGGTTGGGCTCTGGTTGGGATGATCCGCGATCCTCACCGCCTCGTGTGGACGCCTGGTCGCAGTCCATCTCCTCCGTGGGCCTGAGGGAGTAAGCAGGAAGTCCCGCTGGCGTGTACACTTTGAAGTCCGTCACGGCTGTAGAAGGGGGCAAAGGCTGGACCTACGTCTCCGGCGCGTGGGGAAAGGGATTAGTCCCTATTCGGGCGCCAGTTTTATGTGGTAAATAAAATATTACCCTGTCATAATTTCTATAAATAAACAAAGTGTCATGCATTAAATGAGAGGCAGAGTCCGTGGTGTCCAATTCAAAAGGGCTTTATTTCCATAACTCGAGTTAGGGGAGAATCAGTTCCATCACCAATAAGGTTCAGGAAGGGTCTTCTGAACCTTATTTACTGAGTACATATTTATACTTTCAATCTCGTACATAGGGAGGAACGCTCCAAGCAGAGCAAGAGAAAGAGAGATAAGAGCATGTGGGCGTGCATTTGAGGAGTCATAGGTGAGTCATAGGTGGGTGGATACATGGAGGGGGTTGCATGGCCAGCTGGAACTTTGCCCTACTTGTGTGCGCAACTTGATCATGACGTGCAACTGACGTGTAAGTGGGGGGAGCTGACATTCAGTCTAGTAGGGAGGCCTTCAGTGTCAGGGCGATCAGCACGTCTGGTATTATCTGATATCTTGAGTCCGGGGATGTATTATCTGAAGCAAAGGTCGCTCATCACTAAGAGCCAGAGAGGGCATATATTTCTTCGTTCATTGCGTGGGGGCCGTGGGCTTTCTACGGATGCAAGCTCTGTAATTCACTTAAACGGAGACAGAAAGGCTAGGCCCTATCTCTGCAGACGGGTTCTGTTTACCTTCTTTCCATCCACGGGGTCCGGCATCGAGGCCATATCCAGGTTTCCGGCGGGTCGAGAGCGCTGAGGGCGATGTGCCAGGTCGCTCCGACCCCCTCCCGAGACCCATGGTGCTAGTAGCGCCCCTTTTGAAAGTGCAGTGAAACTCCAAATTTACGGAGTATTTTTTGGAATGAGTATTTTACTCTTCCCATTTTTCTATGCACTTTTTTCACCTTTATAATTTTCACTTTCACGTCCCCAGGTTAGGGTGGGTGATTAGAGAGCCCATACCGCCGGATTTTAGTCCTGACGAATGCCTTGGTAATTACCACCCTTATGGCAGAAACATGTTGACTAGATTAATTTGAGTATATCCTGTATTTAACCAACCCTGAACCTTGGCTACTAAATACAGACACTTAATACTCTTTGTTACGTGCCCCAGGGATCACCCATTAAACTTTTTTTGATACCCTTCTTTCAGGCACTTTTAAAATTCTTCACTGTAAATTAGAGCACGCCCTCCACACACAACCAGCTCCGCAGTCTTTCTGGCGTCGTAGCACACCAAAGAGGCACTCGGTCTCTTTGGTGGGGCCCGATGATGAAGCATGACACTGACTAGGTCAGTGTGTGAGGGCTTTCTTTACCACCCAAATCGGGTGTGTTAACCTTGTTTTGACTCCTTGAATTGTGGTCTGTTAAGATTTCTCCTGGAGTGGCCAGGAGTTAGTTTTTGACCTCTCTTTTCTTGTTTATGTGCAATTGACTGGGGACTGAGAGAGTGTCCTCTTCTCCCTACCTCTCTTCTTGTTGTTGAGTACCTTCTTCACCAGGCAGGAATGTGATTCTGTAGAGCAAGCAGATAACTGTTGTGCAACATACTGTCTTGGCACCCCGTGCTGGGCCTCTTTCGGCTGAGCCAGAAGTATGCGAGGTCAGGGATACGTAACTGCAGCTCTCTGAGTGTCTGGAGTCATGAAACCCTAATTCAGAGACTGGCTCAGGCTGAGCCACAAAAATGGGTTCATCTTGATTTAAGAGTGCACAATGCAAACACATGGGCCTCAATGCAAAATTAACGTTTCTTACATGGGAGACTTGATGACTGGCATCCTAATGCAGGACGTAAATGCAGAGGCCTCTTTATTCAGGCCACTAAGGGAAAATGCATGGGTGACATGCACATACATTAAACATAGGGTACACGCAGGGGACATATTGGTCATATAAAATTTCATTTTCCTCACCAGTGGCGTAGTGAGCACGGGACCCACATCTGGGCATACCCTTCCCACATAGGGCGAACAGCAAAACACACAAGGTGATGGACGGAATGCTGCACGTTGGCAAACCATTTACGCCCAGTCACAGATCTGGGTTTAATCCATCGTCATTTTGCTCACAATGCCAGTCTTGACCCTGTGCCTCATGGGAACAGTCCAGCCCGAACTGCCAAGCCATGTCTCGGCAGTCTTGGCAGTTCGGGCTGGACTGTTCCCATGAGGCACAGGGTCAGACTGATTTGCATATGGCCATGTCTGAACTGGGGTGGCGGAGTGAGCTAAAGAATGATGATGGATTAAACCCAGATCAGTTGACTTGGGTGAGTGCTTGCATTGTTCAACACTCCGTCCATCATGCCCTTTGGTTTTGCTTTGTTCACCCTAAGTTGGCAGGGTATGCCCAGACGTGGGTCCCTTGCTCACTTTGCCACTAGATTCAAGCTAGCCTGGCTGACGACGGCTGATTAGCAAGAAACCGGTCCCAGGAGGCTTGTTTCTGGTCCAGGGAAGACATGGCTTAGCAGTTCGGGCAGGACTGTTGCCATGAGGCACAGGGTCAGACTGATTTGCATACAGCCATGTCTGTACTGGGGTGGCTGAGTGAGCTAAAGAAGGATGATGGATTAAACCCAGATCAGTTGACTCGGGCCGAGTGCTTGCATTGTTCAACACTCCGTGCATCATCCCCTTTGGTTTTGCGATATATGAGCACCCTTGCCATGTATGACTGGGCTTTTTGTCTGTGTTATATGAGTTATCTATCTTTGGCCCTGGTATAGACCTCTTTGAACATTAAGTGGGTTTTAGAGATACATCTTCTAAATAGAGTCACGCCCTGGCATGAAATAATAACTAACCTTATAACTTTTGCTCCTAATATCCCCAATGTTTGCTATGATGAACGATGGATAATGGTTTAGAAATTACCCATTGACCTCTGGAGCACACAATTGCTGGTTGGTCATCATATAAAGAGCTGGTTCATGACCATTGTCTATTAAGGCTCTGAATCCTTTAGGTCACTGATATGACAGTGTCCAAAAGACAGGAGCTAGCCACAACAATATACATGACTGTCTTTTTTTCATCTGCTTCCACCTTCATTCTACCATTTCAAAGACTTCATTGTCTCTCTTTGTTTTGGTGAATTTTGTTGTAAGTTATTTGCTTTTATTGTTTTTATTGTTGCTTTAAAGTCTTCTGCTCAAATTGCATACGAAAGTCAAAGATCATTTTCATTGGGATGTTTCATTATCATGTTCCCTCTAGGGTTTTGTATATTCTTACTTTTTGTTTTTTGAGATGGCTATATCCAGGGTTCCTCAACCTGCTTCTACATCTTGAGTGGTTTCTATTCTCTTCTCCCCTTTGTCTGCAGTTTCCAAGTCCAAATTAAATATTTTGGCTGTTTCCAATCTCCGAGTCAAGAGGTGTGTTTGGCCAGTGTGCTTAAAGATTATTCCAAACGACTGAGTCTTTCTGTATTTGATATTTTACTTTCTTACATAGTCTGATATCAGTCAATGTTTGATGATTCCTATGGTATTTCCTATTTTTCATTTTAGTAGTAGGATTTAAGGAGATTGTTCCTGGCAAGATGGCCAAAAGTACACAGTAGGCTAGTGCTCCCTGCCTTGTGATTTGATCCGCACTCATCCTGTGTGCCCCTGAGTGACAGATTGCCTGATTTTTTAATTTGATGACATGCTGAATGCAGAGGCATCCTCTGAGGCTACTTCATTGGATTACTCCGAGCCTTGGCCATGTTGGGCTGGGACCTCGCTCCCCGGACCATAGTCCAAGATTATGGGCGCAGCTATAGTGATGGTGGAGGTGGTGTGGGTAGCTGATGAGGATTCTGATTGTGGTACCCCTGACTGAGGGCCCCCTAGAAACATCTTGGATGTGTGGGAGTCTGAGGAGCCTGCCTCCTCGCTTTAATACTGGATCATTGATTTATTTTACCCCAGAGCTTGGGATGCACCAAAGCTGAGCTTGATGGCCTGTAATTCAAGTTAGCCAGCTTAGATGCAGTGATTGTGAAGGCAGTGCATGTCAACTGATTTTGAATTCTGGACCCATGTTACCCTCTAACCAATGGCCCCTGCTGACATATGGGAGCGGCATAGGGCTGAGAATCCTGCTTCCATGCATTAATGCCGGATCTCTTTGCATGGGTCACACTGTCAGTAGATTAGATGTTCTGCTGGTTTGGTCCTGAGGTTGGGCTCCCACCCGGGTTTGATGTGAGCAAAGGGGGTCTCTGAGAGAAGGGTGGTTCGCTTGCCCTTCACCACCCTCCGCTGTGGCTGAGAGGAGGTAGTGCTATGAGGTGGACTTGTGATCCTGAGGGGAATGAGAACTGCAGTGGGGTAATGGGGTCATCCACTCCCCCTGCTGAATGTATACAGCTGTCTAGAGAAGCTACACACCACCACTTGCCAGGCAGAGCAGAAAGTCTGATGCCCACACTATGGGAAGGAGTCGACAACCTTTCTTCAGTAATCAAGCTGTTTTTGTGGCACATGTGGACCCCAGACCTATTAAGACCCAGACTTGAGGGAGGAGAGTTGACGGTGACCAGTTGATTGGTGGTGCTATCTTCATGTCTGCGATTCTGCTGCTGGTGTTGAAGAGATATCTGGAGACTCTGTGCTCACTCCTTCTCCCCTTCCTGCTTCAACCCTTAGTGGGGCACTGGGGAGGGAGCCGTCTGTGAATCTATTGTAGCCTAGTGAGTTACACTCAGAGATAAGGGGACTGTTTTTTGCTGGTTCTCCACCCTTCCCCTGCCACCACCCTGTCATCATTATCTGGTTATGAATCCGTGGGCCCCTCTGCCCATATGGCTACCATCAAAATGAATCACAAGCAGACAAAAATGTCATAACAAATTATTATGGATCACTATACAGCAAGTGGTGATGGAGCCGACATGATCTTGTGTGACGCTAGCTTGACTGGAGGCCGGCAAGGCCCATAGGGTCCATATGGATCTCAGATCCTTGCAGCTATTGAAAACTTTAAATCAGCAGGTGAGGTAAAAATAGACACTATATCCCTAGATGTAAACTGCGTGCATGTAAATCTGCATAAGGGAATGGAGGGATGACTGGAGACTGCACAACCCTTGGAATGCCTGTAGAGGAAGGTGAAGTCTCACAGGTCCACTGCAATTTCTCTTACAGAACTCACAAGTCAATTGAACAACAGATTAGAAGATGCTGAAGGATTGTACAGGAGGTGTAACCTCTGAATCATGGTTTTTGTGGAGCGTATGGATGATATTTTACCAAGAATGCTTGTTGCTAAAATCCTTAATTATAGAGATATGGATATAATCCTAATGAGGTGTGCCTTGGGGAACATACCACTAAACCTGCAAACTCTCGAACTGGATGATAAACTAGTGGATGGCTGAAGTGGGCCCAAGCACAGGAACGGCAGACTCCTTATTAGACTTGAGGAAAGGTGGCAACAAGAAGACCCATGGCTATTTTGTAGAGGGAATGCTGGACCCTGCAAAGTGAAACATCCACTCTCTGGGATAACTGTGAGGTTCTGGATTTTAGCCTACAACTTTTCGCTCATTTCACTCTTGGGGGGGTCCCTGATATATCGACCACCTGGACCAGCCAGTGTCTTTTTGGAAACTTGCGGGAATGCGCTGGCAGAGCGAGCATTGCATTTTTCGGACTATGTGCTCCTTGGGGATATCTATCTCCACCTTGACCACATGGAGATGACCGACTCTGCGGTTTTTCTTGACTCCCTTCACTTAGCCCAGCTCTCCCAATGGGTCAGGTATCCTACCCATCAAGGAGGGCACACATTGGACACCATCTGTTAAAATGTACCTATATCGGTGATGAGGCCGCTGCTGGTCTCCTGGTCGGACCACTTTCTCATATTTTTCTCATGGGATATTAAGCGTCCTTCAAGACTTGTCAGCTTCCATCATCCCCGACCTCTAGGAAAATGGACCCCGGGCAGCTTAGAAGCTCTCTGGCAGCCTTGCGACCTTCCCTTCTAGGGGACCTGGAGGAAAATGTTTCTAGATTTGCAGTTTGGATCTCTGACTCGGTCTGTGCTCTATCTACACCATGTCAGCCAAAGCTGAGGAGAGAGACCCCCACTAAGCCTTGGTTTACCCCTGAGCTGAAGACTCTGAAACATGCTTGTAAAGTATTGGAGGGAGCATGGCGCTCCAGTGGTTATTGTTCCACTGCCAAACACACTCTTAGAGCCAAACAAAAATTGGAGTGGCCAAAGGCCAGCATTATTCCGCACTCATTGATCGGGCCAATAATAATTCAAAAGAAGTTTTTGCAATCGTGCAGAGTTTCTTGGCCCCCAGCGCCCAGGCTACTGTGGCGCCAGCCTCGGAGAGCTGGTGTAATACCTTGGCAAAATTCTTCGGGGACAAAATAATTAGCATACAAGATACTTTTTCGACTACTTTAAGGAAGCTTATAGTCGCCTTGTTAGGGAAGCAGGTGCTAGAATCTGCTTCCATTTTTCTACATTTAGACCTGTTGATCTGCCTAGCTCTCTCAAAATCCTTAAGGCACTAAAGTCGGGATCACCTAATGACCCTTGTGTGGCTATGCTTCTGTCCGAAGTGGCGGATACTAATAATCCAGAGGTGAATCTAAAGGTCAACAAGTCACTTATGCGAGGCGTTTGTTCGAATGTCGTGGAAACAGGCACTGATTCTTCCCCTCCTCAAAAAGATGTCACTTGACCCTCTGTCACCTGAGAACTACCGCCCTATATCGCTGCTACTAACAAGCTTGTCTAAGGTCTGTGAGAAGGTGGTCACATCTCAACTTACCAATTATGTTGAGGTGTCAGGTCTGCTTCATCCGGCACAATCCGGTTTCCGTATAATACAGAGTCAGCTTTGTTAGAGGTATCAGAGGCGATCCGAGAGTGTTTGGATGACGGCGGGAGAGCATCCTTGGGTATGCTATACCTCTCTGCGGCATTCGTCACTGTGCCCCGCTCTCTGCTTTTTGATCGTCTATCTGAAATAGGTATTTCTGGATCGGCTCTGCAGTGGATCAGGTCCTTCTGGAAGGCCGGTCGCAACAGGTCTGGCTCCCTCCGTATGCCTCCGTGCCTCCGTGCCTATGCAGGTGACAACCGGCGTGCCGCAGGGGTCATCACTTAGCCCCCTTCTTTTTAACATCTTTGTGACTCCGCTGATCTATATTGCGGAGTCATTAGGGGCTAAAGTGATGGCATACTCTGATGATACTCAGCTTTTGTTTTCCTGGAGTAAGGAGGACGACTCTGTTGTGGCCGCGAAACACTGTCTGTCATCTGTCTTTCACTGGCTTGCGAATGCACAGCTGAAGTGTAACAAAGGCAAATCTGAGGTGCTCTTGTATGGCTCTTTCTCTGTGGATTTCAGAGAAAGGCTGTGGCCTCCCGGCTTTCCCCAACCCACTGCGGGAAAGAGTGCCGTGAAAAATCTCGGTGTTTGGTTTGATGAAAATCTGAACTTTTCGACACAAGTGAAGAAGTTGGCAGGGACCTGCTTTGGCACTTTGAAAATCCTGAGGAAGTTTCTTCCCCTTCTGCATGGATGTGCCAAAAAAACGGTGGTCCACGTCCTGATCGTGTCCTGCTTGGACTAGGCCAACGCTCTTTTGGATGGTAGTCCAGGCTTTCTTGCCAAGAAATTGCAAGCAGTCCAAAACTCAGCAGCCAGACTGCTATTGGGTCTGTCATCTAGACATAGTGTACGCAACCACCTGAGCACCTTGCATTGGCTCCCAGTTGAATCTCGTCTGAAATTTAAAATGCTGTCAATTGCTCATCGGTCCCTCTATGGCTTAGGCCCCATTTATCTTCAGAAGAGATTTGTCTTCTATAAACCAGGGAGACAGTTGCGCTCGTCTGCTCAGCTGCTGATACAGGCCCCAAGGTTCAATCGACAAAGGCTCGGTGGGAGCTCCTTTGTTCTGAAAGCTGGTCTGGAACTTGCTGCCCCTGGCGCTTCAGGGCTCCCAGGATCCATTGCTTTTTAAAAAAATAAATAAAACTGCTGCTCTTTAGCTTCTGATCTGTGTGCATCTTTCTTTCTGGAGTAAGCGCCGGGACACTCTTGAGTCGCCGTGCGCTGTCTAAATTAAATATAACATAACACATGTTGGTTTACAAGACTTTGTGTCCTCTAGACCAGGTGTCTCCAATGTTACTTATGCTTCTTTGAAAATAATCCAATCTACTAGCATTATTAGTGGTGTAATGGCAACTACATCAGACAAGATTACTTTAGTGACTACTCTATGCAAGATTATCAGCGGTGATCACCTCAGAGTGTCAGACAAGGTTTCTAGCAGTATGATGAAAAAGGGTTTGTCATGCCCTTATATGAACAATACCTAACAGCCGTTGCTGTACTGCCCGTGGCTGGCTCCGGGGTAGTAATATTAGTTATAACCCTTCCCAACACTGCATGGCATATCATTAAAATAGCAGCTTTAAATATATTTTAGAAATTCAACAATTTTTTCTCAAACATCAGCTTATAAGTTCTGAACATGCACATATTTTCGTCTTGAATACACAGTTGTCAATTTTGCTATACTTATGTTATTTCAGCTAAGCAAGCACTTTATATTTGACAGGTTGGACTGCACACAGAAGAGCTTCTTACAGGTAGCTGAAGAGCTGCCACTTGCTCACCACCAACTTGTGGGAGACGCCTGCTCTAGACATTATGTGTTATGTTGTTGACTCTCACCTACTACGGGGGGATCAATGTTGATCAGAAGGGCCCTTCACAGACATATGTAATATTTCAGTGCAGGGGAATGCTGATGGTGAATGAGTTTAACATGGGGTTGAATTTGAGGACCAGGGGGCACGTGGTCTGAAGGGGTATGGGCACACTGGGTTTACCACCTCCTCTTTATTTGCTATTCCTTAGTTGAAGTAGTCTGACATGTTTTTAACATATTTTCTTTTGTACTGTCTTCCTATTAATAGATAGGATGTTAAGGTTCCCTGTATGACAGCGGAGGTATAGCTTTTGCTGGACTGGAGTAGGAGGACTAGTGAAACACTGCCACTCATGAATTCTGGTCTTTGTCTCAGAATACTTTGATGGTTGGTTGAGACCCCTGATTTATTTCTTGTTAGGGATAGTCCAGTTGATGCTTTAGGACAAGAACTGAGTGGGGTTGAGAGTTGTTGTGTGGACTAATTGGCATAATGAGTTGGTTGGTTTTAATGTGTGTTTACCCAGGTGGAGAGGGGAAGAGCTGCTGGTGTGCATCACACAGTTGTGTGAGGGCATGATGCAGAGTGGCCTTATTTTTGGTCTTGTTTGCTGAGTCAAGCTGATGGGTGGAATATGGGAAGGAATGAGTTAACGGGGGGCTAATATAGCCTGGAAGGATCTGTCTGAATTAAGATGACTGAACCAAGAAGAGTAGTCACTTGGAAAGTGTGTGGCCTGAATTATTTTTGAATCGATACAGAGAGCACATGTTCCTAAAATGTCTAAATATTCAAACTGCATCTCCCAGGAGATTCACCTACTTTATATGGCAGATAAATAGGTAGCAAACAAGAGGAGAGGGTAGTGGTACTTTTTCAAAGCATGCATGTGATGTGTCGTTATGGTTAGCGCCTGATGTGCCTGATGTGCCATTCAAGTTAAAATATTGTAAAGCAGATGTAGAAGGAAGATTAATCCTGTTGTGCGTTGTCTTGGGTAGGGCTTAAATATGTTTGGTGAATGTGTACGCCCCTATTACTGATGATGACAAGGCCTTTCATAAATTACTGAGTGCAATAATTAGCCCATATGCAGATATCCTTCTTAAATGGGCAGGAGACTTTAATTGTGTGTTAAGTGGATGACTAGACAGCCAGCCCTCCAGACTACACACAGAGGGCCTGATTCACAGAACTAACTTAACACAAAATCCTAAACTTACTACCATTTACTAATTTTGGTATTCACAGAAGGCACTTACTCATTGATGAGTAAGTGTCTTCTGTGAATACCAAAAGGAGTAAGTGCCTTCTGTGAATACCAAAAGGAGTAAGTGCCTAATAGGTACTTTCAAATTGCGCATGCTATTTCAATGGTGCAAGCGTGTCAAAAGGACAGCCTGTTTCACCCCTGAAATTGTAATGTGAACACATGTTGCGCACACACATGCCCCAATGGCATGTGTGTGTGTAACCAGGAACTTTGAAAAATGTACTTTAGTGTATTTTTCAAAGTTTGTGCAAATTACCATCAAGTTCCAATTGATGGTCATTTGTGACCCCTATTTGCGAAATTGCTATTTGCAATTTCATCATGCATTGCAATTAGGGAATCACAATTTGCAATTCTCTAAATGCAATCGCAGTTAAGTAATTACTATTTTGGTGATTACTTAAAGTGCGATTTTTGTGTTTGTTATGATGCATCCCAAATGCAAAAATGCGGGTCTCAAAGGAGCAGATTAGCAGAATCTGCCCATTTGTGACTGATTTTTCGGTTGATGCATGGGGCCCTTTGGGTTATGTTGTTGACTCTCACCTACTACGGGGGGATCAATGTTGATCAGAAGGGCCCTTCACAGACATATGTAAATTTCAGTGCAAGGAGATGCTGTTGGTGAATCAGTTTAATATGGGGTTAAATTTGAGGACCAGGGGGAATGCGGTCTAAAGGGCTATGGGCTAACTGGGTTTACCACCTTCTCTTTATTTGGTAGTCCTTAGTTGAAGTAGTCTGACATGTTCTTAATTTATTTTATTTTGCACTGTATTCCAATTAATAGTTCGCTTTCAGAGTCATGCAGCCCTGTCTCTGACCTCAGCCCATTCATTCAGAGTGCTTTCTTGGTGTGACTCGGTGAGGAGGAGCCTATTCTTCGAGCCCGAACCTGCTGAGCCTGTTTGCTGCCGCCGAGCCTGTTTGCTGCTGCCGCTCTGTCTCCAACCCCGCCTTGCCTCTCCTCGCTTGCGGAGCCGTGGAGAGATTGTGGGGTTTCTGCTTTGGCTGGCCAACCCGAGCAGTGGGAAACTTTACCCTGCCCCATGGATTCACCACGGATTCACCGCGGCATGACTCGCAGCATGACCTGGGACTGAGTCGGGTGGGAGCAAAGAGTTTGGGGGCCGGAGCCAGGGGGGTGAGTGGTGGTGAGTTGTGGTGAGGTGTGCTGAGCAGCTTTGGCGTGGCGTGGCATGTAGGTTATTTCGTGCCTCGCTCCCTGTGCCTTTTCTGCCTCGAGTTTGCAATCCTCGCTGCTTCCCCACCCCATGCAATCCTGATCTCGTCTGCTGACTGCTGAGTGCTGACTCTCTTCACCACCTGTTGTTGCAGTTCGTTGGCTAAACTCGGGCAACAAGTGGAGTTTGGGTGTGGGGGTTGAGTGGAGTAGGTGCCTCCTCCGTCATCCAGCATTTCGAACACCCCCAGCAGCGTTTGAACCCATGCTCCATCACAGAGGTGAATAAAGGGGGCATCAGGGGACCAGAGCACCAGGTCAGCTCCCTTGGGCAGTGCTTACGACAACCCCCCATAGAGACTCAAAAAGAGGAGGGCACCAGGGCATTAGGACAGTCCCCCCCGGAGAAGGTCACACAAGGACATTAAGGACACTAAAGGACACCCTAGCAAGTGGAGTAGGGTAGAGCAGTAGAGCGGGGAACGGTGACCAGAGGGGTTAGTGGGGCTAGAGGAAGTTGAGAGGCATCGGGGGTTGGGGGGCCCTCCCCTGCTGTCCCCACTCCACTCCACTCCTCTCCTGCTTTCTTAGTCCTGCATTCCTAGCAACATGTCACCTACCTCTTACCCCTTTGTTCTCCACACCCTCCTGTGTTCTCCCACGTTCATCAGGGACCGCAGGCACTGTAATCTTCAACTTCAACTCAGACTTTGAATCTTCTCGCCCATCAACCAAAAGCCTGAAGATCAGGCGTTTGCCAGACATTCCCCGAATATAGCGCAGAACAACCATGCGGACAAGGAATGCGGGACTGACCCAGCCCCAGACCAACTACCGCCCTCATAAATCTGCAAGAAGCCAAAAAGCTAAGATGTTATATCCCCTTGGTAAAGACAGTGCAAGACATGATCCAACTTCACAAGACAGGACCTCACAGGATGGGAAACAACTGGGAATGGAACAAACAAACTCTCCCTTAGCATCAAGGATAAATACCATGAACACAAATACAAATATAAATACAAATATAACCCAAAACCGACGCCACCCTTACTGAAACACAGGCAATACGAACTATTCTGAAAAAAATATGCCACAATGGAGCCCCTGGACCAAATGACCTGCCTTGCTTCCTCTTCAGAGAGGACATCAATTTTTGGGCTGAGAGTTTGGTACAGTTGTATGCAGAGTGCAGGTTCTAGGAGGACATCCCAGATTCCTGGAGGAGATTATTACTACATCCAAACTATAAAAAAGGGCCAAGCACGGACCCTAGGAACTGCTGCATGATTGCCTTATTGGACATTGAGGGCAAGGCTTATGCAAGCACTCTCCTGATGGAACTAGCAGACTGGGTCAGCAAGGAGGATCTGCTTCCTTTCTATCAGACCGGGTTCCTTCCAGGAGGCTCCACCTTAGATAACATCATTGCCCTATCATATTTAGTACACCAAACAGTGGCTCGTGCAATCAGCTGCTTTTTGCTTGTTTTATCGATTATACAGCAGCATTTGACGGGGTAGACCGTAACATCCTATAGAAGAAATTGGCCTGCAGGAGCATCTGCCCGAAACTGCCACAAGCCATCAGATCATTGTGCACGCAAACTTGGGTAAGAGTTAAACTCTTGTGCGAAACAGCTACAGGAAAAATCAGCACAGATCACGGGTTAAAGCAGGGCTGTGTACTTGCCCCACTGCTCTTTAACCTATACACAGCAGATCTGGGTAGCGCACTGCACGGAGCAACTCTGGTGACTCCCAGGATTGGGGGAACCAGAATCCAGTTGATACAATATGCAGACAACCTGGTTCTTTTGGACCATATGAAAGTCGGCCTTCAAAAAGCGCTAACAGCTCTCTCAGAGTATAATGCCAAAAACATGCTGGTTGCAAAACCAATGAAATCTAAGATAGTGATCTTTGGCCGCCATCCTAAAAAGAAGCTTATGAAATGGAGTTTGGGACCATCAACATTGACCAGTACACAAACATACAATTACCTCGGAGTCTGGCTCAGTGAAACTGGTCGGGCACAGGCTCATCTCCACAAGCTCCAGCAGAAAGGCAAAATGGTTACTTACGCCATCTGTAAACTTATTGCCACCTTGGAAAGCCCAATGACCACGGCCATCCAATGAGCCCTGAGGGCAAAATTACTACCTTCCCTCAATTATTGCGATACAGGCGTTCCCAGGCAAATTCCTGCAAGACCTTGAAAAGATCCACTGTGCAGCCTACAAAAAGCTATTTTGTCTTCCATCGTGCACAAGGAACACTCTAATTCGCCTGGAATTGAACTTTAATCGACAATCTTTGGAAGAACTGGCAAGTCTGGCAAAATACTTTTACTTAACCACTGTGGCCCCAGAGAATTCAATGAAGTTTGTTATAAACAAAATATAAAAAAATCCGGGAAACCCGTGGTCAACTGGTCTTGCCTCATCTAAAGACCTCTTGAACTTAGCTTCAGAGAACTGGGACCCTAATATATTTATGTATACCACTATTAAAACAGCAATAAAAAATCAAGTAATATCATGCTCTCGTAAACTGGACATCAAAGCTTTGACAGCTAGAGGCTTCCATGAGACCCAAAGTTTCCCCCACACTTCATATGGCCTCAAACCATATATCACACAGCCGGTGGGGGGGAAAGCCCTACAAAGGATTCTTGCAGCCAGACTGCAAGTAATTCCTTTAAAACACCTGTATCCTTCGATGAAAGTAAGACCAGCGATTACGGAGTGTCGCCTCTGCTATTACAAGCGTGAATCACTGGCCCACATCTTACTATGCTGTCCCGCCCTGCTGCCAGTCCGCCGAATCCATCTAAGGCCCATTCTCCTCCAACTGGGCACATGGACGGCAAAGGAGGCTGTTCTTCAGTTATACTCGCTGGACACAGTAAAGCACAAGGCCAATTTTGCTAAGTTTATCTATCATGCTCGTCAAGCCTTAACGGACAAGTCAACCATGGCACTGCATGGAACCCATCCGGAGGAAGGTCCTATGCAGTCTGACTACCACTGAAAACTTGCCCAGTGCACCAAAAGGACTAATATTTAATACATCTTAGAAAACAAAACACCAAATGGTGGTTTTAGGACTAAGTCTTGTATATACATCATTATATGAATTAATTGTTACTATATCATTTATATTGATCGTTTTCTTTTGTATCGGTTTTTATTAATCACACAAATAAAGTGTCATTGTCATTGTATTCCAATTGATAGATAGGTTGTTAAGGTTCCTTGTATGACAGCAGAGGTATAGCTTAAGCTGGACTGAAGTAGAAGGGCCAGGGAAACACTGTCACCCATTAATTCTGGTTTCTGCCTCAGAATACTTTGATGGTTGGTTGAGACCCCTGATTTATTTCTTTTTGGGATAGTCCAGTTGACTACAAGGCTAGTTACTGAGGAAAGAATATCCCTATTTCTTGATATTGTTTTTTTCCTGGCTGAATGCTGCAGCTATGGCAAAACAAGAAGGGATAAATTAGAATTAAGTTTGTACTTAGCCACATATTATTTGAACCCCAATGGCCAATGTGCAGCTCAAGCAAGAGTCTTCCTGTATTTGATATGGATCCCTGGGATTTCTGCGGGACAACAGGAGGAAACAGAAATGGATTTACAGGGTGAGGAATTTACGGAGGCCATACAATATATGCCTAAGTGGGACACTCCAGATGGTGCTGGGATTCAAATCTTTGCAACAGAGGGCTCCAAGAAGCTGTCAGATGCCCATAATAAAGCAACAGATATTGTTATGCTACTGCCATCTATGAGTGAGCCAATAATCAATATGGTCTTGAAGTCGTATAAAGATCTGAGGAACCCAGACTCACACACACAGGCCCTTGTCAATGAATAAAGTGGAAACCAAGGTCCTGTATAAGGTGTTATTGGCTCGACTATTTAAGGTAATACAGTCTCTGATTCACGAGAATCAGTGCAGCTTTATGCCAGGGAGAGGCACATAAGGAGACTTTCTCATGTGATGCACATGGTAGAGGATACTGATACAGATTGCATCTGGTCCTTGATATCATGAAAGCCTTTGGTACTTTAAATTGGGAGACATGGAAAATATACGTGACCAAATAAAATATGTTATTTGGCGCTAGTCTGCTAGTATATAATAATACAGCCATGTTTTACAAAAGTGCAATGTTTTAACAGAGTACCAGGTGGATTAATCTCAGATTCCTTTGAATCCTAGCTCCTTAAGATTCCCTTTTTCACACTATGGACCCATGAAATGAGCTTGTGCTCGGTTTTTATAAATGATGCACATGAAAGAACAACTTGGCATCAACCATATATATGCCGAAGTGCAGCGATTAATATGGTACTTATTACCATTGTTGAAGAAAGAATTGGCATAGATGAGCCATTCCAGGCTTCCTCGCTTGTGAGTCCAGTCACAATGACATTAAACAGCATTTTCCACTCAACACATGTACTATACACAATCACTTAAAAAACATATTATAACAAGTTTTGGTTACGAAATAAAACTGAAAAGCCACTGGAATTTGACATTATAGTTAACTACACAAACCATAACTCTTTGAGCTGCCAAAAAAATCGTGACATGCCGGCTAACTGCATTGTTCCTGACTCTAACACGTGATGTGACAGTTGGCATCCCAGCGACATTGATGGCATCATTGGTGATATTACCCATCACCTTACTTTGATATTTTGGATAGCATCAGTATAGATACATCATTATTTCACAGAATATCAGTTTAATTCAATATATTAGGTTGTGTAATGTATTATTTACTGCTATATTTATTGTGAGATCGTAATCGGAGCATTTGGTGGTCTAGTTCAGTCATTTCAACTCAATATCTAAAAATGCAAATAAAAACATTATGCATTTCAATTTCTAAAACTATTACTTGTGCACATTTATGCATCACATTAACCACTTCTCATTATTTTCATACATGGTCCATTTGCATGCTTCCCAACAAATAAAATGTAAGAATTTGGAAAACATATTAAATAATGGTAAATAGTATTTTAAGAATATTTAGCCTCAGCAAGAACAGGCAATTGAAGTATATTTCCTATTTGCAATAACTGCTTTCTCGGCCAAACCCCTTAGGAGAAAAAAGTATTGCTTTTCTAGTAGTCCTGATCCCTGAGTTAATTACAATTGTCTCCTGCCATTCTTTTTCAATCTGCAGATACTGGGGATGGAACAGAAAACGAAATCAGCATTCCCACCCCCGCCACAGCACACAAACAAACTCTTTAACTCGAGGGAACATCTTGCCAGGCACCTTGCTAGGTAGAAAAGCGTGCACCAGATTCAAATAATGGTAGGAAATTCAGACAGCTTTGCTCATAGAAAATATTTTTAAGTACATTATATTATTGTCAATAATCTTACCATAACAAGACAGACAATACAAGGTTTTGGTTGTCATTATTGGATGCCCACATTGATAATTATTGAGTGATTGGGTTTACCACTGTTTTGAAAACAGATTTGTGCTGATATTAAGTAATAAGAATGTGCACATTTAAGAAGATACCATGCAAATCAGGCACAGAAGCAACACAACAATTACAGCAAGACACCACGTCAAAGTACAGAACACAATACAAGACATAAAGCATATAATACATCAAAATACCAAACACTACAATACAATATAAAAAAATGGCAAATATTTGAAGCACAAGAATGCAACATAATAATGCAACACAGAAACACACCAAACAACATAATGAACACAACAACCAAAAGTTAAGACACCACATAAAAAAAGAATGCAACTCAACAAATGAAGACTCTAACAACAGTAAACCAATACTAACACTACAACAATGACAGAATGACAAAACAGCAACATATAAACAGAGAAAACTAATACATCAACCCAAGAAAAGAATAGCACACACAGTAACAAGTATAGTAGATTGTATAGTTGCTTTTTTAAAAATTCTTTGTTGTATTATGAAGTTTCTTTCGTATAGTTATCAGGCCTTAGTTGTACTTTTCTGTGTTGTGTTATATTTTTGTGGTGTGTACTATGATGCGTTGTTATGTTGCTGTATCATATTATTTTGTTGTGTTGAGTTGCCGTGCAGTTTTGGACTTCGGTGTTGCACTGTTGTGTTATAGGTTTTTGCCTTTATTGTGCAAGTATAGTTATTGTTTTGTAGTGTTGTGTTCTTTTTGTGTTGTTCTACACTTTGATTTGTTTGTTAATATTGTATTGTGGTGCATTGATGATTTTTTTCGTGGTGTTGGTGTATTGTGTTTTCCCATTGCCTTGTTAGGTTCTGATCTTGTGTCATGTTTTCCTTGATATTGCATTTTTGTGCCGTGTTGCTGTAAAGGGCTGTTTTTTACATTTTGTTTTGTGTCTTTATATTGTGTTTGCCCCTGTGTTTCAAGTCATGAATCAAGCGCATTCCATTAAGGTTTCAGAGAACACCGAACCTTTACTGCTGCCAAAGATAGTAATGTAAGGATACTCAGCTGCGGTCCTTTTGCATATGTCGCTCAAAGTGGGAAGGGTATGCCAGATGTGGGTCCCTTGCTCACTACACCACTGGATTCAAGCTAGCCAGGCTGATGAAGGGTAATGCCCTAAAACCGGTCCGAGGATGCTTCTTTCCGGTCCAGGGAGGACCTGGCTTGGCAGTTCAGGCGGGACTGTTCCCATAAGGAACAGGGTCAAGACTGATTTGCATATGGCTGGGTTCAAACCGGGGTGGTGAGGTGAGCAAAAGAATGAAGGATTAAACCCAGATCCTTGTGACTGGGGGTGAATGTTTGCACTGTCCATTAATTGTTTCTTTTGCTCATGTATAAGACAGAAGCTCCACAGGACACCCTCCACTTTGTACTTTTACAAAAATATGTTACGTATCCAACGCGACTGTTTCCTAAATCACTTTTAAAAGCAATGAATATCAGGCATGCCCATGGCACCTTACTGTGTCTCCAGTTCCTGCCTAGTGCCTAAACACTTTTAGTATTGTTTAATGCTTAAATTGCTCGAGAAGGATCTACCCAAATATGAATACGTTTTTACTGCATCAAGCTATTCTTACTTCAAGATCCAGTAATACGACTTGCTCTGTTTCTTTTCCCTAAAGTCTACAATGTTTGTTTTGGAAATAAGACTCTTTAAAAGGCATAATATTATTGAGGTACCAAAAGAGTCTCATCTAGTTGGATAACAAAAGTGTACCACATTTATCGGCCTTAGAATTATTTTGAAATATACATTCAGGGATATTCCAGACACCTTCTATCTCTATGCTTGTAGGGATCTATTTGATACTTTTGCTTTAAAGCCCCTCAGTATGAATACCCATGTCATCTTTTCTTTTTCCATTATTCTTTTCATGAAATTAAGGATGAAAGTTAATATAGAGTTACGTTGTTGTCTAGGTAGGATACATGTGGTATATAAGAAAAATGAGTTACTGTGTCCATGTTTGACCTTTAGATGAATCGTTATGCACTGTAGATTATTACTTCGATTTAGGATAATTGGCTAGCTCCAGTAATAATCTAAAAATAATATTATAGCAATTCCTCTTTTTGCATTGCCCCTTTCGGAGCTGCTTGCATGGATATTTGTTACATAATATTTATCTACTAGGACATTTTCAATTGCTCCTGATTCTTGTATACATAGAATAGTAGCCACCAAGTCTATTAGAGACTTGATTTGTTCTTCCAGTAGCCCGCCAGATTCCATGAAAGGGAGATGAAGTTTTGGTTAAACTAGCTGTTGAGTATCATTTTAAGATTTGTTTATAGTCAGCGTTTTTGATAACCAGGTCCAAGATATCTCTTTCTAATTATTTTTATATTATTCTGATTATTTCTGATTGCAGAAATGTTTTAACAAATCTACTTAGTGAGTTCACGTAAATGATTGCTGGAAGAGCAGCATTTTGTGTAACGAGTGTAATTGCTTGTGGTGTGCTGAATTCAGTGTTACATATCTTAACAATGTCATTATTCCCCCTGCTATATATTTTTTCATCAAATAAATTACAATTGCCCAGTATTGTCGTTGTCACACAGCTTGACCAGAATTCTACCTTTTTCTTAGAACAGATGTTTTTATATTAATAAACTGGACTTGTTATTTTTCAACAGAAGACAGTGATCAAAGTTGTGAATGAGTGTGCATCAAATCCAAATGTTTATCTATTTAGAGGACCATTATTTCTCAGAAAATGTTCAACAAAGTCTGTTATAGATGGAGTAGATGTCATCAAGTCCGAGAACTGAGTTAAAGTACAGTTGTTTGTAATATTGATATTTATAGTATCCATCTCTTGGTTGCACCACAGTGCCATACCCAACATTAATAGGTTCAGAATTATTGTCATATTTATCTGCCAGTGGCTTAAGCCTTTGATCAACCACTGAAGTTGTCTCAAGTACTTGTAATGAGGGTTACACTAGGGATTCCGTTGTGATAGCATGATGTCCACTCCTTTATAGACCTAAAAGCAGCTTTTGATAGTGTTGATCGTCACCTCCTGTGGAAAAAGTTTCGAGCATGGGACATTCCTGAAAGGCTACTAAAAGGCATACTGTTATTTTATTCAAACACGTGCTTAAGAATCAAGATAGGTGATGGGTCCAGATTATCAAGGAAGCTGACAACGACCAGAGGCCTTAAACAAGGGTGCGTTTTGGCCCCTCACCTTTTTAACCTGTTTTTGTCTGATCTTTCTCAAAGGCTGGACTGCATTAACTCCCATCCACCGAAACTTGGTAAATTGAGACTTTCTCATCTTTCATACGCCGATGACGTGGTGTTAATGAGCAAAACAAAGATCGGTCTTTAAAGAAGTTTGAACGAAATGTCAGCTTATATTTCAGAAAACAAACTTGAAATAAATATTTCTAAGACTAAAACAATGGTTATTGGGAGCCAGCAGAGAGGTAAACAGACAATCTGGCTTAATGGTAACCAACTAGAGGAGGTAAAAAAATACAAGTACCTGGGATTCTACATTGATAATTCAAGAAACCTCACGGAGCAAAAAGGGTACATGATTCAGAGAACAAGCGCCCTTATATTTGCCTTCAGCTTACTGGCTAAAAAATTGAAGGGTCCTTCATATAAACCTCTGCTCGCAGTAATGAAGGCAAAAATCCTGCCAACAATAACATATGCCAGCACTGCCTTTCATGGTGAGGATGGAGAGGTCTTAAATCAATTGATAGTTTCCATCTACAAAAAATCATTTCAGATTCAAAGGTCGGCTTTCCCGGCCCAGGTTTGTCTTGAATTCGACCTAATAAACGAAGAAATAGGCAGAATGTATGCGACAGTTAAAACTTGGTATCGCTTGAAACAAAATGTAGCTACATCACAAATCAATGAAGCCCTTTGGACTGAAGTAAATGAGGATAAAACGTCTCCTTTTCATCTATACCTATTCAAATCTCTCTCAACTACATGTACAACAGAATTATGGAATAAAAACCTCCCGTACCAATCATTCAAACAAGCAATAAATGAAGTTTCAAAAATTCATTCATCTCAATTTGACAAAAATATCTTTAGATTAAGGTCGCACACCTGGATGGTGATAAACAACTATAAGTCCCTCGTACCGGCGTCATATTTGAGTGAAACATTCTCAATGAATGTAAAAAAGCAATTAATGGCATTACGCTTTGGAAAACTACCATCTTTGGCAGACCAGCCAGCCTGAGTGCATACAGGTCCTATATCATGCCGGCTGTGCAATTTTTACAAAGAAGATTTTATCCATGTAATTTGCACATGCAAGGAACTGTATAATGAACGAGTTATACTTCTAAAATCAAGCTTTAATGAAAGAGGTATTAGGTCCTGTAGAGCTGCAATAACGGCGTGCCTGCGTCCTTTAGATCCCCCACTGAACGGTAGACTGATCAAACTCCTCAAAGCATTTACAAAGCTTTGTTAAAAGGGTCGGTATTGTGGCAAAGGAGAAAAAACTGGACAATCACACTGCACTGAATTTTTTAACAATGACATTTTAGACGTATTAGAAGAAATGAAATGAATGTATTGTTTATTCTCTTTTTTCTTTTTTCTTTTTTAACTTGTTTTGTACAACAACGGTCTTTTCTATTCTGGTTTTAAATTGTTATGGTTTTAACTAACTAAGCAATAAACATTACTTACATACTTACTTACACTCCTGGGCAACTCAAATACTGTAGGATCAGATTTCTTCATAATAGTGATATCTCGATTGCAGGACACCTTGTGCACTGTGAGATCAGAGGAACATTTTACCTATTTGTTTCTCATTTTTGATATACTGTGCTTTTCCAATTTTACTCTTTTCTTTACTTGCTTCTTTGCTTTTCTTGGAAATGTGCCCTCCACTATTCTCCTAGTTCTATTTGTTGATGGTTAGCAATCCTTTTGATCTGTTTATTAAACATCGTACAGCAAGATAACATGGTCCATAGCTCAGAAGATGGATCAGGTGTAGAGAAAACAGATTTTGTTTTTTTTTGCCCGCTAAAAAATAATTGACAGGACTATGGCCCAAATGTAGGTAAAACTTATTTACAGATTCTTATTTACCGAATTTTACCGATTCGGTAAATAAGAATCGGTAAATAAGAAGGGGGGTATGTAGGAACATCCAGATGTTCCAATTTACCGATCGGTAAATATCTGTATTTACCGAATCGGTAAATACCGACCGGTAATGCTCCATTCATTCCTATGGGCTTTGAAGCCCATAGGAATGAATGGGGCATTACCGGTCGGTATTTACCGATCGGTAAATACCGATTTTGACAAGGGTGCAGGGGGTGTCACTTTGACACCCTCTGGCACCCCCAAAAAAGGTTCGGGGGCCATATGGCAGGCAGACCTGCCCTAAGGGCAGGTCTGCCTGTCATATGGCACAGGTGTGCATGCACACATGTGCATGCACACCTGAATCGGTATTTTAACATCAAATACAATTTGATGGTAAAATACCGATTTTGTAGGCCTTGTGGGACTCAGAAGAGTCCCACCTACATATCAATTTTACCGGTCGGTAAATATACCGGTCGGTAATTTTACCGGTCGGTAAATATACCGGTCGGTAAATTTACCGACCGGTATATTTACCGACCGGTAAAATTACCGATTTGCAGCGTTACAGTCCCCCTACATCTCGGTAGCCAAATACCGGTCGGTAACGGCCGAATTCGGCCGTTACCGACCGGTAATTGGCCACCTACATCTGGCCCTATATGTTCTCAATGTGTGATTTATTTCTCTCTTGCCTTTTCCTATTTAGATAGCAATTTTCTGTTCATTTACATTTGCTATTTCATCAACCTCTACATTCTTAACGGAAAATTTCAGATTGAGGGTAATTCTGATAACTTGGCCCTGGAATTGACCTGTAGCACTAAGACTGCTCCTAAGAGTCAATAATATGACATACAAGATCTCCAATATGTAAACTAAGTCAACAATTGTTTTTTCCAACAATGCGAAAGCCTCTGACTCGCTGACATGTCCCCAGGCAGAGTGGAACAGGCATTCATTAGAAAATCCAGTATATTTGAAAAATCCTAAATAGACTGCAAGTAATTGCTTGAGATACTACCAAAAAGGCCAAGTGTCTTCTTTATTTCTTTATTTATTGCTAAGGAGGCTTGACATTCCATAGCAATATCAGGTAGACCAAATTCCAATTTAATAATATTCAAAGTCATTGCATTGCTTCTTTTTGGGGTTACTTCTGGGTGTTGAACTCATTTTACTGAGAGTTTCTGGTACTATTTGCACTTCATTGACAGTGTCAGCACTAAATGCCAGGCTATTTTGGGACCAAAGCTGATTATCTACATCAAGGGTTGTTTCTTTTCACATAAATTGAAAACAGTTTAAAGAAGGCTCAGTCATTGTTCCTTCCGTCAGCTTAGGGAAAAAATTGGTAATCCCAAGAGCAAGTCACTTTATTCTTTTTCTATTTCAAGTTTGATAATCACAAAATCAAACACAACTAAATACATTAATACATTTCTACTAAATTGTATAAAATCCAACAGTAAAAAGAGAATATACACATTATAAAAAGATGGAATGCTGTTTTTGGATACATTATTTATATTCCTAGACCAATTTATCATACAGCGATAGAGTTTTCCTTTCTCTTAAAGCACCCCATATAAATAATGAGAAAGCAGCGCAAATAAGGTCAGGCTCAAAGCTACATAAAAACTTGTATGCTTCCGGATGAACTACAACATTCTAAGATTGTAGTACTGGGCGCAGTAAGCATTTCCTTAGAGTGCAATACAATTTACAGAATAAGATAAATTGCATTGTTGTTTGGGTAGAGACTCAATAACACACAGGCATCTAGGAAGTCCATTAGACCACACGTCTCTTTTCGGGATAGCTACAAGATGGTGTGCGATGTCTAGTTGGAACCTTGTAAGATAAAACATTTTTGGGACATCAAAAACCATTACAAGACATCCCTGTAGCCCAGGTTGCATAGATCCATCAAGGAATGTTGTTACTGAGTCTTTCTGTCTTTCCTTGATTTTTCTCATGGCTACTTTTGTACTTGTAATATAATGGCTTTGATTTCATTCTTTCCAAACTGTAAAATATTAGCTGGGTTCTTTCTTGTAAGATCTGCATCAATTCCCTGCATTAGCCTATCGACCTGAGCAAACTAAGGGATTGTCTTATAATGCTCAAGGGTTGTAGTGTAGGTCCTATATCCCTGATAGGCTCTGCACATTGGATTAAAATACACTATAGTTTTAACATATGACTGAGGTCAATATGCCTCTATCGAGTACATTACACTTAATTACTTGTTTGTGCCAGATAACTCAGAGGTCACTAGAAACTTCTCAAATGAACAAAAACGGATTAGTTTCTGACAACCGCACACACATGAGAACTTTGTTTCCCTTAGAGTCGAAAGAATCCCAGAATCGTGGAAACAATAGATAACAGTTTCAATCAGTCAATCGTGCATGCTTCATTTCTACAGAGTTGCACAGAAATAGATAGACAGATGTTTCAATTAAAGGGTTTATTGAACAGTCTAATTTCTCATGCAAGTGATATAAACTGCTACAGTCGTAAGACAGAATGCGAAGTATAATACGTACAGCGTGAGCAGTAAGATAAAACAATACTGCAATAGCTCTGTAGCTATGACATATATAAAAATACATACATAAATAACACAGGCTAAAATACTCAACTGGTACTTCTAAAACAATCCTACCCCAGTGTACCTAACCTAAGTGTAGTACGAGGGAAGAAGTAGGTGCTGTTTAGCTATAGTCTAGTTTAGCTTAAGTTTAGTTTTGCCAAAAGTTGCTAAAAGTTTCTCTAGGTTCTAGTCAGCTCCATACCTAAGAATGAGAGAGGTTGGTGTCTCATTTCCGGGACGTGATCTCTAACACCCCGCACGGGGAGTCAGAAACACTGGAGCTGAATTCCCTGTGAGGAGGATGACATTGTCTATTCAGTGCGTCAGTTGGGGACTTGATTTCCTTTTGAACTGGCTGTGGTGAACCGCGTCGTGCAAGTAGGTAGCCGAAGCGCACCTTGGTTTGCCATGGCAAGTGAAGGTATATTTATACCATGAAGGTGTTTAGGAATGCCAGTATTGACGTACAAGTCGGGCATAAGAACGTCATGAACGAACCCCTAAGGAATAGATGTTCATGCATCATAAATGAGTTCTTGGAGAAATCAATATCCAGGCAAGGGGAAGTCCTAAAGGCTTAAGAGTCTGATTTTCCAAGAACTCATTGTGACGAATATGAACGGATGTAGTTGACCATGCCTGTATTTGGTTAGCATGAGCAATGCCTAAATAAGGGCTGGATTTAGGGCAATGTGAATTGTACCTATAGTGCATGTTTCGGGAAATCTATATACAGTATTTAAATCGACACACAACACCCTCTCCACTTTCGTATGATCGACATTACTAAATCCTAAACATGTTAAACATATCTAAAATATAGCTACACAGGAAGTGCTATAAACATGTCTCAAATACATTGTAAAAAATGCATTAAAGCAAGTTGTAAGCATAAATAATGCATTTGTGCTGTACATATTAAAGCAATTATTCATTCTAAGCATATGTTGACATTTGAATGCTAACTGAAGGAATCCTGAAAATAAACATTTATGAAATGGCTCTTAAATACAGAAGAAAAAAGGGCCGAAACCATTTCATGTTAGAATACATAAATCAATTTGTTTGTGGGCAAGGTTACATAATGTCTCTGGAAGTATTCAAAGAATTCTGTTATTTGTGACTAGTTCTACTATAAGCAGATTACTTTTGCCAAAAATGAAAAATACAAATTTGGAGAAAAAAAATTAACCATAGTGGAAAAGTTCCAAAGTTAGTCCCTTGTTTTGAAAAAAATGAAGGCCAAATTCAGCGTTGCTCAGTACACTGTGTGCCAACATCAAAAGTCAGTGTTAGGGCTTGGAGAAAACATGAAACCTTCTATTTCTGTAGACAAATAGTCATCTACTGTTGTAGGTGAAAGTTGGAATACCTCGATTTGAAGATTAACAGCACATACATGTGAACTATCGCCTTCAGCATAGGTCGCATCAGCTATGCTCGTATCAGATGTTACCTGCGTGCTTGTTGTTTCCTTTTGTACCTTAGCAGTTGCAATCTGCATTTGTGAGATCTCAATGAATGCCGTCATCAGGATTGGTAGCAGCTGGGGAACAAGTAAAATGCAATCTTGCCAGATTGGTCTGAATGACAGAAACCATGTGGTATTTATTTCTCGCAGACGAGGTAAACCCAAAATGTGGACGATGCGCTCACAACACTTCATCTCCAGTAGAGCTCTCTACACGGTGAATTGGGTGTTGCTGGTGATTTGGCTTGCCATATCGTAGCAGTAGGAGCAAAAATAGTATCCCTGCAACGAGTGAAAAAAGAAGCGGCAGTCCGCCAAACACAGAGTGCACGAAGTTTGGAATTATTCCGAGGACTGCTTGAAAAGGTGCTAACAGTCCGGAACATACAGTCTTAAATACATGTACAATACCGCTCGTATCAAACATGTTTGAGATACGACCTAACATTTCTGAGAAGTCTATAGGGCAGTTTGTATTCAAAAGGGCATGTACCTCGGCAGAAGTCCTTGCGACTTGTAGATCATAGGTTTCTTTGGCCGAGGTCAGTGGCACTGTTTGTTGCAAAAGAATGGCTTTCATTCTGCTTAAAGTATCAATTTGTATAGAAGAGATGTGAAGGTCCTAAAGGCGACTCCCTGACTATGTCTATTTGTGGAAATAAGACTTGCATACAGCAAGTGACCCTGGATGTAACGGTTACTAGATATGGGATACCTGGCAACATGCCACAGCAGCTGTGATCATTCAAAATTAGGTAACTTCCATTCGAAAGTTGGCCAAAAATTAGATCAATCACTGCAGCTGGTGTTCCTTGCTGGTGACAGGATACGTTTGTAGTGGAACCATCACAGGCCCCATGTAAGTTAATAACCTGACAAAGCAGAGAACCGCTTAGTGTGTTTTCACAGCTAGTACCACTAAGAAACACTTCATGCCCCCCACTCCAACATCTGTGTGTGTAAGGTAAATCCCAGGGTGTCTTGATGTATTCTTTACCCAACCTTTCATATTTGCCTGCTGGTATATGTTTTGAACTATACTGAAAATGGAAAATTGTAACAGGCAGAGTAATTTTACCATGTATGATCCACTCAGAAGCTGGTTTCTCTGCCATTGTGAATGGTAATTTTTCCAGTTTTTCAGTGCTCAGCCCCGTATAGTCTGCTCCCCTTTCTGTCAGTTTGATCTGTTTATCAGTGAGATTGAATTCTGAAAACAGTGATGTAGTGTTGTTTAAACGCCAAGGCACATAGCCTGCACGCAAATTTTGTAGCGTCCAGCCTAATAGCATGAAAGACCGTAATTGAGACTGACCATGTTGCAACATGACCAAGTCTTGTTTCATGATGTCTATGGCTGAAGACACAATGCTGTCCAAAGAAAATATCCTGGACGACAGAGTCGTTAACCCATTTTCTACTACAGATAGAGATTTCTCTAAATTAATACGGTCAATTTCTCGCATTCGTTCTGCAGTCTCTGCTTGGGTAATCTTCCATATTTCATTATAAGCAGTGTAGATACTGGCATATTTAAAATGTTTTTGATGCGGTTTTCTTGGTCCTAGCAAGAATTCCCTAAGGTCTGCGCCTTCTTTAAGTAAAGATAAGTGTTGTTTTACATCCTCCAGAGTAGCTTTGTGTAGCCAATCAAGGCAAAGTTTCCCTACACTGTATGTTGTTACTGCCCAAGGATGCTGTCTTTGAACATATCGTGGGTCTGGCCTATTGATAGTGAAACCCTGTGTTTTGTTCAGGAATCGATCTTGACAGTTGTTTGTGTCTGTGGGCCAGAGTAACCATTTGTTCCAATCTGGATCCGATCTTTTGTGCTGCAAAATAGAATGTACACCAACCTCCCTCTGTGTAGTGCTATCACTTGCAGTTGCAGGTATGGACGGAGTGTTCATGTCTTTTATCTTGGCTATCCCAAGGCAAGACGTTTGTTGGACAGTGTCATTCAAAAACATAATTTGCTCAGGGATGATACAGGCACTAAACAAAGCTTCTTCCCCCTGCACTTGCCAATCTTTTGAACCCCAGACGGATTTTGTGTCAATTGTATCTTTCCAAAAGTCGAAACCCTGTCTAGACAGTTGGGCAATAAAGGCTGCAGAATAAATATGTTTCATATTGGTTAACATAATTTTCGTTCCTGTCTTGTTAACATTTTTAAAGTAAAACATTTCAGCATTGAATACATTGAACCCTGCAAAATATTGAAACTTCATTGCAAAAGTTTTTGAGATACCCTTTGGAGGTGTAAGACAATGTTTCCCATTAGTTATACATACATACATTTGTAGGTGATGCAGATTTGTTGAAGAAATGATGACCATAATGGTTATAACAATACATTTGTTCATAGTCTGATGAACCCTCTAAATATTCATGATTTGTGAATACTGCAGACATTTCTAGATCAGACATCAACAGTTTTGAAATACCAATCATCAGAAAAGGTACTAGAGTAATAAAGTCACTTAATGAAATTTTAAATAAGTTTGGAATCTTCAAAAGCTCCAACGGGCCAAAAATGTCATATTCTGTTTTGTCCCAAACCATACCATCTTGTATAGGAACAGCTGTGATGTTACTGCTGACAAGTCTCTTGCTTAACGATGAGATGATTTGTGTGGCTGGAGAAGTAAGTTCACTCTTTTAATTGCTGTGTCCATTTGAATATATCTTCCATTTATCAGCATACCCAGAGTTATTACCAGAGCTAACCAAAGTAGAAAGAAAAATGTTCCCAAAACAATCGATAGTTCAATCCATGGTGAAACTAGATAAGTCTTTTTCAGGTGATGAAAAAAGTTTGTTGCTTGTTCTTTGAAAGTTCTTTGTGCTGGCGTTGTTTCAGGTTCACTGGGATCCTCAGAAAACGTATCAAAATTAATGAAATAGCCAGAGGCCAGAGTCAATGGTTGGAAATGCATCAGGATTCATTGAAATCGCTGGAACCACTTGATCACTCGTTACTTCATTGTAGACAGGTGTATCAGGACGAACTGTTATTTGGGTCTCAAGAGGAACGAGTTCCATAGCTTTGTTGCACAGTCCGTCTTTTCTCACTGCAGAATCTTCAAAGGTGATGAGTCTTTCAGTTTGAACCTCTTGGATTGAAGCTAGAGGAGTGTGTCTGCTACATTGGCGGAGTCCACTTAGCCTACTGCTTAGTATCAGCCGCATACTTTGGTTTGATCAGGTCGATAGAC
This sequence comes from Lissotriton helveticus, assembly GCF_964261635.1. Classification (NCBI taxonomy): domain Eukaryota; kingdom Metazoa; phylum Chordata; class Amphibia; order Caudata; family Salamandridae; genus Lissotriton; species Lissotriton helveticus. Next base: position 1,317,798,352 of record NC_136067.1, read on the forward strand.
ACAAATCTCTTCTCCTTTTTACTAGCAAGGGGTGGCAGTAGTACTGTTCTTGATCCGTGGATAGCTAGGACAGGTACTGGTTGTCTATAAGAAGGCCCAAATTCCTTCTTGTCCGCGATCTTTTCTCTGACTAGATCACCAAGCTTTGGGATCCAAACAGGCCTTGCTGGGATTGTTGCTTTTTCCCCAGTGGTGGTTGGCTTCAGGAACACGTTGCTTTGTTTCAATCTTAGTTCATTTAAGTTGTGTAAAACAGCCAAACGATCTTTGTTATCAAATTTATTATTTCCCACCACTGTTCCATGACAATCAATATCCAGAACCAACATTCTTGTCCCAAATAGGATCTCATATGGATTGACACTCCCTACAGAACTTCTTGGCAAGCTATTTAAAGCACCTTGAACCCCATACAGATGTTTAACCCACCCATCACTCGAACCTAATACCCTAGCTGTTAAGGACTGCTTTATGTCCCGTTTTTTTTTTCCACAACAGAATTTCCCTCAGTTTGGAATGGAGAAGAATACCGCAATTCAACGCCCAAACTGGGCATGGCTTCTTTGTAAGCTCGAGAGCTAAACTCAGGGACCTGGTCAAAGTGTAGTGTGCCTATTGCATATGTGCCGATAAAGACTTGCAAATCTTTTATAACAGTTCGAGCGCCAGCCGAGCGTTGAGGCTACATCCAAAGGAAGCTTGAACATGAATCCACTGCAACCATGATATATTTGTAGTTACCATCCCTTTGAAAGGGACCGCAGTGGTCCAGGTAAACACACGCTAATGGTTTAGCTGAGATTAACAAGGGTGTCTGTGCAGGACGTTTCACAGTAGAGACTTTCATCTTTTGACATATTTCATAGTCAAAACATAGTTTTGGGTCTGTTTCCTAATGCCTGGCCACCAGTACCTCTGCTTCAATAACGATACTGTGGCAGAAACATCTGCATGAACAGAGGCGAGCCCTTCATGTGCTGCTAGGATTAGTCCTAATCTATGTTCCATGTTTGGAATTACCCTATCCCCCACTCCAGGGATTCGAGCAAACAGAACATTATTTGTATCAGTTATATACGAGTATTTGAGTGGAAACCCTTTAGGTAACGCTGCACCACTACCTCTGCTTGAAGCATTTACAGCCAGTATTATTTCACTGTCTGTTTTTGTTTTTGAACTAGTGAATCCAGCTAGGGAAGCCGTTTGCACAGCCCCTTTCACGGCTTCGTCAGCCAATACATTCCCTGCAATGTGAACGCCATAGAATTGATGACTCAGCGTATGTTTCATTGAGTGTTTTGTAGTCCTTTTCGCAACTGAGCTACTTGTTCCCAAAGCATTTTGTGCTTGATTGCGCCTCCTTTTGCATGTTTGAAACCGTTTTGAAGCCAATTCTGTAAATATTCATTGTAAGATTGAACATAATAGAAAGAATCGCACATATGAGTGTGGGGAATTTGCGATCCGTATTTTTAAGTGCCGTTATGAATGCTTGTAGTTTAGCTCGCTGAGTTGTACAGTCTTCCAGAGATTGCGTTTTTGTGACTATAGGTCTGAATTTGCCATCGTGCATACGACCTTTAACGATCGCGCATGCTACACTATAAGCTTGCTTACTTCTCGTAGCAGATTGTGCAGATCCGTCAGTATAAATTATACATTCATACTGGCCTATAGGTAGAATTTCAGTAGGAAGAGGACATTCTTGTTCATATTCCAGGAATGCTTGTGTTTTAAAAAAAAGGATCAAAAACGTATTCAACATCAGTTGCAGCAAGAGAATTAACCTGTTGAATACATCTTGGATGTAAAGCTTTTGCATTTGGAATGCTCGCTTTTGCAACTGCCTCTTAGGCTGGTACAGGTGTTACGACCATAATGAGTTTTCCCTGTGCTAGGGCTCTCTCTTTTGCTACAGCCGTTTGAACTGCTGTCAGAATTTTTTCTGTAGAAGTGAATTTCATTTCTGCTTGTTAAAAGTTAAGTAGGTGAATCCGCATTGACCCGGAATGTTTCGGATCACTAAGTTGTGTACGTTTACGCATGTTTGTAAGTGTTTAGTTGGTAACATGTCATTTCGAAGTGAAAGCAAAATTTCTGTGTATTTTTGTGTCCAATTTATTGTTTTAAAATCAGGTTTGATTAATTCGTAGAGAGTTTTAACCCTTTCTGCGTAGTTTAGAATATAATTTCTTCCAAAATTCAGGAAACCTAGAATCAACTGTAAGTTTTTCAGCGTTTTTGGAGGATGGAGCAGCACACACTTTTCTAAAAAGTTGGCTGCCAGGCTCTTGCCTTCATTTGATAGCTTATATCCTAAGAAAAGGACATCGAGATAGGCAATTCTTGATTTCTTAAAATTGAATTTTTAGCCCTCAGAGGCGAAGGTCATCGTCTGTCAGATAGATATCATCGACATATGACAATGCCTCATCATCATAAGTTTGTAGTAATTCTGTTAACCTTGCTGAGAATAACCCTGGACTATTCTTGAATCCTTGAGGGAGTCAACAGAATTGACGCTGGGTCCCCATTATTGAGAAAGCGCTCAAATGCCTACTTTCAGGTGCAATGTTTTGACAAGAAACCATTTAAAATACTAATCTGGTTTTATATTTTTTATGCACAATGTTATTCAGTAACACTGTAGTATGTGCATTTTGTACTGCAAATATTTTGCAACAATAGTTTAGATGTATGTAATCCAAAACTAGACAATATGTATTGTCTGGTTTAGAAACAGGAAACAAAGGATTGTTCATTGATGAGGTGCATGTTTCAATCACCCCTTGGTATTCAGATTGATCTAAGATCTCCCTGACCTGTTTTTTAGCTTCTTACTTAACTGGGTACTGCCTTTGTGCAGTTGGTTGATTTTTTAACTGGATTTTATGCTGAGGTAAATCCTGGTCCCATCCATGTTGATTTTTAAATAATGTTGGGGCTTGGGCAACTGCCCATTTCCTGGCATAAGTATATTTTAAATGTACTGGAATATAGTTGGAGAAGGCTGGCATAATGATGTCTTTGCCATGTGGGCACTCCCTGACAAATTCTGGTGGCCACAAAAGAGGATTGGTGGTAGTGTTCCCCTACCAAAAGGGAAAACGTCTGCACTTAAAATTAATACTTCTCACAGAAATAATTATAAACGTGAAGTATATTTCAAAATAGGTATTAGCCCGCCTTAAAGAGGTGCTCTTGTAGCCTGGTGCACACCCACCACCAGGAGTGTCAAACAGCACGAAGTACCTAATATCAAAAAGAAAATGAGAGCAGGCCACACAGCACTCCCCCTAATGTCCAATTGTTGACTGATCTAGGAAATCCTAGATTAGTGTTCAGAATGTATCGAAACCAAGTGATATATCTTATGCTCATCCACAGTCATAAATATGTAATGTCCAATATTACCCACAATCTCCAAATTCAGAGATCCAAGCCAATTCGTATTCTTCCAAATCTTTATTGTGTATCCATAAAAACTTCACAGCTCACACCGCCAACACGTGTTTCGTCTCACAGAGACTTTTTCAAGGCAAGGAATGTAGATACGTAGACGCATATTTTAGGTCATGGTCCGCCTTTATAATTTGACATATGTCCACCAAAGTGTGGCTCCTCAGTGCTGGTCATGAAGTAAACCACCTAACCAGAATTCTTCTCCTCAGGGTTCGATCTGTGTGGAGAGTCTTCAACAAATCGTTGCACTTGATGGACAGCAGTTACATTATATCGAAGGTTGTAGAGTATAATAAAGCCAGGTCCAGCTCCATAATATCCCGTGATAAGTATCAGCGCCGCAAATAGTAAGAATGATCAGTAGTAAAAACTTTAGTCTGTTTAACGCTATTGCTGAGTGGAGGTCCCTCTTCAGTATCTATGCGCATGCAACCAAAGACCTTGATAAGTCTCTCCAAGTGTAGACAGCCCGCCGACCTCCAATGCCGTAGTCAATATATAAAAATACATACGTAAATAACACAGGCCAAAATACTCAACTGGTGTTTCTAAAATCCTACCCCAGTGTACCTAACCTAAGTGTCGTATGAGGGAAGAAGTAGGTGCTGTTCAGTTATAGTCTAGTTTAACTTAAGTTTAGTTTTGCCAAGAGTTGCCAAAAGTTTCTCTAAGTTCATCACTCGCAATGAATATCAATTATAATGCTTTCAATTCATAAGGACCTTGGATGGAGCCACCGTGTCTTTGTATTTAAAATTGCACTGGGCACATGATAAAAATGCAACTATTCAAGGAGCCTGATGGGGTCATTGGGTCATTGGGTCATCAGGCTCCTTGAATAGTTGCATTTTTTAGCATGTGCCCAGTGCAATTTTAAATACAAAGACACGGTGGCTCCATCCAAGGTCCTTATGAACTGAAAGCATTATAATTGATATTCATTGCGAGTGATTCCACCATCATAAAGGAATACTCCACATACACTGTAGAATCTCTATGAGAACAGTGAGAAAACTGTCCTGAAGAAGGTGAAACATCAATCGAATATCACCAAAACGCTGCGTCAACTTTTGTTTTTTGCAAATTATATGTGTATTAACTGTTTATGATTTTTATGGTTTTAATGATTACTTGTTTTTAAAATATCTGTACAAATAAACAATACAAATGTATTTTTGATATATCAATTTTGTGGTATTTACGTGTATTATTCAAGTGTTGGCTGACACAATGAAGTTGTAGGTACAAAAATCTCTTTGAAGTTATAGAATAGTTTTTGTCTATGTTTTTGTTAAACTGTGCTCACATAATTTCGTGTAGAACCCTGGGACATTTTGTTTGTTGTCTTTGATCTTACCCAGTCCCTATTGGAACTAGTAGGGTACCTCCCTTCCTTTGTAAATCCTATCTCCTTGAGCCACGCGCTGCAGGCAGATCTTGCCGGACTTAATGGATTGGGACTTGCCAAAACCTGTATAAGCAACTGCAACTTTGAGGGAAATATACAGTAAGTGTGGTAATGTCTCAGGTCAACATTTGTATCTTCTGTTATGGCAATATCACTTGTATTAGCCCCAAGACCAGGCTCCTTGACAGATGGTATCCAAGATACGTATCATCATGTCTTCTAATCACTCTTTGCAGCAAGGAAAAGTTGGTCCCCAATAAGCAAAATACAATACCATGCCTGAGTCTTGACTTGACTTATGGACATTGATTTCCTCATGTTAATTAGTCCTTACATTACGCTTGTAGATTCTACCCCCTGATGAAGGGCAGTTTGCCCAAAATGCATTGGGAAGATTAAGGGAAGATCAACAATGTGGAAAATAATATGGTTGATCAAAATCAATGATTTCAATGCATTCTGGTACCTGTATGCTTCATGAAGGAAGTTAATTTATGTGATAACAATACAAATAATACATCAAATGGTTGAATACAAGTCAGATTACTGTCATTTTTCATAAAAAGGATTCTAAAAGAGTTTAATCCTCGGGCGAGGATCCACTTGGTGCCTTGGGGGACATTCCCCTTGGGGGAATGCTACATTGATGTTCGTTACGTTCTGGTCCGGAGAGCGATACCCCAGGAGCACCTTTCACCTTATACCAAGAAGAAAAACACTTTGAATGTTTATAAACCAGTTGTGCATGGGCTATAACTACCTTTTGAATTTAAGATTTTCCCACTGCTTGACTTCTCGAACAGTGGGTCTGTTTAGTGATGTTGGTCACCATTGTCCCGTTGATGGTTCAGATTCACATATGGGGTAGAAGAGGTCCTGGAGATAGATGAAAAAAGTTCAACCTCTAATTAGGTTCCAGTGGAGGCTGGTAGCAGCATGGCTCTCGGTGAGTGTCTCAAACTAGCCAATGGAGGTGCAGGCATGAGTGAATCAAGCCACTTCCACAGTGCAGGGCCAATGACATCAGCATTAACTGCAGCGTGTCCAGTGAATTAGTATGTAATTAAAAAATGCAAAATAGTTAACACATGTTATATGGTTCCATAATTTCATCTTGCCACTCTTGTGCCATTTACATATCATTCTGCTTTTGGTGTTGTAGGTTATGGTGTCACCAGAATACCCTGATGGCAATATTGGGCTCTAATACATGGTTAATCCTGATGTATCCTGTGTGTGTGTGTGTGTGTGTGGGGTGTGTGTGTGTGTGAGTGAGCCACACAAAACCTGCCGTTTAGCATGTTTAATCACAGCAGATGAGTACCTCCATTTAAGGAAAAGCAGGACCCAGCCTTTGATATCAGCAAGTCTAAAAGAGAAATATATAGCACTGCAAAAGGCATGAGAATATTACTTTATATTTTTTAATATCAGTACCTGGAGGCATCTCTTCTAAACATATTGATAAGATCCAAAAGGAAGACACCATGGAATAAAACTCTCATGATATCATGCTTTTTAGATAGCCAGATCCCAGCTACAACAACCAAACATATGCTGCAAACCATGAAGAACTCTACATTCAACATCAAAGATGGCTGCTGCTAGTCCCCAGAAATGTGAGGGTTTGGGAATTCATGGAGGGGAGATTTGGTTTCTCTGAATGTGCAGAGTTTTCACCAAACATCACCAACATTATTAGCTCCAGCCTTTTCTTCCTTTGACTGGAGATAAAGCCAGTTCACTCCAACCACAATGCCCATCACCTAAAAACTATAAGGAGATTAGCCACAGTTCATGACAGTCTCTCTTCCATGGCCAATCAGTTTTCTGTGTTTATGTTTATGTGACTGTTTTAGCATAGCATGCAATTCACATAATAAATATGGAGCATGCACATTGAACGCTGGCTCCCATGATCTTTCAGTTGGGCCAAACCACCTCCAAATACAACATGTTTCTAATAATTCTTGCTTCTAAAGAGATACTGTTAGAAATGGGATTTCTGATTGGCTAGGGCATGCTTGGTCATCATGCATGTCACTATTTTCACTCCTAGAAGGCTCAGCCCTTAGCGCTGGCCCCTGACCCACTGATTCTCCCATTCGGGACTGCGTCACCCTCTCATCCCTCCATCTAGACTTCTTCACCCTCCGCTCAGATGTAGCAACGCCAGACATCAGAACTGGTGGAAAGCTGCTTACAGATGCTCCAAGTTCTTCTGATACTAGGAGATCCCCCTTAATGGATGGCCTTCCACTGCAGCCTAGGCTCCCTACCTGGTGTTCCCCTAGGGAACCCTCCAGGCTCTGAGATTAGGTTTTGGACACCTTGGGACGGATCCCATTCTCACTCCTTCTCTGCGGAGACATGACGTGAGTCCCTACGCCCCTCCCACTACACCGGACCTATCTTGGCTACTAAGATTCTTTCCCACTGCCCTCGGTTGTGAAAAAAACTGAGCTACTCCTTTTAGGGTCCCTCAAAAATACCTTCCCAGACCCTCTGGCCCTCACCCAGAGGTCTGCCTCATGTGCACGTTCCCTGGGATCAGAGAACTCAATCCAACAGGTGCTGGCATAGCTCAAAAAACAACAACAGAACATGTGCTCTCTGACAATCAGATTGAACAGCCCTTCAAAATTGTTTGTAGAGCTACCCATCACACAACCTTCTAGTGCATCACAACATTAATCCACAAACTCCCCCCAAGACTGGTGAGACAGTTTCCTACTGCCCCTGAACTTCAACCTATACCCTTCAGGTGTGACACTCTCTTCTTGGGAACTAGGTACCATGCTCTGGGATCTGGGAGTGGAACTTCCTATGCAGGACTCTACATTGCGGCTACCACTGGACTCCACCCTCACTGGTGAATCCAGACCACTGAAACTACATTTAGGGGACAACCTATCCGCAAGAGCTAGCTTTTCTCTGGTGAATGCCCTCTATGCCTCCCCCATCCTCTCCTGAACTAAGGCTCTCTCAACCTCAGCCTTTTTCTCCTCCACACCCAGCTGAGCTAGCTCCAATCTAAGCCTTTCCAACGCCAGCTGGTGTTTCCTTTCTACCCTCCTGTCCGCCAACTCCTCTGGGGAAAGAGAAGGGGAGAGGACACTACTATTGGCACTAGACCCAGCAAGTGTCTCCCTCTCTATATGGTCCTCACTACCTACTGGCATCCCTGCCCAGTCATTTTCTCCCTCCTCTTCAGACTCCAGGGTCTCCCTCAGAACCACTACCCTCTTGGTATGCAGACTGGGAATCCTCTCACTCAGAGTCCTAGTAGATCTTAGGGTATAGCATAGGCTCACTTGGTGGGTTTGCGTTGGTACATTTTCATAATAATCCCTTATAAAAAACAGCACAGTATTTTGCAGAGTCAGATATGTATGTTCCCCATCTTTCACCCGCAACCTCCACTGTCTGCAGAAGCCCTCAAAATCCTGACTTGTGTAATCTGCCAGAATTTCAAGTTTAAAGGTTAACTTCATTTTGGCAAGGTACTAAGCCACACGTGCAACAACAAAATCCCAAGGCATACGAGCTGAAGCAGGAGTACACAAGAAAAAAAATGACTAATGAGAGAAAATCAGGAGAAATCCCAAAACACGTAACTGTTTAAATGCAGAGTTTGCTGTGCAACCATGCGTCACTGTGGTACTGCCCAAATGCAAGTCCTATCCTCACGGCTGGCAACCAATGTTAGAAATGGGATTTCTGGTTGGCTAGGGCATGCGCCGAAGCCAGGCAGAAACCACCACGCTAGCCAGGGCAAGGGAGTTACACAATGAAGAAAATCCCTGCTCACCCCCTTGATAGCCTGGCTGAGCAGTTAGGCTTATCCCAGAGGCAATGTGTAAAGCTTTTGCTCAACACACTCACACAGGAGCCACACATTAGGCACATCACAAAAAAAGACACCACACAAGGTGGTCTTTGAATTATACATAAATTACATTAGAACATAATCTCATTTATACACAGTGCAACCAGGCACTTTTCAAGACTTTTACAGGGATTACATAAATCTCTTGGCTAATCGTTCCTCTGTCATGAGCATTACATTTGGGGATAACCAACAACTATTGGTAGCATTGTACTTTAGCATAACACATTATGCATAACATCACAACAGGCACCCTGATAAATACGTATTACTTGCACGTTAGCCCCCTTAGTACACACTGGCCACAGTACACATAGCATGAGCACCTCTTAGGCATAAACTATACAGTATGACACCACCTCACTTCAGGCAGTAGGCGTAAACCTCCTCAGCACTGAACCTAATTTGCAGTGTGAAGCCCTCTGCGTACACACTAGCAATGAACATAGCCCACAGTAGATCAAAATGCCATAGTCCCCCAAAGTACCAGGAGCCCTCCTGGTTATGCCGGTACTCTTGTGGACTTTCCTCCCTCCACCAAGGCTCAGAGACCACCGTCGTTGTTTACCAGAAGTGGCCAAGATCTTACAAATGACTCTGCCTAATAGTAGGGCTGTTAGGCCAAGAGTCACTCTGGGAGCTGCCTGCTTCCACCCGGGCCGCTGCTATACTGACCACATAGGTTGATGCAGATTCAGCTCCTTACTTGGCTTGTACTCTGGCGACAGTTACAGGCAGGGAGAGGGAGAGCACTGCTTCCATCAGCTCTCCCATTCCTCTTGGACCCTCGGGACAAGGTAGTGCGGCATTTACTGCTGAATTACGAATCACCCCCAACAGCAGCAAATGTGTAGCTGCCCGCGGCCATGCAGCAAAGCTGCACAACGTCAGAAATACAGGGGTAATATCGTTGCTACCGAAGCAGCCAAGGGAGATTTGCCACGGCCCAGGACAAAAGGCACTCCGGTCCCCAAGGCACTCACCTGCTCCAGCGGCCACAGCCGTATTCTTGGCTGGCATCAGCTCAAGGCTCCTTCTGAGTCTCGCCCCCGGGGACTCCTCCTATGCATCAGGGCACTCAGGGTCTGGAGCTCTCAATGGCTCCAGTCGTCACCCCCTAGGCTGTAGGCAGACTCCCGTAACCACCCACAACAGCCTCAGGAACACACTGGGCTCTCCTCCTCCTTACAGGAGCCCCGCCTACAGTCAGGCATCCTTTGCCTGATTTCCGGTGACTTGTCACAGCCCCAGAATATGAAGCAAAATCTCCGTCAGTCTTTGAATCTTTTCGATCCTCCTCCTGGTGCGATCTCCTCAGCAAAGCTAGGTGCCAACAGAATCCTGCAGCCAGAATAGTGCTGCACACACTATCAACACCCCAGAGCGCTCCTCACACGCTGGCCAGAGTGCTCACTGGGGCCCTACCATAACACAGGGACACAAAGTCAACACCACAGCTCTTACAATGCGCTCTCATAAATCCGGTATGGTAAGCCACAAAGTCCTGAGGGACAACATGGTCACACCAGCAAAGTGTGCCCCGGGAGGCGAGCACATGGATTTCTTTAGACAAAGTGGCAGTCCACCCTAGCCCAAAAAGGCAGCAGGTCAGCTCTTTATGCAGCCCAGTCCCATGTCGGTTCCTCCAGGTCCCACACAGTCTAGTTCCCAAGTAAACACAGTTCAGCAGACATGGGGTCACAGCCCCAATATTTATAGTACCAAGTTTATTTGTTCTTCCCCCTGTCACAGGGCTCTGAGCCCAGTCCAAATCAGTTTTGGGGGACATTTTAAAATACCTTTTCAAGTGCACAATTACCTCCATTGTTAGTGCAGGTCCTGGCCCCAAACACACCACAGGGCGGTGGAGCCATCATTGTGGAAGGCAGGCACAGCCCTATTCAGGTGCAGGCGCTACTCTTCCCACCACTCCAAATGCAGACCAGGCTTATTTAGCCTAGTAATGACCCCTCCAGATTTTCTGGAGCCACTGCACCTCCCCGTCCCCAGTCACTCGAAGGCCAGATGGTCAATACATAACAGGCAGGCACAAAGACATATAGCACACAGAAATGCCTACTTCCAAAAGTGGCTTTTTTAAAAGGGTGATAATAATTCCACAAACACCAATACGCAGCATTTATCACCACTATTCTAATGATACCAAAATTTATCACGCTACACCTCTCATGTAAGGAATTACCACTGAAGCACATATCAGGGAATCCCCAATGCATCCCTATGAGAGGGAAGCCTCACAGCACTGAGAAAACAAATAGGTTGTTTGTTATTAACAGGACATGCAACACAGTTAAGGCACATGTCCTACCTTCTACCTACACAGCACCCTGTCCATTTGGCTAGCTAGGGCCTACCTTAGGGTGACTGATATGTAGCAAATCGAAGTCACAGACGTGGCAACCACTTTATGTGCCAAGTCACAGTGGCTGTAAACTTTGCGCGCAGGCCCTGCAGTGGCAGAGGTCTGAGACAGGTATGAAAGACTACTTCGGTGGGTGGCCCAAGCAGCACTGCAAGCACACCAGTAGCATTTAATTTACTGGGCCTGGGTATCTGAGATACCACTGTACAAGGGTCTGATAGGTAAATTAAATATGCCAAACAGGTATAGACCAATCTTATCAAGTTTACCATAGAGAGCCCATGCAATTTAGGACTGAACAGCAGTGATAAAATGCCCAAAGACATAAAACCATGGACAACAGGTCAGAAAAATACCGGCGGAAGGCAAAAGGTTCTGGGATATCCCTGCAAAGAGAGCCAAGTCCAACAGATACCTCCTTAGATTGACATAAAAAAAAAAAAAGATTTGTCTGTGTGGTTCACAGTCCCTGACCTCATTGTAGCTTTGGGGTTTGAAACCCTGTCTCAGTCTGGGAACCCAGGTCAAGGGCTTATCGACCCTTGAGGAAGCTCCTGCTGGGTTTGTGGCTCCACTATTGGGTCCCAAAACATTTCAGGAAATCCAATAAGGGTTCAGGTGTCTGCAAGGTATCACAAACCCTGCAGCAGGGTCCACAACTTTAAAATAAAAATAAAAAAAGAGTACAGCCCCCACTTGACCTCTGTTTATAATGACAATACTTTAAAAACGTATGGCCATACTTGCAGGTAGAGAACTTGCCCTTCACTCTTAAAATCCATGATGTCTCTTGGAGCCTCTTGGCAGAATTTAACTGCGTTGTTAATGCCTACCCCTGCACAATTATTTTGGCCTGAATCTCAAAGAAAGTAGACAAAGCAAGAGTGAAGAACTCCAGCCATACTGAAGTAGTTCTCTTACTTTTTCCATTCATCCAACATTCCGAGGAGTGTGCCTTAAAATATACAGCCATGCAACTTTCAAGTCATAAGCCTGGAAAAAGCGGATAATCTTTAAAGAGGGATCCTATCCCATGTGTGGATTTCTCCTAAATTTACACTGGGGAAACAGGATCCCCTTGTGCAAATGCACCATTGTGTACTACATTGGGATTTCTTCTCCCTTGCACAAAGCCTCTGTTCTGTTGCAAACGTCATTTTAGAGCAGAATTTATCATTTTTAATAGAGACCTATTTGTTCACCCTAAAGTTAAAAGGGAATTAAATTGTGTTTATCATGAATAGTCCATTAAACCATCATGCAGGCACTAATGAGTAGCTATTAAATATTTACTTAAAGTCAGTGTCAACTGCTTTAACTTTAATGCTTTATTAGCTGGCATCTTACTTATTAGATGTTATGAAAGACCACAGTTCGTAATTAAAACATTGACTGCTTTGCACACTCTCTCTTGAGCTTTTATTTTCTTCTGTTGCAAAGAAACTCCCCATTTGCGTTGTGACCTGTTTTGCTTACATACACAGAGATGAAGTTAATTGCCGACTACTCTTTCAAATGCTGCACATAAGTATAAACAGAAGAAAAGGCATTTCCACCACAATTAAGATTTCTCACAGCAGAACTGCTAATTCTTTTGTTTCCGTGTTCATGTTCTAGAAATTTAGAAGTAATTGCTCAATAATAGCTGTTTTGAGCAGACATGTTGTTTTGGTATGCGATCTGACAACATCAGAATCCCTTGTCCCCCCACATGTGTACTACTCTGATATCAATCCAGTACATTGCCAGTTGAAATCTAATTTTGTTCACAACACCAAAGGGGTATGTTGAGTCTTGGGTCACACTGGCAGAGTTCATTAAACTTCAAAAATCACTGTGTATAACTATATATACATACAAACATATATAGAGATTGATATGTACAACTATAACTCGAGCCCTAAAGTAAGTATAACTCAAACCCTTGGTTTGCCATGAACTGCTAATTACCAACCATATTTAATCTGTTTTGACATATTACGGTTACTCGAATCGGTGCTCAAATTACTTGAGACAACTATAACTGGTGAATTTAAATGTTTTTGTTTTTAAAACAGTATGTTTTAGTGGACATTTTAACTTACATTTAATGTCGCTTTAAACCTTCAGTTTTGTTCAGTGAAATATATATATATATATATATATATATATATATATATATATATATATATATATATATATATATATATATATATATATATATATATATATATATATATATATATATATATATATATATATATATATATATTCACTGAAAAAACCATAGGTTATAGACCATATATAGTTAGGAATTAGCATTTATAAAACCTTATTTTACTCACACAAAACCATTGAAATTCGCATATATAGTTAGTTGCACTAACTATATATTTCGCGCACCCGCAATCCACTGCTGATGACGTCACATATTACATCATTCATGACATGGTCAGTGACATCACTGATGACATCACTGATGACATCTCAAATGACATCACTGATGACATCACTGATGACATCTCAAATGACATCACTGATGACATCACTGAAAACAACATCCAGTGATTTTATGTTTCTGTAAAATTTAAATATGTCTTACATATTGAAGAATGAGTGGATGTAGAAGTGTCTGGATGAAGGATTTAGTAGGTGCATGACTGACTGTCTGAGTGAGTGATTAAATATGTCTCACTGAGTGCATGGGTTAGTGACTAAACTGTCTTAATTTGTGCATCATTATGTCTGTTGTTCTGTAAACTGCTGCATGTGTTGATCAGTAGCTATATGAGTAACTATATGGGTTATTGATTGGTTGCCCAAGTATTTGTATGGGAGACTGAGTGTGTGTGTTGGTGGTTGAGAGGTGTATGACTCTGTGCATAGATGTGTGAGCAGTTGATTCACTAGATGTATGGTTCAAAAGTGCATGTGGAAACAGCTGTATGGGTGGTTGACTGTGTGCATGAGTGTATTGGTGAGTGAATGGATATCTCAGTGCTACATGTCAAAGTAAAGACATATGTAAAACACAGTATATGTGAGAGTTGACATATATAAATAACTGTGCATAAGAGCCAGTGAATGTGTGAGTGGCTGTATGGATCATTATGAAATTGTATCAGGGATTGTATAAGAGAGTAAATATGTGTAAGTATCTGTTTGAATAAGTAAGGTGTGTATAACTGTATAGTTGAGGAAATGGAGGTGTGATTGATTCTTTGCATGACTGACTAGGTGTGTGAGTAACTCCATGGATGAGTGACAGTCTGTGAATGTCTGTTTACACTGAGTGTATATAAGGTTATATTAGAGTCTGAAGAAGTTCATCGTATTATCACATGAATGATGTCATCAGTGATGTGATCAGTCATGTCAAATGAGATGTCATCAGTGATGTCATCAGTGATGTCATTTGAGATGTCATCAGTGATGTCATCAGTGATGTCACTGACCATGTCATGAATGATGTAATATGTGACGTCATCAGCAGTGGATTGCGGGTGCGCGAAATATTTAGTTAGTGCAACTAACTATATATGCGAATTTCAATGGTTTTGTGTGAGTAAAATAAGGTTTTATAAATGCTAATTCTTAACTATATATGGTCTATAACCTATGGTTTTTTCAGTGAATTTTCAAGGTTTTGTAAATGCTAATTCCTAACTATATATGGTCTATAACCTATGGTTTTTTCAGTGAATTTCAATGGTTTTTTAATAGCAAATATTAAAAGCTGTTAAATGTATTCTTCTTTTAAAGGAAAAATATATTTTATATGTATTTAATATAATTTTTTTATGTATATATATATTATTTTTTTTTAGTTTCGCTACCGGTCCGCGCACCGGGTAGCTTCCCGTTAGCTCATTTTTATGCCGCGACCCGGTCCGCGTACCGGGAAACGTACCGTTTGCACAACTGCCGCATTCGAGAACAACATCGTGACGCGTCGTATCGCGTTGCCGCGTAATGCGTCTTATGACGCGCCGCGTTCGCGCACTCGCAATGTGCTCCGGTCCGCGAACGAGGCGCGAAGCGCAGCACACCGGAAGAGCTCCGGGCGCGGAGCGGGACGCGTAACAGGTCATGTGACCTGTAAATAACACTTTTCATTGGTTTAGAACTTTTTTTTTCCCAAATGATGAAAACCCCTCCTTCTTTCCTCACTCTGACTTTCATCTTTGTGAGAGGAAGACCTTAGTTATGGCATCTGTAGTAGCTGCAGCTGGTGGACCCCCACCACCACCACAACCACCTAGGAAGGAAGGACCACCTCCACAGTTCCTTCCCAACCCAGAGGAAGAGGAAGAAGAAGAGGAAGAAGACGTAGAGCCGAGGCAGTTCTTACGTGAAGAGCCCCGGAAATCCCACCACAAAGACAGTTTTATTTGGCAATTTTATTCATACCCTCAAGGCCAAAAAAAGGTCAATGCCCGACATGTGACATGCCTCATTTGTAAAGATGTTTTGTCTAGAGGTACAGACAAAAAGTATAGTTATGGTAACTATATTATGCACCGCCATATGCAGAGGTGACATCCACTCAATTACAGCGTTGCAGAGATGCGTCACCTCCAAGATAACCCACCAACTCCTGTGGCCAGTACATCGGCACAGGTAACTCTATCGGGACCAGAGGCGAGGGAGACAGTCCCAAATATCCAACAGAATTTTGTGCACATGAAGATAGTGTGCCTTTATTGTGGTGACCTACTTTCATGTGCGAATATGAGTATCAATTTGATTAATAGAGCATTTGAAAACCACAAGTGCTCAAAACGCCCCAAGAAATAATTTTTTTTTTGCTCCTGTTGAGCCCTTTCTAATGCCTGTTTTTCGTTGTTCCCCCCCAAAAAAACAAAAAAAACATAAAATTGTTAAAAAAATACAACAAAAAAAAATGTTCAGAAAAATAAAAAAATATATAAAACAACAAAAACATTAAAAAAAGTTCTTTTCAGAACTACCTCCCATTTTAAAATAATTCCTAAAATTTTTAGCACTCTTGACTTCATTTTTCTAATGGGTGCGCTTCCCGGTACGCGCACCGGTGAGCGCCCCGTTAGCGCAGCACAAAAAAAAAGAAAAAAAAATACAAGAGAAGGAGAGCATAAGAGAAAGAGAAAGAGAGAGTAATGTTAAGAGACAGACAGCAAGAGAGAGCAACACAGATGTACTGTGTAATACATAGTAAAACAGTGTAAAAGATATAACAAAGTGAAAGAGAGAAAATGAAAACAATATAAGGCTGTGAAACAAAGAAAGAGAGAAGAAGAATACTAAAGCAGAGGCACATGAAGAATGTGAGTGGCTGTAAAGAGTAAAAGGAAAGAGAAAAAATGATGTACAAATAAAAGGTAATAACGGAACCAGATTTAAATAACACTGGTAAGGGAGAGAGAGAAAAAAGTAATGTGCATAACTAAAGAGAGATGAAATAAGATGGATAACATCGAATAAAGTTAAAACATGTGGATTGACAGAGAGAAAAAAATAAAAGAAGAAAAGAAGAAGTAACAGAAAGGGAATAATTGAAGCAGCAAAGAAATGTAAATAACGTAGTGTGCTTGAACTTCAGGGAGAAAGCATAATGAACAAGTAGTGAAAGAGTGAAGAGACAGAGACAATTACAGTAAGATAGACGGACTGAGTGAACGGGAATTTATTAACTGTGAGAACAGAGGTACTGAGAAATGGAGTGGAAGGAGTGCAGTAAGTAAATCACCCACACAACACAACAGCTACCCTACCTCAAAGCACTCTAAAATATTATTTTACTGTTTCTCTTTGTTTTCCCCTTGTTACGCTCCCCGGTGCGCTACCCATAGTAAAAGTAAAGAGGGGTGATAGAGGGAGAAATATTGAATTAGGATAACACATGGTGAGTGACAAAGAGAGAGGACAAAGAGAGTAAAGGAAACAGTACCTGAATGGGCTTGAGTACAACAGCAAAAAAAGATAAGTAATGCAGTGTGTGTGACTTACAGGGAGTTAGTGGGTGTAGGTCGGAGTGTGGGTGTGTAAGGTGTGTCTGTGGGTGTGGTTGTGTGGAGTGTTTTGGTGTGGGTAGAGATGAGGGTGTGTGAAATATGTGTGAGAAGTGTATGAGTGTGGGGTGTATATGTGTCGATGTATGTGTGTGTATGGAATGTGTGTGTGTTTTTGAGGAGTGTGTGTCGGAGTTTTTTTGTGTGTGTATGAGGTGTAGGTGTGGTGTGTGTGTGGGGTGTATGTTACAGGTGTGTGCATGTGTTGGGAGGGGGATGAGGTATATGTGTAGGAGTAAGGTAAATAATTAAGAAAAAGAGAATGAGTAAAGAAGCAAAGGAAGGGAACAGAGGGTAAGTGAAGTAAAGAATAGGGATCAAAAGAAGTTGAATATGAGAGGGTAAATAATGAAAGGGGAGTAAACATGGAGAATAAGAATAAGTGAGAGAAGCAGAGTAAAAACACAGGAGTGAGGTAGATTGAGAAAATGTTAGTGACCTTAAAGCAAAGGGTGATAACAAACTACATTTTTTTAGTCATACTTACCATATAATAAATGTAACTATAATTTCTTTTACTACAGTTGGTATCTGTGAAAGAGAGAAAAAAAATAAGTTATAATTAGTAAAAATATGTATTTTAAATTAAAAGATACAAATGAAGAGCTAAAAACATCATAACACTATTTAGAAATAAAGTTAGAGTGAAAAACACAGAAAGGGAAATAAACTAAGGTAGAAGGACAAAAAGAGGGAAAAAGAAATAGAAGGAGAACAAATAACAAAGAGTAAGGCATATAGATTCACTAAGAAAAAGAGAGAGAAGTACAGAGAAATTTACTGAAGGTAAGAAAGATACTAAAACAATGTGAGTTAGCAAAACTAAATCAGGAAACAGAAGTAAGTAAAAAGATAATGACTGAGACAGAAAACAGTCTAATTAAGGATGCATTTAGAAGAATGAGGAATAGACGATAACTGAGAGTAAGAGAAGAACAGTCATACAGTGAAAGGATGAAGGGAGACAGAATAATATACAACATTTGAAGGAAATGGACTGAGGAAGTTATAACGTAGACACACTAAGAGAAAAACTGAATGAGGTGGAGTACAATGAGTGAGAAAAGAAAAAAAGTAAGTCTGCAAAAAAAAGAAAGAGAGGAGAAGACGACTAAAACAGTGGTACTGAGAGAAAATAATTTTGTGAAGGTAGATAAACACAAGTGAAAATAACACAAGTAGAGTGAGGCAATGAGGACATAGAAGTAGTGAACGAAAAACAGAGAGAAGATGTCAAAAGTAAGGAGCAAACAAAGACAAGCTAAGGAGAGTGGGTGATTTATAGTGATAGAGTGCAATAATACTGCTGAGTGAGTAAACAGGAATTACTAAAAGAGCAAAGGAGGAAAATACGGAAAAGAGAAGAAAAGCAGAAAGACTGAAAGCTGAAAAGTTATGCAAGGGAGAGACGGGATACACACAGTTGAAATGAAAATGAGGGGTTGTCAAAGAAGTGGAGTAAGGGAACCGGGGTTACAGAGAGTGAGAGAAAGACATTATAAGTGAGTAAAAGGAGCTGAAAGAAGATGAAAAAAGGAAAGTAAGTGTCAGAGAATGGGAATACAATTTAATTTACACAATCCAAAGTATAGAATAATTTCTACAACATGTTACATAGTTTATTTTTGCTGTTCTCAGAATATATTGAATTTCACTTAAAGCAGTGAGTTCAAATTACTCATCATATGACAGCGGGGAAAAAAAAACACAATCTAAAAGATTGTGTTTTAAAAAAAACCTTACATACTGACAAATGTACGCTAATCTTTGATTGACTTACTTTTCCTTGAGGCCAAATAGTATATCATGAAGGTCCTTTTCTCGTTACATAGTATTTTGCTGTTCACTTAGAAATCCATTTCATCGACTTTCTACAAGAAAAGCTCCAAGAACATCTGAAATATTTTCAAAATTTTAATATACTCCTTTTTACAGTCATGACTCTTTACTCATTCTTGCACCTTTCCATTTGGCCAAATAGTGTCAGATGTATGAGTATATATGAGTACTCCTCCCGTCTTCATAGGCCAATTACCTTTACCTAAATTTTGGCTGTAAAAACACTAGATATGAATTTATAAAGCCAAAAGGCAAACGTTGTTTGAAAGTCAAATGATTGTCGTTACATTGGGTCCAACCGTTAGAAGTTTTTAAATAGCATGTGTAATGCCCTGATGTTGTAGAAGGACCGTCATGAAAAATAATAGCTACAGTTGCAAAGGTTCTTCCTGATATCGATAACTGAGAAGCCACAACATTTTTAATAGAAGTTGTCAATTTAGTTCCATCAGGTCTACATCGTTGGAACATTAAAATAACATAGTGACCATAATTTTGTAGAAATAATGTGGACAGCATTGCAGACTTACATTGGGTACACACCATATTGTGATCCGCTGCTTTAACTAGATTATTGAAAGACACTGATTTGCAGTCTGGTAAAGTTAAATATATAAATCTTTCAGAGTCTATTCTAGTAGTACTTGATGAAGCACAGTTATCACAGTCATGTTGCCATTGATAAGAAAGGCCAAATAGATTTTTTATATCTACTCCTTCATCTTGTAATACATCAAACATATACATTAAAAATTCCTGACAATCCTGCTGAATATTCTGTGAAAATTGATTTTGACCTGAACATATATCTAGAAGATTTCTAATTTCTGAAACGCTTTCTATTTTAGCTCTATCACTACTACATTTGTCTAACACAGAATTCAATAAACAGCGCAATGTTTGTTCCCGATTTTCAACAATCTGTCTTTGTAAATTTTGAAGAAAAAAACAACATTAACAACTACATTAGCATAGCAGTTGACACCAGAACTGTTTTCAAACTGAAATCCAACAACATCTTCAACAGAATCCTTTTTGTTTCTCTTTACAATGACACTTTTATCTACTTTATGCCTTTTTGCTGATACCTCACTGCAATTACTCTCATTTCTTCTTTTTCGGCCTACCACACGTTTTTCAATCAGAGGATATTGAGGCAAATGTGGAGCATACTCTCTTCTTAACCTATTGTATTCTTTTACACAATCTAAATCTGCACAAATCTTTGTTTCATCACACTCAATCAAGTACAATCCTGATAAAGTTCTGACTCGTGATAATGCCACATATGCCATACCCTCTTTAAACACAGAACTTCCAATGTTCACCAAAGCGCTATCTACACTTAAACCTTAAGACTTTTGAATTGTCACAGCATATGCCAAACAAATAGGAAACTGTTTTCGGCGAACATATAAGTCTTTCACGAGCAAAAATCTAGCTGAACAATGACAAATTTGTTCTATTTCATCAATATCATCAAATTTAATTTTTAACATTTCAATTCCATCTCTATTTTTGTAATTCACAAAACCAACAACATAACCCATTGCTCCATTTACCAGACCTCTTTCAACATTTAAATTCCTTCTTAAAATGACACGACAATTCAAACACACATTCAGAGTCTTTTCAAAACCAGCAGTTTTAGATATAGTCTCCTCTAATGAATCCAATTTTGATTTCAAATTTTCAGACAAAATAATTGTTGCTCCCATATGCTCTATTTTATCAATAGCTTCCAGTTTCACTATCTCTTCATTTTCTAACTGTAACATTTTGTTGTTGAACATGGAACATTCTTTCAGAGTTGGCAACAAACATATGCCAGATTTCTCCTCGTTAATTTTCTTAAATATTTTCTCTGGAAGAATGTTTTCATTTGGGTACAAATTTGAAATTAATCATGCATGTAAAGCTTCTTTCCCTTGCTGACTTACTTTTCCGATCCTTACATCTTGTAGAATATTTTTATAATCTTCATCCTTTGCCTGCCGCATATTTTGAAGCAGTTCTGCATATTTAAAGTTTAACCATATATTAACGTTTCCGATGCTCCCTAAGCACTTCCTGGTATCTTCATGAGTGAGTATTTTGAACACAGGTTGTCCTTTTACTGGAGTCAACTGCAGAAGATCTCCAAAAACAATAATATGTTTTCCTCCAAATAAGACATCATAGTCTGTTCTAAGAATTTCTTGCATCCTCAAATGCACAAAAGCAAGCATGATATTTGACACCATGCTTACTTCATCAATGATAAGAAGTTTCATTTTCTTCAGGACTCTCGAAACTTCGGAACACGCATCTCCTGATAGCTTGTGATACTCCAATTTGTTATCATGCTCCACTGGCAGCATCAGTAAACTATGTAAAGTAATCCCTTTAATGTTATGTGCTGCCAGCCCAGTTGGAGCAGTAACAACACAAGACAGCGGTGATTCAGTCCTTTTCTGCAGATAAGTTGCAATGGCTTTAATCAGAAAACTTTTTCCAGTTCCCGCTTCTCCACTCACGTACAGTTGGACAGGCTTAAATGATGTACATGAGCACTCTTTTTTCTCATGACTGAATCCATGTTCAATCTGTTCTGTGACTTCGTCATATATCTGTTTCTGCTCAAGGTTTAGTTGTTTCACCAAATCTTCTAAGTTATTCATCATCTTGACCTTGTTCCATAGCTCTTTCCACCTCATCCATGGCAGTAGCAGCTTCATTTTGGATAATTGGTCCTCCTAGTGGATCCTGACTCAATGAAGCAGAACTCTGACTGCCTTGAGAACTGTCTCTCGCAATCTCTGCAGCAATTGTGGCTTCTTGCTCTATTTCTTCATTCAACATTTGCAGATAATTTGGAAAAACAGGACATTCTATGGTATCCTTCGTTGCATTAAAGGAGTCTTCATAACAGAGAACATCTCCTAGAAGTTCCTCTTCTTCACGCCATGGTTTAAACAGTTGCAAAAGAGCCAAATAATAAAATTCTCTTTTATCTGGATTATCACAACTCAATTTGCGATGATTAATCAAATGACCTTTTTTCTGTTTCACTAGACATCCTTCACATCCAATGACTCCATATATTCCATTATTGATATCTTCTCTGATGTTCCTCTTATAAATATTTCTCTGCAGAACTTCATAGAGACAAGCGTTCTCAAGGTGATGACTTCTATTTGGATAGTATGTATCCAACATGTTTGTCTTCAAAATATCTGTACTTTCTGGTTCTTTCTCCGCCAAATACTCAATCTCTTGTACAGATTTCAAAACTCAATTTCGTGTTGCAGCAAGACCTAGACTCACCCAAATGATGGTTCTAGATTTGGCATAGAGACTTGCTGACGACAATCGATCAGAACATTCATACGCTCCAATTTCTCGATGCGACAACATCTTCAGACTGTAACTGTATAATTTCTTGCTTAGACTCTTTTCATGTGAAATGTCCTCCCACATTTCCTTTAGTTCTGTCTTTTCTTTTTTTGTGATGTAAGACGTCACATATCGAGCCACAGCAATAGAGTTGTCAGCAACGAATTGAATATCCATGTTAGCATTCCACATGGACAAAATCACTGGGTTGTAGTCGTTGATGTACTTGGACTCTTCGTCTCTTTTTGAATTGTATGTATTTTTTGGTGATTTCCTCGTCACAGTATGTCGCAGAAAAGACATCGAAATTATTTACTCTTCCTTTAGAAATCACTGGTCGTGGAAAGCTGAAACGACATTTTGTGTAGGACCTGTCCTTGTTTCTGAATTTTCGACGACAGTACTTTCCGCAACGATGGGATTGAAAGCGTAAAACTTGTTGCCTTAAACTGTTTTCTTCCGTAGTTTTCGGAACAGCACATGTTGAATACTCCTCAATGAATCTCATCACTGTCTCATCCGAATCTGTTCCAAATTTGGGTGCATCTTTAATCCACAACAACATATGTATGTGAGGAGCACCTCTCGCTTGATACTCCTTTCTCCAAAAGAAATCCAAAACCTCTCCAAGGGGAGGATTTTTTTTATTGGTAATAAAAGACATCATAGCTTCAAATCAATGATTAAAATATCTGCATACATCCACTGGATCCAAAGAACACAGTTCTCCAGGTGTTTTGAATTCTATATTTTGTATATTAGCATTGGCTTCTCGTAGAAATTGAAGTAAGTTCTCCCATGCATACTCGGCACAGCTAAGAGTGAGGAACCATGTAGGAGTTCCTAAGTTTCTTAGCGTACATTTCAATTCCCCATGGCGACGGTACCAATACTCATTTGTACCACGCTGACATGCCATGAGATTGATTAGATGAGATTCTAAAATATTATCTTGCAGATTCACTTTCTCCATAAAGTCCCTCGCCGAAACATTTTGTAGATGTGCTCCACTTTTCAGAATATGGTTTACTGCATAAGAAAGCCCAGACAAGTTACTTTCATACAGTAGATGAAACAAATAGGGAATGCATTGACGAAACCTTGCATCTTCAGCATATAATCTTACAGTTCGATATTCAGATGCAGGAATTTGAAGTGGTCGATCGTCATATCGTCCACCTCGACCTGTTGGAAATAGCTGTGGAAAACAACGAGCTTCCAAACTTTCTTCCCATACACTAATGGGACTTCCTTTTGCTGTTTTCATTTGAAACAATTCAATTGCATTCCCCATTACTTCTTTGGAATGCAAAGGATGAACAGTATAATGTTCATATATTTCTTCACTGCTAGACACATCAACTTTTTCAATTTGGCCGCCTGAACAATCACTGTCTTCATCTGTAGCTGTTTCCTCTGCTGCAACACATACATCTTTGTAGTACTCATTGTTTTTGACTAAATACAACGTTGCCTTTTTGACTTTCCTAACATCCACTAAATCTTGCCAGATTTTTTTACTCTTTGTTGGAACCCCATTAACTAGAATAACTCAAGGTTCCTCTTCTACTTTTTCTATACCAATTGTATCAATATTTTTTTTCAAATCTAGGGGCAAATAAACAACTCTTCCCTTTAATCCTCTCTGCAAATCTGTAGGAGCAATTTCCCTATCTTAGGCTCCATGCGAACAATTGCCTGAAAAGGATGGACACATTGAATCAAAATAGACTCATATGTATTTAAATCCATCAATTCACGGGGAATGTCTATCAACTCCAGATTATTATGAACAGCTCTAGCAGGCATTCTGTTTTGATTTAATTTGTCATAACAATATTTACAAATACACTGATCAGAACTCAAATCAAAAGAATTCTCCACCCACAAATAAGTTGCTAAATCTTTCCACTCATAATTATCCATCTTTTCACTTTTTGCATATAAATCAACTAACCTAGTCTAAATCTTATAATGAGTCCGTCGACAACACACACAAGTAAAATTCGGCCTTTCACTTGATTTCACCTTAAACCTGGTAATTTCCTTCTCAAACTTTTCTGTATTTAAAATCTGTACATTGTCTTCCACATTACCTTGAATTGCTGTCTCAATTTCTACGCTCACGAAAATAACAAACCTCAATTTCTTCACAAATCTTCTTCACATCTAATTCTGTTCCATGCAAAAGAGCACTGTTTAATTGTTTAAGCTTAAGTGCTTGACTTTTTGCATAATACAACATTCTCACTAATTTCCTCATTTTGGTATGATGCACTGCTAACATCCTAAAATGATGAAAAACACTCTGACAGACTTTTCTAGAAAGACAAGCCAGTGAATGGCCTTGCAAACCTGTGATTCCTCTCACTCTGCAAGGATCTAAGTCTTGCAACAACTTCATTTTCTGCTTTAGACTTTTCTTACTATATATACGTAAGAAATTACAAAACAAATCAATTGATTCCTGTCGCACACTACAAATACTACTACACTTCCAAGTGTACACTGGACCCTTAGTACGTCTCCCTAAAACTCCATCAGATAACACCTCTTCTGGTTCTCTAGGCACAAGTTTCTCTTTTTCAATCGGACAACCGTCTTTAACTTCATACGCTCGACCACTGGTGTCAACTGCATGCACTAAATCATTCTCCTGGAAGTAACTCTCCTCATTAAAAAATGGCTCACAACTTGAACTGTGCATCCATTCTCCAGAAAAACCTTTACAAAAATTAGTCCGATTAATTACTCTTTTCCATCTACTGTTTGATTTGAAAACATCAATTGTCTTGTTAAGTGTGCTAATTCTATTGATTATTAAAATAAATAATTTTTTCTTAACTTCAAAAGCCTGATCAACAATCTTCTCTACACTTTTCTTTTTCTTATGAAAAAAAGCTCTCTGTTTACCTTTCCTAATGTTTTTTAACAAATTTAAAACCACCCTATTGCGAAACATTCGTCTACGAATGTCTCTAAACTGATTCTGCCTTCTATTCCTATACATATTATTCTCTCCTGCTCCAGTTTTAGGATTCTTTGAAGTTCTCTCCTTCCTTTTCAATTTTACTCTCTCATTTTCTTTTTCTACATGGTGTCCATTATTTTTTCTGGATGTACATATGTTGCGTAAAAAAGACTTAGTTGTCTTACCAGGAGCTTTGTTCCTGTTTTTTGAAGTATCTGTTGTGGAAGAATGCTGTAATTCCGTTGCTGTTTTTGATTTTTCCCGGTTACGTTGTTTCTTTGTCCTTTCCTTTGTGGGCATCTTTGCTTTTTCTTCAAATAACGATTTCAATCTGTGTTAAAGAAAAACAGTAGCACATTATAGACCACTATTACCAAACAACAAAGCAATGACAAAAAGCAAACGATCAATACAGGGTTTCCGATCAGGTGAGGATTTTCCAGTGCACAAAAGGTGAGGACTGTATTGAAAAATATAGTGGAAGACAGCTCTGTCCACAACTACAAAGAAGATCAGACCTATGTCTAACTCCACTGCACTCTTATACACAGGCTTCACCACCTATGCTTCCCAAGAAAATATTGAGTTATATAGTTATATAGAATTGTATTTTATAAAATTGTGAAGCTCCATGAGAAAGCGTTTGCCTCAGTCTTATTCCTGTTGTGAGGCAGGTGCAAGATTTTGCCTCAGTCTTATCCCTGCTGTGAGGCAGATGATTGTAAATAGGATCTGTGCTGTGTTTCCTAAATGTGATGTCAAAAACGATTTTGGAGAAAATTATAGTTTTTTACATTTTTGATTATAATGTGGCGCAGAGGTTTAAAAAGTGACGCATCTACCTACATGCATCAAATTTTAAATATGGAGCAAAAAGGTACTTGTTTGAGTTTTCCGGGGGAGCGTAGTTGGTGAAGCTTGTGTCTAAGAGTGCAGTGGACTAGGCTTCATGAAGCATATACCTGTCTGCATTCTTAGACGCAGGTGTCAATTTGACTCTTTACAGTGATGTTAGCTGTGTTTTAAATCAGTGTAGGAATCATATTGAGTTTGTTTCCATAGAGGAATTGTATTTTGTAAAATTGTGAAGCTCCATGTGAAAGTGTTTGTCTCAGTCTTATTCCTGTTGTGAGGCAGGTGCAAGATTTTGCCTCAGTCTTATCCCTGTTGTGAGGCAGATGATTGTAAATATGATCTGTGCTGTGTTTCCTAAATTTGATATCAAGAACGATTTTGGGGAAAATAAATGTATTTTACATTTTTGAGTATAATGTGGCACAAAGGTTATAAAAATTACGCATACATGCGTCACTTTTTAAATATGGGGAAAAAAGGTACATGTTTGGGCTTTCCTGGGGAGCCTTGATGGTGAGGATTGTATCTATGTGTGCAGTGGACTAGGCTTCATGAAGCATATCCCTGTCTGCATTCTTAGAGACAGGTGTCAATTTGACTCTTTACAATGATGTTACCTGTGTTTTAAATCAGTGTAGGAAGCATATTGAGTTTGTTTACATAGAGGAATTGTATTTTGTAAAATTGTGAAGCTCCATGAGAAAGCGTTTGCCTCAGTCTTATTCCTGTTGTGAGACAAGTGCAAGATTTTGCCTCAAAACACCTGTGTCTAAGAATGCAGCAGAGATAGGCTTCATGAAGCCTAATCCACTGCACTCTTAGACACAAGCCTCAACACCTATGCTCCCCTGGAAAGTCCAAACAAGTACCTTTTTTGCCCCATATTTAAAAAGTGATGCATGTAGGTAGATGCGTCACTTTTTAAACCTCTGTGCCACATTATACTCAAAAATGTAAAAACCATTTATTTTCCCCAAAATCATTTTTGACATTACATTTAGGAAACACAGCACAGATCCTATTTACAATCATCTGCCTCACAGCAGGGATAAGACTGAGGCAAAATCTTGCACCTGCCTCACAACAGGAATAAGAGTGAGGCAAACGCTTTCTCATGGAGCTTCACAATTTTACAAAATACAATTCCTCTATGCAAACAAACTCAATATGCTTCCTACACTGTTTTAAAACACAGCTAACATCATTGTAAAGAGTCAAATTGACACCTGTGTCTAAGAATGCAGACAGGGATATGCTTCATGAAGCCTAGTCCACTGCACACTTAGATACAATCCTCACCACCTAGGCTCCCCAGGAAAGCCCAAACATGTACCTTTTTTCCCCATATTTAAAAAGTGACGCATGTATGCGTCATTTTTTAAACCTTTGCGCCACATTATACTCAAAAATGTAAAATCCATTTATTTTCCCCAAAATCGTTTTTGACATCACATTTAGGAAACACAGCACATATCATATTTACAACCATCTGCCTCACAGCAGGGATAAGACTGAGGCAAAATCTTGCACATGAAGCTTCACAATTTTACAAAATACAATTCCTCTATGCAAACAAACTCAATATGCTTCCTACACTGAGTTAACACAGCTAACATCATTGTAAAGAGTCAAATGTATTTCTATTAAACATGCACACATTCTTTATTCCTTTTAAAAAATGTAAAAACTATTTTTATGCTTCATGAAGCTTAGTCCACTGCGCTTTTAGACACAAGCCTCACTACCTACGCTCCCCAGGAAAGCCCAAACATGTACCTTTTTGCACCATATTTAAAAAGTGACACATGTAATTAGATGCGTCACGTTTTAAACCTCTGCGCCACAATATACTCAAATATGTAAAAAACATTCATTTCCCCAAAATCGGTTTTGACATCACATTTAGGAAACACAGCACAGATCCTATGTACAACTATCTGCCTCACAGCAGGGATAAGACTAAGGCAAAAGCTTTCACAGGAAGCTTCACAATTTTACAAATTACAATTCCTCTATGCAAACAAACTCAATATGCTTCCTACACTGAGTTAACACATGTAACATCATTGTAAAGAGTCAAATTCACACCTGTGTCCAACAGTGCAGTCAGGGATATGCTTCATGAAGTCTAGTCCACTGCACTCTTAGACACAAGCCTCACCACCTACGCTCCCCAGGAAAGCCCAAACATGTACTTTTTTGCACCATATTTAAAAAGAGACACATGTAATTAGATGCGTCACGTTTTAAACCTCTGCGTCACAATATACTCAAATATGTAAAAAACATTCATTTCCTCAAAATCGATTTTGAAATCACATTTAGGAAACACAGCACAGATCCTATGTACAACCATCTGCCTCACAGCAGGGATAAGACTAAGGCAAAAGCTTTCACATGAAGCTTCACAATTTTACAAAATACAATTCCTCTATGCAAAAAAACTCAATATGCTTCCTACACTGAGTTAACACATGTAACATCATTGTAAAGAGTCAAATTCACACCTGTGTCTAACAGTGCAGTCAGGGATAGGCTTCATGAAGCCTAGTCCACTGCACTCTTAGACACAAGCCTCACCACCTACGCTCCCCAAGAAAGCCCAAACATGTACCTTTTTGCACCATATTTAAAAAGAGACACATGTAATTAGATGCGTCACTTTTTAAACCTCGGTGCCACAATATACTCAAATATGTAAAAAACATTCATTTCCCCAAAATCGTTTTTAACATCACATTTAGGAAACGCAGCACAGATCCTATGTACAACCATCTGCCTCACAGCAGGGATAAGACTAAGGCAAAAGCTTTCACATGAAGCTTCACAATTTTACAAATTACAATTCCTGTATGCAAACAAACTCAATATGTTTCCTACAATGAGTTAACACAGGTAACATCATTGTAAAGAGTCAAATGTATTTCTATTAAACATGCACACATTCTTTATTCCTTTTAAAAAATTTAAAAACTATTTTTATGCTTCATGAAGCCTAGTCCACTGCGCTTTTAGACACAAGCCTCACTACCTACGCTCCCCAGGAAAGCCCAAACATGTACCTTTTTGCACCATATTTAAAAAGTGACACATGTAATTAGATGCGTCACGTTTTAAACCTCTGCGCCACAATATACTCAAATATGTAAAAAACATTCATTTCCCCAAAATCGTTTTTGACATCACATTTAGGAAACACAGCACAGATCCTATGTACAACCATCTGCCTCACAGCAGGGATAAGACTAAGGCAAAAGCTTTCACATGAAGCTTCACAATTTTACAAATTACAATTCCTCTATGCAAACAAACTCAATATGCTTCCTACACTGAGTTAACATATGTAACATCATTGTAAAGAGTCAAATTCACACCTGTGTCTAACAGTGCAGTCAGGGATATGCTTCATGAAGTCTAGTCCACTGCACTCTTAGACACAAGCCTCACCACCTACGCTTCCCAGGAAAGCCCAAACATGTACTTTTTTGCACCATCTTTAAAAAGAGACACATGTAATTAGATGCGTCACGTTTTAAACCTCTGCGTCACAATATACTCAAATATGTAAAAAACATTCATTTCCTCAAAATCGATTTTGAAATCACATTTAGGAAACACAGCACAGATCCTATGTACAACCATCTGCCTCACAGCAGGGATAAGACTAAGGCAAAAGCTTTCACATGAAGCTTCACAATTTTACAAAATATAATTCCTCTATGCAAAAAACTCAATATGCTTCCTACACTGAGTTAACACATGTAACATCATTGTAAAGAGTCAAATTCACACCTGTGTCTAACAGTGCAGTCAGGGATAGGCTTCATGAAGCCTAGTCCACTGCACTCTTAGACACAAGCCTCACCACCTACGCTCCCCAAGAAAGCCCAAACATGTACCTTTTTGCACCATATTTAAAAAGAGACACATGTAATTAGATGCGTCACTTTTTAAACCTCTGTGCCACAATATACTCAAATATGTAAAAAACATTCATTTCCCCAAAATCGTTTTTAACATCACATTTAGGAAACGCAGCCCAGATCCTATGTACAACCATCTGCCTCACAGCAGGGATAAGACTAAGGCAAAAGCTTTCACATGAAGCTTCACAATTTTACAAATTACAATTCCTCTATGCAAACAAACTCAATATGTTTCCTACACTGAGTTAACACAGGTACCATCATTGTAAAGAGTCAAATGTATTTCTATTAAACATGCACACATTCTTTATTCCTTTTAAAAAATGTAAAAACTATTTTTTCCCCCCAAAATCGTTTTTTACATCACATTTACAAAACACAGCACCGGTCCTACGTAGAAGCATTCTATGTCACGACTAAAAATTCACAATTTTACAAAATACAATTACTCTATGCAGTAAAAACTTTTTACCAAGCATTATCAAAAAGCATGACACAAAGCAACATGTAAAGACCACAATTTCCTTCCAAATCTTCTCCATAGAGTATACAAGTCTCTATGTATATTAAATGAATCATAACTCACCTTTACAAATGCTTTAGGAGATTCACAACAGTGTCAGATACACACGCCAATATTTCTTTAGCAGAGCAAAAGGTAAGTTCTCCAAGCACTGCAAACCATAAAGGCACAGAAAACCTCTAATTCTACACAGATATCCCTTTTTGTTAACCAATTAAAACTCTTCCCTCTCTATTTTCAAACCAACACCCTTCCCCCCCTCAGCCCTTTCTACCTGTTACCATAGCAACTCCCTCCTCACTGAGCTCCCAGGGTTAAAAGTTTATTCTACAATGTTGCAAATCACCTCTGCAAGGATGTTTGACCTGAAAATATACCAGCTTATCTGGTGTAAGGTTTCTTTAAATAACCTTTTTTTAACCATTCAAATTACTTCTTACACAGAACACAACCATGCACCCTAACTTTCAGTTTTCACCTATCTCATTCTACCAATCATTGCAAGAGCACTGAAACTCCACAGGTTTTTTTTTGCAAACTCCTATTATTCCAACTGCCATTTCTTTTCCACACTTCATCTAACTGCACCAGAATCTCCTCTGACCATGTATTCTGTCTGGATTATTGGACATAGCTATATCCACTGGGCTCAAAGGTATGCTAGTACCAGAAATTTACACAACCTTGATTTATCAAACGTGAACATAAAATGGATTGGCCACAGAGGATTAAAATGTCACCAATTGATTCCATTGGTGAAAACCTTTTTGCATTTGCCACACCCTGACCTGTTAATTGTGCACTGTGGAGGAAATGACTTGGGCACTTTGACTGGGGTAGGTCTGGAAATGCTTTTAAAGGACACCTTTGAGCAATTGATGGCACTTTTTCCACAAACTGCCTTGGTATATTCCAATATATGCCAAAGGCAGAAATGGAAGTGGTCCAACCAATTTTGTCCACAATTTGAAAAAGCACGGAAACATGTGAATAAATCTGTTTCTGCTTACATGAGAGACTATGGAATGGGTTCAATATACAACAACAACTTGCGTTACAACATGCAAGATATTTACAGAGAAGATGGTGTGCACTTCTCAGATGAAGGGAATAGAATATTTCTCCTGAATTTAAGACTGTGCATTGGTACCTACTTGTAGGTACCTAAATCAGCCACAGAACCCAAAATCCCTTTTCAGGGCTACCCTATCTCTGATCACTCCAAATGATTATCTTTTTCTAACTTTTTTCACTATTTTTCTCTATAGTACGCTCCCCGGTACGCTTCCCGGTGCGCGTACCGGGCGCTCCCCCCGCGAAAAATAAAACCTTTTTTTTTCTTGTTTGCCTATTTCGGCCTCCTAAGACCCCCTCAGAAAACCTAGAGGGTCAAGCAGTGCCTACGATGCCCCCTTATACCCATTCCCAACGTTGTTTGTCCTCCATTTTCTGTCTGAAATCTACCGAAACACAAAATGGAGGACTCCCATAGCGCTGCCGGTACGCGTACCGGGGCGCGCACCGGTGAGCGCTCCCAAAAATTTTTTAAAGTTAATTTACATAAAAACCACTGGAGACACTTTCACCAAATATAGAATAGCTCATACTACATACCAATCCCTACCATTTTCCCAAATTCGATGGAATTCCATTGAGCCATTTGAGCTGTAGCACTGTCTAAATATCCTGAGGTAAATTACTTCACAAAAACACATCTGAAGTGTTAGATTTGACAACCAATTAAATTGTTACTTTCATTTTCTACTTTTTTTACCTGACATTTGATTGGTTATGTACCTGAATATATATAAAGAAAGAGAGGGAAACACAGTGATTTTGACTACTACTTCCTGGTGTACATTTCAAAAGGATTTTCACTAATAACTTCAACTTCTTTTTAAAGGTAAGTTGTTATTTTGAAAACTGAAGTATATTGTGCACTTTAAGTTGATATGGAAAACTTTTTCTGATAGTTATATACTATCCCTCTGTAATAGTTATAGATTCAGATAGACTTCTCTGTTATAGTTATGGATGGATTTAGGCTTGTCTTGTATAATTATGAATTTACTTAGGTTTCATCACATACACTTTTTTATATTTCTACTTCCAGCCTGATACCATACACTGCTCAAAGATAACTTCACTGTTAAAAAATCAAAACTACCTGTCTGAACTTAAACCCAACAGTGCCCTATCTCTACTGATATATTTATTTTTTATGCAATTTACAGCAACATAATGGAAGGAGATCAAAATAAATGTAATATTTCATTCGCACTTGATCTTAAGGACAACCCAGAGGAAGAGAATAACGATTCAGATTTTTTGGATCAGTCTCTTGATGAAGAGTTTCTGAAATATGTGGAAGAAATGGAATCATATAATCCAAATGAGGACATTCCCGACGACATAATGTTGGAAGTCTTATTAAATTTTGAAAAATCAGAGCAATAAATTTATATTTAATAATTAAAAATTGTTCCAGACATTATTCTTTTTTATATGTAATCAATGAAATAGTACCAAAATGAATATAATATAATGTGAGACTTATAGTATACTGTGCAACTTTTTTGTTTTACATAGTAATTTTGCTCATAGATACTTCCTTTCTCCCACTATATTATCTCCAAAGTGTATTTGACATCTCTTTTTCATCTCCTGCCTCCGTGTTCTTTATGTTTTCCTGACAGACTATGGTATGCATTCCATATACCACAATAACTTCTATAACAACATGCAAATTATCTACAGAGTAAACGGTGTACATTGAATTTAAGACTCTGCATTGGTACCTACATGTTGGTACTTAAATCACCCACACAACACAACAACTCTATTCAGAGATACCCTACCTATAAGCACTTTAAATTATTATTTTAGTGTTTCACTGAGTTTTCCCCATGTGTGGGGGTGGGGGAGGTGTGTGTGGGGGATGTGCGGGGTGTGTCTGTGAGGTGTGTATGTGTGTGTGTGTGTGTCTGGGGGGATGAGGTGTATATCTGTGTGGGGTATGAGGGTGTGGGTGGGGATGTGGGTGTGTAAAGGGTGTGTGTGGGTGTGGGTGTGTGGGGTGTTTTGGTGTAGGTGGAAGTGTGGGTGTGTGAGGTGTGTTTGGGGTCTGTGTGGGTGTGGGGAGTATGTGTATAGGATGTGTGTGTATGTGTGGGATGTGTGGATGTGTCTGTGAGGTGTGCGTGTGTGTGTGGGGGGAGGTGTGTGGGATGTGTGAGGTGTGTCTGTGAGGTATCTGTGTGTGCGTGTGTGTGTGTTGGGGGGGTGAGGTGTGTGTGTGTGTGTCTGGGTGTGTGGGATATGTGGTTGTGGGTGTGGATGTATAAGGTGTCAGTGTAGGGCTGTGGGGTGTTTGGGTGTAGGTGGAGGTGTGCGTGTGTAAGATGTGTGTGGGGAGTATGTGACTGTGGGGATGTAGGGTTGTGTGCGTGTGGGTGTGTGTGGGACGTACTTGTAGGTACCTAAAACAGCCACAGAACCCAAAAGCTCTTTTCAGAGCTACCCTACCTGTAATCACTCCAAATGATTATTTTACTCTATTATTTTCACTATTTTTCACCAAAGTACGCTCCCCGGTACGCTCCCCGGTGCGCGTACCGGGCGCTCCCCCCGCGAAAATCGAAAAAAAAATGTAATTATTTTTATACCCGAGGGACCCTTTTATTGCCCCCACATCAAACCTAGGGGGCCAGGGGGGGTCTACCCTGCCCCCTTTTCATTATTTTCCCTTTTGTTTTTACCACCTCTTGTGTCTCGATCCTACCGAGACACAAGAGGGCGGCCACTGCGGACTGTTTTGAATGTTTACAGACACCCGAGAGCCAATCAGCTTCCCGTGTGCAGGTCGCGTGGCGCGCCCGGAGCGCTCCCCGGTACGCGCACGGGGGCGCGCTTACAGATATATACATTTTTTTAACCTAAATTACTCTAAATCCTCTGCAGCACATATCTTGAGACATAGCAAAGGCACATCGGGCTACCAGTCCCTACAATTTTGCCAAGTTTGGTGAAAATCCATTCAGCCGTTCGAGCTAAAAGTGCGACAGACCGCCCTATGGAAATTAACATGGGGAAAACACGTTTTGGGACCCCCTTTTATCTTGGCCCCCACTTGACGAATCCCCCCAAACTTTCAGGGAAGGAGCGGAGCGCCGCGAGGCAAAATTGCTGAAAAATTCAAGCTGATTCCTCAACCGGCGCCAAAGTTATTCCAAATAGAATGTTGCAATTTCCCTATGGAAATCGATCCTAACTATAACTACCTAATATATATATATATATACATATATATATATATATTCACTGAAAAAAACATAGGTTTAACACTCGTTATAGTTAGGAATTAGCATTTAAAAAACCTTTGAAATTCACTGAAAAAATCATAGGTTTCACACCAGTTATAGTTAGCTGAACATTTCACTCATACAAAACCATTGAAATTTCCACGTTATAGTTAGTTGGACTCACTACAACTCGCGCGCCGGCAATCCACTGCTGATGATGTCACATATTACATCATTCATGACATCGTCAGTGACATCACTGATGACATCACTGATGACATCGCAAATGACAACACTGATGACATCACTGATGCCATCATCCAGTGACTGTGTGTTTCTGTAAAGTTTAAATATGTTTTACATATTCAAGAATGAGTGGGTGTATAAGTGTCTGGATGAAGGATTTAGTTGGTGCGTGACTGACTGTATGAGTGAATGATTAAATGTGTCTTACTGAATGCATGGGTTAGTGACTAAACTGTCTGAATGTGTGCATCAGTATGTCTGTTGTTGTGTAGGCTGCTGCATGTGTTGATCAATAGCTATATGAGTGGCTTCATGGGTTATTGATTGGTTGCGCAAGTATTTGTATGTGAGTCTGAGTGTGTGTGTGGGTGGCTGTGAGGTGTGTGACTCTGTGCATAGATGTGTGACCAGTTGTTTCACTAGGTGTATGGGTTCAAAAGTGCAGGTGGAGACAGCTGTAAGGGCGGTTGACTGTGTGCATGGCTGTGTGGGTGAGTGAATGGATATCTCAGTGCTACATGTCCAAGTAAGTACATATGTAAAACACAGGGCTTGTGAGAGTTGGCATATATAAATGACTGTACATGAGAGCCAGTGTTTGTGTGAGTGGCTGTATGGATCAATGTGTACTTGTATCAGTGATTGTATAAGAGAGTAAGTATGTGTTAGTATATGGGTTATTTTTTTGAGGTGTTGTCTGTATAACTGTATAGATGAGGAAATTGGAGTGTGATTGATTCTTTGCATGACTGACGAGGTGTGTGAGTAACTCCATGGATGAGTGGCAGTGTGTGTCTGTATAGGTGTATGAGTACATATGATAGTGTTGTATTGATGAGTGTCTGTATGTATGAGTGATTGTATGGGTGAATGAGTGGATGTGTGTGTAGACCTAGGAATCAGTGAGTGCGTATGTAGTTACTGGTATTGGTGTGTCAATGGTTTCAGCAATGGTAGTTTGTATTTAACACTGGGTGTATCAAAGGTTAGATTAGAGTGTGAGGAGGTGCATTGTATTATCACATGGATGATGTCATCAGTGATGTCATCAGTGATGTCATTTGAGATGTCACCAGTGATGTCATCAGTGATGTCACTGACCATGTCATGAATGATGTAATATGTGACATCATCGGCAGTGGATTGCGGGCGCGCGAGTTATAGTGAGTCCAACTAACTATAACGTGGGAATTTCAATGGTTTTGTATGAGTGAAATGTTCAGCTAACTATAACTGGTGTGAAACCTATGGTTTTTTCAGTGAATTTCAAAGGTTTTTTAAATGCTAATTCCTAACTATAACGAGTGTTAAACCTATGTTTTTTTCAGTGAATTTCAAAGGTTTTTTAAAAGCTAATTCCTAACTATAACGAGTTTGTAATTTATGGTTTTTAAAGTGAATTATTAAGTTTTTTATAGCTATTTTTCATTGCTAATAATTATTATAATTGTTATATAATTATTTAAATAATGTATATTTTTCAAACATTCATTATTCAATGTATTTTTCCTGTGTTTTTTTTTAATTTTTTAACCCCGGAGCGCTCAGGGTACGCGCACCCGTAAACATAGCGTTAGCGCTGTTCCCGCGAGCGGAAAAAAAATAAGTATGTATTTAAAGTAAATTATAATGCAAGACATTCAGTGGCATACTCATAAAAGTACTGTTTTTGATTTTAAATAACCGTATTTTAACTTTAAACGCATTTCCGAAAATCTAGCAAAACGTCATTTAGACGTGCCGCGTAAGCGCCCCCGGAAGCGCCTACGTACGTGCCACGTAAGCGCCCCCGGAAGCGCTCCGGAGCGCGTAAC
Source organism: Lissotriton helveticus (assembly GCF_964261635.1). NCBI lineage: Eukaryota > Metazoa > Chordata > Amphibia > Caudata > Salamandridae > Lissotriton > Lissotriton helveticus. The sequence goes on from NC_136067.1 coordinate 1,317,835,373, forward strand.
GTAAGCATGTCAAGTCATGTGACCTTAAAATAACACTTTTCATTGGTTCATAACAGTTTTTTTCCACAAATATTGAAAGTCCCCACCCATATCCCTCACTACCTCTTTGCAATTGTTAAGAGAACACCTCTTGCCTGCTTCTACATCTAAGTTTGGAGAGATGGCTGATTTTCACAACACTTCCTCTGATTCTGAAAAGGAATTTCTGCCTGAGGATCCTCCTACCAGGAAAGTGAAAGAACACTTCATTTGGAAGTTTTTTACCTTCCCCGAAGGACAAAAAAAGGTGAATGCAGCAAAGGTGTGCTGCAAAATTTGTGGCACCACCTTATCACGTGGCAATCCTAATAAAAAATATAGTTTTGGAAATGCCACTTTAATTAGGCATGTGCAGAGAAGACACCCGAACAACTTCTCCAGGGAGAGTGTCAGGGACCGGCACGCAATGCACCGAGAGATGGGGCCAGCACCTCGACTGGTGGAGCAACAGCTTTGGGAAGACAAGGTGAAAGAATTATCCCGAACATGTAGCCGGTCTTTGCAGGTATCAAAATTCTATGCATGGACTGCGATCATTTGCTCTGTTATGGGGAGCAGAGCATTGAACTGATTGCTCGGAGGAGGGAGGAACACCGCTGCCCTCCCCAGCCCTAATTCTTCCCCTTTTGTTTGCTCCTGTTGAGCAGTTTTGGAATCCCTGGTTTTGTTTTTCCCCTGAAAAAAATACAAAACAAATATAAAATCGTTATAAAAAAGTATAAAAAAATATTTTAAAAAAGGAGAAAAAAAGTTCTTTTCAGAAATAACTCCTATTCTCCAAAAAGAGCTATATTCTTTACATATTTTGCAATTCTTTTTTTCAGAGAATGTGTACTGAATAAATGAATGAATGAAATGAGTGAATGAAGGGGAGAAAGTGACAGAGGGAACTAGTGACAGAAGAGGAGTGAGAGAAGGTGAGTTGTAAACAAGAGTGAGTCGAAGTGGAGTGAACGAAGGAGAGTGACAGGGAGTGAAGGAGAGAAATGAGTCAAGGTGAAAAAAGGGGATTGATATTGAGGGAAAGAGGGTGAGGGAGGATAAAGTAATGGGAGTGAGAGTAAGGCAAGGGGAGTGAGAGAGAAGGAAGGTGGAGTGAGTGAGAGAGAGTTGATGACAGTGAGGGTTTGAAGATGAGTGAGGGTGATTGAAGGGAAGTGAGAGTGAGGGGACAGAGGGAGTGAGGGTAAGACAGACGGAGTGAGAGGAGATCAGTGAAAAAGTGAGAGGACAGAGGGAGTGTGAGAAGGAGTGAGTGAAGTGGAGTAAGGTGAGTAAGGGAAGGGGAATGAGTGAAGGAAGGGAAGACAGTGGAAGGGAAGTGAAGAAGGGGGACTGAAAGAAAGTGAGAGTGGGAGGGGAGTGAGGGGAAGGGGAGTAAACATGGGGAATGAGGATAAGTGAGGGAAGCGGAGTAAGAGAACGGGGCTGAGGGAGGGTGAGAGAAGAGCAATGAGGTTGAGGAAAGAGTGGTAGATAAAGGCAAGTGAGCGTGAGACAAGGGGAATGAGGGAGTGAGGAGACAGAGGGAATGAAGAAAAGAGTGAGAGAAGGGGACTGAGTGAGGGAGCAAAGAAAGGAAAGTGAGGGAGTGTGGGTGAGTTATAGGGAGTGAGCGTGACAGAAGAGGAGTGAGAGAGTGAAGGGAAGGAGAGAGTAAGACTAAGAGAGCGGGAGTGAGGAAAGGGGAGTGAAGAAGTGAGAGGACAGAGGGAGTGAGAGAGCGAGTGAGTGAAGTGGAGTAAGGTGAGTGAGGGAAGGGGAATGAGTGAGGGAGCGAAGGAAGGGAAAAGAGTGGAAGGGAAGTAAAGCAGGGGGACTGAAAAAAGTTGTGTGTGGGAGGGGAGTGAGGGAAAGGGGAGTAAACATGGGGAATGAGAATAAATGAGGGAAGTGGAGTAAGGGAACAGGGGTGACGGAGGGTGAGAGAAGAGTAGTGAGGTTAAGGAAAAGAGTGATGAGAAACTACATTTTGTTTGTCAAACTTACCTTATAAGAAATGTACACTTAATTACGTATTTTTACTAAATTTAATATCTGTGGAAGAGGAAAAAAAATAAGTTATAATTTTTATAATATATATTTTAAAATACAAGAGACAAGGCAGGAGATTAAAAGTCAAAAAAGGGTACTAAGAGATAAAGTAGGAGTGAAGGACACAGAGAGGGGGAAAAAGAAATAGAGGGTGAGCAAATTACTAGGAGGATAACGAGGTGGATAGATTCAGTGACAGAGAGGAAGAGAGGGAGAGAGAAACGAACTGAAGGTGAGTAAGATACTAAAGGAATTTGAGTTCGCAAAACTTAATGAGGAAAGCGGAGTAAGGAAAGGGGAGTGAGTGAGAGGGAAGAGGGAGTGAGTGAGGGTGCATTCACGACAATGAGGGATGGAAGGTGAGTGAGAGTGAGTGAAGGGGCGTGGGAGAGTGAGGGGACAATGGGAGTAAGTGTAACAGAGAGGGAGTGAGGGAAGAGGAGTGAAGAAGTGAGAGGACAGAGGGAGTGAGAGAAGGAGTGAGTAAAGTGGAGTAAGGTGACTGAGAGAAGGGGAATTACTGAGGGAGCAAAGGAAGGAAAGAAGGGGAAGGGGAATGAAGCAGAGTAACTGGGAAAAGGTGACTGTAGGAGGACAGTGAGGGTAAGGGGAGTTAAGGATGGGAAAAGAGGATAAGTGAGGGAAGTGGAGTAAGGGAACGGGGGTGAGGGAGGGTGGGAGAAGAGCAGTGAGGTTGAGGAAAGAGGAGTGATAGAGGGTGGATAAAGGCGTGTGAGCGTAAGACAAGGGGAGTGAGGGAGTGAGGACATAGAGGTAGTAAAGGAAGGAGTGAGAGAAGGAGACTAAGTAAGGGAGCATAGAAAGATAAATAAGGGAGTGTTTGTGAGTTAAAGGGAGTGAGTGTGAGGGAAGGGGAGTGACAAAGTGAGGGGATGGAGGGAGTGAGAGTAAGAGTGAGAGAGTGAGGGAAGGGGAGTGAGGATGTGAGAGGACAGAGGGAGTGAGAGAAGTAGTGAATGAAGTTGAGTAAGGTGACTGAGGGAAGGGGAATTACTGAGGGAGCAAAAGCCAGAAAGAAGGGGAAGGGGAGTGAAGTAGAGTGACTGAGAGCTGGTAAGTGGTGGAGGGGAGAGAGGGGAAGGGGAGTGAAGGAATGGGGAATGAGAGATAGTGAGGGAAGTGGAGTAAGGGAACGGGGTGAAGGAGAGTGAGAGAAGGGCAGTGAGGGTGAGTAAAGAGGGGTAATAGAGGGTGGATAAAGGCAAGTGAGCGTGAGACAAGGGGAGTGAGGGAGTGAGGAGACAGAGGGATTGAAGGAAAGAGTGAGAGAAGGGGACTGAGTGAAGGAGCATAGAAAGGTAAGTGAGGGAGTGTAGGTGAGTTATAGGGAGTAAGCGTGACAGAAGAGGAGTGAGAGAGTGAGGGGACAGAGGTAGTGAAGCTAAGAGAGAGGGAGTGAGGGAAGGAGAATGAGGATGTGACAGGACAGAGGGAGTGTGAGAAAGAGTGAGTGAAGTGGAGTAAGGTGAGTGAGGGAAGGGGAATGAGTGAGTGAGCGAAGGAAGGGAATAGAGGGGAACAAGATTGAAGCATAGGTACTGAGAGAAGGTGAATGGGGGATGAAAGTAAAAGGAAGGGGAGAGAAGGATGGGGAATGAGAGGTAGTGAAGGAACCGGAGTAAGGGAACGGGGGTGAGAGAACAGCAGAGAGCGTGAGTAAAGAGGGGTGAAAAAGGGTGGTTAAAAGTGAGTGAGGGTAAGAGAAGGGGAGTGAGGGAGCGAGGGGATAGAGGGAGTGAAGAAAAGAGTGACAAAAAGGGACTGAGTGAGGGAGCAAAGAAAGATAAGTAAGGGAGTATGGCTGAGTTATAGGGAGTGAGCGTGACAGAAGAGGAGTGAGAGAGTGAGAGGATGGAGAGAGTGAGGCTAAGAAAGAAAAAGTGAGAGAAGGGGAGTGAGGATGTGAGAGGACAGTGGGAGTGAGAGAGGGAGTTAGTGAAGTGGAGTAAGGTGAGTGAGGGAATGGGAATGACTGAGGGAGCAAAGGAAGGGAAGAGAGGGGAAGGGAAGTGAAGCAGGGGGACTAAAAGAAGGTGAGTGTGGGAGGTGAGTGAGGGGAAGGGGAGTGAACATGGGGAATGAGGATAAGTAAGGAAAGTGGAGTAAGGGAACGGGGGTTAGGATGGGTGAGAGAAGAGTACTGAGGTTAAGGAGAAGAGTGATGAGAAAGTAAATTTTGTTTGTCGAACTTACCTTATAAGTAATGTAAACTTAATGACATCTGTTTAATACATTTAATATTTTTATTATTTATATTTCAAATGCAAGAGACAAGGCAGGAGATTAAAAGTCATAAAAAAGATACTAAGAAATAAAGTAGGAGTGAAGGACACAGAAAGAGAAACAAAGGAATACTGAAGAACAGAGAGAGGGGAAAAAAATAGAGGGAGAGCAAATTACTAAGAGGGTAATTAGGCGGATAGATTCAGTGACAGAGAGCAAGAGAGGGAGAGAGAAATGAACTAAAGGTGAGTAAGATACTACAGTAATGTGAGTTATCAGAACTAATGGAAGAAAGGGAAGTAAGGAAAGGGGAGTAAGTGGCAGGGAAGGGGGAGTGAGTGAGGGTGCATTCACGACAATGAGGGATGGAAGGTGAGTGAGAGTGAGTGAAGGGGTGTGAGAGAGTGAGGGGAGAGAGGAAGTGAGGGTAACAAAGAGGGAGTGAGGGAAGAGGAGTGAGGAAGTGAGAGGGCAAAGAGAATGAGAGAAGGAGTGAGTAAAGTGGAGTAAGGTGAGTGAGAGAAGGGAAATTATTGAGGGAGCAAAGAAAGGAAAGAAGGGGAAGGGGAGTGAAGCAGAGGAACTGGGAAAAGGTAACTGTAGGAGGACAGTGAGGGTAAGGGGAGTTAAGGATGGGGAATGAGGATAAGTGAGGGAAGTGGAATAAGGGAAGGGAGGTGAGGGAGGGTGAGAGAAGGGCAGTGAGGTTGAGGAAGGAGGAGTGATATAGGGTTGAAAAAGGTGATTGAGCGTGAGACAAGGGGAGTATAATATATATTTCACAATACAAAATACAAAATAACTTGTACAACATGTTATATGGTTTATTTTTGCTGTTCTCAGAATATAATGAATTTCACTTAAAACAGTGAGTTCAATACTACTCATCATATGACAGCGGGCAAAAAAAAACACCATCAAAAAGATTGTGTTTAAAAAACCCATACAACGTTTCAATAAATAATGTAAAATTTAGAAAAAACATATCTTAACTCACTTTTGATCCACGTACTTTTCCACGAGGCCAAATAGTATATGGAAAGTCCTTTTCTTTGGAAATTACTCAATAGTATTCTTAAACTTCCATTTACCCGAGTTTCTGAAAGAAAAGCTCCAACATCTTTTACATCATGAAACAATAGTTATATTTCCACCTCTGGCTTACTCATGATTAACATTTCCTATAATACTGATATCACTCACTATGAGATACACTTACACTACCTCTTTGACAACTACAAGTTTTTTATTATCTTGATCACTCTCACTCACAAAGTAATTTTGAACAGCAAGCTACGTTTTATTAACTGCTCCAATCTTCATAGGCCAATTACCTTTCCTAAAATTGCGGTTGTAAGAACACTAGGTAAGACTTTTGTAAGTCAGAAGGCAAACGTTGTTTGAAAGTCAATTGAGTATCATTACAATTAGTCCAGCCTTTTTGACATTTTAAATAAGCTGTGTAATGTCCTGATGTTGTCGAAGGACCATCATGGTAAATAATTGCTGCAGTTGCAAAGGTTCTTCCTGAAATTGATAATTGGGAAGCCACAAAATGTTTAATTAAAGTTGTCAATTTAGTTCCATCAGGTCTACATCGTTGGAACATTAAAATTACATACTGTCCATATCTTTGTATAAACAATGTTGATAGCATTGCAGATTTACATTGAGTACAGATCATGTTTTGATTTACTTCTCTAACTAGATTATTAAAAGACACTGATTTGCAGTCTGGTAAAGTCAAATATATCAATCTTTTAGTGTCTATTGTAGTAGTACTTGAAAAGGAACAATTGTCGCAGTTATGCTGCCATTTATAAGAAAGGCCAAAAAGATTTTCTACATCTACGCCTTCATCTTGCAAAACAACAAGCATATACATTAGACATTCCTGACAATCTTGCTGAATATTCTGTGAAAATTGATTTAGACCAGAACATATGTCTAAAACATTTAGAATTTCAGAAACACGTTGTATTTTTGTTCTATCACTGCTACATTTCTCAAACACAGAATTTAACAAACAACAAAATCTTTGATCACGATTTTCAACAATCTGTTCTTGTACAGTTTGGAGAAAAAAACAACATTAACCACTACATTAGCATAGCAGTTGACCCCAGAACTGTTTTCAAACTGAAATCCAACAACATCTTTAACTGAATCCTTTTCCTTTCTGCTTACAATTACTGGTTCATCTACTTTTTTTCTTTTTGCTACAACTTCACTACAATTTTTCTCATTTCTTCTTTTTTGGCCTACTACACGCTTTTCAAATTGAGGATATTGAGGTAAATTTGGAGCATACTCTCTTCTTAACCTATTATATTCTTTTACACAATTTAGATCTGCACTAATCTTTGTCTCATCAAAATCAATCACGTACAATCCAGATAAAGTTCTGACTCGAAATAAAGCAACATATGCCATACCCTCCTTGAACACAGAACTTCCAATATTCACCAAAGCACTATCTGCACTTAACCCTTGAGATTTATGAATAGTCACCGCATATGCCAAAGAAACAGGAAACTGTTTTCGGAGGACATATAAATCTTTCACAAGCAAAAATCGAGCAGAACAACGACTGATTTGTTGTACTTCTTCAATACCATCAAATTTATTTTTCATAAATTCAATTCCACCTCTATTTCGGTAAATCACAAAATCAACAACATGACCCATTGTTCTGCATAATTGAAATTTAACCATATGTTAACATTTCCAATGCTTCCTAAGCACTTCCTGGTATCTTCATGCGTAAGCATTTTAAACACTGGTTGTCCTTTCACTGGAGTTAGCTGCAGTAGATCTCCAAAAACGATGACGTGTTTGCCCCCAAATAACACATCATACTCTGTTTTAAGAATTTCTTGCATTCTTAAATGCACAAAAGCAAGCATTACATTTGATACCATGCTTACCTCATCAAAGATAAGAAGTTTCATTTTCTTTAGGACTCTTGAAACTTCACAACAAGCTTCTCCAGATAGCTTGTGGTATTGTAATTTATTATCATGCTGTACTGGCAGCATCAATAAATGATGTAAAGTAATCCCTTTAATGTTAAGTGCTGCCAACCCAGTTGGAGCGGTAACAACACAAGACAGCGATGACTCTGTTCTTTTCTGCAGATAAGTTGAAATTGCTTAAATCAGAAAACGTTTTCCAGTTCCTGCTTCTCCACTCACGTACAGTCGGACAGGTATAAATGATGTACATGAGTACTCTTTTTCTCATGACATAAACCATGCTCAATCTGTTCATTGACTTCGTCATATATTTGTCTCTGCTCAACGTTTAGTTCTTTTTCCAAATCTTCTAAGTTAACTACATCCTCCTGAGCTTGTTCCATGGCTCTTTCCACTTCATCCATGGCAGTGGCAGCTTCATTTTGGATAATTGGTGCTCCTAGTGGATCCTGACTCAATGAAGCAGAACTCTGACTGTCTTGAGAACTGTCTCTAGCAATCTCTGCTGCAATTGTAGCTTCTTGCTGTATTTCCTCGTTCAACATTTGCAGATAATTTGAAAAAACAGGACATTCTATGGTATGCTTGGTTGCATTGAACAAATCTTCATAACTGAGAAAATCTCCAAGTAGTTCTTCTTCTGTACGCCATGGCTTAAAGAGTTGCAAAAGAGCTAAATAGTAAAATTTCCTTTTGTCAGGAGATTCACAACTCAATTTTCGATGATTAATCAAATGGCCTTTTCTTTGTTTCACCACACAGCCTTCACATCCAATTACAACATATACACCTTTATTGATATCTTCTGTGATGGTCCTCTTAAAAGTATAGGTTTGCAGAACTTCATAGACACAAACGTTCTCAAAATGACTTCGTATATTTGGATAGTTAGCACAAGCTTTATTCGAGATATTTCCTCATAAAAGCACAGCATAAAATCAACCATTACAGATAAAAACAAATCAGTTAACATATACATTTTCTTATAAAACAGTTGTGCAAGCTCATACAACCAAAATGTTAAAATACACATATGTAATCAATTACATCAAAGTTTATAAAATGACAGGAAAAATATAAATCAAGTTAACTAAGACCACCCATCAGCCGCCGCCTGATGGCCCAAGCCCACCCCAGATATTTGGCTACTCCGAGAACTATCGACTCCTGAGTAGAAGTACATAAGATTCTCATTGCCACTTCACTATGTCGTGTCCCCAGATTTTTACATACTGGGGTCAGCCATACCCTCCTTGGTGACAAATAGGCTTCGCAGACAAATAAAAAGTGACCTAAGCTTTCAACAGCTGCTTCACACGCTGGACAAAACACAGTAGTCGGCCTCTGCCATCCCGCAGTTAGTTTTTTTAGTGGGAGGGATCCAGATCTTAGCTGGAAGACTAGCTTCCTGTCCAGTGGGACTGTGATGCTGTCCCAATAGTTTTCTAAGATAGGACAGATTTTGACTTCCAAGAAGCGACCCGCCATAGAGTCAGATCTAGTACCTCTCAGAAGGCTGTTATCCACCCAATCCCAATATTGGGACTTAAGGGCTTCCTTACTTGGGAAGATTTCCCCCTGCGGATTGGTCAAAAGATTGGAAAGGCCCAAATTAATTAGCATGGCCCTTAGATTTTTTAACCACTTTATCTTGTGAAAATTGTCTTCCTTGATTATTGCCAGGAAGCCATCAGCATAATGCCTGATCTCTGGAGTTGTCCAGAGACGTCTCCAATAGAGAACAGGGCGCAATCGCGCTCTATCACTAAGTGACCGTCTACCCAGCTCAAGGAACAGTGGTATTAGAGGGGTACTCTGTGGGAGACCCGTAATTCCTCTGAGGAACTTGTTTTCAGATATCTGTAAGGTCGATAGGTTATCCCAGGCCCATAACTCTGCGCCGTATAACGCCGCACCTAGAACCTTTGCATCATATACTATAAGGACAGGTTTGATGGGTTTAGTCTTAGATTTTCTGTGTTCCCCCCGCAATGCCCCTGATGCTTGTTGGTGTTTCAGTACCGTTTTTTCCAGGTGATGAGACCAACTCGAACCCACTGCTATTTGGACCCCCAGATACGTAAACTCCCTGACCACCTCTAGCTTGGTATTATTCAAAGATACCCTTGGATGAGTTTTACGGCACGGGGAGAAAACCATTAGTTTCGTTTTACTCACATTTACTTCTAAACCGTGCTCTTTGCAAAAAACATCAAATATGTTTAATGCACGCTGAAGCCCTGCAGGAGTCTTTGACATGATTAGGGTGTCGTCAGCGAACATCAGGATCGGAACCCTGACGCCCGCTAACGAGGGTGCATCTATACCCACATCTAACATCCGCTCGACAATCCCATTAATAAATAAAGAGAAGAGTAGGGGTGCCATGGCACAGCCTTGGCGAACCCCCCTTTCCACCGGAAAGTCCAATGTTGACTCGCCATTCCCTCCCCACTGAACTCTTGCGAAGTTGCATTCATGCAACCGCATAATTAGGGTGAGCAATTCAGCCGGAATGCCTAGCTTTTGGAGGACCGACCATAACTTGTACCTGGGAACCAAGTCAAAGGCTGCCCGCAGGTCGGCAAATGCGACATACAGGCAGCCCCTGCCAAGCAAAACGATCCTCCACCGCAGTATAGTGAAACGGAAGACCTGATCAATTGTGCTGGTGGCCCGCCTAAATCCTGCCTGATAGGGGGAGAGAGCGTTGTTATCATCCACCCAATCCATAAGCTGATTTACAACCATTTTCCCCATTACTTTTTGTATGGTTGCTATCAAACTTATGGGCCTGTAATTGGCTGGGAGGGACCGATCTCCTTTTTTGTAGATGGGTATGATGATTGCACCTTGCCAGAGCTCAGGGACCACCACACCCTTTGCGAGAGCATTTCCCAACAGAAAAATATACCTCGTCCATCTCTTCATATCGTACTTAAAGACGTCCGAGGGTATCCCGTCTAGCCCCGGTGCCCTCCCACATTGGACATTGCTAATTGCGTTCTCAACTTCTATGAGGGAGAACAAGTTGTCAGTAGCAAAAACTGGCAATGTAACCTCCCCCATCCTAGGATACTTTACTTCTGCATATTGTGGTCTGAAGTACTCGACCCAGGCTTCTTCGGCTACATTATTATCAGGCCTTGCGGGGGTGCCTCCTCTGCCCCACTTTATAATTTTCCAAAAGAGCCTAGAGTCCTTACTACTAGAAGCCTCCTTTAACTCCGCCCAATGGTCCTCGTCCCATTTCCTCTTGGATAGTATATATCCAACATGTTTGTCTTCAAAATATCTGTACTGTTTGGTTCTTTCTCCGCCAAATACTCTATTTCTTGTACAGATTTCAAAACTCGGTTTCGTGTTGTAGCAAGACCTAGACTCACCCAAATGATTGTTCTAGATTTAGCATATAGCCTTGCTGATGATAACCGATCAGAACATTCATATGCTCCAATTTCTCGATGCGTCAACATCTTCAGACTGTAACTGTATCATTTCTTACTTAGACTTTTTTCATGTGAAATTTCCTCCCACATTTCCTTCAGTTCCATCTTTTCTGATTTTGTGATGTAAGATATCACATATCGAGCCACAGCAATAGAGTTGTCAGCAACATATTGAATATCCATGTTAGCATTCCACATGGACAAAATGACTGGGTTGTAGTCATTTATGTATTTGGACTCTTCATTTCTTCTTAGGTTGTATGTATTTTTCGGTGATTTTCTTGTCACAGTATGTCGCAGAGAAGACAGAAAATTGTTCACTCTTCCTTTCGATGTTACTGGACGTGGAAATGCAAAACGACATTTTGTGTAGAACTTGTCCTTGTATTTGTATTTTCGACGACAGTATTTTCCACAACGATGGGTTTGAAAGCGTAAAACTTGATGTCTTAAATTTTTTTCTTCTGTACTTTTCGGAACAGCACATGTAGAATACTGTTCAATGAAACTCATCACTTTCTCATCCGAATCTTATCCAAATTTGGGTGCATCTTGCTTGATACTCCTTTCTCCAAAAGAAATCCAAAACCTCTCCAAGCGGAGGATTTTTTTTGTTTGTGATAAAAGACATCATAGCTTCAAACCTATGATTGAAATACCTGCATACATTAACTGGATCCAAAGAGCACAGTTCTCCAGGTGTCTTGTATTCAATATTTTCAATGTTTTTATTTGCCTCTCGTAGAAATTGAAGTAAGTCTTCCCAAGCATACTCAGCACAGCTAAGAGTGAGGAACCATGTAGGAGTTCCTAAGTTTCTCAGCATACATTTCAATTCCCCATGACGACGGTACCAATACTCGTTAGTACCACGCTGACATGCCATGAGATTAATTAGCTGAGATTCCAAAACACTGTCTTGCAGTTTGACTTTATCCATAAAGTCCCTTGCCGAAACACTTTGCAGATGTACTCCACTTTTCAGTATATGGTTCACTGCATAAGAAAGTCCAGACAAGTCACTCTCAAACAGTAGATGAAACAAATATGGAATGCATTGACGAAACCTTGGATCTTCTGCATATAGTCTTAAAGTCCGGTATTCAGATGCAGGAATTTGAACAGGTTGGTCATCATATCGTCCACCTTGACCTGTTGGAAATAACTGTGGAAAACAACGAGCTTGCAAACTTTCTTCCCATACACTAATGGGACTTCCTTTTGCTTCTTTCATTTGAAATAAGTCAATAGCATTCCCCATTACTTCTTTGGAATGCAATGGGTGAACACTATAATGTTCATAAATTTCTTCACTTCTAGAGACATCAACTTTTTCAATTTGCCCAGCTGAGAAATCACTGTCCTCTTCTACAGTTGTTTCCTCTTCTCCAACATATATATTTTTGTAGTAGTGATAATTTTTTCCAAATACAACGTTGCCTTTTTGACTTTCCTAACATCCACTAATTCTTAGTTGGAACACCATTAACTAGAATAACCAGAGGTTCCTCTTCTACTTTTTCTACACCAATTGTATCAATATTTTTCTTAAAATCTAGAGGCAAATAAACAACTCTTCCCTTTAATCCTCTCTGTAAATCTAAAGGAGGCAATTTCCCTGTCTTAGGCTCCAATGCGAACAATAGCCTGAAAAGGATGCACACATTGAATCAGAATAGACTCATAGGTATTTAAATCCATCAATTCAGAAGGAATGTCTACCAACTCCAGATTATTATGAAGAGCTCTAGCAGGCATTCTGTTTTCATTTATTTTATTATAACAATATTTACAAATACGTTGAAAAGCACCCAAATCAAAAGAATTTTCTACCAACAAATAAGTTACAAAATCCTTCCACTCATCATTATTTTCCATTTCACTTTTTACATATAAATCAACTAATCTAGTCTGATTCTTATAATGAGTTCGTCGACAACACACACAAGAAAAATTAGGCCTTTCACTTGAATTGACCTTAAACTTTGTAATTTCATGTTAAAAATTTTCTGTACTTGAAATCTGTACATTCTCTTCCACATTACCTTCTATTACTGTATCAGTTTCTGCACTGTCCTCTTTTTCACCAAAGTAACAAAACTCAGTTTCTTCACAAATGTTCTTCACATCTTATTCAGTTCCATGCAAAAGAGCACTGTTTAACTGTTTTAGCTTAAGTGCTGGACTTTTTACATAATACAACCTTCTCACTAATTTCCTCACTTTATTATGATGCACTGCTAACATCCTAAAATGGTGAAAAACACTCTGACATACTTTTCTTGAAAGACAAGCCAGTGAATGCCCATGCAAACCTGTTTTTTCTCTCACTCTACAAGGATCTAACTCTTGCAAAATCTTCATCTTTTGTTTTAGACTTTTCTTAGTATATGTCCGTAAGAAATTGAGAAACAAATCAATTGAATCCTGTCGCACACTACAAATACTACTACAATTCCAAGTATACACTGGAGCCTTAGGACATCTCCCTAAAACTTCATCAGCTAACACCTCTTCTGCATTTCTAGGCACAATTTTTTCTTTTTCAACCGGACAACCGTCCTTCACCTCATATGCTCGACCACTGGTGTCAACTGCATGCACCAAATCATTATCCTGAAAGTAACTTTCTTCATTAAAAAATGGCTCACAACTTGAACTATGCTTCCATTCTCCAGAAAAAACATCACAAAAATTAGTCCGATTAATTACTCTCTTCCACTTACATTTTGATTTGAAAACATTGATTACCTTATCTAGTGTACGAATTCTATTGATTACTAAACCATATAATTTATTTTTCACTTTAAATGCCTGATCCACAATCTTCACTATGCTTTTTTTTCTTGTAAAAAGCACTCTTCTTTTGATACATCTTTACATTTTTTAATAAATTTAATACAATTCTGTTATACACTCTGTTAGACACAGGCACAGAGTACCCTTTAAGCTTAGAGATGCAAACTGTGAGCAAACACAGGTGAGATTATTGAAAAATGTGAAAATATAATTCCTTATTTCAAACAGACACTCAGTATGATCCTTGTAAAAAAAAATAAAGTCATACATTTTACCAAATGACACACACAAAGAGAGAGAGATGGGGCAGACACAGAGTGAGATGACACACAGGCACAGAGTGAGGTGAGACACAGGCACAGAGTACCCTTTAAGCTTAGAGATGCAAACTGTTATCAGACACAGGTGACATTATTGAAAAATGTGAAAATATAGGGCCAGATGTAGGAGCCCAAATACCGGTCGGTAACGGCCGATTTCGTCCGTTACCGACCGGTATTTAGGATTTGGCATGTAGGGGGCATCTCATTGACAGAATTGGTAAATTTACCGATTCGGTAAATATACAGAATTGGTAAAATACCGAATCGGTAAATTTACTGATTCTGTAGATGAGATGTAGGTGGCACTTCACAGAGTGCCACAGGCCCTTAAGAGTTGGTATTTTACCACACAATCCTATTGTGTGGTAAAATACCGAATACAGGTGTGCATGCACATCTGTGCATGCACACCTGTGCAATGTGACACACAGACATGCCCTTAGGGCATGTATGTGTGCCACATGTTACACGTGCCTGTATTTGGGGTGCTAGAGGGTGTCAAAGTGACACCCCCAGCACCCTTGCAGGATTCGGTATTTACCGATTCGGTAAATACCGAATCGGTATTGCCCATTCATTCCTATGGGCTTCAAGGCCCATAGGAATCAATGGGCAATACCGAATCGGTATTTACCGAATCGGTAAATACTGATTTTTACAGATTCAGTAATTCAAATAAGGAATTTACCTACATCTCCCTCCTTCTAATTTACCGATTCATAAATACTGAATCGGTAAAATTCGGTATTTATGAGTCGGTAATTTGAAGTTACATACATCTAGCCCATAATTCCTTATTTCACACAGACACTCAGTGTGATCCTTGTCAAAAAAATATAAAGCCATACATTTTACCAAATGACACACACAAAGAGAGAGATGGGGCAGACACAGAGTGAGATGACACACAGGCACAAAGTGAGGTGAGACACAGGCACAGAGTACCCTTTAAGCTAAGAGATGCAAACTGTGAGCAGACACAGGTGACATTATTGAAAAATTTGAAAATATAATTCCTTATTTCACGCAGACACTCAGTGTGATCCTTGTCAAAAATGAGTGAGAAGAGACACAGTCACAGAGTGAGATGAGACACAGGCACTGAGTGAGGTGAGACACAGGCACAGAGTAACCTTTAAGCTTAGAGATGCAAACTGTGAGCAGACACAGGTGACATTATTGAAAAATGTGAAAATATAATTCCTTATTTCACACAGACCCTCAGTGTGATCCTTGTCAAAAAAGTTAAAGCCATACATTTTTCCCAAAATACATTTCCAATATGCACCATTACATTTTTTACCAGCATTACAAAAAAATGACAGACAATCCAAGAATAAAGAAGCCCAATATGCTTCTTAATCTTCCCCAGCACTCTATCTATATTAAATGAATCATAACTCACCTTTAAAAATGCTTTTGAAGATTGAACAGTGTCAGTCACACACACCAGATTTTCTTAAGCAGAATCTCTGAAATGCACCTCAGACACTGCAACCACAAATGGCCCTGATTCCCTGTAATTCTTCACACATATCCCTGGACTTAACCAATGAAAATTCTTCCCACACTATTTCAAAACCAAACTGACATTTTAATTGGTTCTACATTTCAACACTTTCAAACTCACATAATATACACCCATCCCCCCAGTGCTCATTCAGCCTGTTACCATGGTAACTCCCACCTAACTGAGCACACAGGTAAAAAGTTCATCATACTATGTTGCAAATGAACTCAGCAAGGGTGTTTGAACTCTCAATATACTAGCTAATCATATGCAATGTTTCTTTCAATGACTTTTTCTCAACCATTAGAATTACTTCTTTCAAAAAACACAAGCATGCACCCTAATTTTCAGTGGAGAATTTTAAGAAACCACCAATCATTTCTTGTTTTTCAAGTGCACTGAATCTCAACCACTTTTTTTCATAACTCCTACTTTCATTTCCACAACTCATCTGAATACAACCACATCTACCTTGAAGATGCCTAAAGTCTGGATTGTGGGTCATAGCTTTGTTCATTGGAGTGAAAAATATGCAGCAAACAGAGGTATTCACAACCTTGATTCACCAAATGTTGATATTATGTGGATTGGCCAGAGAGGATTGAGATGTCACCAATTGATACCATTGGCAAAACCCTTTATGCATCTACCACACCCTGACCTCATAATTGTGCACTGTGGTGGAAATGACCCGGGCACTTTGACTGGGGTAGGTCTGGAAATGCTTTAAAGGACATCTTTGGGCAATTGATGTCACTTTTTCCAAAACCTGCCTTAGTATATTCTAATATATGCCAAAGGCAAAAACGGAACTGCTACAACCAATTTCGTCCACAGATTGAGAAAGCAAGGAAACATGTGAATAAATCTGTTTGTGCTTTCCTCAGAGACTATGGTATGGGTTCCATATACCACAACAACTTGCGTTACAACATGCAAGGCATCTATAGGAGAGATTGTGTACATTTTACAGATGAGGGGAATAGAGTCTTCCTCTTGAATTTTAGACTCTGCATCGGTACCTACTTGTATGTTCAAAAAACACCCACATAACACAACAGCTCTTTTCAGAGCTACCCTACCTCTAAGTACTCTAAATTATTGTTTTTGCTCTCATTTTTTACACTGTTTTTCCCCGTGGTGCGCTCAGGGTACGCGTACCGGGAAGCGTACATGGGAACGCAGCAAGCGCATACCCCGTGAAAATTTTAAAAAAAAATAGTTTTTTTGCCCTTCAGGGCCCTTCTAGGCCCCCCTCAGAAAACCTAGGGGGTCAGGGGGTATCTACCCCGCCCCTTTTAATTATTTCCCACGTTATTTTTTCACCTCTTGTGTCTCGATTCTACCGAGACACAAGATGGCGGACTCTCCGGACTGTTTAGAATGTTGACAGACACCCGAGAGCCAATCAGCTTTTCACTCGCACACTCCCATGGCGCGCCAGGTGCGCTCCCCGGTACACGTACCGGTAAGCGCTGGAAGCGCGCATATAGATATATATATGTGTTTTTGAAGTTACTTTTCGTAAAAACCACTGGAGTAATTTTCACCAAATATAGAAAAGGCACTTCTGCGTACCAGTCCCTACAATTTTGCAAAGTTTGGTGTAATTCCGTTCAGCGGTTCGGGCTGTAGCCTTGTCTATTCGTCCTATGGAAATTAACCTTTTTTCTCGGCCCGCATGACAAATCCCCCCGAAACTTCCAGGGAAGGAGCGGAGCGGAGCTGGCCTAAATTTTGGAAAATTACACGCAAATTGCTCAACCGGCACCAAAGTTATTCCCAATAGAATGTTGCGGATTTCCTATGGTAGCTAGGTCCTAACTATAACTACCTACTGGCGACCGCCAGTAGGTAATATATATATATATATATATATATATATATATATATATATATATATATATATATATATTACCTACTGGCGGTCGCCAGTAGGTATATATAGTTAGGATTTTTTCTCTATGGGTTTTTTGAAAATTCTATGTCTAATAACTTTGGCGTTTGTGGACGGAATTGGCTGAAATTTTCAGGAAAATGGCACATTTTGTTTCTGAGCAGCCCCTAAAAATTTTGGGGGGGTTCGTCAAGGGGGGGCCGAGAAAAAAGGGGGGTCCCAAAACGCGTTTTTCCCATGTTAATTTCCATAGGGCGGTTGGCCTCACTTTTAGCCCGAACGGCTGAATGGATTTGCACGAAACTTGGCAAAATTGTAGGGACTGGTAGCCCGATGTGCCTTTTGTAGGTCTCAATATATGTGCTTCAGTGGATTTTGAGAAATTAATGTTCAAAAAAAGATATATATCTGTAGCAGCGGACTGGGCAGCGCTCCGCTACGCGTACTTTTCGCGCAACGGAGCTTTGTGAAGCGAAGCTGATTGGTTCTCCGGCGTCTGTCAACATTCCAAACAGTCCGTAGCGGCCGCCATCTTGTCTCTCGGTAGGATCGAGAGACAAGAGGAGGCCAAAGCGAAGGGGCAAATGACCATAAGGGGGCATAGTACATTGTCGCTCACCCCCTAGGTTTGATGTGGAAGTTTTAAAAGGGCCCCGCGGGGCAAAAAAAAATAAACATAATAATAATCGAACAGCTGAATGGATTTGCACGAAACTTGGCAAAATTGTAGGGACTGGTAGCCCGATGTGCCTTTGCTAGATCTCAATATATGTGCTCCAGTGGATTTTGAGAAATTAACGTTCAAAAAAAGGTATATATCTGTAACAGCGCACCGCTTCGCGTACTTTTCGCGTTACGGAGCTTTGCGAAGCGAAGCTGATTGGCTCTCCGGTGTCTGTAAACATTCCAAACAGTCCGTAGCGGCCGCCATCTTGTCTCTCGGTAGGATCGAACAGCTGAATGGATTTGCACGAAACTTGGCAAAATTGTAGGGACTGGTAGCCCGATGTGCCTTTGCTAGGTCTCAATATATGTGCCTCAGTGCATTTTGAGAAATTAACGTTCAGAAACAAGATATATATCTGTAACAGCGCTCCGCTTCGCGGAGATAAAATTATATGTGTATTACCTAGCTGTTGATAACACCAGTTAGCGACGGCTAGTAGAAGATAGCGACCATCTTGGGCCCCACTTTGCATGTGAGTGATATTTATCACTAATGACATGCAAAGTGGGCATGCCAAGATGTTAGCGACTGGAAACAGTCGCTAACATCGCTATCTCCTATTATCAACTTTTGGAAATATTCGAGATAAGGGCGAATATCTCCAAAAGCTACCACCTGCCCTGAGCAGTTCTTAGCCATGTTATCCAATGGGAGGTGGATAACATGGCTAAGAGCATTAGCTCGGTAATGCATGAATATTGCTGAGTTTTCAGCGATATTAATGCATTGCGGTCGTTTTTTATCGTATTTCCGATAAACCTTGATAATAGCAAGGTTTATCTGCGATAATTTCTGACGGTAAAAAAATCGTTGCTAAGCATCGTTAGGGATAAATATCGCTTAACTTTGGTAATATGCCCCAACGTCTGTTAACGTTCGATTCGAAGGAAATCAGGAAGTGTTGAAAAACATTGTCTGCGCCATCTTGTCTTTTTTCAAATGCCACACTTTTGTCGTGCACGGCAGCCATTTTAGATGCCTTGACCAGACCCACTCTGTGCACGCTGTCGATCCTTAGCATGGCTCCCCACCCTCGCAAGCATCTCCCCCAGGCAGTGGTCACCCCCGCTCTCTGTCTTATGCATGGGTAATAAACCTCCCCCATCTGCGCTGCTGTTCCCTGAGAATCACACCCTGTGCCCGCCCGACACCTCCCTTTCGCCCTATTCACTACCGCACCCTCTGACACTCCTTTTCCTCTGTGTCCGATTGTCCAGGCCGGTCCTAGGCTATCAGCTAGCCCTGCAGATGTAGTTTATGGCCACAGCTGTAAAGAATCACCCCTCTTCAAAGGAGTTATAGTAGATCAAGGCCCACACTCGATGAGATCCGTCACAGCAGAAGCGTTGCTATTATCTGAAAACCATCCTGTATTGTGATTGGGGAGGGGACCGAGCCTGAAGCGGAAGATTCCAGGGATGACTGTTTGTACATCAAAGTTTTTACAATTATGTGTCACATTAAAAATATATAGCACTCCGACAAAGTAGTAAGATTATAAAACTTTAATAATTTATAAATATATACAAGAAAACAAAAATAGTAATAACATATAAACATTTTTAGGGAAAAACAACGAAGTAGCGGTCGGCTGTGCGAATAGTCCCAACGCAGCACAACGTCCAGATTTCCGGCGTGGGGCGTCGCGGGGGGTGGGTCATCAGTAGCAAACTGTTGTGCGAATAGTTCCAAGGCAGCAGAACGCGCCGAAATCTAGATGACACGAAAGTGATGTCTAGTAAGTTGCCACCCAGCAAATAACGGCATGGGGCGTCGCGGGGGGTGGGTCATCAGTAGCAAACTGTTGCGCGAATAGTTCCAAGGCAGCAGAACGATGGCACCAAGGTGATGTCCAGTAAGTTGCCGCACTGGTTTTGGTATCCTACAATGCTGCTCCGAATAACGGCGTGGAGCGCCCCGGGGGAGGCGGCGTGAACGGGCCTCTCCAGGTGGAGTGTCATCTGTTGTAGTGGGGCGCCCCTTTACCGTTTCAGTTGCCATTCCGTCCGTTTTTGGTCCACTGTGTCAAAAGCCGCAATTCAGCTGAGTTGCGCCCACTCTTGCGGTGCAGCGATAGGCGGCTGTCACAGGACTCTCAAAATGGCGGCAGGCTGTTTCCTTTTTGGGCCTGGTCCACTGAAATGGCCCTGGGACACCTTGGAAATCGGACGCTTGTCTGCTAGGTCTTGGACCCCATTCTCGAAAGCGTCCCCTCCGCCTTGAGAATTCATCAAAAGTTTTGGGGGCTCCGACTCCTGCAGGCTTCTGGTGGGGAGCGGCTGCCATGATTGCTCGCGGAATGACCACGACGGAGCTACGAGATGGTGGTGCTCTCATGCTGACGCCAGTTTCAGTCTGAAACATCCAGAAACAAGGTGGGGCTTTCATCGTTTGGGAAAAAAAAAAAGTTTTCATCCTATGAAAAGTGTTGTTTTTAGGTCACATGATCATGCCTTCCATCATTAGGAAACCAAAAGTAAAATGAACCAATGAAAAGTTTTATAAACAAGTCACATGACCTGTTATGCGGCATAGGGTATAAAATGCGGAGAAAATACGTTGGCACGTGAGGCGGCGTCAGTAGCGGACCGATGTGCGAATAGGCCGAAGGCAACACAACGCGCCAAGATCCGGATGGCACCGAGGTGGTGTCCAGCAAGTTGCAGCACTGGTGTGGCCATCCTACAATGCTGAAAGTCAGCGTGGGGCGCCCCGTTGGCCTGTGAGTTTGCGTCAGTAGCGGACCGATGTGCGAATAGGCCGAAGGCAGCACAACGCGCCAAGATCCGGATGGCACCGAGGTGGTGTCTAGTAAGTTGCCGCACTGGTGTGGCCATCCAACAATGCTGAAAGTCGGCGTGGGGCGCCCCGTTGGCCTGTGAGTTTGCGTCAGTAGCGGACCGATGTGCGAATAGGCCGAAGGCAGCACAACGCGCCAAGATCCGGATGGCACCGAGGTGGTGTCTAGTAAGTTGCCGCACTGGTGTGGCCATCCTACAATGCTGAAAGTCGGCGTGGGGCGCCCCGTTGGCCTGTGAGATGGCGTCAGTAGCGGACCGATGTGTGAATGGGGCCGAAGGCAGCGCAACAATATTTTCTACTATATTTCCGGAGTAGAAGACACCACAAGGCGCTGAGATGCCAAGATCCGGATGGCACCGAGGTGGTGTCTAGCAAGTTGTGGCACTGGTGTGGCCATCGTACAATGGTAAAAGTCGGCGTGGGGCGCCCTGTTGGCCTGTGAGATGGTGTCAGTAGCGGACTGATGTGTGAATGGGGCCAAAGGCAGCGCAACAATATTTTCTACTATATTTTCGGAGTAGAAGACACCACAAGGCGCTGAGATGCCAAGATCCGGATGGCACCGAGGTGATGTGTAAGTTGCGGACCGATGTGCGAATGGGGCCAAAGGCAGCTCAACAAAATTTTCTGAAGAGAATACACCACAAGGCGCTGAGATGCCAAGATCCGGATGGCACCGAGGTGATGTCTAAGTTGCGGACCGATGTGCGAATGGGGCCAAAGGTAGCGTAACAAGATTTTCTGTATGGAAGATACCACTAGGCGTTGAGATGCCAAGATTCGGATGGCACCGAGGTGATGTCTAGCAAGTTGTGCCACTGGTGTGGCCATCGTACAATGGTAAAAGTCGGCGTGGGGCGCCCTATTGGCCTGTGAGATGGTGTCAGTAGCGGACTGATGTGCGAATGGGGCCAAAGGCAGCGCAACAATATTTTCTGACTGACACCACAAGGCGCTGAGATGCCAAGATCCGGATGGCATCGAGGTGATGTCTAAGTTGCGGACTGATGTGCGAATGGGGCCAAAGGCAGCGTAACAATATTTTCTGTATGGAAGATACCACTAGGCGTTGAGATGCCAAGATTCGGATGGCACCGAGGTGATGTCTAGCAAGTTGGTGTGGTCATCCTACAATGCTGAAACTCGGCGTGGGTCACCCCATTAGCCTGTGAGATGGCGTCAGTAGCGGACCGATGTGCGAATAGGCCGAAGGCAGCACAACGCGCCAAGATCCGGATGTCACCTGGTGGTTTCATAGTTGAGAGGCACTTCATCTGCAGTGGGGCGCCGAGATCCGGATGGCACCGAGGTGATGTCTAGCAAGTTGCTGTACTTGTGTGGTCATCCTACAATGCTGAAACTCGGCGTGGGTCGCCCCATTAGCCTGTGAGATAGCTGTTCTTTGGATTTGGGCCTGGTCCACTAAAATGGCCCTGGGACACCTAAGAACTCGAACGCTCGATTTTTTTTTCCTTTCCTGTACATGCAAAAAAAGGTAAATGCCCGGTATGTTACACGCTTCATCTGCCACGATGAACTCTCCAGAGGAACCGAAAAAATATATAGTTGTGGTAACTATACCATGCATCGTCATATGGAGAGGTGGCACCAATTAATTATAGTGCTGCATAAAAGAGAGATTTGGAGGAGAACCCCTGACCTGCTAGTACATTCATTAAAGAAGTGGCACTGAGAGCTTCAGAGGCAAGGGAAACGGTCCCAAATATTTAGAAGAACTTTGGAAAGATTAAAATGACATGTTTAGATTGTGGTAAATTAATTTCATGTGGGCAGATGAGTGTTACTCTAATAAATACAGCATATGAACATCATCATAGTCGATGGTTGGTAGAGACATTTTGACTATATCCTGGACCTGCCCGTCCTCGCCCAAAATGGCGCCGGAATAAATGGGACTCGTAACTCCTTGTTGTGTACTGGTTGCACAACCTTGATATCACGAGATACGTATGCAGTTTTGAAGCACATGGCGGGCGGGGACGAGAATTGATTGAATATTTCGACATCCCTATTGATATTAAGTTCTGATGTGTTATTGATTACTGTACTGTTGAAAATTCGAATTAACGTCACCCATGGTACTTGCCCGCAAATGTATATCTAGATAATTTTATTGTAACTGGCCCTGTCGTATTTTAATTATAAAATGTACGTCCACCGATTCCGTAGCTGTTAGACACCTTAGTTTTTGCAACCTAATGGCCCGCCCGTTACGTTCCTCTACAGTGTAAATGTCTATTCATCATATACGATTACAGTTTGCTCCGTGGCAGGCCCACGTGGTTATAGGCTCGTATTTGTATAATGAAATTTTCACAATAAAGGTTTTTAAAAGAAAACATGGTAGTAGTGTATACATTGGTAAAGTTTTTAATAATAGTCACTGTTTTAGAATCAGTAAAAGGCAAGTGAAATAAAGCAGACCAATTACATGAAGGGTAAAAGGTATAATACGAAGGAACGCAGTAAAGATAAATGGTCAAGGGCTGTTGTGTTTTCTATTCCTGCAACATAAAGTGATCGATAAGAATCTCATATTCAGGCGTATCGGCGACTAAGACAGCAGGTCGACCCTCTTTTGCTCAACGGCTCCGTCATGGGACGAAGAAACGCTCTTTTTCTCGAAAAAAGAATATATTTTACTTGCAGGACAGTTGTAAAATTTCCGGGAAAGTACATTAGCCTGGAACATTATAACATATATTTAAGAGAAAATAATGTTCGGAAGTAATTAAAAGCGTAATTTTTAGGTGATATGACCAAGGCTTTCATCATTAGAATAAGAAAAGTAAAATGAACCAATGAAAAGTTTTATTAACAAGTCACATGACTTGTTATGCTTACGTTACGCGCTGCGCGCCCCGGATGACTTCCGGATGCGCTAACGCGGCGCGTCATATGACGCATTACGCGACAACGCAGGTCCAGAATATAGTCAAAATGTCTCCACCAACCAGCGGTCGAAACACAACCCCTTTCAGCAGGCTAAATAGTTCTGTTAAATGACAACAGAAGGGACAGGCAACAAGAACCATCAGTCAAAGAGGGGAGGGCTAGTTCTTCTCTACCGGGTTACATTGGGGCGCTACCGGAACTGATCGAATTGGTAGTCTACAGTGTTTCTGGATGTTTCAGACCGAAGCTGGGGTTAGCATGAGAGCAGCACCATTTCGTAGCTCCGTTGTGGCCATTCCGCAACCAATCATGGCAGCCGCTCTTTATCGTTATTTTGGGCGGGGTGGGTGGCGGAGCCGAGCTGTTTTGCAGCCATCATTGTGTGGAGTTCAGTTCATCTCACTAGTTTTGTATTTGTCATGAGGGGTTGTTCCTAATGTTTCTATTTTAGCGAGGTCAAAAAGAGATCCCATTAGTGGCCTACTGATTTTGCTCGATTCCTTTTCTTTTTTTTTACACGATTTTTCGTTATCTGCAAAGACTAAACAGAGTATTGCGACTCTGTGTTTGTTTGTAAATAGAGAATGAACCAAAGAGAACTAATTCTAAAACAGTAAATACTTGGATAACAATCAATCAAATGGAGAGAGAAGCAGGCACGACGGATTACAACGGGGGCAAAGGCCTGCGTTAACTACCTTTCACTATCTGCAAAGAGAGAGTACTCCTAATAGAAATGAGGGGGGGGGCACCATTCAAAGCAGATCAGTGTGCATAAACACGAAAATGTTTTCACTTACCACGTACTTGACATTCGACAGCTTATGATATTTGCTATTAAAAAACCATTGAAATTCACTTAAAAAACCATAGGTTATAGACCATATATAGTTAGGAATTAGCATTTACAAAACCTTGAAAATTCACTGAAAAAACCATAGGTTATAGACCATATATAGTTAGGAATTAGCATTTAAAAAACCTTATTTTACTCACACAAAACCATTGAAATTCCATATATAGTTAGTTGCACTAACTATATATTGCGCACCCGCAATCCACTGCTGATCATGTCACATATTACATCATTCATGACATGGTCAGTGACATCACTGATGACATCACTGATGGCATCTCAAATGACATCACTGATGACATCTCACTTGACATCAATGATCACATCACTGATGATATCATTCATGTGATAATACAATGCATCTCCTCACACTCTAATATAACCTCCGTTACACCCAGTGTTAAATAGAGAGTATCATTTTTGAAACCATTGACACACCAATACTAGTTACTACATACGCACTCACTGATTCCTATGTCTACACACACATTCACTCATACAATCATTCATACATACAATCACTCATCTTTACAACACTATCATATGCACTCATACACCTATACAGACACTCAGACTCTGCCACTCATCCATGGAGTTACTCACACACCTAGTCAGTCCTGAAAAGAATCAATCACACTTCCATTTTCTCATCTATACAGTTAAACACAGAACACCTTACATTTTTGAAACATATACTAACACATAGTTACTCTCTTATAGAATCACTGATACAAGTACACATTGATCTGCACAGAGTCACACACCTCCCAGCCAGCCATACACACACTCAGTCTCCCATACAAATACTTGTGCAACCAATCAATAACCCATATAGCTACTTATATAGCTACTGATTAACACGTGCAGCAGCTTGCACAACAACAGACATACTGATGCACACTTTTAGACAGTTTAGTCACTAACCCGTGCATTCAGTAAGACGCATTTAATCACTCACTCATACAGTCAATCACGCACCTACTAAAACCTTTATTCAGACACTTATACATCCACTCATTCTTCAATATGTAAAACATATTTAAACTTTACAGAAACACATAATCACTGGATGTTGTCATCAGTGATGTCATCAGTGATGTCACTGACCATGTCATGAATGATGTAATATGTGACATGATCAGCAGTGGATTGCGGGTGCGCAATATATAGTTAGTGCAACTAACTATATATGGAATTTCAATGGTTTTGTGTGAGTAAAATAAGGTTTTTTAAATGCTAATTCCTAACTATATATGGTCTATAACCTATGGTTTTTTCAGTGAATATATATATATATATATATATATATATATATATATATATATATATATTCACTGAAAAAACCATAGGTTATAGACCATATATAGTTAGGAATTAGCATTTAAAAAACCTTATTTTACTCACACAAAACCATTGAAATTCCATATATAGTTAGTTGCACTAACTATATATCGCGCACCTGCAATCCACTGCTGATGATGTCACATATTACATCATTCATGACATGGTCAGTGACATCACTGATGACATCACTGATGACATCTCAAATGACATCACTGATGACATCACTGATGACATCTCATTTGACATCAATGACCACATCACTGATGATATCATTCATGTGACAATACAATGCATCTCCTCACATTTTAATATAACCTCTGTTTCACCCAGTGTTAAATACAGAATATCATTTTTGAAACCATTGACACACCAATACTAGTTACTACATACGCACTCACTGATTCCTACGTCTACACACACCTTCACTCATTCACCCATACTATCATTCATACATACAATCACTCATCTTTACAACACTATCATATGCACTCATACACCTATACAGACACTCACAGTCTGCCACTCATCCATGGAGTTACTCACACACCTAGTCAGTCCTGTAAAGAATCAATGACACTTCCATTTTCTTGTCTATACAGTTAAACATAGAGCACCTTACATTTTCAAACATATACTAACACATACTTACCTTGTTATACAATCATTGATACAAGTACACATTGATCTGCACAGAGTCACACACCTCCCAGCCAGCCACACACACACTCAGTCTCCCATACAAATACTTGGACAATCAATCAGTAACCCATATAGTTAATCATATAGCTACTGATCAAAACATGCAGCAGTTTACAGAACAACAGACATAATGATGCACAAATTAAGACACTTTAGTCACTAACCCATGCACTCAGTGAGACACATTTAATCACTCACTCATGCATTCAGTCATGCACCTACTAAATCCTTTGTCCAGACACTTATACTTCCACTCATTCTTCAATATGTAAGACACATTTTAACTTTACAGAAACATACAGTCACTGGATGTTGTCATCAGTGATGTCATCAGTGATGTCATTTGAGATGTCATCAGTGATGTCATCAGTGATGTCACTGACCATGTCATGAATGATGTAATATGTGACATCATCAGCAGTGGATTGCAGGTGCGCGATATATAGTTAGTGCAACTAACTATATATGGAATTTCAATGGTTTTGTGTGAGTAAAATAAGGTTTTTTAAATGCTAATTCCTAACTATATATGGTCTATAACCTATGGTTTTTTCAGTGAATTTTCAAGGTTTTGTAAATGCTAATTCCTAACTATATATGGTCTATAACCTATGGTTTTTTCAGTGAATTTCAATGGTTTTTTAATAGCAAATATCATAAGCTGTCGAATGTCAAGTACGTGGTAAGTGAAAACATTTTCGTGTTTATGCACACTGATCTGCTTTGAATGGTGCCCCCCCCCCTCATTTCTATTAGGAGTACTCTCTCTTTGCAGATAGTGAAAGGTAGTTAACGCAGGTCTTTGCCCCCATTGTAATCCGTCGTGCCTGCTTCTCTCTCCATTTGATTCATTGTTATCCAAGTATTTACTGTTTTAGAATTAGTTCTCTTTGGTTCATTCTCTATTTACAAACAAACACAGAGTCGCAATACTCTGTTTAGTCTTTGCAGATAACGAAAAATCGTGTAAAAAAAAAGAAAAGGAATCGAGCAAAATCAGTAGGCCACTAATGGGATCTCTTTTTGACCTCGCTAAAATAGAAACATTAGGAACAACCCCTCATGACAAATACAAAACTAGTGAGATGAACTGAACTCCACACAATGATGGCTGCAAAACAGCTCTGCTCCGCCACCCACCCCGCCCAAAATAACGATAAAGAACGGCTGCCATGATTGGTTGCGGAATGACCACGACGGAGCTACGAAATGGTGCTGCTCTCATGCTAACCCCAGCTTCAGTCTGAAACATCCAGAAACACTGTAGACTACCAATTCGATCAGTTCCGGTAGCGCCCCAATGTAACCCGGTAGAGAAGAACTAGCCCTCCCCTCTTTGACTGATGGTTCTTGTTGCCTGTCCCTTCTGTTGTCATTTAACAGAACTATTTAGCCTGCTGAAAGGGGTTGTGTTCCGACCGCTGGTTGGTGGAGACATTTTGACTATATTCTGTACCTGCGTTGTCGCGTAATGCGTCATATGATGCGCCGCGTTAGCGCATCCGGAAGTCATCCGGGGCGCGCAGCGCGTAACGTAGGCATAACAAGTCATGTGACTTGTTAATAAAACTTTTCATTGGTTCATTTTACTTTTCTTATTGTAATGATGAAAGGCTTGGTCATATGACCTAAAAATTACGCTTTTCATTACTTCCGAACATTATTTTTTCTTAAATATATGTTATAATGTTCCAGGCTAATGTACTTTCCCGGAAATTTTACAACTGTCCTGCAAGTAAAATATATTCTTTTTTCGAGAAAAAGAGCGTTTCTTCGTCCCATGACGGAGCCGTTGAGCAAAAGAGGGTCGACCTGCTGTCTTAGTCGCCGATACGCCTGAATATGAGATTCTTATCGATCACTTTATGTTGCAGGAATAGAAAACACAACAGCCCTTGACCATTTATCTTTACTGCGTTCCTTCGTATTATACCTTTTACCCTTCATGTAATTGGTCTGCTTTATTTCACTTGCCTTTTAATGATTCTAAAACAGTGACTATTATTAAAAACTTTACCAATGTATATACTACTACCATGTTTTCTTTTAAAAACCTTTATTGTGAAAATTTCATTATACAAATACGAGCCTATAACCACGTGGGCCGGCCACGGAGCAAACTGTAATCGTATATGATGAATAGACATTTACACTGTAGAGGAACGTAACGGGCGGGCCATTAGGTTGCAAGAACTAAGGTGTCTAACAGTTACGGAATCGGTGGACGTACATTTTATAATTAAAATACGACAGGGCCAGTTACAATAAAATTATCTAGATATACATTTGCGGGCAAGTACCATGGGTGACGTTAATTCGAACTTTCAACAGTACAGTAATCAATAACACATCAGAACTTAATATCAATAGGGATGTCGAAATATTCAATCAATTCTCGTCCCCGCCCGCCATGTGCTTCAAAACTGCATACGTATCTCGTGATTTCAAGGTTCTGCAACCAGTACACAACAAGGAGTTACGAGTCCCATTTATTCTGGCGCCATTTTGGGCGAGGACGGGCAGGTCCAGGATATAGTCAAAATGTCTCTACCAACCATCGACTATGATGATGTTCATATGCTGTATTTATTAGAGTAACACTCAGATGTCCACATGAAATAAATTTGCCACAATCTAAACATGTCATTTTAATCTTTCCAAAGTTCTTCTAAATATTTGGGACCGTTTCCCTTGCCTCTGAAGCTCTCAGTGCCACTTCTTTGATGAATGTACTAGCAGGTCAGGGGTTCTCCTCCAAATCTCTCTTTTATGCAGCACTATAATTAATTGGTGCCACCTCTCCATATGACGATGCATGGTATAGTTACCACAACTATATTTTTTTTCGGTTCCTCTAGAGAGTTCATCGTGGCAGATGAAGCGTGTAACGTACCGGGCATTTACCTTTTTTTGCATGTACAGGAAAGGAAAAAAAAATCGAGCGTCCGAGTTCTAAGGTGTCCCAGGGCCATTTTAGTGGACCAGGCCCAAATCCAAAGAACAGGCCGCCATTTTGAGAGTCCTGTTGCAGCCGCCTGTCGCTGTAGCATCAAGAGCAGCCGAAACTCAGCTGTATGGCAACTGAAACGGTAAAGGGGCGCCCCACTACAGCAGACGAGCCAGGCCCAAATCCAAAGAACTGCTATCTCACAGGCTAATGGGGCGACCCACGCCGAGTTTCAGCATTGTAGGATGACCACACAAGTACAGCAACTTGCTAGACATCACCTCGGTGCCATCCGGATCTCGGCGCCCCACTGCAGATGAAGTGCCTCTCAACTATGAAACCACCACGGTGACATCCGGATCTTGGCGCGTTGTGCTGCCTTCGGCCTATTCGCACATCGGTCCGCTACTGACGCCATCTCACAGGCTAATGGGGCGACCCACGCCGAGTTTCAGCATTGTAGGATGACCACACCAGTACAGCAACTTGCTAGACATCACCTCGGTGCCATCCGGATCTCGGCGCCCCACTGCAGATGAAGTGCCTCTCAACTATGAAACCACCACGGTGACATCCGGATCTTGGCGCGTTGTGCTGCCTTCGGCCTATTCGCACATCGGTCCGCTACTGACGCCATCTCACAGGCTAATGGGGCGACCCACGCCGAGTTTCAGCATTGTAGGATGACCACACCAGTACAGCAACTTGCTAGACATCACCTCGGTGCCATCCGGATCTCGGCGCCCCACTGCAGATGAAGTGCCTCTCAACTATGAAACCACCACGGTGACATCCGGATCTTGGCGCGTTGTGCTGCCTTCGGCCTATTCGCACATCGGTCCGCTACTGACGCCATCTCACAGGCTAATGGGGTGACCCACGCCGAGTTTCAGCATTGTAGGATGACCACACCAACTTGCTAGACATCACCTCGGTGCCATCCGAATCTTGGCATCTCAACGCCTAGTGGTATCTTCCATACAAAAAATATTGTTACGCTGCCTTTGGCCCCATTCGCACATCAGTCCGCAACTTAGACATCACCTCGGTGCCATCCGGATCTTGGCATCTCAGCGCCTTGTGGTGTCAGTCAGAAAATATTGTTGTGCTGCCTTCGGCCTATTCGCACATCGGTCCGCTACTGACGCCATCTCACAGGCCAACGGGGCGCCCCACGCCGACTTTCAGCATTGTAGGATGGCCACACCAGTGCGGCAACTTGCTACACACCACCTCGGTGCCATCCGGATCTTGGCATCTCAGCGCCTTGTGGTCTCTTCTACACCGGAAATATAGTAGAAAATATTGTTGCGCTGCCTTTGGCCCCATTCACACATCAGTCCGCTACTGACACCATCTCACAGGCCAACGGGGCGCCCCACGCCGACTTTCAACATTGTAGGATGGCCACAGAAGTGCGACAACTTACTAGACACCACCTCGGTGCCATCCGGATCTTGGCGCGTTGTGCTGTCTTCGGCCTATTCGCACATCGGTCCGCTACTGACGCAAACTCACAGGCCAACGGGGCGCCCCACGCCGACTTTCAGCATTGTAGGATGGCCACACCAGTGCGGCAACTTCCTACACACCACCTCGGTGCCATCCGGATCTTGGCGCGTAGTGAAGCTGCAGCAGCTGCAAATAAGCTTCAGACAGTGTTACAACCGCTGCTCAGAACTCTCAACTATGACACCACCTCGATGCCATCCGGATCTTGGCGCGTTGTATTGCCTTCGGCCTATTCGCACATCGGTCCGCTACTGACGCCGCCTCACGTGCCAACGTATTTTCTCCGCATTTTATACCCTATGCCGCATAACAGGTCATGTGACTTGTTTATAAAACTTTTCATTGGTTCATTTTACTTTTGGTTTCCTAATGATGGAAGGCTTGATCATATGACCTAAAAACAACACTTTTCATTGGATGAAAACTTTTTTTTTCCCCCCAAACGATGAAAGCCCCACCTTGTTTCTGGATGTTTCAGACTGAAGCTGGCGTCACCATGAGAGCACCACCATCTCGTAGCTCCGTCGTGGTCATTCCGCGAGCAATCATGGCAGCCGCTCCCCACCAGAAGCCTGCAGGAGTCGGGGCCCCCAAAACTTTTGATGAATTCTCAAGGCGGAGGGGACGCTTTCGAGAATGGGGTCCAAGACCTAGCAGACAAGCGTCCGATTTCCAAGGTGTCCCAGGGCCATTTCAGTGGACCAGGCCCAAAAAGGAAAGAGCCTGCCGCCATTTTGAGAGTCCTGTGACAGCCGCCTATCGCTGCACCGCAAGAGTGGGCGCAACTCAGCTGAATGGCGGATTTTGACACAGTGGACCAAAAGCGGACGGAATGGCAACTGAAACGGTAAAGGGGCGCCCCACTACAACAGACGAGACTCCACCTGGAGAGGCCCGTTCACGCCGCCTCCCCCGGGGCGCTCCACGCCGTTATTCGGAGCAGCATTGTAGGATACCAAAACCAGTGCGGCAACTTACTGGACATCACCTTGGTGCCATCGTTCTGCTGCCTTGGAACTATTCGCACAACAGTTTGCTACTGATGACCCACCCCCCGCGACGCCCCACGCCGTTATTTGCTGGGTGGCAACTTACTAGACATCACTTTTGTGTCATCTAGATTTCGGCGCGTTCTGCTGCCTTGGAACTATTCGCACAACAGTTTGCTACTGATCACCCACCCCCCGCGACGCCCCACGCCGGAAATCTGGACGTTGTGCTGCGTTGGGACTATTCGCACAGCCGACCGCTACTTCGTTGTTTTTCTCTAAAAATGTTTATATGTTATTACTATTTTTGTTTTCTTGTATATATTTATAAATTATTAAAGTTTTATAATCTTACTACTTTGTCGGAGTGCTATATATTTTTAATGTGACACATAATTGTAAAAACTTTGATGTACAAAGAGTCATCCCTGGAATCTTCCGCTTCACGCTCGGTCCCCTCCCCAATCACAATACAGAATGGTTTTCAGATAATAGCAACGCTTCTGCTGTGACGGATCTCATCGAGTGTGGGCCTTGATCTACTATAACTCCTTTGAAGACGGGTGATTCTTTACAGCTGTGGCCATAAACTACATCTGCAGGGCTAGCTGATAGCCTAGGACCGGCCTGGACAATCGGACACAGAGGAAAAGGAGTGTCAGAGGGTGCGGTAGTGAATAGGGCGAAAGGGAGGTGTCGGGCGGGCACAGGGTGTGATTCTCAGGGAAGAACAGCGCAGATGGGGGGAGGTTTATTACCCATGCATAAAACAGAGAGCGGGGGTGACCACTGCCTGGGGGAGATGCTTGCGAGGGTGGGGAGCCATGCTAAGGATCGACAGCGTTCACAGAGTGGATCTGGTCAAGGCATCTAAAATGGCTGCCGTGCACGACAAAAGTGTGGCATTTGAAAAAAGACAAGATGGCGCACACAATGTTTTTCAACAATTCCTGATTTCCTTCGAATCGAACGTTAACAGACGTTGGGGCATATTACCAAAGTTAAGCGATATTTATCCCTAACGATGCATTGCAAAGATTTTTTTACCGTCAGAAATTATCGCAGATAAACCTTGCTATTATCAAGGTTTATCGCAAATACGATAAAAAACGAGCGCAACGCATTAATGTCGCTGAAAACTCCGCGATATTCATGCATTACCGAGCTAATGCTCTTAGCCATGTTATCCACCTCCCATTGGATAACATGGCTAAGAACTGCTCAGGGCAGCTGTTACTTTTTGGAGATATTCGCGCTTATCTCGAATATTTCCAAAAGTTGATAATAGGAGATAGCGATGTTAGCGACTGTTTCCAGTCGCTAACATCTTGGCATGCCCACTTTGCATGTCATTAGTGATAAATATCACTCACATGCAAAGTGGGACCCAAGATGGTCGCTATCTCCTACTAGCCGTCGCTAACTGGTGTTAGCAACAGCTAGGTAATACACATATAATTTTATCTCCGCGAAGCGGAGCGCTGTTACAGATATATATCTTGTTTTTGAACGTTAATTTCTCAAAATGCACTGAAGCACATATATTGAGACATAGCAAAGGCACATCGGGCTACCAGTCCCTAATATTTTACCAAGTTTCGTGCAAATCCATTCAGCCGTTCGATTATTATTATTATTATTTTTTTTTGCCCCGCGGGGCCCTTTTAAAACCTCCACATCAAACCTAGGGGGTCAGCGAGGATCTACTATGCCCCCTTATGGTCATCAGCCGTTCGATTATTATTATTATTTTTTTTTTTGCCCCGCGGGGCCCTTTTAAAACCTCCACATCAAACCTAGGGGGTCAGCGAGGATCTACTATGCCCCCTTATGGTCATTTGCCCCTTCGCTTTGGCCTCCTCTTGTCTCTCGATCCTACCGAGAGACAAGATGGCGGCCGCTACGTACTGTTTGGAATGTTTACAGACACCGGAGAGCCAATCAGCTTCGCTTCGCAAAGCTCCGTAACGCGAAAAGTACGCGAAGCGGTGCGCTGTTACAGATATATATCTTTTTTTGAACGTTAATTTCTCAAAATCCACTGAAGCACATATATTGAGACCTAGCAAAGGCACATCGGGCTACCAGTCCCTACAATTTTGCCAAGTTTCGTGCAAATCCATTCAGCCGTTCGATTATTATTATTATTATTTTTTTTTGCCCCGCGGGGCCCTTTTAAAACCTCCACATCAAACCTAGGGGGTCAGCGAGGATCTACTATGCCCCCTTATAGTTATTTCCCCCTTTGTTTTGACCTCCTCTTGTCTCTCGATCCTACCGAGAGACAAGATGGCGGCCGCTACGGACTGTTTGGAATGTTGACAGACGCCGGAGAACCAATCAGCTTCGCTTCACAAAGCTCCGTTGCGCGAAAAGTCCGCGAACCAGAGCGCTAACCGGTCCGCTGTTACAGATATATATCTTTTTTTAAACGTTAATTTCTCAAAATCCACTGGAGCACATATATTGAGACCTACAAAAGGCACATCGGGCTACCAGTCCCTACAATTTTGCCAAGTTTCGTGCAAATCCATTCAGCCGTTCGGGCTAAAAGTGAGGCCAACCGCCCTATGGAAAACTCAATGTTAAAAACACGTTTTGGGACCCCCCTTTTTTCTCGGCCCCCACTGGACGAACCCCCCCCAAATTTTCAAGGGCTGCTCAGAAACAAAATGTGCCATTTTCCTGAAAATTTCAGCCGATTCCGTCCACAAACGCCAAAGTTATTAGACATAGAATTTTCAAAAAACCCATAGAGAAAAAATCCTAACTATATATACCTACTGGCGACCGCCAGTAGGTAATATATATATATATATATATATACATATATATATATATATATATATATATATATATATATATATATATATATATATATATATATATATATATATATATATATATATATATATATATATATATATATATATATATAAAATCTCCACTCCTGAATTTTCCCGTATAAAACAGGCACTGATACCGTGGGCTTTGTTTCAGGAACAAGTTTTATTAGGCCAAGTGAAAAAGTTGACGCGTTTCGACGGCTATACCGTCTTGTTCACAACAAAGAAATGGAGTAAGTGGAAATGCTTTTAAACATTGCTCAGTGCTCATTGGTCTGTGTGGCTGCATCAGTGTTGTCATAGCGACCATTTCCTCATGGCCACTGAAAAGTTACAATGTTGCTTTCAACAAACATTTCGCGCTACACAATGTATTCACTTTAGCAATTTGCAAATAAAATTATTGAATTTAACTATTTGATTACAATTCAAAATTCATTGTATCACCGCAGAGTTATACATCGTTTGTGGGTTGGCACTTGTGAATAAATACAAAATACTATTTATTTAATTAACTTTGTTTTGTTATGGCATTATATGCAATATTATTATGTTTTACTTTTTTTATATATATATATACTAGCAGCCCGTCCGACGTTGTCCGGGTATGAAATAGAATGTGTGTGTTTGGCAAGGGTAATTTATTTTAAAATCTCGCGGTAGACAACATTTTTAGTTTCATTAGAAAAGGGACGGAGAAGGCCCAGCTGCAGCCCTGGTTGATGTTAGCAGGCGCGTGTAATTGGTGTAGTGATCCGCCGCCTGAGCCCGGCTACAGCCCTGGTTGATTTTAGCAGGCGCGTGTAATGTTGTTGAATGAGAGAGTTATCAGCCGCGGGTAAATCCGTTTAATGAGAGAGTCGAGTGACAGCGAGTAGGAGAGGCTGCAGTAATTGTCCCCGCAGACACGCTCATTTGCGTTTTCCCCCGCTTGAGGCCCAGATGCAGGCCTGTTTGATGTTAGCAGGCGCGTGTTCCCCTGCTTGAGGCCCAGCTGCAGCC
Source organism: Lissotriton helveticus (assembly GCF_964261635.1). Classification (NCBI taxonomy): domain Eukaryota; kingdom Metazoa; phylum Chordata; class Amphibia; order Caudata; family Salamandridae; genus Lissotriton; species Lissotriton helveticus. Next base: position 1,317,871,283 of record NC_136067.1, read on the forward strand.
CTGGTTGATGTTATCAGGCGCGTGTAATTAGTGTACTGATCTGCCACCTGAGCCCGGATAGAGCCCTGGTTGATGGTAGCAGGCGCGTGTAATTTCGTTGAATGAGAGAGTTCAGTAACAGCGCGCAGGAGAGGCTGCAGTAACGTTACTTACCAGGCCTCCAGGTGAACGCGTTTGTCGCGCCCCCAGCACACGGCCACAGCAGATGATCTTCTGATTAATGTACGACCCACATGGCATGAAGGGCGGAACATAGCACACGCCCCTAGTGTTTCTCACGCCCCCAGTGTGCCTCTTGATGCGGCGCAATTGCGTTCACATGGCATGAAGGCCGCACACACGCCCCCCAGCATTTCTCCGCCCCCAGCGTGCCCCTTGATGCTGCGCAGCAATGTAATTGGCGCTTGTATGTACGACTCACATGGCATGAAGGGCGGACACACGCCCCCAGCGTTTGTCACACCCCTAGCACACGCCCACAACCCACGATGTGATGGCCGTACCACACGCCCCCAGCGTTAGTCACGCCCCCAGCCCACGCCCACAGCACAACGCAGACACGCCCACAAGGGATTACTTTCCTGGCACGGTTCTTTTAACATTTAAATGTATAGAGGATTTGGCCTAACGGCTAAGGCGCTCGACCTCGGACCTGGGGATCTGGGTTCGAGTCTTGGTAACGATGCCAAACATCCTGTGATTCTGGGCAAATCACTTAATCTCCCCGTGCCTAACAAAAATGAATGTGTGTCCTCATGTAACGTAACTGGTGCTATGTAAAGCGCTCTGATACCTGATTCAGTTCGGGTCAAGTTCGCGCTATATAAAACTCTGCAAAATTAAAAAAATATATATATATATGGTGGCTGTCTGCATAGCCTATGTCCTTCTGCTGCAACTGCCCTTTCCAAAGCTGTATTGGGTGTTGTGATTGGTGCTGTGGTTACTGAGACTACCCGCCTCAAAGGTTTGGGCTCTCTCTTTATAATATTAGTATGGATATATATATATATAAAACCTACTCCTGGTTGCCAGTAGGTAGTTAGGACCAAGTTTCTATAGGAAAAACATTTTTTGACTTTGCTATAACTTTGGCGTTGTTTGAACAATCTTCAAGAAATGTTCCACAAAAAGTGTCATGGAGTTTGGGGGTGATCTGTGCAGTGAGGACCGAGAATTTGGGGTGTGAAATAAGGTTGCACTTGTAATGTTAGTTCCCAATGGAAACTTTAGCCACACCTACAGCCCAAACCGCTGAACGAACCTACACCAAATTTGGCAGGGAGGTAGGTGTCAGTTCAAGAAAGTGCCTATTGCTTATTTAGTGTAAATCCGTTTAGTAGATTTTGAGAAATTCAAGCCAAAAATGATAGTGATATCTGTGGCTGCAGAGATTTCACAAAGGTTTTGCAATGAATTGCGAAGGCATGCAACAATGGGAATGCTCTAATTAGCTGGACGCAACCAGAACAAAAAGTTGCGACTGCGATTTTATCTATAAGGAATGGTTCCCAGGGCTGAAAGTTTGTGTGAAAGCCCACATAAGGGATCAGGGTGTAGAAACTCTGACCCCGTGGTTGAAAAAGGGAGTATCCGTGACAAAGGTTATGTGTCCAAATAGATTCTTTTAAATTGCACCCAATATTTGCGATGACTCCATGGCCGTCAGTGCGGCCCCCTGTCTACCGTCACATGGTCATTGCGACTCTCGCAATGTCGTCGCGAATATTGATGAAAATATAAAAAAAATATATCTGAATCATTAATATGCATTGTTATAGAGATATTGAACTTCTGATAAAGGCTTTTATAGCGTTATTTATATAGTGAGTTATGTACTGTGATGGTTAAAATTAATTATATGGGATGATTGCGATGGCAGTGAACCCGTCACGACAGGCTATTGGTGGCAGGTCCACCGCCATCATTAAGTTGTTTACCATTGCAAGCAAGCATCCAATGGGCTCCTTCAGCCCGCCCGTGCGGCGGAGGGCCTCCCTATCCCTGAAATGGCGGCAGTGCCGTAGAGATTACAATGGTCCATCTCCATCAGCCTTTCCATAACGGTTCACCCGCCATGGAAAGGCTGGCTGGGATGGATTTTGGGAGCCCGTAGCGGCCCCCCTTTCCTCCGGGCACTGTGGGTTTGGGTGGCATCTGTGGTGCCCCCTTACATTTCCCTGCACCATTTGGCAGGCACACGTGGTGCCTGCCACGTAGTGCAGGGAAAAGCAAAACCTGCCCTTTTCCATTGCGGCAGGTGCTGCTGCAATAAAAAAAATGCCCTTTGCAGCTGCCCTTGTGGCAACTGCATTCGAATTTCATATATGGGACCGTCCCCATCCCCGGGATGATGGCGGACGGACAGAAGCCTGTCCGCCATGGTAATCAGGCCCATAGTTATATTTTTTCTGTGTGGGGGTGGTTATTGAATTCCAGCTTTTGCTTTCTGCTTTCATGACGTAACTACGGGGTTTACGATGACCAATGTCATGACGATGTCCAGCCTCACGAGAAAATGGAAAATAATTTTTAGAGATGGTTGTTCTTGAGATACATTGGAAAAACATGAGTTTGAAGTGTACAGTAATAAACCCTTAGGGGCCGATTCCGATCCGGTAAAATGCGCTCCGAATCGTCGTACGGAGAGTTTTTTCCCCATACGAATCGTACCCGTAGACGTCCCGTACATACGACGAAGTACGATCCGTACCAGGTGCCAAACTCCGTACGAGTCGTACAGGACTCCGTACGACTCAAATCTCCGTACGAGTCTCACTCGGAACCAGCTGTACGCGACATCACTACGGTTCGCGGCTGGTTTTTACGACCCAGCAAGTACGATTCGTGTCGGGTACGCGCCGTACGACCCTTTTCCTACGGGAGCCGAAAACAGTCGTAAACGCAGAGTTCGCGCTGAAAAAGGTACAGAACTCCCCCCCGGGTACGGCACGTACCCCCCATGATCGCAGGGGTACGTGCCGTACACCTGTGATCATGCGGGGTACGCGCCGTACACCCAGCGTACATGGGGTATGCACCGTACCCCATGTACTGTGGGTGTACGGCACGTACCCCATGTACGCTGGGTGTACGGCACGTACCCCGCATGATCACAGGGGTACGGCGCGTACCCCTGCGATCATGGGGGGTACGCGCCGTACGGTGTGTAGGTGATCGTGTGCTTTTCCGTACGAATCGACGTGTACCGTACGAATCGCGTCCGGGTCGGCCGATCGGGATCGGAATCGTCCGGTCGTACGGCGTCCGTACGAGTCGTACGGAAACGGCTCCGGATACGATTCGTACGGACGGGGATTTTACCGGATCGAAATCGACCCCTTAGTGTGTAAAATACTGTAATATATGTGCATATTTGTGTTTTCACTTTATGGAAAGTCCCGAATAACCACGATAATGGAACATAGTTCTGAAAGAGGTTTTTTTAAGCAACTTAGTACAAAAATATGAGTTTAAACATGCTTTGAAAGAAGTATGTATATAGTAAAATGTGTAATTCAATGTTCAGAATGGATTTTCTTTACATATTATTTTTGGATGAGTTGTTGACGAATGAATGACTGCATTTGTTTTCCTTTTTTGCGATGTATACACAATGATCGCGATGTCATCACAAAGATTGGCAAAAAGTGTTTTTTAAAACCTTTAGTAAAAAACATGACAATATTTCAGGTAATAGGGTGGCTTTGACAAGAGCCGTTGCATTGGTTGTGTGTATATGGCTGCTATACATAAGACCGGATGCAGAGTTTCATGTTACTTTGAAACACCCTGTTGCTTTCATTTGTAAAGTCCACTCCATCATTTCTATAAATTCCATGCATGTCAAAATGCAGATTGTTGTTATAGAAACAGCCCATGCAATGGTGTCTGAGTAATACAGAAACATTCTTATTAAAAATGTTTCCTGGCTTTGTCAATCTGTGGACAGATTTGTTTTGACCACTTCCATTTCTGTCTTTGGCAGATAGAGTATACAACACAAAGTAAGGGAAAAGCGACATCAGTTTTGTAAAGGTTTCTTTCATTAGGATTTCCAGCCCTACCACAGTCAATGTGCCTAGATCATTGTCACCACAGTGCACAATCATGAGGTGAGGAGCTTGGGAATCTGAAATTGATTTAACCAAAGCCAGCAAATGATGAAACTTTAACCCTCTCTGGCCAAACCAAGTAATCTGCATGCTTGGCAAACTTAAGTCCCTGCAAATACCTCTCTTCTTTGCAGCCTCTTTAGTCCAATAGATATAGCTGTGGCAACAATCCAAACTGTAAGCATTTTGAAGTAAAGGGGAAATGGTAGACTGGAGAAGGCTGGAGTTCAGTGATGTAGGTTTCCAAGGGGAAAAGCAGTTAAAATGAAGGTCTTTTTTCTAAAGATATCTTTCATTGGATGCTGTCAACATGAAAGTGAATACAATTAGGTAGTGTGTTGGATGCCTTAGCATGAAGTCTTATTATTGGCTATTGTTTAAGAAACAAAATTAAATACAGATAATTATATGCTTTCAAATGTGTGGAGTACAGCACACATGCTGTATTTATTTTGAAGCAGCATGTTCCTTCTTGAATATGCTGTGAACTTGTGACATACTGGTTCCACTGGGTTGCTAGGAACACTGAGCTCAGACTGTATGAGGGGGAAGGGTGTTAAAGAGACAGAACATGTTTAAGGTTGAGGACTGACGACACAATTTAAGTAATGGCAAGTTTTACTTTCGAACTCAGGACTATGTAATAAACTGTTGCGTAGAATTTACAGTTCAGAAAAATGAACCTAGATATGGGTTTGAACACCAGTTTTTTCTCAATGTCTCCGTGATGACCACGAAAACATTACGAAAATGCACCAACTGGAACCTCGTTTTGAAAGAGAGGGAAAGGGTTCAGAGATGCTAACCATTTACGAGTGGAATTGCAGTAGTCTAAAATGAAAGGCATGATTTATTTTGCACTTTTCTCATGATGATAGAGTGGAAAGTTGGAGAGGTTGCCATTTTAGAGTTGCTTTGTATGAGAGTGGTGTACCATTCTTGTGCTTAGTTTTTACAAATATTAACAGTGTCAAAACTATCCAGAAAGAGCTAAACAACAATATAATCTCCAAATGCAATTTATTGGCATGTATAATACTTGGTAATTATTTTTAAAATGTACATTAGAAATATAGATGTCTATGGGAGTTTGATTAAAAGGAGTATTACAGAGATGTGAAAAAATATATGAGATGAACCATATCTATTGAAGGGTATGCATTTAAGAGGTTAGTAGTGAATATTTTGGGAAGTAAGAGAAAAATGGATTAGTGCCTCTTTATTACATTGTGAATTTTGTTGAAAAATAACAGTATATTCTTGTGGAAAGTTGAAGTGAGAAACTAAGACATTTTTTTTGTCTAAACATCGTGTGCAGAATAGACACATCTGTTAATTGCATTCAGGGAGTTGTAGTACTTTTAGTAACATTATTAAACCAGAATTGTATAGTGAGAAATAAAAGATGAGGACATGTTGTCCACCTGTATATGAAGTAGAAAGAAGTAATTCTTGTTAGGTATATATTGGGTAGTGTTTGTCAATGTGTTTTTTAACTAATGTGACTGCTTTGCATATGCTTAGATATGGTTTTTGTGCTTGCACATAACTATATATACTTTGGGATTTCTTAGTATACTTAAAGATGCAGAGAGGTATATATTTTTAGGAAAAATGGCTTGAAGGTGTACATCCATTAAAAAAACGTATACAAGTTTACATGGTGATCCATGTTCAGTAAGGCTGATGAAAATGTCATGTATATGGTGTGGGTAGTGTTTTTCTTTAAACATGGTTTGTTTGAAATTGAAGAGGATTAATAGTGCGAATCGCCTCATTAATTCTTGTGTTAGCTTCATTTCGAGTGCAACTTTTGTTTGAGATATGCTGAATATATGTTTTAGAAGCAGAAGAAGTATTTAAGAAATAATGTAGCTATGCAATTTGCAAATGGTGTTGTGCTTTGAAACATTTCAAAATTGTGTTTTCGGTTTTAGAAACTTAATGATGCATGTGCATGCTCAGTAATAAAGCAATGTATTTTTCTAGAGGGCAATAATGAAATTATATATCAAGTGCAATGCTTAGATTTCACTCAAACATAGCTCAGAAGAAAAGCATACATACAGTAAAACAGTTAGTTTGATACTGACAGAAGGAGATAACCAATGAGTCAGACATATAGTGACATCTGTTATGTATCTGACAGCAATGAATGTACTTTTACAATCAGTCAGGCAGTATTCAGACACTCATGCAGTCACCCAGCCACTACTCAGGTAGTCATCAAATCAGTGATTTAATATCCATGGAGTTACTCAATTACCCAGACTCTGCACATGTACTCTTGTAATCAGGCAGGCAGAAATGATGTAGTAATTGAATTATGCAGGTATGACCCATACATTCATCTAATCATCTAGGTACTAACTATTGACTAATGAAATTAACATGGCCGTAACTAAGCAATTATTATAACATTTGCACATGACCTATGCAGCCATCTAAACACCCACTTACAACCCATGACGTCATTGAAATTCTGAGGCACACTCACACATGCACCAATAAAACAGTCAGGCACTACTCATGCACTCATCTAATTACATAGAGAATGCCATTGTAGTAAACCTATCAACCTTTCAGTACCTATGCATTCATTTAATTACTGAGGCAATAGTCTTGCACAAATACAATCACCCTAGCAGTACACTTACTTTCATCCAATCTCTCAAGCTTGAACAATAGAGTTATGCAGTCACTCAGACACTAGTCATGCACTCATCTAATTAGCCAAGCAGTATTGATGCATTTATTCAATACTCCAGGGTCTACCCATGTAGTTATCTAAACATCAAGGCATTACCTTTTCACTCAACCAAAAACAAATGGGCAATCCAATTGCTGAAACACTATTCATGCACTCATCCAATAGGTTAGGTTCTATGCATGGCCTTAACAAATCATATATGTACTATCCACACACACTATAAATCACCTATATACCATGTATGCACTCTTGCAATCGTCCAGGCACTAGAATTGCACTCATTTAATCATACCACCAGTATCTATATGTGTATTGAATTATTGAAGCATTAGTCACACACTTGTCTAATCATTCAGGCTCTACTCATGCACTCATCCAAACACCAAGATACTAGTGGTATACTCATGCAAAAACGCAGGCTTGTGAACTCTACCTGCGGAGAAGAGTTTACCACCCAGGTCTGCTTCACTCCACTATAATCTACTATACTACACTTTATCCCACTCTATACCACTGCAACATACTACGCTCTACGCTGCTCCACTGTCTGGCACTCTTCTCCACTACATGCAACTCCACTCTACAACCCTGTACTACAGTCTATGCCACTCTGTGACACTCTTCTCCAATCTATGCCCATCTATTCTAAGCCACTATACTAAACTGCATGTCACTCACCTGCATGCCACACAACCTATCTCTATGATACACCACTCCAATATCTGACATGGCACACCACTCTGTGACACTTTCCTCCTCTATATTCCTCTACGGTCCACTTAATAAAGCTCCACTTCACGATACTCTACTTCACCCTACTCACTATAAAACAGTCTACTCTACTCTATGACAGACTATGACACTCAACTCCACTGTTTGACACACTGCACAACTCACTGCTGAAGTCTATTATACTTGACTCTGCTATGTGAGACACCATGCCATTATATAACACTTTACCACAATGTACAATACACCACTACACTGTACTCTACTCCACTCTATTCCAATGTACAATACTCAAATATATGACATTAGATTTTACAACATTCCGCTCTACTGTACTGTACTACACTCCACATAACTATTCTCCACTCATGTCACTGGACTCTACGATTTGAAAACGCATTTTTAATATAATTTGTTTTTTTTTAAACATTGCAATTCAATGAAAAAATCTAAGGTTAAATCTTACTTATAGTTAGGAAACCTATTTTCCCTATACAAACAAAGCCTAAACTACAACAAATGATCATAATTAGCGCACCTTGTTACACACACTTTTCAGCTCGCTAACCAGACAACACTAACTAAAACTCGCAACTCTACCATGCACAGTGTTGTCTCACATATTGATACTTCACTGTACAACACTACACTATACAAGACTCTCAGCAACTCTGCTGCACGACACTGCACTTGAAAACACATCACTGTTTGACTCTCTACTCCATGAACTCCACTCTATACCACTACATTCTATGAGACTCTGCTACACTCTATCGCACTGTACAACACTCTACTCGATGTCACTCCATTCAGCGACACTTCACTGAACAATCACTCAGCTATACTGTTCAACACTCCAGTACACTGTACAACAGGCCGCTCCACTCTACGATATTCCACTCTATAATATGACATACCATGCCATTCCACTGTGTAATGCTTTACTCCACTGTATGCTACATCACTACACTCTACTCAACACCACTTCAGTCCAATCTACAATACCCCACTCTACTACACTAGACTCTATGATGCTCTTATTCCCTGTTTTGTACTACACTCGAGTTTATGACACTCCAATGAATGACACTCAACACTGCGATCTGAAACATATTTTTATTAAAAAGAAAAACAACATACAATGAAAAAAATAAAGATTAAAAATAAATTATAGTTAGAAATACCTCATGTATTTTTTCTATACAAACCCAACTGAAAGTAGACAAACATTAAAAATCGTAAGCTTATATTTATAACTTCAAATTACTATAAGTTGGGTTCCTCCAAACACATTGTTGTCTACTCACTTGCCTTACCTTAAGAGGCTTGGAGAGGAGGGCTGCGTGGCCCCTCTTCCTTTTTATAAAATATTGCTGCCAGAGATGGGGTCCCTGGGGCATTATAAGCTTGGCAATGGGGGGTCACATGGCCCCTCGCATGAAATATAGTATTGGTCTTAGGGTATGGGGTCCCAGGGGATTCACCGAGGCTCGGGGAGGGAGACCCCTATTGCCCCCTTCCCTTATTTAAAATATTGGGGATGGGGTTCTTGGGGCCTTATTGAGACTCAAAGACAGAGGCCACATGCCACCCTTCCCTTTTTGAAACATTGGACCCCGGGGCTGAACCCACTAGGGCCTTAAGATGATGGAGTCTACAGGGCGTCATTAAAGCTCACGGAGGGGGGTCATGTGCCCCCTCCCCTTTTAAATAACAAAAATTATAATCAGCTGTGTGTGCTTGTGGGAGTTGGGGTGCCAGACCCCATGCCCAAGACACTGCTACACACAATCCATCTGCAGTAAGGTGTTAGGTGCAGGCTCTGGCCTGCGGCCAATCCTCCACTGCATTTGCAGCTGTAGGCTGCGCATGGCATGGGGTTAGCTGCCTGCTGAGAGTTGGATATAGGGCCAATCCCACACTGCACACGGCCTTGCACGGTGTGGAGGTGGAATTATATATGGTAATAAAATATTACTGTACACAAAAAAAACTAAAAATTCAGTGAAAAAAACATAGGTTAAAGTGGCATTATAGTTAGGTGAAAAAGTCAGTCACAGCGTAACGTTTGAACTGAAACAACCAGAGAAATTCACCAGTTATAGTTATCAGAGCTAACTATATCTTAAGTCACTGTCATGGCCTATTTATGACCTCACATATTGCATCACTCATGACATGTTCTATTAAATCATCGATGATATTACTCAACATTATTCACCACTCCACAGTGTATGCTACTCCAGTATATGTCACTCCACTCAACGCTACTCTTCTCTACACATCTACACTATATTATCCCACTACATGCCACTCCACTGAACCACATTTCACTTTACTCCTCTACACTCTACTGTACTCTAAGACACTACACTGTACACCATTACACTTTACAACAATCTACAATGCTTTACTGTACCACACTGTATTTAATGATCATCCACTCAATGACAGTAAACTGCATGATCTAAAAAAACAATTTTGTTTAAAAAAAACTTCACAATTCAATGAAAAACCAAAGGTTAAGAATAACTTATAGTTAGGAAATGTTTCTTTTTTTTTTCATTTCATAAATCTTTATTTCGGTAGTTTATCACCATAAAATATATTAATATCCATTTCATATTTGTAAAAACAATGGAACATTAAAGGCAGGGTTGTGTGCTTGCACCGACACTGTTTTGCCTCTACGTCAACAGGGTAATCTCCCACCTGAATGGAGTTGTCAATTCTGACGCTCCCAAGTTGGCAGGCAGCAGGGTGCCGGCGATTATGTTCGCTGACGACACCCTGCTGCTTTCAAAGTCCCCAATGGGGATTCAGCGCGTTTTAAACGGCTTTGTGGAGTTCTGTGGGGAACACGGTCTAGAAATCAACACCTTAAAGACCAAATTTATGGTTTTTAACCCCCCACCAAAACTACGATCTAGCCCCAGCATCGGGCAAAGTAGACTCGAAAGGGTGCGAACCTTTGAGTATCTTGGAGACATGTTAAATGAAAATATGTCCTGGAGGACACACCAAGAGAAAGCACTACTCAAATTGGTCCAGTACTCGGGCGGGGTCATGAAGCTTATGGGAAAAAACAGGTCATCCATCAAACCCGTTGGCCCACCCCTCCAGATCTATAGGGCACAGGCAAGGGGGGCTGCCATGTATGGTTGCGAGCTCTGGGGTCATGTAGCTTCTCCCAACCTGGTCAGAGAGGAGAACAAGTTCATTAGGCGGGTGGTAGCACTTCCGCCCAGCACACCCCTTGTTCCATTAAGGTTAGATCTGGGGTTGCGACCCCTTGGTGAAGAACTGGCATTGCGCCCCTTGGTCTATTGGCGTAGGCTGTGGGCAGTCTCACAACTGATTAGCTATAGGCAGGGGCTTCAGGAGGTGCTTGCCATGCCTAATGCAGGGAAAATTAAATGGCTTAAATATATTAAAACTGAGTTGGAGGGTCTAGGCCTATCGACACTCTGGTCTGATCCTTCATCCGCTTGCCCATTAATTCCTAAAAAGAGATTGGCAAAGGTTTACTACGACAGTAAAATAGCGGCACTCTGTCGTCGGCAAAACCTGGGGACACACACAGAGTCATTTCTACACATCAAGGACATTTACAACTTTGAACCAGCCTTGGACAAATTATACCCTGCCTTACTTAGGAAACTATATTTGCAATGGAGGCATGGGACCCTTCCACTTCGAGCTCTAACTAGTAAGTGGAGCGAATCAGCAGTCAGCTTATGCCCGGCTTGCAGAGTGGCTAATGAAACTGAGCTCCACATAATTTTTTTCTGCCCGGCCTATAACGCGAACCGCAAGAAATGGATTGTCCCTATATGTAGGAATTTGGGGTTTGCAGAGTGCTTGGCCGCGTTTAGAGTGTTGAAAACAGACTTGTCGGATCACATTGTTTTTGCAGTGGCTAAACATTTAGGAGCAATGTGGTTTCTGAGAAGTCAGTGGCTCAAAGCTGGTTATTGATCTTTACCGTAGTAAAAATGTGATACCCTGTATTACTGAACATTCCTATGGTCGCTGATGTATCTTCAAATGTTTTTTAATGTTCCATTGTTTTTACAAATATGAAATGGATATTAATATCTTTTATGGTGATAAACTACCGAAATAAAGATTCATGAAATGAATGAAATGAAATGTTTCTTTCTTCTTTCTCGACAAACCCAACTTAAAGTATACAAACATTAGACATTCTAAAGTTATAGTTACAACTTAAATTTATATTTACCACCTTCCCACCAACCTTTAAATCACTGTCACTCAAAGTTATAACTTATATGTATAATTTACGCACCACCTTCAAATTACTATAAGTCGTGCACCTCCATACACAGTCTGGTTACCTCATTCGCCACACTCCATTAACTACAACGTTCCCCTTCTCCCTACACTCATTATAGCCTTACAAATAACATAACTTATTGCATGTGAAATCATAGCATTCATAACAACTTTTATGACAATGGTAATGACATGATTTGTGAGAACACAGTGCATGATACAGTGGTGAGTTATAGTTAATGTTGTGTGGTGAGTGAGGTGACCAGACTTTAAAATGTGTAATGTTTCTGTTGTTTAAGTTTAGTTTGTATAGAAAGACTAAATACAGTTTCCTAACTATAACTAGGGTGTAACCATTGTTTGTTTCATTGTATCTTAATGAACATTTTAATAAAAAAATCCAATTGTAGAGTCCAGTGTGTTCAAGTGGAGTGTTGTTAAGGCGAGTGCTGTATAGAGGGGAGGAGAGTGTCGTACAGTGTAGTATTGTAGAGTGTCATACAGTGTGGTATAGTGGCAGACAGTCGTACAGTCTTGTAGAGGTTAGTTGCATGGAGTGATGTAGAGTGTGGGGGGCTGGAGCAGTATCATACAGTGGCATGGAGTATTGTAAAGTGTAGTGCAGTTTTGTAGAGTGGAGTCCAGTGGAGTAGCGTAGTGTAGAGTTATGTGACATGTTGTAGATTAGAGTCTATCCACCTCCTTTGATGTTACAGGGCCTACCCTGGGGAGGTGGTGGGCCCCGGGGCCGATAATGGTACAGGAGGGGGGCCACGTGGTGTTATGTTCCATATAGGTACCATAATATAGGCCCGGGTAATACCATACCTTCACCTAAATGAACTCCCTTACACTACACAGGAATGAGCCTTTAGGCTCGAACCTTTACCTGCTTCTAGTTGAGTAAAAAGTGAATGTGTCTCTGTGATGCTGCTTGCATGCATTAATTCGTCCTTTTCGCTGTAGCAGGTCTCTTGGCACAGCCATTTGGTGGTTTTGAGAGGTCACAGGGCGTATTTACAAAGAAGTGCACCTCACTGTGGTACACTTATCTTTCATTGGAGATTTTTCGGTTGCTGGGGGTGATCTTCTCCCCCAAATTGATATTTAAAATAGCCCACCTGGGGGCTCATCTATAAACAAGCACAGAAGACCAAGCTTGCTTTAGTTTTATTTTGCTTCAAATTTGAAGATCTACCCACGATTTTATCTTTTGAAAATGGTCCTAACCCCCAGCATGTTCCCTATGTCACTGACCTTGGCATGAGTGATGTAATATGTGAGGTTACAATTGTATTGCATGGGAGCACCTGTCTAGTCTATGTTTTGCAGAGCTGCGCCAGCACTTGAATGATAGCAGGCTGACCGACCCCAGAAAGCTTGCTTTAGAGGTGGACTCCTGTGTGAGTACCAGGCTCCACAAGAAATTATATGGGGGAGACTCCACCAAAGGTGGGCAGGGTCCCCAGCAGAAGAGTGGGGGGAAAGGGTAAAGCATAGGAGTTCTCTAAAGGGTCCCCAACTAATACCCAGGGTAAAGGTTCCCATCCGAATGGAAATAGGAAACAAGGGGTCTCTTCAGAGAAGCATGCAAAGACTGGCCTACGTACATGCTATGCCTGTAAGCAGGTGGGTAACTTGAAGGGGGACCCCAAGTGTCCCGGGAGGACACAGCCCCCACTAGTGGGCAGTCCAAAGTGTTGGCTAATTGTAGTGCTTGTGAAGGAGGGGTACCCACAGGAGGGTGGGAATCCGGAAAAATGACCCTAATCTTACTAGGGGAAAGAGAGATGGTCTGCTAACACTAAAAAATGCAACCACTGGGTGACCATCAATGGGAGAAGGATAGAGGCTCTCAGAGATACTGGGGCCAGTGTGACCTCAGTCCAGTGTCACCTGGTCTCAGAACAGCAAGTAGTCCCTCGGGCATTCCACCATGTTGTTGCTGTGAACAACTCAGCACCAGTGTATGGTGGTGCAGGTTCCCTTTGAATAGGGGGTGTCAGGTCCCTCGTGGGGGGTTGTGGGCCCAACCATGCTTGTAGATTCTCTGCTAAGTAACACCCTGGAGCAGTCCTTGTGGAAGGGTGTTGAGCTCTGGTCTCACTTGGAGATGCCTGGGTTGCCCTGGAGATGCTTGGGTTGCCAGAGTGGAGCTTGAAACAGTGGCCCAGGTTCCTGCCAAGAGAAAGGGCAGGGGGTGCAGGAAACCCACCCCTGAGGATCCCACTGTCTGGGAGGAGGCTGGCCTTGAGGGGAATGCCCCAGTACCTATGGGGGAGCGGTAGCTGAACTAGGGGATTTATCTGAGCTGACCCATTGGCAGCATGAAGGTGGTCTCACCATGGAAGAATTCTGCAGGGAGCAGAAGGAATACCCTTCTCTGGAAGGTTTGCGGTGGCAGGCTGCAAACCAGGCAGCTGGTGATCAATGTGGATTACACTGGATTTACTGGGAAAATGATCTCCTGGGTCAGGCCGTATGCTGGTGGTACCCCAGAACTTCAGGACCTTCCTACTGGGACTGGCTCACAACGTGCATTTGTCAGGATATTTGGGGTAGGACAAGACCTTGATAGGATTATCATCCATATCTTTTGGCCCCAAATGCAACGGCAGTCAGATTCACATTGCAGGTCTTCGCAAATATGTCAGGCAAGTGGTTAGAGTGGGAGGAAGTGTAAGGTTCCTCTCCACCCTTTTCCAGTTGTAGGAACCCCTTTTGAAAGGGCTGGGATGGACATTGTGCGGACACTGGATCCCAAGACAGCCATAGGCAACAGGTTCATCCGGGTCTTGTTGGAACATGCCACCCGGTACCCAGAGGCTAACCCTCTCAGAACAATGACGGCGCCAATGGTGGGCCTAGTGTTAAAGGGGATCTTTACCTGTGTGGGTTTCCCCAGAGAGGTGGTATCTGACTGTGGACCTAATTTCATATCAAATTATATGACATCCCTATGGGAGGAGTTCAGTGTAATCTATAAGTTTACCACTCCTTACCACCCACAAGGTAATGGTTTGGTAGAGATTCAACCAAACTTTAAAGGGCATGATCAACGGCCTAACAGAACCCATGAGACATGAGTGGGACGTCCTCTTACTATGCCTTATCTTTGCAGACAGGGAAGTACCACAGAAGTCATTAGGGTTCAGTCCCTTTGAGCTTCTGCATGGGCACCCTGTGAGAGGACTTCTCAGTTTGGTCAAGGAAGGCTGGGACACAGTTCCCAGAAAAACTCCCCAGGATGTATTTAGATACATGCTGGCCTTCAGGAACCAAACTTCATGCTTCAGGAAACTCGCTCAGGTGAACCAGGCAGCAATCAAGTAAGAGATTAGGACTCCTCTACCTCTTACATGGACAGATCACTATCTGATTCCCATACAGTGGCTGCCAGTCACCTCGGCCCTGGTACTCCCTCGTATTATTCTACAAGGGAGAGAATGGACAAAACTGTCCACTGACCGGTGGATCAAGTCTCTGTCCCCTGCCCCTTCCCAAGTTGAGGCTGATCCTACATCTCTTTACGACAACTATACCAACTGGATGCGTACGGCCCTGGATTCTATCGTACCCCAGAAAGCCCTTAAAGAGAAGACCAAATCAAGGGACTCTCCCTGGTACACCTCCCAACTCAAGGAATTGAAAAGAGTTTGTAGGAAACTTGAAAGAACGTGGAGGGAATCCCGCAGCAATTTAGATAAAATTAACCATCACGAAGCAATTAAAAAATATAAAGCTGAGATCAGATGCACTAAAGCTTCTTACTTTGAAGAAAAAATCACTACCGCTTCCAACTCTCCGAGAGAAATTTTTAAAATTGCAAAATTCCTTATTAACACTCCTCCTATTCCCCTCGACCCGAGCAAAGCTCAGATGCGTTGTGATAAACAGGCTGAATATTTTTATAAGAAAATACAGAATATCTCCTCTACATTTGACCTACCCAATCTGGCCTATGATGAAGGAACGATCTCACCGCACACTAGGCCTCACAAACTGGAGGAGTTCCCTCTGCTCAAAGAGGATTCTCTTGACACCCTCATGCGGAAAGTTAAATCTGGGTCCCCCACTGATCCCGTTCCCCCGTGCCACCTAGTAAAGATCATAGATACTATTAGACCTGTTATCCTCAATATATTAAACACCTCCATTACCACAGGCCTAGTCCCTTCTGCGTGGAAATGTGCCCAAGTCAGAGCACTGTTGAAGAAACCCACCTTGGATCCTGAAAATATGGCCAACTATCGACCTATCTCATTACTCCCCTGGGTTAGCAAACTATTAGAAAAACATATTAATGCCTCCATTACACAATTTTGGGAAAATAATCATTTGCTTCACGACTCCCAGGCAGGCTTTCGTCCTAAGTTAGGAACTGAGGCCACCCTTTTGACGGTGACTGAATTGGCTAGGAAACAGATGGACAAAGGCGGCACCACAGCAATTATGTTGCTTGATCTCAGTGCCGCCTTTGACACTGTTAACACCAGCATCCTTCTTCACCGCCTACGTCAAATAGGAATTTCAGGGAAGGCCATACACTGGCTTCAGTCCTTTCTGGAGAACCGTTCTTTTGAGGTAGTAGAGGGCACCACCCACTCATAAATTTGGCCTCTTGACCAAGGTGTGCCCCAGGGCTCTGCCTTGAGCCCTACCCTTTTTAATATTTATATGCAACCTCTTGCTGACATAGTGCATTCATTCGGTCTAGACATAGTGACTTATGCCGACGATACGCAACTGGTTGTATCTATGAACCAGCACAATACTTCCCCTCACAACCTCAGTAATTGCTTGGTAGCTGTTACCCAGTGGATGACCACCTCGCATCTGAAGCTCAACGGCGAGAAAACGGAGCTAATGATTCTGGGCAATTCAACTATCTCTAGCCCTCTGACGGATTGGCCCCCATGCATGGGCACCCCGCCCCAATCTAAAACCCAAATAAAGAGCTTGGGCATTTGGCTGGATGCAAATCTAAACTTCACACAACAAGCAACTATTCTGTCCGCCACTTGCTTTGGTCTTATGCGCATGCTTAGGAAAGTGTTGCCACTCCTTCCCTCCCAAGCCCGTAGAATAATGGTGCAAGCCATTATCTTGTCCCGCCTGGACTACGGGAATTCCTTATACCTTGGGGCCCCTGCATCTACAACAAGGAAGCTCCAGGTTACTCAAAATGCGGCAGCCCGCCTTTTGCTGGGCCTTAATCGGCGAGAATCAGGTACAGCGGCTCTCAAAAAACTTCACTGGCTCCCTATTAAGGCCAGAGTATTGTTCAAATCTATGTGCATTATGCACAAGGCCATGTGGAAGACCGCACCAGCAATGATCTGTTCTTTAGCGACCCCTTACCTCCCCCATAGAACATTGCAATCTAGCACTGCTTTTTTGGCCACCATGAATAAAATTAAACGAACCAGATGGGGCGGACGCTCTTTTTCCTGGAATGCCGCCAAGGCTTGGAATTCCCTGCCCACTACCCTTCGCAGCGAACCTAACCTTCTGAAATTCCCGAAGGAACTGAAAACTCTTCTCTTCATCTAATTTCGGTCATCCAGTTTACTCTAGTTTGACAATACTTAGCGCTACGAGGCCTCCGGGTTGTTTGCACTTAACAAAACACAATTAATAATAATAATAATAATTAATTGCTCGTACGACCAGAATGCCACTCTGGTACAGTTTCAGCCTGGCCAGAAAGGGTGGGTCATGGCCCAAGTAGAACCTTGAGCCTTGCAGGACAAGTGTACTGGGCCTTTTGAGGTGGTGGAGCGCAAAAGTAATGTCACCTACCTGGTGAATTTGCAGACTCCCAGGAACCCTTCAAGGGTCTCCATGTCAACCGCCACAAGCCTCACTTTGGACTTGGGCCTTCTGCTGTGGTCTTCCATGTCAATCAGCTTGCGTTGAAGAAAGAGAAGTTCTTTGTCTCTGTCCAGCACGTTGTCCAGACGGCCCTGCACTACTGTCATCCTTGGTCCAGCCCATCTACTCAGGCCTGGAATACTGCAATGTCTATAATTATCCATTTTGTTTCCTCCGTCAGAGTGGATATGTTAGCGTTCAAGTCTTCAAGACATGGGCCTACCGCTGAGATTTCCAGTAGGATGCATTCCATGGTGTTGTATTGGGTGGTGTTCTTAAAAGGCTAGGTGTATTTTTCATGTGTGGGGGGTAGGCCCCTTCACTGCAGCTATGGTGTGCTGCTATTTAAATGCTTTTGTGAAGAGGAGCTACTGTGCGGGTTTGCCATCCTCACTCGTGGCCTGGCCACGCCCCGTCTTTCTTTATTTTTAAGAATTTTATACAGGTTTTCATTTTCTGCACTTTGACTGTGGCACACGTGGCATGTGCAAGTAGTGTGCTGAACAGCAGCAAACTCTCTGGAATGGTGCTTTCAGTGTACAGGCTTTGTTTCCGCTATCATGTCTGCAGTTGTAGGATCCTGCCAGCCCAGGTGCCCCCAAATAACCATGCCACATACACAGAGTAATTTTACACATCTTTATTCTGCTAATTGCAAGTCAGAACTCAACATGCGAAGCCTGTCCAATGCTTATGTCACAGGCCTACAATGTGTGGTGGGAGTCAATATAGTTCTAACGTTCTTTTATTCACAATTACATTACAATCTCAACCCCCACAGACCCCAACATTCTAAAATGTTAGCAATGATATACAACATGATATTTAGCCTCTTCTTTCAGGGTTTTTTATTTTTAGCCTGGCCTCAGAATCCTTTTTTATGGTCGTGTCTCACCGAGCTGTTTATGGGTAAACCTCAGAAAGCAGTTTTTATGGGTATACGTCAGAGAACAGTTTCTCTGTAGGCCTCAAAGTGTCTGATTGTCCTTGCAGTGACATGTACATATATATGCAGCTGTGTTTATAGTGCTACAGACCCGCATTTAGAAGATTGTTAATCTCTCAAAAGTCTCATCAGATAATGCGAACTGAACTCTAAGGAATTAAGTCATTTGCCCAAGATCCCTCTACATTGTCTGCCAGGGAAATCAGGGGTTGCTCTTAAATTGACAACCAGTTGGCACTCGCCTGCAGACCTGCCAACTAGTTTCTTGTGTGAAGCATAGGGGGAGCTTTCTGTGGCCTAGGCAGATGAGGGAATATGAGCCCATCATTGCATTTCTACCATTAGAGAGAGTGGAGCCAAGTAGAGTGGGCAGGGCTTAAATATGGGTCTGGCCTCACCAAACCCTAGACCAGAGGTCTTCAATCTGTGGAGCGTGACCCAAAGGGGGACTGTGGAGTCATGGAAAGGGGGTCGCGCTCTTCCTTTGCTAAAAGAAAACGTTCCAGACAGGGTAGTTAAAATGCCTTCCCTGGATCGTTATTCAGGGACTCTACTGTGCTGGGAAACAGAAGCCAGGAAGACAGTTAGACACCTTTCTGCGAGTGTACTGCTGGCCTGAAATCAATGCAAATGTGCACAACAAGTTAATCTGCAAATGTAAAGGATTTGCAGATGAACTCGTTGTGCACATTTGCATTTCTTTCAGGCCAGCAGTACACTGGCAGAAAGGTGTGTTTAACTGTCTGCCTGGCTTTGATTTCTCAGGAAAGGAAAGTGATGTTGAAGTTAATTTATGAATCACTTTAAACTTTTTGAGTGGTAGTGCTCAGAGTTAACTGAAGTGTGAAGTGCTTGTGTTTCATTATCATTGTATTTACACAGCTTTTACTATCTCTGAAAATGTGTTGAAGGGACAGTTATGTTTAAAACAAAATGCATGACATAGGGTCTAGATATTACTAATATCTATGGGTCTTATTTACAATAAAATGGTGTAGGGCAGCTCCGCAAGCATTTTTGCTGCCCTGCCCTATGCCAATTCAAAAGGGCAGGATTGGACTGTATTTATAAAATACAGTGCATTCCTGTCCTTTCTGGCAGCACACAATTTGGTGCCTAGCACCAACGCAGGCACCCTTGCAGTCTGCATTGTTTGCAGGATTGTTTTTGTGCTACAAGGCACACTTTTTCTGCCCAAAAACAACCCATGGAGGCTTTTTCCTCTTTCTATGTGTGCCACACACAGAAAGAGGAAACAATTGAGGAGAAATAAGGATATTTCTACTCATTACGCATCCCGTGGGGCAGCGTACAGTTTTGACTCATCCTCAGGTTTACAGATGCTTGTAAATATGGGAATGTGTCAAACCCCATGGGAAAACCCACCGCAACACCCATGGAACGCCCCCCCCCCCTCGACGCAGTGTAAGGCAACACATCACCTTGTACAGTGTTGCCTTACACCATATCTAGGAAGCCATAAAATGCCACGCAAAGTGACTTTGCATGGCCTCGTAGATATGGGTCTGCGCAATCAGAGCGTCATAAAACATGATGCACCGCAAGGGGCTTATAAATAAACCCCTATATTTTGAAAGCAGCCCATATATTTTGGAAACACCATTTTATCGCAAAACATTTTGCGCATTTTGTAGCAGTCTATCTTATACTGTGTGTAATGCAAGTATAAAATAAAAAAATACATATTCACAGTGATTTCTGTCACAGGCTGTGAACTCTTAGCACTAAAAATACACAAGTCATTATTTTCCACTGCACCAACCACAATTTAATTCTGTGGCTCTCTAGTTTCACACATGCAGTGCATTAACTAATAGAGTTTTCATAATGTATTATAGTGCATTTCCCACTGAGTAACACCATTTTAAAATGTATTTATTACTCATTGAAGCTACCTGTTATTTTATATGTAGCTACTGGATGGTGAAAGACCTAAAATATTTATGTATGTTTTAAATATGATGAATGATGTTCACCTACCTCCAGTTACATGCAGCTGTAAATGCCAAGCAGTCAGCATCCCATGAAATATAATATGGTTTTCCTCTAATGCCGTGCAATAAAGTTGCAGCCCATGCATTACAGCTGTTATACCAAGGGCCACTAGAATTATGTGATTGTGAGGCTGCAGCGATTTTAGTATGATTAGAGACTTGTCGCATTTACCACATAATCCATCATCTGCCAAATAATCTGCTGATTTTAACCAACATTTTTTTATTTATTAAAAAGGTTGACAAGATTGATCCCTTGCCCATGTGATGGTGTAAGTAAGCAGAGTGTGATACACTTCATACTATTTTGTAGTTTTTATTCTGGCTTTAGGTGTCATTATCTTAAACAATGTTTGCAACAAAGAATATAAGGAGTTACAAAATGGCCTTGCATATTTTGTTCTTTTTAAATGATCATCTAGTGTGTTTTACTGTTGCTGTTTTTATTCTGAAGACTATCAACTTGAGAAAGAGTATTGTGTATTAAATTGTATTAGGTGTGTGGATTAGTGAACTATGTACTAGAATTATGTGCTATTCTGAACTATGCACTTTTTTACTCTGTTATATTGTGATGTTTTTAATTATGTTTTATGGACTTTTATGGATGTTTTTAAAATTAGCCAAATACAGTTTGAAACTGACTAACTGACTCTAGGGGTGTACATGTATAAAAATGTATCCAAATGCTCTTATCAATATGTGGTTCATTGTCTGTAGGATGAAAACATATAAATCCCAGTTCAACTTGTCTCTGGCCACATCTGGGACATCCTTCTCAGATACCTGGATTAGATAAACTGGTGTATATTGAATTGACAACATATGATAATACTGCATCTTGCACAAAATGTATAATTAAATCAAGATTAAAAGACAAAATGTATACAATTCACCTTTTGGGTGAATCTCACATCTTTCCATCCATATTTCTAAGATGTTGTTTCACTGAAGAGTTTTGGTCCAGTGCCCCAGAAAACCAATCAGCTAAGCCCAATTTTCGGCAATTTTTATGATGTAAGGATTGAGTGTGGGTTTTACATCGAGCCATATGAAGCCCTGAGAGAGGACAAATCATGCCTCTCAATTAGTACTAAGCAAACAAAAACAATCTTTGCCATTTCTTTCAGGGATAATCATTTTGAAAAAATCCTTCAACCGCCCCTGAATAAATCCCTTTTTTTGTTTTAGAAACACAAGACTTTTTTTCTTGAGAACTCGCCTAATTAAAAGGATCAATTCCTGATGTAATGAACCTGAATGAACCGCAATAACTTTCAGAAGACTAAAACAAATAACTTGTTCTTTGCTAGTTACTTGCTTTCCATCATTACCTTACTGTCTGTGTGATGGGATATCACTTCAATCTACAAAGCACTTTATGCTCTTCTGCATGCTATATTCTTCTCTCATGTTTCAGTTTCTGTGGCCACTTTTAAGAGGAAGATTTTTTAATAATCACCAGGAAGGTATGCTTCCTTCAGGGATTGGAGTCCAAAGCTATATGCTGCTCAGTCGTATTTTATTACCCAAGCACTGAAACTAAGAAGGAGATATGCACTTTAACTCAAGGTTATGAGTTTGTAAGGACTTTTATACGTGAACCCAAAAAGCTATCATGAAATTTTGTAATCCTCAGGGAATTTAAAATATTTCTTTAAGTACTCTTACTTTTCTTCTAAAAGGGGGAGGACAGTTGATATTTCCATGATTTAATTGTGATTTTATGGTTTTAATCTGTGTTAGGCAAAGTCCCTGAGGAGGCCCCACCACCTCGACCGATGCCAACCTCGCAGCCAAAGGACTCCACAGATGGACCTCCAACTACGCAGACAAGCTTGCACCCCTATGCAACTCCGACAGACAGTGTCCCAGGAAAGCCACCTGGTTCACCGCCGACCTACAAGAATACAGATGCACCAGCAGACAAGAACTGAAGAAATAGCAAAATGTCAGAACATCATACCACCTACAAAAACACCATGACTGAATACCATCAACGCATTGGATCCACCAAAAGGACCTTCATTCAAAACAAGATCCTTGCCAATGCCTGCAACTCCAAGCACTCTTCAGGGTCATCCTAGAATTCACCAAGCCTCCCAGCAAAACCAGGGACATCACCTCTTCCCAGGACCTCTGCAACAAGCTTGGATCCTACTTCCATCTAAAAATCAAGGGACTCTATAACAACTTCCACGACCAGACACCCAACTCTGAAACCACTTCCTTCTCCAGCAACGCCATCCAGCCCACCATCTCCTCCTGGACTCCAGTCACCACTGAAGACACTACTTTGACCATGAAAGGCATCCACTCAGGAGCCCCCATGGACCCCTGCCCCTGCACATTTTCCACAGAGCCGCCACCGCCATTGCTCCTGAACTACAACACACCAACAATGCCACCTTAGCGACTGGAAACGTGCTGAAATCAGACCCCTGCTCAAGAAGCCCTCAGCAGACCCCACCGACCTCAAGAACTGCCAACTCATCTCCCTCCTCCCCTTTGCTGCCAAAGTCACTGAGAAGATCGTCAATGCACAACTAACTAAATTCTTCAAAGAAAACTCCATCCTCTGCCCCTCCCAATCTGGATTCCACAGCAACCATAGCACCGAGACCGCTCTTCTCACCACCACAGACAACATTCTCACCCTCCTCGACCAAGTACACACCACAGCCCTAATCCTACTCGACCTCTCTGCAGAGTTCGACACCATCTCCCACCACACACTCACCGCCAGACTCCACGATTCTGGCATACATGGAACTGCCCTCGACTGGATTTGCTTGTTCCTCACCGGGAGAACCCAAAAAATCAGACTGCCAGCTTTCCTCTCTGAATCCATGGAAATCAATTGCGGAGTGCTCCAAGGATCATCGCTCAGCCCCACGCTCTTCAATATCTACATGGCACCCCTCGCCGCCATTGTCAGACAGCACGGACCCAGCATAGTGTCCTATGCCAACAACACCCAGCTCATCCTCTCCCTTACCAAGGAGACAATCACCACCAGTATCAACTTCCAGGAAGGAATGAAGGATGTGACATTCTGGATGAGCAGAAACTGTCTGAAGCTCAACTCGGAGAAGACATAAGTTCTTGACCTTGGACCCTCCCCCTCGGCATGAGACAACACCTGGTGGCTCACTGCCCTTGGCAGTCCCCCAACCCCCATGAACAATGCCCGAAGCCTCAGCATCGGACTCGACTCCTCCCTCTTCATGACCCAACAGGTCAATGCCGTTGCCTCCATCTGCTTTAGAACCCTCTAAATCCTCCGAAAGACCTTCAAGTGGATCCCCCTCTAATCAAGGAAGGCCGTCACCCAGGCACTCATAACCAGCATACTGGACTACAGAAACACCCTCTATGCCAGGATCAACAAGTTTCTGCTTCACAGGCTCCAGAAGATACAGAACACCGCAGCCAGGCTTGTCCTCAGCATCCCTCGACACAAACACACCACCCAACACCTATGGAACCTCCCCTAGCTCCCCATTGAGAAGAGAGTCACTTTCAAGATACTCACCCACACCTACAAATGCCTCCACAACACCAGACCCCAATACCTTAACAAGAGAATCTCCTTCCACGTACCCAAGAGAAATCTCCGATCCGCTGACCTCGCCCTCGCGAAACCCAGCGCATCCGCAGAGCCAGAACAGGTGGAAGAACCTTCTCCTTTATCACAGCCAAGAACTGTAACGGGCTCCCGATCGACATCAGACACGCCCACTTCCTGAATATCTTTAGGATGACCCTCAAGACCTGTTTCTTTGACTAAATGGAGCTGCTTACCCCCAGCGCCTTAAGACCCCCAGAAGTGAGTACCGCGCTTACAATTCCCCTGATTGATTGATTGTTTTTATTGTGCTTTTATGGTCTTTGTGGCTGAATAAAGCTTGAAGATGATGAACACTCATTGTTTAACTGATTACTAAAACATTTAAAATGTACGGGTTTTGGAGTACAACTTAGCTGAATAGGACATGGAAGATCAGGCATTGATATAAACTTCAACATACACCCAATAAATGTGTCATAAAAATGATTTACACCCACCATGGTTGTAAAGAATGCAAACTATAAAAGAAATGAGGCCACGTTATATGGATGTAGATTGGATTTCTCAGACCACCTTCCAAAGTGGGCGTCTTTAGTCTCTGTGAGCTAAAGCGAAATTGCCTGGCCGCCCAAATAAAACATATAAGTCTTCTTTGAATTTTATGAAAGAATTCTGTTTTCAAAAGCAAGGAGCAAAGCAAAAAAATAAAAGAAAGAAAGAAACAGTTATAGCATAGAAAATGGTGCTTATTATACGCAGGAAAATAAACAAGAAACTGCTTTAATCTCCAACTGAATTCTTAAATTGAACATGAATAAGCACAGTAAAAGACCCAAGTCTTAGCTAGATTACTGAGCAGATATTAAACTGGCTTTCTAAGTGTACAGATGCAAATATATTCTATAAAATCATAAGCAATTAAAATGTTTTTTAGAGACTGATTGCTATTTCAAGTTGAAGTGTTTCAGTGCCAACAGTGACAATGCTCATTCATACATGTTCATTTTTGAAATGTTTATAGTTGTTTTTTAAACATAGCATAATTGATTTTGTTTTACATGTATCATATTTATTGGGGAGGCAATACCACAGACTTGATGTAAGTGTTGGCTATGTAGCTCAAAATGCATGTTTATTGACACAAAATAATGTTTTGATGTCATATGGATCTGCAGACCCACTGCATAGATACTGCAGGTCAACACAGGTTAAAGAAAACTGTTCTAATATTTTGGTTGACAACAATCTGTGTCTACTGTACAACTCCAAAAGTGGGAATGTGTATATAGTAACAATAATAACCGCCCAACCGAAGGTGGTGCAATTAATTTAAAATGGGCATCTGATATTGTTTCTAGTCAAAAAGGACCTCTAGGTAGAAGTAAGGAAAACAATATCCTCTTTTATGCACAATAACATTATTTGCTGTGCCTTTTGCACATATTAGCATGCATGCCAATGTTGGATTTGTTTCTCTGAAACTGCTTACTTGTACATCTAGCCTCGCGCAACATTATCATGATGCCTGGAGCAATGAGTACTAGGCCTTTATACACAATGTTCAAGTGTCCTTCCATCTTCATGTACAGGTGACTGGACTATCTACATATCCATAACAATGCTAATATACATGTACATCACAAGGATGCTTTTTATTATAAATAAAGAAGCATTTCCGAGTGTTAGTAGAGGAGACACTTCTGCTGACATTGAAAGGTCCTGTATGCTGTGGCTTCAGAGAACAGCTGCCTAACGTCTGAGGGTTTTCCAAATTTGTGACGGGGTCCTTCATTCTTTCCCACCAGGTAATGGGGTTGGATTATTTCATGGGGGGATTCTTGGAGCTACACCTACACACAATCTAGACATACACAGAGTAGGAATTGCATAGTAGGAGTACGCCTGATAACGCCCTTGTATTTGTGGCTACATATATACACTATTTTAGCACCATGGTGGAACTGTTTCTACCATTTACTCTTTTAGTGCTTATAATCACTTTCATCTACTTCTGTCTACTGGTTATCGCAGCACATGTATTGAAAATGTCCATTGTGTATTCTCTATATATTTCTCTGAGAATAAAAGAGCATGAGTGACTGAGTGGAAGGGATCTAATCTGTTACCACATTCCCTGAGGGGGTCAAGGTTGCCATATTAAGTGTTTGCCAGAAACCATATGCTCCCTGCTTGGGTTAGTGGGGCTTGTGGTGGCACTGTGGGCTAGCAGGTCTTTAAGTCAACATATCCTTCAGGGGTGCTTCGGCACCTCACCCAAAGTTTTTGTTGTCCACAAGCACCTAGGTCCTACAGATTAATAGAAACTACACGACATGGCGTCTCCAACATTGGTTGGGTTCTTATTTTATTGATAACCTGAGTCGTTCAATCATGCCTTCTCAAAAACCATACTCACCTTCAAACTGGAGACATCCGTGGTGGTAGGGAAATCCCCCTCAGCTGAGTAGATATACCCTATATATTGGCTCTAGGTTATTCAAGCTTGTAGGATACACTTATCACATTGTTTTACTCTATCTCTATAATTCATTTACTAAGTTCCTTTTTCTTCAAATATTTTGAAAAAATGTCTTAAAATGGAGAAAAAGGAGCACTAAACATGCAGAGAACTGCAGAGTTGCAGTTAATCTCAAATGATTAAACTTTGGTCTCTCGGCTACAAGTGGAGATGTCACTTTCATGGTTGAGACACACAAAGCATTCAAAACAGAGGTATTCTATTTCCGGGGTAAATTTCCAGCTGTTTATGGTTGTACACAAATCTTTCATACCTACTTTGAGAACGAAACAGCAGAGGGATAAACTCCATATGAAGACATAGAAATTCCTCTCTCACCAAGAGCATATTCATTGGTTTAAATGTACCCTCCCACATATTACAGACAACATGAGAATCAGTCAACTCAGCAAAGAAGGAGCAACATGGTTGGTCTTAGCTGCATACACACCACACTGACAATTTAACTGCAGCAGAAATGCTTACACTATACAGAGATTTAGTGAAAACATATAGAAATCTCACACAGTTCATAATGTGAACACTCACAGTTAACCCTTCGTAGACTACCCAGGCAGCACAACCTCAATTGGCTAGCACAGGTAATAGCCCACAAACACTGAATGTAGTTATGAGAAAGATTCCCACCAGTCAGGAGCAATTCTGTTCCAGATAGCACAGAAAATGAGTCAGCTTGAAAAAGTATTTCCCCATTCAGGCTCCCCTAATGGAAGGCTGTACCACTTGGGGTACAGTCTTCACTGCCTTTTAACCAGAAATCATGGTACCCCTTCACTGGCTATTTTACCTGATGGATTGAAGCAGCTTATGAATGAGTACGAGGCAGCATCTTAAGGATGAAACTGATGGGCAATTTTGCAGCAGTATACACCATTATGTTAAGTAACAGAAAAGGGGAGGCGGCTGAGTTAGATATACGGCAACTCTTGAGGGTTTCCACTCCTGCACACCAGTGACGGAAATTACCCAAAAATATTGAAGAAACCTTTGCTACATTGGGTGGAGATAAATTGAGAGCAAGACCTGGGAAACCACGACTTAAGAGTAATTCTGAAAAGTATAACTCTAAGCAAGCACCCCACTCCTTGACTAAGAAGAAGTGGGAAAATAGAAAATAAAAAATACAAACAAAGGTCATGGAGTGGGTCCCCTGTGCAGGAAACCAATGAAAAAAAGATATAATCACAGAAAACATGATAACATTAGGAATCCTGACAGGTATCAGGGTACTGATACACCTTCCTCTTATTCCTTTCAGGAGTTATGCGCTACACGTTCGGAGGGAGGTAGATAGTCAGAGAGCAGGTGGAAGAACAAGTGAAGCCATAGAAGGAATCACAACACTCATCTGACTTCATCATTAATAAAGAAGAAAAACAGAAGAATAACAAACCTCATTTCAAAAATAAGAAGGTAGCAGGGATTTAAATAAGGCATGCCCAGGCTACTGAGACTCTGCTTCTGAACAGGGACTGGGCAGTCACAATGCTGAACAGTGTGGCAGAAGTCACAAAGCTCGCCTGAACCTGATGGATTCTCTGGCGGGAGAAGTGCTGAGTAAGCATCTCACGGTGGAAAGACCTGAAACTAGGGTAAGTTTCTCCCATTATTTATACGAAATAACACTACAGTTGGAGTGGTGCATAGCTGAAACATCAAGGTTCTGTTCTGGGAGAACTTGAAATATGGTTATGATATTCTTTTGGCTGAAAAAGACTGGCCATCTGGGTTCGTAATGGAATGCCCAAACTGGGAAACCGTAACTTTACCAGCTCTTTCAAACCGTGTTCCAAATTGAGCTAAACATTCTTACGCCAAGGGGTGGGAATTAGCAGTAGCTCCTATATTATATCAAAATCATGTTGGGGAAGATGATGAGATCCGCTGAAATCAATTCATCAATACCAGAGACACTACCCAATGAAACATGAAGCTAAAAATCAAGTTAGGGAAATCCTAGAAGCACTTGAATACCAAGGTGTAACAGAAGATTGGACCTCATCCATGAATAACCCCTTGTTTCGGGTAAGGAAATGAGACAATTCATATTGCCCAGTGTTAGATTACATATTTTCAACACCTGGAAGCAGATATTTGACAGCAGTTTCAGCGCTAGGCTCACAGCGGCAATTTTTTTGTTTGCGTCAATGCTATAAGAATAGCCCTGGGCTTTTTCAGACAGAGTAACAGAGTTACTTAAAAAAATTTGATGAGGAGGCATTGTGCTATGTAGGTGATATCTATCTAATGGACAATTAGTTAATAGAGCGCCAGAGTATACTGCATAATTATGGAGTTTTGCTCACTTGGGCTACAATATCAAGAATTCAAAGATTGCCCATCTCAATATCCTATTTTTAGGATACAAGCTGTTAAGTGAAGGCAAAAACCTGGTTCCACATTTTTGGGAAAATGTGCATTGCTTCGACCTTCAAAGACTCTAAAAAGATTTCTAACCATTTTAGGATTTTTAAATTGTCACAGAACCTACATTTTGGATTACACAGAACAGGTAAAACCATTCTACAATTTAATCCGACCTGACTTTTCAGGCATACATTCGACACAGGAGCACACACACATTTTGCGTTCCATACAAGCTGATTTCATAGCTTCCAAACATTTACACACTCATGTAAACACAACCAGCCTCTTAATTCACGTTGTTGCTGGACCAACCGGGTATATATACATCACATTCAACTAAAGTGATACAGTACCCATTGCATAGAAATCACATTTGTACACAAACACTGAAATACTTTTTGCACCCACTGAATAAATTCTCACAGTGTACAGACTGCTGTAGTGAGAGAGAGAGAGCACTTGCTGAGTGTAAGCACATAATTGTCATAACCCTGGTGCCGACCTTGGAGGCACCAAGCACCAAAGCATCCATTCCAAATGCCAAAGTCTTACATCCACATAGATACAACGGGCTAACTGTCTTACTGCAACAGATGTAGATTACAGATGTGATTCTACATTACTAACACAAGCAGGTGTGCAGTATGAACAAGAATATCCAATGCCTCTAGATCGCTATGATTACATCATCTACAATGATAGTCTGCCCAGCCTGCTGATGGTACAAAACACCAATATTCCGCAATGTGCACAATCATAAAGGGGTGCATGCAAGACAGTAAGTTCCAACCTGATAAAATGCACAAGCAGTACCTATGGGACTGTACGGAGCATCTGGCAGAACTCAAGGACCTGGTATTTGCACTAAAAAACAAGGATCAAGGATTCCCCATATTTATAGTGTGTGACTCTTATTACTGTTTTCAGAGATATAATAAATATCTTCATTACTGGGACCAGAATGGATTTCAAGATTTGACTCTTTTGATTTGTGTGGTTGTATCCAAGGAACATGTTCATGCCCAATAGATGATTTTATTGATGGACATTTGAACAGACCAATGAAATGAATTCCATGTGGAACAATCTAAATGTGATGTGACTAATAGATTTGCACTTTTTTTGTGTCTCTCATATATCATTTACACATATATGGTACTTTGGCCTTAAATATATGATTGCAACTTTGATCAATCTATGATCGTTTCAGGATGGTTAAATCAGAAGGAAAATTGTTTTTAATAAATATATGTTTGTCATAAACTGTTCGTAGTCATCAGTGTGTGTATTATAATTGCCAAATAGGGTCCGTTTCTAACCTTGTGTGAAAGGATTGTGTGTTTCAGGCCCATTGAATGTTGAGAGGTGTATGAATTTATGAGCTTGTTGAGAACCTTTTGTTTATCCCAAGAGAATCTCGATTTTTTACTTGCACAATGAAGCACAAGATGCTTTGGAAACAGGTGGAAAACCTGAAAGCGTATTGCCACGGGCTCATGTAATTCACACATTAAGTCATCAACGTGTTGGCGTTCACGTTGCAGGGAATTCAATGGGCCACTAAGGCAACAGTCGGTACTGCTGCCATTGCTGCAATCACTTGATCTAGAACGAGAATAGACATCCTGGTGGCTATCAATGCTGTGTGCAATGACACACAATTGTTGAATGGCTTGCCTGTACTACTACAAGTGAGATACACAAAAGATAGTGTACACTCAGATTCCAGGAGTAGGGGGTTATACCAAACACTGACGGTAGATTGGGATTAATACTAGCTGCACATGAGGGTCTAGATTCAGCTCATGCAGGTATTACTGCTACGGTTTCATTACTGAATCAACACTATTGGTGGCTAGGATTTACTAAACAGGCCAATGACTGCGTTGTCACAAGTGACGTCTGCCAGAAGATGAAGGCTCCACCCTAGCACGCCCACCACATGCACCTCTGTTGAATTCAAACAGGTCCTTAGCTTGTGTTTATTTGGATCACTGCTGTCCCTTACAATCTGATGGGGCTTACAAGTACATCTTGTTGACAGTAGATTCATGCTCCATATTCCTGTAGGTATGACAATAGGGATCGGCTGATTTCCAAACTGTTACAAAATACTTTTGAGTCTTCATAAGGACATTCACAATTGGCCCACTACATTCCGACCATGGTACGACGTTTAGCTCTCAGACTTACAAATTGGCTATGGGAAGTTAGGGTGTGAGCTTATGGTACTCTTCCACCTATCATTCGGAGGGAAATTCGATAGTTAAGAGGAATAACGTGACTTAAAGCAGCCTTTAACTGCAAGGATATTAGGCTCTGGTCGCAGTTGGGTCAATCACCTACATGGAGTCC
The DNA here is from genome assembly GCF_964261635.1 of Lissotriton helveticus. Lineage (NCBI taxonomy): Eukaryota > Metazoa > Chordata > Amphibia > Caudata > Salamandridae > Lissotriton > Lissotriton helveticus. Next base: position 1,317,902,800 of record NC_136067.1, read on the forward strand.
AGAGGGCACTTAACAACATGCCAAGAACATCCCTGGGTGGTCGTGCTCCCTATAAAGTCCTGTTTGGAGAAAAAATGTGGGTCTCAGACCTCAACAATGTGAGCACAGTGGTGGCAGAAACACTGTTTTACATTCATGGCCTTTTGGCCGTCTTACAGGAACTAAATGGATTCTTGGACACACAAAACAATGTCCAAGAATAACGCACTGCCAGTGGTGTAGTGAAGGTTGTACCGACAAGACTGGATGGGACCCAATGATTGGGGATCTGGTCGCAGAAACACATTGTAGACATGAAAGAATTTGGGCCGTTCTGTACCTGTCCTGGCTGTCGTAGGTGCCAGAACTGTACTTTTTTCACCTCTTACCGGTTGACAAGACAACAGGTTTGTCTCCATTGATCTGATCAAACCACATTATGTCGCTGATCCCCAACAGTAGACCAGGTGGCATCCTGGGTAGCCACTGCTCTCCTCTCATCACCATATGGGAAGTTCAGATGGAAGCTGCTTCTCCCTGTTGAAATAGCAGCGACTGTACAATCTACTAGTACAGAAACACAAATTTCAATTTGACAACTAAAAGAGAACAAAATTTACGTCAATATTCCAAAGATTGAGTAATTTCCTGTTCTACAAACCCTGCTGAGCTGCCAAACATAGACCAGATCACATCTGGCTACTTTGTGGACTTCGACTGCCACCATTTCCGTCTCCTCTCCCTTTCAAGATACAAGTGCATGCTTTCTATCTTTGGTCCTCTAGATTGGTTTGGTGACTGCATTTTTCCTGCTTCTGAATGGACATTATCTCCCAGAATGCTCTGCAGTCCAACTTGTGAACTTGGTATTGAAACCACATGCATTGTTGCACCGTGAAGAAAAGGACCTGTCCTGGTTCATATTACAGCAGTTCCAGTTCCTGAAGGAACAATGTGGGATAGACTATTGTATGATGTGTATGGCCCCACTGATCTTTTACAAATCCCATATTTGTTTAACATTCCTTTAAATTATATTAGAAGATATAGAGCAGTCAACTGTTTTCTTTTCATTAAATTTATGATGGCACAACGTTATGGTCACCATTTTCTGCATAAAGCAAGTATCCCACATGCTATTATAATTACAACCATTGGGAACACTGAGCAACACCACCAAAAGGTTGTTCAAAATCTTTTGCACAGAAGTTTGACTATTTTTCTGGTTTTGACACATCAGAACCAGCCTTGTACTTCTACAGGCTTGCACCTACACCTGCAAAGAAAAATTTGTCAACAAACACCAACTTGATATACTCTGCTTCTTTTGTTTCCCAGCTGTGTGTACAGGGTTTGCCTTTTGGAAAAACACAATAGATGCAAAATCTGTATGGGGGACAAAAGATTGACCGGTTGGAAGTGAGGACTTCTTTAGAGCATGCTGAATGACACATCAAATGTTTTCCTGAACTAAACTGTTCAACAAACTTCCTGTCTTGGAATAGCCAAGATGAAGGTTTTGAACACACCTTGTATTCCCACATTCGCATGTTTTGAGAGCCCGCAACATTTTACACAATACAGTAAGGATACACTAATTGCCATGCTATCCAATGGCTCTTACAATTCATCAGACCCAATTGGAAGGGATGGTTGGTTTAGCCTTTAGACACTAATGGGTGTCAGTCTTGATTTTTGGGTAATACCAAAGGGTTTTAAGATCAATAGGCCTGATCACCGTTATGTACAATTGGAACACTCGGGTAGTGATATCATACAGTGTTGAGAAGTTATGCCTTGATTGGCTAAAAACCTCAACACTTTATTCCGTGAAGCAACACTTGTTCCTTCTGTCTGATAAAATGGATATTAATAATAAAAATATATTTATAGAGAGCGCAGCTCCCCCGGATGACGTGTCCCGGCTCTCATACGGACAGCAGCAAAGAAAGTTGGCCCACATGCATCGAAAAATGTTTTTGCGATTTCTTAATAGCGCTATTACAGAATTGCAAAACCGAACGCAGCAATGAAATCAGTAAATATTTGCGATTCTGTAAAAATAGCAAATATCATTATCTATTCCCTGTTTATCGAAACTGTAATTGCGAATTCACTATTACAGAATCGGAAATTGCGAATTACCCATATTGCTGCATTGCGATGACATTACAACCAGGAAGTGTTTCACTGATTCCACACACCTGGTCACAGGGAGAGGAGGAGGAGGAGGAAGACTGGTGGAGCGCACCCTGGAGGAACTGTGTTTGAACAGGAGCTATAAGAAAAACACACCATTGCCACTGAAAAAGCAGAAAGAGAAGGAGAGAACAGGAAGAGAAAGATCAATTTCAGTGACAAGGAACTTGAAATCCTCACTGAGGAAGTTGTCCAGAGACATGACCTGCTGTTTGGGAAACAATCCCTGCATGTTGCAGAGTCAGTGAAGAGGAAGATTTGGCTTGGGATACAAGCCAAGGTAAATGCAGTGGGGGTGACACACCATAACATACCTAACCTGCAGAAGAGATGGTATGACCTGCGCAGCCGAGCAAAACATAGGGTGGCAGACAGGGTAGCAGCAGCCAAAAAAACAAGAGGGGGACCATCTAGTGAGCGTCCAAACACCCCACTGGAGGACATGGTGGAATCCACTTTGCAGCCAGAGGCAGTTGTTGATGTGACACAGATTGACACCTCAGGACATGCGGGCACCTCCCAAGGTAATAGCACAGCTAACCATGTTTGTATGTCAAATGTAATCACAAACTGCCCCAAATGCATACCCTGCATAGTGTAGCACACCTGAGTCCAGTCCACCTTTTCCTTGCAACACCTTAATGCATTGTGGGAGTTATATGCAGACAAATGTAAGGGCAAGGTATGGAGGGACTAACAAAGCTCTAGTGCAGCAGAGTACAGCAAGGAAGTGGCAACAGTAGACTTTTTACATTACAGAAGTAGATTTAATATAACTGCGCAGGCGCAATGTTACAAACAAGTGCAAACAATAACTAACTGAACTTGCACTGTTCCAGTCACAGATGCAAAACAGGACAGTGACGTGGCTGACGACCACGAGTGCGAGGGACACATGGAACAGCATGATGAGGGACAAGAAATGCCAGCATCCTCACCCATACCTGCTCCCACTCACTGCAGGAGAAGAATACAACCACTCCCTGATTTGGAGAGTGATGAGGACAGCAACACAGGAGCTCACACACAGCAGCCTGCACATAGACCACCATTACCACCAGAAGAGCCAACAATGTGGCGCTGTTCCATGCAGTTCCGCAAACGAAGGCCCAGGGCAATCCTCACGCCTGCTGAGGACGATTGACAACCCCCCACAAGTGTTCAAGAGTCCAGGATGCTGAGGGTCCAGCGCCTGCAAGGGAAGATTATCCGTATCATGCAGGGCCAACTGGGAACAATGTCAAGACACATAGGTGGTATTCATGACTGCCTGAGGGAGCTAACTAGTGCAGTAGTTGAAGGGCACAGGGCAAACCGTGAGAGACTAGACCGTGTTGCAACGGCCAATGAGGATATGTGCAGGGTCATCCAGTCTGACCATGTCTCAAATGGCAGGAGGCCAATGGGATGCAAGCAAAGTTACACCAAGGCCATAAATAAGCGGAGTCATACTGCAGCTCAGCTTTCAAGGCGTGCAGTCAGCATGCAGGTGGAGTTGACCCACTGCTGCGGGGATGTGGCCAGGGGCCTCATCCAGGTCACCACTGCTGTGGAAGGAGTACAGACTGCTACAGCTAGTGGAAGTCTCATGTGTGCAGGGGGGACAGTGAGGAGGGCTTCAGGCTGAGTAGACTACTGGTACCTGTGTCACATGGCAGAAGGGACAGTACCAGGAGTCAAGCCGGCACAGAAGGGTCAATGACAGGGGTAGCAGAGCCTACTGACAGGGCAACAGGAGTGCTTGGCAGGAGGAAGTAGACAATTGGATATGTACCAATCTGGTGACGTAACCAGAAATATGTATCCTGTCCACACTGATGTTCCAGTGCCAAGACAATGACATTTGATTGTCTGCACCCACTCTGCACTTGTCTGACAATGGTATGAGTGCAGCAACACACCTACCCACCTAACAAAATAAACCTTTACGCAAATACTGTGTTGTGTCGTGATTACTCACCTTAGAAGTAATGTTGTGTGATTTCTGCCCATCTCCGTCTCCCCTCTGCTGCATTTGGTTGGCTGTCTAGTTCTAGCTCGCTGTCAGAGTCTTCCAGGGGAATGCTCCAATTAGAGGCAACACTGTGCAACATAGCACATGTAGCAACAATTTTACAGCATGTCTTCGGCCTATACTGTAAAGCCCCACCGGTCTTGTGGAGGATGCAAAACCTGGATTTGAGTACACCAAATGTCCTCTCAATCACATTGCGTGTCGCAATGTGTGCATGATTGTATCGCTGCTCCCTTTGTATCGTAGGATTCAGATAGGGAATGAGGATGAAAGACCTCACAGCATATGCACTAGCACCTAAAAGCTGTGAAAAATAGATTAGTTACTGCTATGTGTCACCATGGCGGACAGGTGTGCAAGACTGTGTTATCTGTTTACCCGGCAAATATCCTTCTCCAAATTCACCCCTCAGCAGACATCTGTGTACGCCACTATGCCAGAAGATGTAGGAGTCATGTGCACTGCCAGGGTAACTTGCCACCATGTCTGTGATTATTGTTTTTGAATTGCAGATTACTTGAATGTTCTGTGAATGGTATATTTTCCAGTTCAGGTAGATATGCTCATTCACTGAGGGGGGACATATGGGTAAATGAATCCCATCAATGCAACCAATGACATGTGGGAATTGTACAACCTGATAAAAATCTAATTTATTTTGCTGCAATTCCTGTGGTGTTGTGGAGAACCTAATGTGGTGGTGTATCCTCTGCAACATGGCATTTAGGAAAGCGTTGAAAAGTCCCAATAGGGCACTTTGAGAGACACTTCCAGCTGCTGCAATTACTCCCTAGAAGGTCCCTGCATCTAGGAGATGCAGATAGCATAGGACCTGCACATGTGTGGGAATGGCATGTGTCTTGCGAGTCTGACGGTGCAGTATTGGGTCTAACTCAGCAATGAGATCTAAGATTGTGACAGCATTCAGCCTATATTAATCATAAATGTCTTCCTCCGTCTGCCCTAGCAAAGTGATGCACACTCTGAAGATTCTCCCCTGTATCCTCCTTCTTATCTGTGCTGCTGCTCTTTGCTGCATCCTCCTCGCCATGATGTAGAGCGCTGCCATTGTGAGACACTCTGATGCATTCTGGGACTGTTTATGTAGTTTGCTGATGATTCAAACCTGATTTGTTGTATGTGAAATTTTTACCACCTGATATGATTTGTTCTTATTTAGGAGCTGCAATTTGCCATTCTTGGCTAATTCTGTATTTGCAAATTTGTGTTGCGTAGGAGCTTGTGATTTCTTATTTGTGATTCCATAATACAGAATCACTATTACAGATTCGAAAATTTAGAATTAGCTGATTTTGCGAAAAGAAAAGTTTTCTGCGAATTTGCTTCATGCGTAGGAAGAAGCTATTTTGCGATCACAAGCGGTCTTTTTTTTCGATTCACACCGTTTGTGACCGCAAATTAGCTTGATGCATGTGGGCCGTGCTCAGTAGATTTTTAGCCATTACGACTAAAAAGCCAAGTTTTCAAGGCCTTTCTAAATTCCTTTTCGGACTGCAATGCTCGTAAGTGAGCTGGTAGGTTAGTCCAGCATTTAGTGGTCCCCACCTCGAATGTACATCCCCCATTCTGGCCTTGGCAAACCGCTGGGTGGTAAGGTATCGTTTGTGGTTAGACCAAAGGATCTGTCCTGCTGGTAGGGATGAAGTCTCTTCCTCAGGTAGATGGGCCCCCTACCATGATATGCCCGAAAAGCAAAAGTAAGGGCCTTAAATTCGATGTGCTTGGCCACAGTTAGCCAATGCAGATGTCTCAGGTACAGAGAAATACATCTGCGAAGAGGGACCTTGCAGACCAGTCTGGCTGCTGAACTCTGCACTATCTGGAGCCTACGGATTAGTCGGATTGGCAGACCCATGTAAAGACCGTTAGCATAATCAACATGGGAGGTGATTAATTCATGGACAACGGTTTTGCGTGCTGACTCAGGCAGGAAATCAGTACATTTTCGAATGGTTTTTATTTTGCCAAATCAGGCCGCAGATTAGGGGTGGGCGGAATTTGCGAAATTGCCTTCGGCAAAATTCCATGAAACAGCAAAAAATCTCCACAAACGTGTGGAATTTCGCGTGCTTGCGGAGATTTCGGGGGCGGGGCTTCTTTGCGAGTTCACATGCCTCTTGCAGCAATCCCCGTGTAGTTCCTGTGACCAGGAGGCTGCTTTACCCTCATCTGCTGCTCTGATTGGTTTCTGACCCGATCAAGAGTCTTGATAGGGTCAGAGACCGATCAGAGCAGCAGATGAGGAGAAAGCAGCCCCCTGAGGCATGTACTGCACGTTCCAGGCTCCCTCAGTCCGGAGAAAGTATTCAGCGTGCGCCTTATCTGTTGCCAGCCAGCGGTGCTATGTGCACGAATGAGTAAATGCTACCACACGTGCTGCTTTGTCGCACATATCAGTCAGAAAGAAGACACTGCTTTTTAGCGTTATCGCGTTCTCTCTTTAATCATCACCTCCTCTCTCTGCCCCACCAAACCAAGGAGAGTAAAGCAAAACCCTGCAGCCCATGCGGCACGGGGAGGAGGGGGAGGCCCGAAAATCCTTCTGGGGTCCCACTTTGACCTCATGGCCAATGGATATCTGTGAGATATGGCAAACTGGGAGGACCCCATTCACATTCTGCAGCGGGGGACACATCATATTGCGTTACACTATTGACTAGTAATGCCCTCTCTTCCTCGACATCACGTCCCCGACTCTGGGGTACCAAAATGTTCCTTTTGAGGCATTTCTCTAGAAAGTGACATCTCTCTTACCTCTACCGGTTTTGATTTAGTGCAGCAGGCTGCCTGCATGCCACAAAAACATGCTGCTTCTCTCTGGCTGATAAATTCTGATGATTGTTCTTGTTCTGTTTTCTTATCTGAGGACACATTTTAAGATGGGCTTCCCATCCATGAACTCTCTTTCTCTTCTTGGGTGCTGTAGCTGCTATCCTGCCGAGGAGTGAAGTCTCCTGCTCTGCCTCTCACTCTGTAAAGGTGAATGCCCCGTAGGCCATTGCTTTCATAACAAGGGGAGTTTTGGTGTGGCATTTAAGCAATGTACGGTATGTGATAGTGGGTGTCCCGGAGCGCGCCGTCCGAAATCTCTAATAGTCTCTTCACATGCCTCCTGTCTGGCGCAGGGAGCGATGGCTTGCTGCTGAATGCACATCACTCGCTGCCTGTTGTCTTGTCCCCTTAATTCTTCTGAGGAAACGCCTGAAGGGGTCCGAGGCGGAGCAGAACGTGCAAAGATGTTGGACAGCCACATGGTATTTCCTGAAGCACCTTCTGCCCCACAAAACCTGCAATTTGTCATTTTTGACAGCCACAGAGAGAATAGAATCTATTTTGCATCTGCCGTTCGAGTCCTGAGTAAAGACTCCATTCACTGCTGTCCAGGTGGCGATAGGGCTGCATTTGTTTCCTTGCGGCAGCAGCCACAGAGGTTCTTTTTGTCATTGGGTGTTTGGTATGCAGCAACTGGCTTTCAGGCGGCCATCTTGGCATTAGGTCCATTCTTCAAAAACAGTTTGTTGATAGGTGAACAATTGGCTGCCACCATCCTGGGGGAATTGATGCACCTGGAACAACCAACCCCTGGTCTGATTGGACAGCATATCGAGGGTACAAAATGGAGATTGAACTATTTTAATGTGACCGGAGGCCAAGCTAGCTAGAATGAATCCTGCCCTGCATATTTATCCATTAAGATGCCACAGTTTTGTGTAATACAATTCTGTTCCGCCGCAGATCGTGGAAGTTTTGACATTTTCGCAGCCCGCGCGGAACGTGAAATTGCAGAAAATTCGCAAGTTCCGCGAGCGGAACAAAATTTGCCGCCCACCCCTACCACAGATACCTGTTGGACATGGGTAGTAAGGGACAGGTCTTTGTCCCACCTGACTCCTAAATTCTTAACAGAGTCCGTAGGTGTGAGGGAAGATCCTAAGTCAGCTGGCCACCATAACGCTGAGGAGAGTGCTACAGCTTGAACAGAACTTCCATCTTGTCAGCATTACGTTTTAAGAAGTTAGTGCTTATCCAGGCAGAAACGCTTTTTAGGCAATCTTTCAGAGAGTCAAGGAAGATGTCGACACTCCACTGAAGGTAAACATCAGTTGAGTGTTGTTGGCATAGGAGATCACCTTGATCCCAGTATCGGTGATGAGCTCCACAAGCGGTGTCAAATAGATGTTGACAAGTATCAGGCTCAGGGCCGATCCCTGGGGCACTCCCCATTTTAGTGGTTTCGTGGGGAGGTGAAAGGATGGATCAAGTAAGATGGAATGGGACACAGTATCAAACCCTGCTGACAGGTCGAGAAGAACCAACATGACCGCCGAGCCACCAAGCACCACCAAGCGAATGGCATCTGCCACCTCAATCTGAGCTGGTTCTGCGCTGAAGCCAGGTCGGAAGCCGGACTGGGACTCATGCAGAACACCATTAGACTCAATGAAAGCAGCCAGCTGCTGGTGGCCTAGCTTCCCTAAGACTTTAGCAGGGGCAGGCAACAGGAAAATGGGTCTATAATTACTGGTGACTGCAGAGTCAGCATTAGCTTTCTTTAGTATGGGAAGAAGAAACGCATGTTTCCAGGCTGATCGAAAGATCCCCTGTCTAAGCAAGGAATTCCAGATAGCGTGTAGGGGGGTTGAGCAACTCAGTCAGAGCACGATATTGTTTTGCTGGCCAAGTATCGCCAGGTGACCCGAATTTACATTTCTGGAGTTCCCTCAAGGAAGCCTCAAAGGAGATAGCTGCAAATTCCGAGAACACTGGCTGAGAGTCACAGGGCCTGCTGGTTGTGTCCTCTCCTAGAGGAGAGTGTGCTACTGGGAAAGACGCATAAATCTGGGCTCTTTTCTCCTAAAAAAAAAATCAGACATCTTATTGCAAAACTCCTGTGGAGGGGTAATTAAGTGCGAGAGTGCTATAAGGTTAGTGAAGAACTTCAAAACCGTAAAAACCTCTCTAAATGAGTTCTTGTTGCTGGCAATGCGTTCAGTAAAGAAATCTCTATTTGCCCCAATGAGAAGTTTACATTACTCTTTCAGTGCTGCTCGATAACCAATGTTGTCCTACCGAGAATACAATGATCTCCATTTGCGCTCCAATCTTTTACATTCACTTTTTTGGCTCTGATATTTGCTGAAAACCAGGGAGCGGAAAGGGAGGTTCTTGTGGAGGTGACAGGCCTCCAAGGCACAATTATATTGAGGGTGTCACTGACCCAAGCATTAAGGTTCATGATGCTGTTATCGAGATTATTTGAGAAGGAAGGCTCGGAGTCCTCCAGGAGTGGGCTAAGGGAGTCTAAGGAGACCCTACTCCAATTCCTTCTTGAATCATTCGGTCGGGAAGTGACCCTTAGCTCACCCTTCAGGTGTACCTGGAAAGGATCAAGAAATGGTCCGACCAAATCACCGGCTCAGGGGTGTGGACAGAGATGTCTGGTGTGTGCGAGCAAATAAGATCTAATGTATGACCAGCTTTGTGTGTAGGGGAGAAAACTAGTTGGATCAAATTGCAACCAGCAAGTGCTGAAATGCAATTCGCTCTATGTGAGCAAGATGGATCGTCCACATGGAGGTTGCGATCGCCCAGGATTGTGAATTTAGAATAGCGCATGATAGTCTGGGCAATATGATCCACTAGGGCGAGGGAGGCACTATGACAGCAATCCGGGGGTCTATAGAGGAGGAGCCCCGAGCAGGAGATCGAGGTGGACACCTTAATACTGGAGGAGAGATCTTCAATACTGCCTATCCGGTCAACATTGGACTGAGCCTGCATTACGCCACGAGTATCCCAGATGTTATCAGGACCATTTATAACTAAGCCGCCCCAAGTCCTTTCAAGCTACTTATTCGCCCCGAGGAAGCCCCAGGCTGGATGGCCACTTAATGGGGCGAAACACATGTTGGCTGTCTGTTACTTCTTCGCACACTCACTCAGGTGTCCTTCTATGAGTGACAATATCGATATATAAATTTCTAACAAAAAGAATCTGGCTTATTGAAATTGTTTCTGGAATAGTACTACTACCTGGATTTGCCCCCACACCCACCTTGGAACTAGTCTATTGTCTTGTCTATTAGCGCATACTATGTCATAGCCCTGGGGGATAGCTAGTGCAACAGCTGGGTTTGAATCTTCCCAAAGCCATGTCTCAGTCAGGAACATGAGGTCCAAGTTGCTACCTACGAGACACTGATGTATGTCTACGGCGTGTTTTGGCAGAGATCTGCAATTAATGGGGCAAGCTTTTAGGATAATGGGTCTGGGACGCTTGGGAGGGTCACACGTAAAACCTTGTTCTGCCCACAATCACGTCTGGAGTTAAGGCAGAAATTGCAAGAGGGGCCAGAGCAGCTCTCATCAGGGTCCCCTAGTACAGGTAGTATCTGGGTCTGACAAGAGGATAGCCTAGGGGACAGGAGCTCTTCACAAGTCCAACAAAGTGGATAATCCCCAGAGTTTTGGGCAGTATGGCTGGCTCTAGCCGGTGTCAGGACCCTGAGAATCGCAGACGGGCTAGCCTTTGGCTTTCCTGCTGCACGTGTCCACTGAGCGTCGGCATCATTGGCTCCTAAAATAGGCAGGCTCTATTGCCAGAATCAGGAGACTAGACTGTCACCCAACCAAAATGCCGGCCTGAGATGGCCCGCAGGAAGTGGTAGGACCCAGGATATCCTCCCCCTAGCCAGACAGACACCCTCCACACAAACAGCAAGAACAGCTGCGGTGGACTGAGGAGAAGGCAGACGAGTAAGCAATTAAAAAGAGGTTTAAAAATTCAAGATAAGTCAGCTACATTTTAAAAGCATTTCGCGCCGAATGTAAAACACACACTAAGTAATCAGCGAGGTGTATATAATTATTAAAAAGGCACAATGCAGAACATAATTAGGAAATGGAGAGATACGGCTGCACCTCTCACCTTGTGCACTTGCCACTATCTCAATGTCCGATGCGCGTCAGCGCCATTAGCTCCTAAAATAGGCAGGCTCTATTGTCAGAGTCGGGAGACTAGAACGTCACCCCACCAAAATGGCGGCCTGAGATAGCCCGCAGGAAGTGAGGGGAACCAGGATAATCTCCCTCTAGCCGGACTAGCACCCTCCACACAAACAGTACTAACAGCTGCAGTGGACCGAGGAGCAGGCAGGCGAGTAAGCGATTAAAAAGAGACTTAAAAATTCATGATAAGTCAACTACAGTTTAAAAGCATTTCAGACCAAATGTAAAACACACACTAAGTAATCAGTGAATTGCATATAATTATTAATAAAAAGGCACAATTCAGAATGTAATTAGGAAATGGAGAGAAACGGCTACACCTCTCACCATGTGAGCTTGCCACTATCTCAATGTCGATTGAGTCGGGCGTGAGAGGACTAAGCTTTTGCTGGTTCCGCGTTTAAAGTGGATATACACTGTATCAAAAAATAAAGGACTTGTTAAATGTATGTCTTTTTGATTTGAAGACATGCGGATTAAATTGAAGAGTCTCGAAGGGTAGTTACCTCTGTGATATTCGTTGGAAATATTATGACAAAATTTCGATGTGCAACTAATACCACCCTGATGATGGTCTCTGGGATCTTGTAGACCGGCGTGGGACCGAAACTTTGACGAAAGAACACCGTTTTGCTTATATAGATATACTGATTATGCAGAACATAAACTAGATACAATGTTTTGTTTGACCTTGTTTAATATGGGGTTTTGTTTTCCATATGATTTGTAAGCAAAAGGTGTTCAAGATACTACAGTGAAATGAATGTAAAATACCAGTAGTATGTTTGTTGCCAGTTTTGTAATCTACATTTGAGAAAAACTTTTTCGAATTAAATAACCATTGGTATAAATGTTGTGTTTATTAAGGTTTTACCTGTATGCATACATTAATGATCACTATTGGGGCAGGATTTTGAATGATAAATAATGTTGAATGATTCCCCTATGGACAAGTATATTTTGTGACTATCTCAATGTCCGCATCTCGGACCTTACTAGGTCCCTGGAACCCACGTCAAAAGCACTTCTTATGTGCCATATAGAATGAGCTATGGTAGGTCTCTCAACAGGAAGCTGCTAAGAAACAATGTGAGAATGATAGGACTAATCTAGGAAAGGCTTTGTACAGTGGCTGACAATGGCATGATTGCATTATCCTCGAGGATCTATTCATTGAGCAACATAGTATTGTCTGCAATTGACATAATACAACAGGACATGTCTATTTTACAACAACGACATTCACAACTTTCGTCACTTATTTTATTAAGCTGGACACTGCAAACATTGTGTTGAGGCCACATACAATTATATTAGTACAACCATCTGTTTTCTTCATACGATCTTTCTTTAAGACAGACACAAATATATAAGGTATACCAGGTGGCACACTGAAAAATTAGAACAACTACCTTGCACTGTTGCCGAAAAGCCTTCCACTGATTGGATAATCCATGGGTACATTACTCTACCAGTCATGACATTCCAGCCCCAATATTGTCTACAAAATCACCAAGTAGGCAGATATGAAGCATTAGGTGAAGGATTTGTGCATGAATGCTGAGAGTTACCTTTCAAGTTTGTGAAGGGTGGTAAACTGCAACTGTTTTGCGACTGCAATTGCGGTCACAAAACTGTTATACATAGCTTTAGGAGTCGCTATTAGGAAGGGATGCCCTTGGAACGCCCAGTCCTAATAGTGAGTCGCTAGACGCCGCTGCTCGCCTAGACGCCGCGCTCCGCGCATTGACTTTTACATCTCCTGGATTTAGCCTTCCTTCAGCCTCCACGCCTCGCCGGACCCGCTTCGCGGGTCCCGCTTCGTGGATTGAGGCTGTGTGCATCTTGGGGCATTTCTTACTAACACCGACACCGGCAGGGCTGCGAGGGTAGAGCGGAGGACTCCATTGTCCAGGAGTCTCCGCGCGCCCGTCTCCAGCTGGGCTCCTCTCCCTGCCGGCCGCGCCCCCAACACAGCAGGACTTAACGAGCTCGCTCAGGCTTGACCAGCGGATTGCTCGCCTAGACGCCGCGCTCCGCGCATTGACTTTTACATCTCCTGGATTTAGCCTTCCTTCAGCCTCCACGCCTCGCCGGACCCGCTTCGCGGGTCCCGCTTCGTGGATTGAGGCTGTGTGCATCTTGGGGCATTTCTTACTAACACCGACACCGGCAGGGCTGCGAGGGTAGAGCGGAGGACTCCATTGTCCAGGAGTCTCCGCGCGCCCGTCTCCAGCTGGGCTCCTCTCCCTGCCGGCCACGCCCCCTCGGTGCAACCCCTAAAAAGGAACTACCACTCCCGCGGCGCGGGAGCGCGCGGGAGGGCGCCGGGAGAAGCCCGGGACAAGGGCGGGACCGTCTGTGGCCGTCCGGGGCCGTAGGAGGCCGGGCTGGGCCCACTCCCTAACATTTTATTTCCTGCATCCGATCCCACGATACAGGCAAGGATCTGCAATTCATGAAAAGACATAAATTTTAAGGCTTTTTTCTGTGCCCTTGAACACTGTTGCCTAAATTTTGAAATACTTGGATTTTATCATTTTTACATTTACTTGTGCATTTTGAGATCTTTGACCTGACAATAATGTCTAAAAAAACGGCCTCAGTTACCCCTGCTGCACTTAAAACCCTTGACTCCTTTCTTGTACATGTGGTTAAAAAAATTAATAATGACAGAAGGGAATCCTTGGGCTTAAGTCAATCACCAATTTTGCCCCCATTGAGCCCTGACCGAAGCACACATATCCCTGATACCCCATTGCCTGACCCTACCACTGCTATTTCTGATGTTGATTTAATCAATCTGGAAGCTGATGATGGAAACTCTGATTTGCTTGCTGATCAGTCATTAAATATTGCACCTGAACCAGAGCAGCAGCAAAATAATGTCGTGGAGATCCCCTCCTCTTCTTCCCCTGTTTCACGCCCCGTGAGAAATTGTAGAAAAGCCCAAGCCAAAAGGGGGGGAAAACAGGCTGGAAAGAAGAAGGTTAACTTACCCCCTGTTCACAAAGGGATAGATGTGGAGTGTGATGACGTTGACGAGCGTAGACAAATTATTGATGATGATCTATTTAATAGATTTGCAGATATGATAGATATAAAAATCAAAACCATCATCAAACCTCTTATTGGGAAGATCGATAGACTAACGTCTGAAATAAAAAAGATGGGAGGGTTGCAAAGTAAGTTGGCGGATGATTTAGAGAATTTTGTTAATGAAATTTGTAAACCCTTAGTAGCCATAGAGGAAGACCCGGGTGCCGCTTCAGGCACTATAGATTTACAACAACAGCCCATCTTGGATGGCCAACCGCTAGCATCTGTGCCTACCAATGATGAAATAAGTGAGGCTCCTATGTCTCAACCTATGTCTCAACCTATGTCTCAACCCATGGCACCTGTCCCTTTGCACTTAGGGGATGATTCACAACAATTCATTTTGGAAGCCTCCCCACTAGTCCTGGTTCTGGCGAATGTGCCCATTTTATCTCAGGAGCAAAGGGAATCCGCCCAAGGCCTTAAGGATAAAGCCCTACATTGGCTTACTGGCAATATGCGTATGGCAGACCAGGGGGCAGATCAGCTAGCCGGTGATATTGTTATGGCAAGGAGGGTTTCATGGATTGGGAGCAAGATCAAGAAATTTAATGGGGATTGCGTTATATTAAATTTTGCTAGCGCTGAAGTACTCCCTAACATTCTTGCAAACATCCTCCCACCGCAACGCAGAACTGGATCTATAATCCCCCTTACTCTGAAATTCTTCTACACCGAGACTCAGATGGTGACCTCCTCTAATATTTCCAGGCCTAGAAGGAACGATAGAACTGCTCATTGGGGTGGGGAAAATAGGCCCAGATTTAATAACACCCACTCTCGCCCCCTGAGTAGCCGTGGGTTAGGGCAAACCAATTTTTTTGTATGGGCCAATGGCCAGAACACCAGGGCCACTTTGGCCCAATTTAAATAGGTGGGGCCCACACACCCCAGGTTATGTGAACAGACACCAGGGCATTGGGTTTATGCCTAGGCAAGGGAACGACCATCTGTTAATACGACCCAATACTCCCCAGCCTATGTGGAATCCGGCAGCAAATGGATGGGGTCAGGCGCACACTCCTTCTGATTGGGGACTGGCAATGGGAAATAGATATGGGATCTTGTCAGGTTTAAACGACTGCGATTGACATACAAAGGTTACAAATCAGGGTATAGATGACACAGCTCAACAATTGGATGCGGCGCCAGCCCCAGGCCCAGTAGCTGAGATTCCTAGAGACTTCTGTAGGCTAGTGAGCTGGAATATTGCGGGGTTAAATGGTAAACGTGAGGATAAATCCTGGTCAAGCTTTGTCCTAGGCCACCACGTTATAGCTCTCCAAGAAACGTGGGACACTTCAGATAGTCTGTGCTGGGATGGGTTTATCAGTTTTACTAAAGCTGCTGTCCATAGCCGTATGGGGAGGGCCAAGGGAGGCCTTTTACTTTTGTTTTCATTAGACTTACAGGGTAGTTGGAGGCAAATTGATACTGATTCTCCCAATATCCTGTTGGTCGAAAGAGTGATCAAAAGCACCAGCAGGACTATTTTTATCAATTTTTATAACTCAGGTAATAGTGAGCACAGAGGCCGTAACATTTTGGATTTGGATAGGATTTTAAACTTGGTCAGTCAGAACAAAACGCTTGATACAGATTATATTTTATTAGGTGATTTTAACATCCATCCGTGCAACTTAAATTGCAGGAGAAGTAGCCCTGATGGGGACGATGGGCCCGAGGAACCCCACTTTGAACATTCTATTGAGGGAGAGGAATTAGAGAATTTTCTTGCCAATTTTGACCTGTATGAACCAGATGGTGGCATCAGTCAGCCAACCTTTACTGGCATCCCGCATGGTACCATTATCGACTATATATTTGTATCCCTAAGTACTCTTATACGGGTCAATACTTATTGTACCACACAATCACATTTCAGTGATCATAACCCCGTGGTGTTAGAAGCGGCTTGGGGAGGCAATTTTGGACCATCCCCTCTGGAAGTCACTTCCCATCCATTAAGGACAACCAGACAAGGAAGATGTCTGAAATGGGCTAAGGTGGTCCCAGAAAAATTTTATGCCGAAAATTTCCCAAAGATTAAGGGTAAGGTTGAGGTCTGTATAAATCCTTGCGCTCAGGGTCAAGAAATTGTAGAGGCCTTTGAGGCCATATGTGTGCAGGTGTCACAGGATCTCTTGGTAAAGACCAAAAATGTAACTCCAGGCAACAAGCGCTGGTTCGATTCAGCTTGTTCAAAAGCACACAGACTATTAATGATAGCTTTAAAAAATATCCCAAGGGCAAATGTTGAGATTACTAGACTCAGGAAAACTTATAAATTAGCACTAAAGAAACGGAAGGACATCATTAAATACGAAGCTTGGGAAGATCTCCTTTCGGCGGCAGTCCTGAAGAATAGTAAAAAGTTCTGGGAGATTATCAAACAGCCTTTTTTCTCGGATGACGGCAATGATATTATGGATTGCGTTATCCCTGATGAAAAATGGTTATCCCACTTTAAAAATGTTTATGGGGACACTGCTGATGTAATTACAGACGCTCTGCCGATAAGATCAGCCACTTGCTCTATTATTTTTAGTCGAGACGAGGTGGAGAAAGCCATCATGTCCACCACTAAGCACAAGGCACCTGGCCCTGATGGCGTGCCTGCTGACTTTTTTATGCATTCCCCAAAATTGTGGGCTGAAGTTCTGACAAATGTGTTTAATGCAGTGAATGAAAACCTAGTACCTGCATCATGGAACATTTCCACCATTGTTCCCATTTTTAAAAAAGGCCAACGAGATAACCCAGGCTGTTACAGGCCTATATCCCTCTTAGCTTCATCTGTAAAAATCTTAGGCAGAGTCCTCCTATCTAGGTTAAGGGTGAATGTTGAGGGCTGTGGTGGATTGTCCGAAATCCAATATGGTTTTAGGGAAAAAAAGGGCACCATCGAACAGTGTATTAATTTACATCTGTTAATCTCTAAATACACTATAGCCAAGGAGGGGTCACTGTATCTTGCATTTATGGACCTCTCCTCGGCTTTTGACTTGGTCAATAGGACCAAGTTGTGGTCCATCTTGTTGGAGATCGGCATAGATGAAGCTTTGGTCACCTTTATGTCCTCCTTGCACCAAGAACTTTTTTCGAGTGTACGAGTGACCAATGAGGGCAGGTGTACCGCTCTCTTCAGATCCTTAAGGGGTGTGAGGCAGGGCTGTATTTTGGCCCCCTTACTGTTTACCATCTATATTAATGGCCTGGGGGCACATCTGGAGGGGCAGGAAGCCGATGTCCCGCGTGTAGGAGTTGCCAAGATCCCGGCACTCCTATACGCGGATGACGCAGTGCTGATCGCGCGCACGGGAATTGGTCTCCAGCGCCTATTAAATGCTTTTGGCACGTTTATGGATCAACTAGACCTTAAAGTAAACGTAGCCAAGTCACACACTATGGTGGTGGGATCTGAGTGTCGCAGGAAGAAAACCAAAACATTCACTTGTAGGGGGGACTTGGTCACCAGGGTATCTACATTTCCCTATTTAGGCATCTTGTTTGACCAGAAAGGGACATGGGGACCACAGGTTAGAGCGAAGAGGTTGGCCGTCACTCGATCATCCTTAGCAATCCTGAGTTTTGCTGCAAGGCTAGGAGCTAGGCCTATGGAAGCCATAATAAAAATCTACAATAGTAAATCCGTGGCTATTGCTCTATATGGTTCAGCATTGTGGGGGTACGCAAACGTGGAGTCAATACAGAGAGCAGAGAATGGATTCATTAGAGCCCTGCTCTCTGTACCCCAGTCCACACCTACGTACTCTATACATAAAGAAGTCGGCCTTCAGTTCCTCTCGGATAAATTGCGCATGGCCCCTCTGATTCTATGGCTAAAATTATGGATGAATGAAGAACTCCCATTAAACCATAAGATCCTGACTGATGTCCTGTCCCTTGATAGATCTAACGAAATTCCTTGGCTGGCCTATCTTGCAAAAGCTTTTGCTGACATAGGTCGCCCGGAGCTTTTTACTTCTCCGGAGTCCATTAGGATTCAAGATCTTGATTTGGTTAAAAAGTCTTTTTTAGGAAGGATGGAGATGTGCCGTGAAGAACTTGAATTAGCAAAGCCGGCAGTAAGGGATCATTGTTTGCTGCTTACCACACCCTCACTTGAACCCTATCTTGGCTATGTCACACGTCCTTTTCACAGGTATCTTTTAACAAAATTTAGATTTAATTTGTTGCATTATCATTTAGGCTCTTTTCAAAATTGGCAGAAACCAGAATTAGCCTCGCCCTGCACTTGTGACCAATTCTCAGTGCAAGACACAATGCATTTTGTCATGTTTTGTGGTTTATATATAGAGCCTAGGAAGAAATTCTTGATACCAATCCTTAAGGAGGCCGGCTTCACACAGGTGAGGCCGACTTTACTCTATTTACAGCTATTACCTAACCCTCACATTACTTACTGCGTTGCTAAATTTCTGGTAGCTGCCTCAGGGGCAAAAGCCGCCTGTCAAGATTAATTATAAAAGTTAAGCATATTTTTCTTTTTAAAACTGTTTCTTATAAATTTTAAATTGTTGTTGGACATCTGTATCATGTATTTTATGATACATTTTGTATGGAATGTATTTTATTGTTCACCTCTTTGTATGGTTTATAAAAAAAACGAATAAAGATAAATTGACTGACTGACGCTAATCCTATTTTGCGAGTCCCAAAATAGTATTAGTACATGGGCCACACGTTTTTTGCAGCCTCAAATGAGTCTAAAACCTATTTGTGCCTGCAAAAAAAGTCATACTTTTTCAAAAGGATGTGGCCTTAACATCTGCCAGAGAGACGGTCGTTCTCCAGGTTGCGAGGACCTCGTCTGAGATGCAGATGCTACTTCACACTAACTTCCCACTTCATTTTTTGGAGCTGGTCCACCGTATATTTAACATGTGTGGTACAAAAGGGATAGCCCACTTTTTCAAATGTATTGGAACTGGATTGGTTAGCACATTTCAGACAGTTTTTGGAGTTATACCATCATTTATACACTCCGTACTAGTAAGCGTTTTTGGAGGTTGTCCGCTTATCCTGCAACTTGTGGCTGGAATTCAGATTTTAATTTTCCTGCTCCAAAATGGACACCCCAGGTCAAACAAAAATGGAGACAGCACTGGCTGTGCTGCTCTGCCATGAGTGCATGATACACAGGATCGGCACATCTCGGCTTCGAGAACTGAATGAGTATTGGTTCTTGTCATTCAGGCCTGTTTTGCCTTACTGCGTATTACCTGTATTTTTGCTGCCTGACTTGCAGCCATGAATGCTTGCTGGATTTCTGTTTTGGGTCCCAATTGGTTGCGCTATTGGGCACTGAGATACTAATGGACCCTTTTGAAGGCCCATGCATACAGTTGTCCCCAGCTTATTCCTGTGTTGCTGAACACATTGTTGTGGGCCACCCTTGGATGTTTTTGCTCCTAGTGAACTGGACACAGGTTCTACAGAACACTTACAGAATGTGGGGCTAGATGTAGGTAATTGCAATTTACCAACTCTAAAATACAGAATTTTACCGATTCGGTATTTCAGAATCAGTAAATATAATGTAGGTAAAAATTCGGTATTTTTTACCGATTCGGTAAAATTCAGAATCTGCAATTCGGTATTTACCGAATAGGTAAATACCGATTCGGTATTTACCGAATCGGTATTTTCCATTCATTCCTATGAGCCAAAAGGCCCATAGGAATGAATGGGAAATACTGATTCGGTAAATACCGAATCGATAAATACCGATTCGGTAAATACCGAATTGGAAAGCAAATAAAGGTGAAACTTAAGTAGGCAGCCAATCAGGTGCTACCACCTTCCCCCTCCCTACCAGGAAGTGGCTACACAGGCAGCTGCAAGTAATTAAAAGCTTCTGGAGAGGCTGTGAGAGCTGAGTTGAATCCCTGAGCCACAGGAAAACTTTTGTGCTTCAAAACTTTGAAAATGGCAAGCACCAGTGAAAAGGAACAGCCAGAGAGGAAGAGGAAAATTACATTTAGCACCATGGAGCTGCAGGTCCTCGTGGAGGAGGTGGTGAAGGAACACCAGAAATTGTTTGGCAAGCTGTCCCTGACTGTGGCGGAATCTGCCAAAAGGAAGATTTGGCTGGAAATACAAGCAAAGGTGAATGCTGTAGGGGTGACTCCAAGGGACATAGATGACCTGAAAAAGAGGTGGTATGACCTGAGGAGCCTGACTAAGAAAAGCATTGCAGAGCTCCACAAAGAGGCAAACAAAACTGGAGGAGGGAAGAACCGTGCACCCCCCTGACGGAGCTGGAGGAGCTGGTGGGGTCCACCATTGAGCCAGAGAGCGTCTGTGGACTGGGAGATGCAGACAGCTCAGCCAGAGGTGCCACCAGAAAAGGTAACCAAAAACAAGCACCAGTATTGCCACTTATTTTTTAGGGGGGTTATTAATGACCGCTTAGTCTACTGAGTTAAACAGTACACCTCGGGATAATTTTTAGTCCACAATGAATCAATTTTAATTCTCAAAATTCAATAAACACATATTTCCAAGAATTTCGTAAAATACAAAAGCATTGCCTATATCACTCTAATATCTCTCATACAAAAACACAGTCATTCGCTACACCATACAACCTAAAGCAAAAACAACAAACATAAAGAAAGCTATACATCAGTTGATACAAATTATTTACAGTTCAAAGTTTGAAAGTAAACAGCAAAGGAATAATTTTATATATTTAGTAATTTCTTTTTCGAATTGGAATCCTAATACTGTGGAAAAGGAGGTCTACACGTTTCGATGACCCTTGGTTTTAGGGAAATCTCGTCAGGACCACGTAGCTGCGAATGCAAAAAAGAGGAATGAGTCACTCTGCTAGAAGACCCACCCTCTGTCTCTTCTCATATTACATAGGGGTTCTAATCCTACCTCAAAGGTGCTCGTTTTTCTTAGGGGTCGAAATCTGAAAAACGACAATAACAAACTCTACTTAATATCTGCTGTTTCTCAGACCAATTCTCATACCGGCCCAAACATAAATCAAAAAATACTCACAGGCTTCGCATTCAAACCAGCCTATTTGTCGGAGAGAGAGCAATCTGTATAATGGAAAGAATTGTTGTGTGTCAGAACCAGGAGTGAACTTGTTTTTTAGCAAGCATGGTAAATGGAGGACAACATGAGCGGTGTTGTTCTTACTTGTAATACTGCGGAGTCACGCCTGTCAGGGAGAAAGGAGACGGGATCAGTCAGCCGTCCGAAAGAGCTGAGCGTCTAGCGCTGCTACTTGGCATTCAAAAACTGGATTTACCTGGCTTGCCCGATCAGTGGAATCCCACAACCCCCTGCAACCAGGAAGCAGTGGGACGCGTAAACGTAAAAACGCCAGGGAAGCGTTGCGACCAGCAGTCTCGAGAAACAAGAGATAGAGACGGATGGCGGTGTTCCTCTTCGTGCTGCACTGATCGGGCCAGGTAAATTCAGTTTTTGAATGCCAAGTAGCAGCGCTAGACGCTCAGCTCTTTCGGACGGCTGACTGATCCCGTCTCCTTTCTCCCTGACAGGCGTGACTCACGCTCG
This sequence comes from Lissotriton helveticus, assembly GCF_964261635.1. Lineage (NCBI taxonomy): Eukaryota > Metazoa > Chordata > Amphibia > Caudata > Salamandridae > Lissotriton > Lissotriton helveticus. Next base: position 1,317,924,680 of record NC_136067.1, read on the forward strand.
CCATAAAACAATCAAATCTCAGGTTGTGGACTCCGCAGTATTACAAGTAAGAACAACACCGCTCATGTTGTCCTCCATTTACCATGCTTGCTAAAAAACAAGTTCACTCCTGGTTCTGACACACAACAATTCTTTCCATTATACAGATTGCTCTCTCTCTGACAAATAGGCTGGTTTGAATGCGAAGCCTGTGAGTATTTTTTGATTTATGTTTGGGCCGGTATGAGAATTGGTCTGAGAAACAGCAGATATTAAGTAGAGTTTGTTATTGTCTTTTTTCAGATTTCGACCCCTAAGAAAAATGAGCACCTTTGAGGTAGGATTAGAACCCCTATGTAATATGAGAAGAGACAGAGGGTGGGTTTTCTAGCAGAGTGACTCATTCCTCTTTTTTGCATTCGCAGCTACGTGGTCCTGACGAGATTTCCCTAAAACCAAGGGTCATCGAAACGCGTAGACCTCCTTTTCCACAGTATTAGGATTCCAATTCGAAAAAGAAATTACTAAATATATAAAATTATTCCTTTGCTGTTTACTTTCAAACTTTGAACTGTAAATAATTTGTATCAACTGATGTATAGCTTTCTTCATGTTTGTTGTTTTTGTTTTAGGTTGTATGGTGTAGCGAATGACTGTGTTTTTGTATGAGAGATATTAGAGTGATATAGGCAATGCTTTTGTATTTTATGAAATTCTTGGAAATATGTGTTTATTGAATTTTGAGAATTAAAATTGATTCATTGTGGACTAAAAATTATCCCGAGGTGTACTGTTTAACTCAGTAGACTAAGCGGTCATTAATAATCCCCCTAAAAAATAAGTGGCAATACTGGTGCTTGTTTTTGGTTTTTCAGTTTAGTGAGGCTTGTCCTTATTGCCCGTGAGCCCAGACCCAGTTTTTGGTTACGGTACCAGAAAAGGTAAGACGCATGCACATCAATCACCCCCACCCCATCACCTTCCCTTTTCCCTATGTGGCAAAGTTGACCCCAGTCCAGTAGAGGTAGCACTATACAGGAGCAATGCATCATGGGACATGTAGTCATTAAATGAAACACCATGTCATACAGCACAGCACAGCAAGCAACAAGGTAGGCTATTCATATCAAACATAATCAAACGCAGGCAACATGTACAGTGTTTTAGTGAGAATGATTTAATTGCAGATGCTGTGAGGCAGGAGCACAAAGCTAATGTACGCTTATATGTCCATAGGCGAGACATCTCGTTGGAGTACCGAAAGAAGGACGGCACCGCACCAGAGAGGGATGACAGCCAGGAGGCATCCACAAGTGCAGAGAATGTCACAGAGGACAGAGGTGCACCAACAACACAGCCACCATCCCAAGACCTAGAAATGTCTCCACATCGGCAGGCGTCCCCAGAACTTTCAGGATCCCCTCTGCCACTGTCCTCACCTGAACTGCCTGCGTCACTGCCTTTGACAACACCGGCATCACAAAAGAGCAAGAGGCATGTAGTTGCCCCACTAGTCCAAATGGAGTCATCACCAGGTGACATGGAGGGGGATGACACTCAAACCTTGGCTGGGGAAGGAAGCACTGCCACACAGCAGTCCAGTGCTGAGGGTGCCCGTACAGGTACCAGACGCCGCAGGACCAGAGAGCAGTGTTGCAGCACATGTGGAGGGTCCCAGTGTCTTCCGTGGGCTGGAGGGTAGCATAGTCAAGATTCAAAGGATGCAGGGGAAGGCCATCCAGTCTGTGCAACGCCAGATGAGGACCCTGAACATAAATGCGGAAGACATAGGGAAGGGCATCAGAGAACTGGTTAATGTGAACAAGGAGATGGCTGCAGGGATGCGGGACATGACACAATCAGTGCAGCTTCTGTGGAGTAAACTGGACTAGGACATGTCAGCAAGGCACAAGGAGAGGCAGCATGTGCAACAACAAAGTAAGGCAATGAACCGCCTGGCCACAGCCACTTCCCTGCTATGCAGACTGTTGGACCTGGCCCTTTTGGCAGGTTCCCCCCGAAACTTTTTTGCTTTTTCCAAGCCGGTTTCTGGAACCTGATGTTGGTGATTTTAGGCCTTGGCGCACTTTTTCACTGTGGTACAGTGTAAAGTGCGTGAGCTCTCTGTGTATGTATGGTAAGTGACCTGCCCTCCCATAGGAATGAATGGGAAATATGTATGCCCATGGTAGTTCCTGATGTGTGGGGAGTGCAGGGTCGAGTTTGATATGTATGAACTCGTGAGATTGAATGCTGCGTAATGGTGTATGCAGCATGGTTGTGTCTAGTCTAGAAGTGCCACTTTTAAAAGTTGGCATATTTGTGTAGTCTGTGGCTGGCGTGTGATTGGCTGGTGAGCCTGGCCCAGGAGTACCTGGGCCTGCTTGTGGATTGACTGTCTGGTTTGAGTGTGACAGGGGCTGCAGAGCCCCAGGAGGTTGTCTGAGTCAGCCCGTGGATGAAAGGCAGCATCTGGTGCCAGGGAAGTGGGTGGAGATCGCACCTGATAGTGAGTGAGGCTGTGCCTGCCTGCCACAATGCTGGCTCCACCCCCCCGCTGGGCGACTGTCACCTCTGTCCCTGATACAGACAGGACTTCCCTATAACCAGTTCTAGCTGGTTCTCACACTGCCTGCACAAAGACTTCAAATACTTTTCTGTCTATAAGAAGGGGCTGTGTCCCCTTCCAAAATGTTCTTGTTTCTGACTTGAATCTACTAGGGGCGGGCGCTGCCCAGCCCCTGGATGCCTGGAGGACTTCTGGGGGACCCCTCTGCCTTGCCTGGGCTGAAGAGGGGACTTGGCTTTGCCCTGGATTCCTGCTGTTTTCCTGGACTCTGGAGACCCTTTTACTGGGTCCCCTTTGCTTCACCTTCCTGATGGACTTGTCTTGGACCCTGAAGGACTTTTTGCTGGACTTTGCTGCCCAGGACTTTTGGGGACCCCTTTGCCTGGCTCTCCTGCCCCCTTCACTCATGGGGGCTGCTTTAGTGCTTATAGCGCTGGGAGAGCGCTTTATTTTTTACCCATAGCGAGCGTGTTGCTATCACGCATTTTGCGTGAGGTTTGGCAGGTGCCTACCCTGCTTGGCGCCCGATTCATGTTATGTTTTATTGATGGGTGCCACCCCATTTATTTAATTAAATAACGGGTGCTCACCCTGTTTCTACTTTTATTTATACAACCGAGGGTGCCCACCCCTCGGTTTGCCCCGTTGTTGCACCGCCGCGGCCCTCGCTCGAGAAACCGGAAGTCAGGCGATGCTTTGCCTGGCGGCCGGTGGGACTTCCGGTTTTGCGAGAGGAGTCTCGCGCCCGCCGCCCGCATCAGAGGAGTGAGGGGAGAGGTGTTGCGGGGCTCCCATGAGCTGAGGAAGCCCCGTGGTGTATGGAGGGAGCCCGGGGTACCAGGAGGGGGCCCGGGTGAAGCACCGTCGCCGCAGCCTGAGCGGGAGAGGAGACGCGACCCACGAAAGAGCCGGTGAGTTGGGCTCTGTGGTGAGGGGCGGCGACCCAGAGAGAATGTAGTGCCCAGGAGGCACAGAGTCAGGGCGGCCCCGGTTGCGCAGGGGGCCGCCCTAACGTGGCACAAGTTGGAGCAGCCCCGTTTGGCAGTGGGCTGCTCCCCGTGTATTGGCAGCGTCCCATTGAGCCCCGTGTGGCACAGTGTTGGCGGTGCAAGCAGGGCGGCCCCGGTTGGCAGCGGGTCGCCCCAACGTTGTCTAGAGCCCCAAGAGGCTCCCTGGGGGCATGTTTGTTTTGAGCCCACGAGGCTCAGGGGGCCATCACATTGATCTCGAGCCCCAGAGGGGGGCTCCAACGGCCCACAGTGTTTTTGCAGTGCCCACGAAGGGCCCCAGAGGTACATTCAGAGCCTCGAGGGCTCCATGGGGCATATTTGTTTTAGAGCCTGTGTGGCTCCAACGTACGCAGTTTGCTAGCAGTGGGCGCAGTTTGCTCCTGAGGGCTAGTGAGAGCCCTGCCGCAGTTCTGCTTCACAGCTGCCCAGCAATTAGTGGGCAGCTGCACCGTTTAGGTTTTGTGTGGTTCCCAGGTGCCCAGCAAGTAGTGGGCACCTGCTACGTTTAGGTTTTGCGCCAGTGGCGCACCCCGGACTGGCGCTGCATGGCAGCGCACCCTGACATTCTGGACACAGGGCTCTGTAGGCCCTTTATTGGATGGGGGCTGGTATGTAAGTTTTGCGCAATGTGGTTACCTGCTATGTTTAGGATGGTAATGGTCTACTGTGTGTTTTTGCGCTATTGATTTGGGTTGGGGCACCTCTGAATGTTTTTAATGCATTATGTGTCTTCCTTGATTTGGCACCTCTGAATGTTTTTAATGCATTATGTGTCTTCCTTGATTTTACACCTCTGAATGTTTTTATGCATCATGTGTCTTTCTTTCCCTGCGCTGCACCTCTGAATGTTTTAGGCATCATGTGTCTTCTTGCGCTGCACCTCTGAATGTATTTTATTGCATCATGTGCTTTGTTCTTAACACCGCTGAATGTGTAGGTTTATGCATCATGTGTTTCCCTTTACTACTCCTCTGAATGTGTGTCATGCATCATGGGTAATGTGTTCTTGTTTATAGCCCTAAATGTATTTTATTCTTAGGTGGTTGTTCTTTTTAGTACAGGTGGTCCTAGTGAGGTCCTGGTCCCCTGCGTGACATTCTCCTAAGGTGTTTAGGGTTGCGTAGGTGGTACTTACCTGTTCCCAGTAGTTACTGGATGTGATTTATAACTGTTATTTTTGTTTTATATCTTATTTTCTATGATCTACAAAGTACTATTTCCAAATGTGTTGGTTCCGACAGTGGCCCATGTGGCCCTGTCTTGTGAATAATCCCTTGTGAATATTGCCCGTGCCAGTTGGCACAATGTACATGTGTGATTCTATCTGATATGTTTTGACAATACAGAAGTTATTTTTATATAACCTTGTGTGGAGTTCCTTTTGTGGTGTGCCTAGTATGTTGTGGCTGTTGTGTGCTGGCGCAAATGCTTTATACATTGCCTCCGAGTTTAGCCTTACTGCTCGTGCCAAGCTACCAAGGGGGTGAGCAGAGGTTATCTTGGCGTGTGACTCCCTTGCCCTGACTAGAATGGTGGTTTCTGCCTGGCTTTGGCGTCAGCCTTAGCCTACCAGAAATAGCCCGTTCTAACATTGTTGGTCAGCGGTGCGAATTCGGACTTGTGTTTGCGCAGTGCCACAGCGACAGCTGGCTACATTACAAAACTCTGCATATTTCAGATAGTCACATGTTTGGGATTATTGTTTTTGATTTAGTTTTTTCCTCAAGAGTGTCATTTTCAGATGGTGTATCTGCGCTTTATGTTTAGTGGCAGATGAGAGAAAGTGACAGGGCGGGACGCCAGTAGAGGGGGAGGTTCCCATAGATTAGGAATCCCTTGCTGGGTCCAGTGGCCATCCCTGTTCCTGTCCCTGTGTGGGTAGATGGAAGAGAGGGAGTGTGGAGGAGAAATGGCTTGCTTGGGAGGGTGGTTGTCCCCTGAGTGTAGTGTGTGTGTCTGGATTCCCCAGTATGGTAGGATCCAGTGGTGGCAGCTTAAATGTGTCCAGTGTGTGAAGTCCCATTCCCAGTTCCCGGAGTATGGTGCCTGGTGCTCAGTAAGAGGGGTACAGGTTGAGAGTCAGGGGCAGTGAGGAACTGTCTCACCAGTCTGGAGGGGGAGTGTGGGGATGAGTGGTGTCTTGAACTGGAGGAGTTGGTGTGAGTTTTTTTTTAAAGAGCTTGCACGTGAGGTGTACCTCTGTTGGTGTGCAGGAGGTCCTGCAGAGGCACTGGACAAGAAGGTGGATGTCTGGCAGTGTGGTAGATATCTTGCAGAGGCATTAGGGAGTGATTTTAAAAGTAGTGGCTTGTGTATCTGATGATCCTGTGTAGGTGAAGAGGTTCATGTGTAGCCAAGCTAGGTCCCAGTAGGCTGGTAGGGGTGTAGGGGCTCACGCCCTGTCTCAGTGGAGGTGGAGTGAGTGTGGGACGGTGTGTCCCACGTTGGCCCGAAACCCTGTCTCTGGGCCTGGAGGGTTCCCCCTGGAGCGCCAGGTCAGGGGCCTAGGCTGTACCTACAAGTCAGTTGAGGAGGATCTTCCTGTGTCTAGAGGACGGAGAGTGTCTGTAACCAGAACTCCGGCGGTCCTGGTGTTAGGCTGTACCGCTCCTAAGTGGAGGGTGCAGAAGTCCTGGTTCGCTGGGCATTTGACCGTCCAGAGTGCTTGACCATTTTTGGGGCTTCTGGAGGTCGTTCCCCGAGGAGGGGGGAGGCCAGGTTCAGGTTCAGCCTGACCTGGAGGGAAGGGCATCTGTAATCAGAGTCCTGACCTGGTGTTTGGCTTCTAGGGGTACCGCTCCAAGGGGGGAGGGTGCAGAACTCTGGAAGGGGGTGCAGAGGGACGGTGTCCTTACTTCTGACCCCGGTGCAACCTGAGGGTTTAGATCCTAGGTTGGGAGATTAAGAAACTTCTATTTCAAGAGGATTCTCTGCCAAAGTAGATCAGCTGAAGAGACTGAGGGGGCTGCCCTTGCTGTGTGTTCTGGGGCCCACCTGCAGTCTGTTGTTTCTACTAAGGTGGAGGAAAGGGGATTTTGCTATGTGCTGTGTCCCCCCACCTGCTTGAAGAGGGACTGTGCTGTGTGCTTTGTACCTCAGAAGTTGAATAGTTTCCAGGTGGTAGACCAGTGATGGAGTGAGGTCCTGATCTGGTAGGAGAGATGTGTTCTGGTGAGTGCTTCCCTGTGAGGGTGCGGAAACCCAGAAGTAGAGGTTGGGTGGGGCATGCTTGCCCGTGACCTCTGGTCAGCCTGAGGGTGTGGTCCCTAGGTTGAAGGATCAGTGGTAGTTGTAGCTACCCTGAGAGGGAGAGTGGAGAATGGCTATTGTGTGCCAGGGGTTACTGCCCCCCACTCTGTGGATTGGTTAAGACCTGTGATATTTGGATGGCCTAGGGCCTGGTCCTGGCTGTGAATGACTGGAGAGTACCAGTGGGGTATCCTAGTTGTGTCAGAGAGTTATTGCTTGGAGGAATCTATGTGGGTTCAGAGTGGCGAAAAACCGGAGGGTGTCCCTGCAGTGCGGGCCCGTGTCCGTGTTTTGTCGCCCAAAGCAAGGAAGCCCATCAGTGGAGTGATTGGTCTACCCTGCGTTTTGGCTGGAAGGGGGTTGTGTTGGACCTGGCCCTTTTGGCAGGTTCACCCTGAAACTTTTTTGCTTTTTCCTAGCCTGTTTCTGGAACCTGGTGTTGGTGATTTTAGGCCTTGGCGCACTTTTCCACTGTGGTACAGTGTAAAGTGCGTGAGCTCTCTGTGTATGTATGGTGAATGACCTGCCCTCCCATAGGAATGAATGGGGAATATGTATGCCCATGGTAGTTCCTGATGTGTGGGGAGTGCAGGGTCGAGTTTGATATGTGTGAACTCGTGAGATTGAATGCTGCGTAATGGTGTATGCAGCATGGTTGTGTCTAGTCTAGAAGTGCCACTTTTAAATGTTGGCATATTTGTGTAGTCTGTGGCTGGCGTGTGATTGGCTGGTGAGCCTGGCCCAGGAGTGCCTGGGCCTGCTTGTGGATTGACTGTCTGGTTTGAGTGTGACAGGGGCTGCAGAGCCCCAGGAGGTTGTCTGAGTCAGCCCGTGGATGAAAGGCAGCATCTGCTGCCAGGGAAGTGGGTGGAGATCGCACCTGATAGTGAGTGAGGCTGTGCCTGCCTGCCACAATGCGGGCTCCACCCCCCCGCTGGGCGACTGTCACCTCTGTCCCTGATACTGACAGGACTTCCCTATAACCAGTTCTAGCTGGTTCTCACACTGCCTGCACAAAGACTTCAAAGACTTTTCTGTGTATAAGAAGGGGCTGTGTCCCCTTCCAAAATGTTCTTGTTTCTGACTTGAATCTACCAGGGGCGGGCGCTGCCCAGCCCCTGGATGCCTGGAGGACTTCTGGGGGACCCCTCTGCCTTGCCTGGGCTGAAGGGGGGACTTGGCTTTGCCCTGGATTCCTGCTGTTTTCCTGGACTCTGGAGACCTTTTTACTGGGTCCCCTTTGCTTCACCTTCCTGATGGACTTGTCCTGGACCCTGAAGGACTTTTTGCTGGACTTTGCTGCCCAGGACTTTTGGGGACCCCTTTGCATGGCTCTCCTGCCCCCTTCATTCATGGGGGCTGCTTTAGTGCTTATAGCGCTGGGAGAGCGCTTTATTTTTGACCCATAGCAAGTGTGTCGCTATCACGCATTTTGCGTGAGGTTTGGCAGGTGCCTACTCTTCTTGGCGCCCGATTCATGTTATGTTTTATTGATGGGTGCCACCCCATTTATTTAATTAAATAACAGGTGCTCACCCCGTTTCTACTTTTATTTCTACAACCGAGGGTGCCCACCCCTCGGTTTGCCCCGTTGTTGCACCGCCGCGGCCCTCGCTCGAGAAACCGGAAGTCAGGCGATGCTTTGCCTGGCGGCGGGCGGGACTTCCGGTTTTGCGAGAGGAGTCTCGCGCCCGCCGCCGGCATCAGAGGAGTGAGGGGAGAGGTGTTGCGGGGCTCCCATGACCTGAGGGAGCCCCGTGGTGTATGGAGGGAGCCCGGGGTCCCAGGAGGGGGCCCGGATGAAGCACCGTCGCCGCAGCCTGAGCGGGAGAGGAGACGCGACCCACGAAAGAGCCGGTGAGTTGGGCTCTGTGGTGAGGGGCGGCGACCCAGAGAGAATGTAGTGCCCAGGAGGCACACAGTCAGGGCGGCCCCGGTTGCGCAGGGGGCCGCCCCAACGTGGCACAAGTTGGAGCAGCCCCGTTTGGCAGTGGGCTGCTCCCCGTGTATTGGCAGCGTCCCATTGAGCCCCTTGTGGCACAGTGTTGGCGGTGCAAGCAGGGCGGCCCCGGTTGGCAGCGGGTCGCCCCAACATTGTCTAGAGCCCCAAGAGGCTCCCTGGGGGCATGTTTGTTTCGAGCCCACGAGGCTCAGGGGGCCATCACAGTGATCTCGAGCCCCAGAGGGGGGCTCCAACGGCCCACAGTGTTTTTGCAGTGCCCACGAAGGGCCCCAGAGGTACATTCAGAGCCTCGAGGGCTCCATGGGGCATATTTGTTTTAGAGCCTGTGTGGCTCCAACGTGCGCAGTTTGCTAGCAGTGGGCGCAGTCTGCTCCTGAGGGCTAGTGAGAGCCCTGCTGCAGTTCTGCTTCACAGCTGCCCAGCAATTAGTGGGCAGCCGCATCGTTTAGGTTTTGTGTGGTTCCCAGGTGCCCAGCAAGTAGTGGGCAACTGCTACGTTTAGGTTTTGCGCCAGTGGCGCACCCCGGACTGGCGCTGCATGGCAGCGCACCCTGACATTCTGGACACAGGGCTCTGTAGGCCCTTTATTGGATGGGGGCTGGTTTGTTAGTTTCGCGCAATGTGGTTACCTGCTATGTTTAGGATGGTAATGGTCTACTGTGTGTTTTTGCGCTATTGATTTGGGTTGGGGCACCTCTGAATGTTTTTAAGGCATTATGTGTCTTCCTTGATTTGGCACCTCTGAATGTTTTTAATGCATTATGTGTCTTCCTTGATTTTACACCTCTGAATGTTTTTATGCATCATGTGTCTTTCTTTCCCTGCGCTGCACCTCTGAATGTTTTAGGCATCATGTGTCTTCTTGCGCTGCACCTCTGAATGTATTTTATTGCATCATGTGCTTTGTTCTTAACACCGCTGAATGTGTAGGTTTATGCATCATGTGTTTCCCTTTACTACTCCTCTGAATGTGTGTCATGCATCATGGGTAATGTGTTTTTGTTTATAGCCCTAAATGTATTTTATTCTTAGGTGGTTGTTCTTTTTAGTAAAGGTGGTCCTAGTGAGGTCCTGGTCCCCTGCGTGACATTCTCCTAAGGTGTTTAGGGTTGCGTAGGTGGTACTTAAGTGTTCCCAGTAGTTACTGGATGTGATTTATAACTGTTATTTTTGTTTTATATCTTATTTTCTATGATCTACAAAGTACTATTTCCAAATGTGTTGATTCTGACAGTGGCCCATGTGGCCCTGTCTTGTGAATAATCCCTTGTGAATATTGCCCGTGCCAGTTGGCACAATGTACATGTGTGATTTTATCTGATATGTTTTGACAATACAGAAGTATATTTTATATAACCTTGTGTGGAGTTCCTTTTGTGGTGTGCCTAGTATGTTGTGGCTGTTGTGTGCTGGCGCAAATGCTTTACACATTGCCTCCGAGTTTAGCCTTACTGCTCGTGCCAAGCTACCAAGGGGGTGAGCAGGGGTTATCTTTGCGTGTGACTCCCTTGCCCTGACTAGAATGATGGTTTCTGCCTGGCTTTGGCGTCAGCCTTAGCCTACCAGAAATAGCCAGTTCTAACACAGACGATGCATCAACATGAAGAGGGACTCACACACAACAGCAATGAGGTGTCTAGGGGCATTGCTAGGGTGACCAGTTCTGTAGAGGTGCTGATTAATGCACAGACAGCACAAACTGCAGCTCTGGATGTACCGGAAAGTGAAGAAAGCACCAGTAGGAGCAGCATGACAAGCCCCCTTGGTGTTGAGACACGGAGGAGCAACAGGCGCCATGGTGAGCCAACAGCCCAAACACCCAGTGAAGAGAGCCAGCCACTTACATCTGGCACTGGTAGGCGTGTGCGGAAATGACTTGTACAGTAAATGGGGAATTGACCCAGGACTACCATTATTGAATAGATTACATTTGTGTTGCACCTTTGCGCTTTTGAGTACCTGCGTAGTGCCAAATATTAAACTACTTTGGGTGCATACTCCACCTGTCGGTGTCTCTTTACTTACTTAAAAGTAGTTGCATGTGATCTCTGCCCGTCTGTGTCTGCCATCTGTTGGTGTCACAACTCCTGCTGTGTTGTGTTCAGGCAGTGCATGTTCATCATCATGGTCCTCATAGTCGCTCAATTCCACCTCGGTGCCCTTCTTAGTAGTAAGGTTGTGCAACATTGCACAAGTTGCAATCATCTTACAGCAGATGATTGGTGAGTACTGCCGTGCCCCTCCACTTTTGTGGAGGCATCGGAACCTGCTTTTTAACAGCAAAAAGGTGCACTCCACTATGTTCCTTGTAGATTTGTGTGACACGTTGTATCGTCTCTGGCTGGGGGTTGAAGGGTTGAGGTAGGGTGTCAGGATGAAAGAGCGGACGGCATATGCACTATCCCCTATTTGTAAATGAGAAAGACATTACTCACATGCACATATACACATACATCTGCAATATCTATCAAGGGAGTGTCACACAGTGTTTTACCTAACAGGTCTCCTTCGCCAAATTCCCCCGCTGTCAGGCGTGTGTATATCCCACTGTTCTGAAAGATGTGGGAGTCGTGGGTACTTCCTGGGAACTTGCCCACTATGTCCGTGATAATGTACTTGGCATCACAGATTACCTGTACATTGATTGTGTGGGTTGACTTCCTGTTTCTGTAAATGTACTCTGTGGCAGCAGGTGGGCATATTGGGATGTGGGTGCCATCAATACAGCCGATGACGTGTGGGAAATGTGCAAATTGATAAAAGTCAGGCTTGGTCTTGAGCAGTTCCGTGTGAGTTTCAGGGAAGCTGATGTAATGATGCATTCTCTGCATCATAGCCTCTAGGAACTTCCTAAAGAAACGGGACAGGCAGCTCTGGGACACCCCACCTACCGCAGCAATCACACTCTGGTAATTCCCAGATGCAAGCAGGTGTAGGCTACAGAGCACCTGCACATGGGGTGGGATGGCGTGCGCCCTTGGGGTTGGGTGCTCCAACAGTGGGTGCAGGTGCCTGGTCAAGTGCAGGATGGTGGGGGGGTGTAGCCCTTACCTTTGCAATATATCTGGTTCAGTTAGTTGAAATAGCGTTATCCTCTGCCTGTACACTTGCTCTTCCCTGCTCCAGACCCTCTCTCCTGCTGCATGTAGCCGTAGCCGCCTTGCTATCACCTAGAATGCCGCCATTTTGGGCCCTTTTTTATAGCCTGCACCTGGTTACCACCAGCTTCCAATCCATGGTAAATACCGACTTTTAAATACCGAATTTCATGAAATTCGGTATTTAAAAAGCCTATCTTTCCAAGAGGACGCCGCCCAGCGGTCCGTGCTACCGCTCCTGACTCAGGACCGTTCCTTAATCCTGCCTGTATCCCATGCTAAGAACAGACTTGATGTCTCTGAGATTCCTTTCTCATCGCACGTTCGAGGAACCCCCCCCCTACTGTTCATTCTTGACGGGGAACCAGTTCGGCCGCAGTGTGCGAGAAGACCCAATCCAAACCCCTGAGACTTCAGATCCGGACCCTGATATTTTGGGGCGGCTGTTTTAAATCAGAACGATCCACAGAAATGAACAGGAGCATCTTCTGAGAACTTTTTGTCCGTGGAATACTGGTTTTCTATACCCTTTCAGGACCTCGTATCTCACGGGCCCCTGGAAACCGGAAGCACCTTAAAACACCAACAGGGGGATTTACTATAAATCTGCATTGCTATCTCCAGAAAGCTGGACCAGTGAATCTATGAATCCTGACTCTATTGTGCAAACTCCCCCCACAGTGTGAAAAATTGTGTTCATGTTCCCGCCCCCCGGTCCTCCTCGCCCTGATGAAGGTGCAGCCTAAATAGGCTCTGCATCGAAATGCGCGTTGGCGTGACCCACATGGATGGCCTCAGTGTAGTTCTTGTTTTACCATCTTATGCTCATTGCTTTGCCTCCATGTTACAACTTTAGCTCTAGCGGCTATTAGATATTTTTCCTGCAGGCTGCCATGTACCTTTGTAACTGTCTAGGTATGAGTGTATAAACATTGTAGTGATTGAGGTTGTGAGTGAGAGTATCTTTAGTGGATGACTGTGGGAGTGTGTGGGATTTGAATAAATGTATGTTACCTAAAGCCTCTTATGGCACACTGTATATCAGACTCAAAATCATTTGGTGTTTTATGTTTTTCTAAGTATCTATGTGGAACTTTCTATATAAACTTTAGCCTAACCAATGACAAATAAAATATATATTTTTCTATAAAAAAGGTGTATGGACTCTATGTGATGAAATGTCAGCTCTGATATGTAAGCCCTTGTCACCTATTGTTTGAGTGTAAGGATCCCCCTGTGGGACCTTGAAATCAACCCTGGCAGGGTTTCTTCTTTTTCTATTCAGCTGGTATTTAAAAAGTTACCTACATCTCAAAAATCATTTTTTTGTTTCTCTTATTTACCGATTCGGTAAAATTACCGATTCCGTAAAATTACTGAATCAGTGAAATTACCGAATGGGTAAATTTACCGAATCGGTAAATTTACCGATTCGTATTTACCAAATCGGTATTTTTGGTGACCCTAGATCTCAATATCCAAATACCGGTCGGTAACGGCCGAAATTCTGTATTTTCGACCGTTACGGACCGGTCTTTGGCTACCTACATCTGGCCCGTAGTCCCTTCCTCAGCGGCTGCTTTGGGAACTGGATGGGACCACCTTTCTAATTAATTTTAATGGCTTTTGTAAATATTTTAAAGGAAGGCTTACTTTTAGATGATTGTAAAAGTGATTTTAGACATTTTATTTAAAATTTTATATGGCCTACTGCCTTTTGGGACAGTTTTTGAGATCCACCCTTAGTATGAGGAGTGGGTGTTATGTGCCGAGTTAGGACCATGTAGCAAAGCTGCATATTTTCTTACATTGTCCTCTTTTCTGCACAATAAAATTATTTGATGTGACCTTTTACACATATTTTCATTCATGACAATGTTAGAATAGTTTCTCTGAAATTGCTTTGCTTATACATCTACTTTTTCGCAACATAAGGATAAATGCCTTCAACACTGAGTACAAGTCCTTTACCCTTAATGTGCAAATGTCCTTCTGTCTTCATCTATGGGGTGACAGGGCTATCTACATAGCCATAACAATGCTAATCTGCATGTACATTACAAAGTTGATTTTTTATAAATAAAGAAGCGTTTACAGGGGGAAATCAGGCTAGATACTTCCGCTAACATTGAAAGGTCCTGTATGCTGTGGCTACACAGAACAGCTGCATTACATCGTCATGAGGGATGTCCAATTTGTGACCAAAATTGGATCCTACATTCTTCCCCACCAGGTAATGGGATTGGATCATTCCATAGAGGGATTCTTGACTCTACACCCACATACAGTTTAGACATACACAGCATAGGAATTGGATAGTAAGAGTATGCCTGATTGCTACCTTGTATTTTATGCCTGCATATATACACTGTCTTAGCGCAATGGCGGAACTGTATCTGCCGTTTACTCTTTTGGTGCTCGTAATCACTTTCATCTGCTCCTTTCTACTGATTATCGCAGCACATGTATTCTATACAAAATATCATTGGTGCAATAAATACATTGACTTGCTGCTGAGATCCCTGTTTATTAGTTAATAGTGGCACATTGATCTCTAGACAGTGAACTATGAGAGCACACACTGCCTTCCTTGGAAGGAAACGTGGGCTACAAGAGTTGCCAACCATCTGAGCAGTCATTACCAGTATGGAAGAGAAAAGAAGTAGGTTATGGTACCCACAAGCACCTTCGAAAATCTCAGCACTGTGTTTTAGGGAAATTCATCAACTAACACCTGTCATAAGAGTTGGGCTACTGGTGTCGACATATATTTATGTGCTGGGGGAAAGACCTGCCTGAGAGGGAGTTGGTGGACCTACAAAAAAGAGGGTATAGCACAGATGAACTTGTAATGAAGAACGATAGAGGCTTAGGTTTTAATAGAACACAACATCACCTCTGCCCCGAGCCAAGCAAGGTGTTAATGGCACAGCACTGAACAGTCAGAGGGGGCACGTTTATGAAAGTGAGTGTGTACTGGAATTGTTGCTGCAGTACAGAGCGGAGAGATGAGGCAGCAGAACAGGCAATGTTAGTGGCGTTTTCCAGAGAAGACAACTGAGGCTGTATTGCACAAGTGCCCTAAGAGCGCCGCTGGCATTTGTGCCTGCTTTCTGTGACCCGGGGCACTTTGGTATTACCAAAGGGGCTGCACATGCTTGTGAGGCCCCTTCTGTAATACAGATAGAGCTGGAAAACATATTGTGCCAATGCTATCACCAGAGGGTGTTCCCTCATTTGCATGAGTACATGGCCCCATGCAAATGAGGAAACACCCTTGTCTCTTGGCCCATGCCATATTATAGATGGGGAGCAGAGGTAAAAGAAGCTGCGAGGAGGTACGCCACTTAAAGGTGGTGTACTGTCAGTGCTCCCCAAGATGTTAGCTCTCTGGAGGGAGGAAAGGGTGTCGCATGGACCCCCTCAGACATGCCCTTGCAGGTGGGTGTAATCACTCACTACACCCACCTGCAAAGGGATATTTAAATCCCCTTAAAAGCACAGGTGGGTTGCTGCCTGCACTGTAAAACACAGAGAGGCTTCTAAGGAAATGCTCTGTTGTTCACATGAATGTGCTTCTCTCAGTGCAGCATGAGTTTGTGGCTGCCCTGGGGACTGCACAATCATCCTAATATGGTGCCTTTTAAAAGGTGCGCCCGGCACAAACAAGGAAAATGCACCATATCTATAATATAGCCCCGGGAGCAGTCACATTTGTTTGCATGGACTTTATTGCCAATCAGAACATTTCCCTACAAATGCTGACAGGGACAGAAAAGAATCAAAAGGCTGACCTCCAAGCTAAATGACACCACAACTACTTCAGGCTGTCCACGAGCTGAAACAAAACACGAATACCAATCCAACAAAGAAATGGCTACGGTGACTAGCCCTAACACACTTTTTACAAATGTATGTACTATACTTTATTTAATTTATTACATCATCATCATCATCATCATAATCTTTATTTCGATCTCCAAGATCATAAAAGTATATTCACTTAAAAACATGAAAGTTTTTTCCATAGCCACCAACATTATCCAATAAAACCAAAGCATATATATATATATATATATATATATATATATATATATATATATATATATATATATATATATATATATATATATATATATATATATATATATATATATATATATATATATATATATATATATATATATGTGTATATATATATATATATATATATATATATATAGAGGTGAATTACTAATCGTTTGTTCGGGAAAAAAATTACTTAATTAAAAAGTTAAAAATTCATTTATTGTCATTCTTAGCTCTATTTTTTTCACCTTTAAGTTTCAGCCATAGCTGAAAGAGATCAATATTAATCAAATAGCTATCTATGTATTATGATTTTTTTCTTTCTTAAATGTGTTATATTTGTTAAAAGTCCTAAGCTATGAAATAGTACAAATACACATAAAGTGCTCTGTGACAATAAACACCATTCATGCCAAACTTATCCAGGAAATATTTGGAATGTAGTTGGGCTTTGCTGATCTATCATTTTTACCCCTACTGGTAGAGCTACATCTTGTTCACTTAATTGTCTTGTATATTATTGAGCCCAAGGGATTATTTGCATTATTTTGCATATTTGGTCCAAACATTTTGCAACCAATATTACACACTGCTCGCATGTGTTTGAGTGCAGTATTGCTGCTCCTAGTGCCCATATTTTTACATAACTGTTTCAGCCTTTTTTCCGTGGGTCTCATAGGTGGGGCAAACAAATAGTATATGTGAATAAGTCTTCACTTGCTCTACAAATAGTTAACATCTACTATCATCTGTGCTGTACCATGTGTGTGTGAAAGACTTTAATGGTAGAGTGCCCCTCCGAAATTGGAAGTAGAGTCTTCTATCTGAGGGTTTGGAAATGAAATCCCAATATGGTTCGTACAGGAGATTAGGTTTGAACTCTAAACATCTACCTATCAATGTTGAGCTCTCTGTACTACTTATGATGTCAGTTACAGTCATAACCCAGTATAGCTCTTTAATTTCTCTTTTTGAGGGAAACCGTTGAGCCATGGGATCCTCCTATAGGTGTCTCAAACCCACTGTTACCAGTGTGCAATTAAGTTTTTGCAGCCAGCTGATCTTTTGTGTGGTGCCAGCTTCACAGATGTCCTTAATTGCTACAGCATAATGTCCTAGATATGGGGTAGTCCATAGTCTACGCCAGTATGCTATTGGGCAGAATCTCGCTATCTCATCCAGTGATTTACATCCTAGATCATAGTATGGAGGCTTTAAAGGGGTATTTTGCGGAAGACCTGTGATACCTCATAAAAACGTATTTTGGGTTGAGATTAATGTTGTCAAATTTTCGAAGCCCCATAATTCCGAACCATAAAGTATTGAGGCCATAACTTTGGTATTACAAATCTTCAAGACAGGGCTAATGGGCTTTGTAAATTATGTTGTTTGTTCTTTTTTCAATGCTCCTACCAATTGACAATGTTTAACGCCATAGTTTTGGTCTGGTGTTTCCAAGTAAGTTTTTTAGCAAACATAACCCCTACATAATTAAAAACATTGGTCTGATCGAGGGGTTCGTTATTTAGATATACATTGCCCTTGATTGCCAATGTTTGTGTAGAACCATAAATTTGGTTTTACTCGCATTTATCACTAGGCCTTGCATCTTACAGAAATGTTCAGCATGCAAAAGTGCTCGCTGCAGGCCGCACTGTGTTTTAGAAATGATGATGGTGTCATCTTCAAACATCAGTATTGGTATTTTGATACCTGCAAGAACCAGAACATCTGTTGGATGAGTAAAAAAAAGTGCTATCCCATTCAAGAATAAAGAAAATTAAGTTGGGGCCACGACGCACCCTCTGCGGACTTCCGTAGATATGGGAAATTGGTCTGTAATGTTACCCTTTGCACCCCATTGCACCTGTGCAAAGTTTTCTTTATGTAGTCTGACAATTATGGATAATAGGTCTGATGGGATTCCTAGGTCCATAAGGACCATCCAGAGATTTTTTCTTGGGACCAGGTTGAACTCAGATGTGAGGTCCACGAAGGCAGCATAGATTGTCCCTTTTGAAATCATTACAGTGCGCCAATATATTAATAAAACGGAACACCTGGTCAATGGTGCTAACATGTGCACGAAAGCCTGCCTGTAGAGGTGTTAGTATGTCATTTGTTGTGATCCAGTCCTGCATTTTTGCCAGCACTAATCTTACCACCACCTTTTGTATTGAGTTGATTAGGCTTATAGGCCTATAATTGCATAGACTAGAACGGTCACCTTTTTAAAAAATTGGTATGATCTCTGCACCATGCCAGGATTCGGGGATGGGAGCTCCACTAGCTACTGCATTGGCTAAGATCTGTATATATATTTTACAGATATTCTTGTTGTGCAAAGTTAGATCCGTTGGGATACTATCTAAACCCAGGGTTCTACCTCCGGTAACTGTCCCCAGCGCTGCTCCTACATCAAAATATCAAAGAGAAAAGCTGATGTATGAGGTGGAATTTGGAAAGGCTCGTCAGCTTCTTATTCCTCTTCTATTGCATGTTGTATCAAGAAGTGTGCAACCCATGTTCCTGGAGCTACATAATTTTGTGGGGATGATGCTTGCCCTCCTCTATCCCATTTTACCCATTGCCAGAAGAGTTGGAGGTTTTTCCCTGTGGTGGCCCGACAGAGATCCTGCATTCTCTGTTCGTCCCAACCTCTTTTTGCTTTCAACTGTGTGGATTTGTACAGTTTCATATTTTGTTTGATGCTAGCCAGATTTTATGATTTTATTGCTGCAGCAAGGGAGTTGTATGCTTGCCTACGGTCCTTATTATACCAGTTTTACTGGCTTGCTAGTGGTTTGTAAGACTGTCTAGACGGCTTTAGAAAGTATATCTTTATTTTATCAAATAGTTTATCATGGGCCCCAATTATTATTTTGTTTAGATTATCCTGGTTATGGGCTATTTGCAGCTATTTCAGGGTGTCAGTAACATCTACTGTTATGGCTGAGACTATTTAAGGATTTTCGATGACCTTATCCCATTTGACCTGTCTCATGTCATTACAGAGAAGAGAGTTTCTGGTCGTACTCCGCAATGAATGCGTAGGGTCAGTACTGGATTTTAGTGATTTCATTGTAAGTATCAGGGGATGATGATCGCTTTCAGCTCTTTCCAGTACCTCCATATCAATAAGGGTTGGCCATTGTTCCAGGTTGATTAAGATATAGCCGATACGGCTCTCACTGTGGCCGGTATTGAATGTGTTTGAGTCTAGTCTCAAGGATGTGGTTCTTCCATTAACTGCCCTGATACCCCTTTCCATGTTCAATGTCTTTTAGTTGTATAGCTGTATCCATCCATCTTTTGATGGATGCCAGTTCTAAGGTGGGGATATCCCACTGCGCATTTTCCTCTTCATTTAGCGTGCTGTCTTCATAATCAAGGGGCTCAAAAGTTGTTTCGAAGACCCCTGCTATAACTAAATTAACTATTTCAGAATTATTATCCAGATAGTCATCTAATAAGGAGACTGTATTTGAGCTTATTCCACCTTTTAGTTCTGTGACATAAACATTAAAGATTGTTATATGAGTCATGGGGCTGATCTGCATACGAATGGCCATAATATCAGGGCTGTCAATCTGAGGTTCCTGGATCCTATAGCCTATATCCTGCTTAATCCAGATTGCCAAACCACCTGATGGTCTAACCAGCTGACCCTGAACTGCCCGTTTATAAAAGTTTAGAAATCCTTAGTTATATATTGGTTCAACCGACCATGTTTCTTGAAATAAACAGATTTCCTGTGTATCAATTAAACCAGACCAATACAAAGAGGCTATTTTTGACCCCAGGCAAGAAATGTTCCAAGAGCAGTATGAGGTCTGGGCTATTTCCAGGGGCTGGGGAGGCCCTATGCACCCATTCATTTTTTGAGGGCTGCTATTAATATTGCCTATATTTAAGAAAGTGGTTGTATGCTTGGGTTTTCTTAAAGTATGTGAAATTGATTGCAGGCCGGTATCCTCTCCATTGGACTCAATGACTGGGTCCTTGTGTAGCTGATGGAGATGTCTCCATGACAATCAATCTATCTCACTTAAAAGTGACCCTACTATGCACTTTAGAGCGGATTTTTGGGCAACATGTTTCATTGAGCTGTCTGGAGGACTGTATTTCATTAAAATGTTTGAGGTAATTAAATGTGAGGTCCGGATGTGAGGTTTTCCAACAAATCAGCAATAGCTAATATCAGGCCTAGGTAGTCCAGATCAATACCAGCTTGGGGAAACAATTTGGCAGAGATATATCTTCCCTGATGATTGATCTACATCCCCTGACATGTCTGATCCTTTGGGTACATTTGTTTATTAATGTTTTCATCCTGTTTAGTCAGGCTAGGTGTTGATTTAGGGACATTAGTTGAGAAGATACAATGTTTGGGCTCTTGTCCCTGTGGGTAATCTCAGGGGGTTGTGCTCTCTGAAACTGTCTGCTCTGTTGACATGTCAGACTTGGGTAGCGACAATGCATATTAGGGAGTTCGGGGACTGTTTCCTCATCCTGTGGGGGCTTTCACTTTTGTGGTCATGAGGTGCTATACACTGTTCTATGCCCTTGTGGAGATAGATAGGTCCTCTCTTTTTACCTGTTGAGGAGGGTCATATAGTTTGTTATATGTACTCCTAGTGCTTGAGGCCAGCCTATGGGGATGTTGTTATTTTTGCATGACCATTTGCGAGCTAAACAGGATTTCCTTCACACTGTTTGTATCCACTGCTACTAGCTTAAGGGATTCAGATAGTGTACTAACTATTGCTTTAAGTGCTCTGACTTCCTTAGTTAAATCCCTGATCTGAAATTTTAGTTCATTTATATGGCCTTCTTCTATGCTTGATTTAGGTTCATACAGGTGGATATATTTGGTGGGGCCACTAGTGCTTCTGGTGATTCTGGCCACTGATCTATTCTTATGGCGAGATCTATCATACCATGACTTTTACCATTCAAGGGGAGGACGGATGGTTCTAAGGGATTGAATTGGTTGCTGATGTTTTGATTTTCCCTAGGCCTATCCCTCTGTAGGTAGTGTAATGTCAGATAACTTTTTATAGAAGTGTGCCTTTGCCCCACTGTCATTTGTTTTCCAGTTACGCCTTCCCCAGTTGTTTTCACCTTTGCCCCTTGGCTGCTATATGCTCAAGGTTGTGGATGCTTTCCGAAGTAGTCATCTTTTGTTGGAGTTGATCAGGGCATATTAATGATTCCACTTCCTCAATCAAGTTGTTAATTTCCTCCAGGGTAAAAAAATTTCTGATAAGCAACTCTCTTTTTAGGCTTTGTTGTTCCCTGAGCTTGCTCTACTGCCTTACATTTCCCCATTTGGATGCGTATACAAGCTAACTGACCTAACCAAAACAGGCTAGCTGAGAACAATATTCCACAACCAGTGTCAGGGTCTTGCAGAGTTAATTTAGTTAAGTGAATGTCACCTCCCTTGAATTATCTCAAGAGAGATTGTCACTGAGTTTAAAAGAGTTGCAGGAATAGTACCTTGTGTTTGCAGATGAAGCCAAGAGAGTTGGCCCAGCCCAGCCAATGATGGGCAAAGATGGGCTCGCTCTTGGCCCGCTCTTGGCCCCGGCCGGGCGCATTCCGCGAATGTCCTGCACAAGTCCCATGCCCGGGCATCTTGTGCATGTCCCTCGTGCATCCTGTGCTACAGGACTGCTCTGCTCTCTTTATGATGCTCCAGCAGCAAGCAAATGATGTTGGACCTCCGGGTCCCCACAGGTGATCTGGAAGGTAAAGTTCCTCCCCTCCCACCAATTTGCAAGGTCCGCTGAGTCGGCTTCAGGATCTCGCACTGCCAGACTGCTCGGCGCTTTTTGTGCTGCTCCAGCAGCAGGGAAATTAAGTTTGGCCTCCGGGCCCTCCCGGGTGAGCTGAGAGGTTAAGTTCCTCCCCTCCCGCCGATTTGTAAGGTCCGCTGGGTCAGTTTTAGGATTACTACATACATTTGGAGAGACAGATATACTTGTCTATAATCCAAACATAAATATCACCCTAGTTCTGTGCAAAGGTTTACTATCCTTAGTTTCTTCATGTATCCTGTACAGGTAGCATTCAAATACTTGTGGATGGTTCAGTGGCAAAACCAAATTATAAGACAGGCTAAAAAGATGATTCATCAGCATACAGATTAATGAAAAATATCACTTACTGGTGACTTTCATAATCCTCCACATCATAGTCAACATCATATGAGGTGCCCAGCCTCCCCGAGATGATTAACTAGTGTTCATACTAAAGCAAAAAGGGAAATCTTTCTTCCTTAGTCATGGCATAAACCCCTTTCCTCCTTCCGATATGGTTATTACTGTCTCAATACTGGACTTCTTCATCTTAAACCTACATTGAGGAATAAAGGGAAAGAGGGAGGGAGAAAGACAGCTAGGACTGTGCTTGGGAGGACTATGGTCTAGGGTAATGAAGGTCACAGGTAAGTAATATGGTCATAAACCATGAACCTGTGCTCCACGTCACAGTTAATACTATGTGAGGGTATTCACAAGATTCGTTTTAACAAATCCTCATTGAATATATCCAAACACTAATAAACAGTGATGCATAACAAAAAACTTAAGTAATCATATTTTCACAACTACTGTTACTTACTTCATAAGGGATTTTAGTACACTAGAACTAAAATAAACTGGAAATGCTGTAAAGCAAATGAATACAGTATAGAGGCAAGAGCGCAGTCAACGGTTTACACATTCCTGGTGGTGGCACGTTGGTCATGAGAACGCAATATGCGAGACCGCCATTGACCCACCAAGTAAATTACGAGTTTCCTCTCCACCACGATCTTCATTTTAGTTTCTCCACCATGAAAACCATTGCGTAGAAGAAAATTGTTGCCTTAGGACCATCTGGTGCATGCAGGGAGGTATATGGTGCGCCCCCTGTATGCAAACACCCCAGTATCTGCATGGCATGGACTGCAGCAGTCCATGTCGTGCAGTTATTGACTTTGACTTTACCATTGCTGTGCTTATTTATTAGGCACCACTGTGGAAATGCCAAACAACCACCAGACATGAGAAAACGTTGAATCTGGTAGGTAGTTCGCACATGGGTTTGGTGGTGTAGCGGTCACGTAATCAGGTCCTTAGAGGAATGGGCAGCATTTGGCTGGGAATGAAGCAGCATCAGCTGACATTTCTAAAGTAAACAATAGCACATGCACCAATACCATACACAAACATCATAACAACACATTAAAAATTTAACAGGGCACTGAAAACAACACAACAACAATACTACAATGCATAATTGCATTGCAATATTATAGCACAGACATAAAGCACCACATAAATCAAAGCACATTACTACCACCATCCATTGTGCCAGAAAACATATATATGCCCACATATTCCTGATGCACATTATCACCCTAGAAACCTGTTTTCATAATATGATGATAAAAGGTGCTTACATCAAGTAAGTTGCTATGTTTAATCACTTTTTATGCGACCACTTCTGTATATGGCAGTAATTTATATGTATTATTATTGGATATGGTATGGTATAACAGTCCTGTGTATGCGATGTGTACAACTGTGTTCTTCTGTGCTATATGAATAATAATACATTGGAGAGAATATTTTCCAATATTTTTGGTGTTAGTGGTATTTATCAATTAATTCGGTATACTGGTGGTACAGAATCATTTATGTGTTACGTCATTTAATGATACATCCTAGCTAATCAGGAGTAGAATAACCTAGCTGAAAAGAAATTGTGTTTTCCCTACAGAAGTGTTGTTATAAAACATGGTCCCTATTAGCAGGACAGCAACTGACACAGAAAGGTAACACTAACACTAAAGACCGAGCTAACGCAACACAATATCAGTTGTAGGCTGTTACCTTCAGTGCTGATTCAGAAAAGGGGGGGGGGGTGGTGATGAACAGAGTGTCTGAATTATTTTGTCCACCATAAGCGTGGAAGGGTATACTCAGATGTGAGTCCCTTGCTCATTGCACCATCAGGATTCAAGCAAGCCGGGCCGAAGACGCCTGAAATGGCAGAAACCGGTCCCCGGAAGCTTGTTTCCTTCCCAGTGTAAGAATTGGCTTTTGTAGTCTGGTCTGCCCTGTTCCCATGATGCACTGGGCCAGGGACAGACTAATTTGCATACAGCCAGGTTCTGAAACTGGGATGGTGCAATGAGCTAAAAAACGGTGTTGGATCTAGCCCTGATCTCTTGACTGGGTGAGAGTACTCTGCTTAATTCAGAGACTCTGTCCATCACCACCCCTTGTTGTAAATTATTTTGTCCACCCTTAGCGTGGAAGGGTATACTCAGATGTGAGTCCCTTGCTCATTGCACCATCAGGATTCAAGCAAGCCGGGCCGAAGACGCCTGAAATGGCAGAAACCGGTCCCCGGAAGCTTGTTTCCTTCCCAGTGTAAGAATTGGCTTTTGTAGTCTGGTCTGCCCTGTTCCCATGATGCACTGGGCCAGGGACAGACTAATTTGCATACAGCCAGGTTCTGAAACTGGGATGGTGCAATGAGCTAAAAAACGGTGTTGGATCTAGCCCTGATCTCTTGACTGGGTGAGAGTACTCTGCTTAATTCAGAGACTCTGTCCATCACCACCCCTTGTTGTAAATTATTTTGTCCACCCCAAGCGTGGAAGGGTATACTCAGATGTGAGTCCCTTGCTCATTGCACCATCAGGATTCAAGCAAGCCGGGCCGAAGACGCCTGAAATGGCAGAAACCGGTCCCCGGAAGCTTGTTTCCTTCCCAGTGTAAGAATTGGCTTTTGTAGTCTGGTCTGCCCTGTTCCCATGATGCACTGGGCCAGGGACAGACTAATTTGCATACAGCCAGGTTCTGAAACTGGGATGGTGCAATGAGCTAAAAAACGGTGTTGGATCTAGCCCTGATCTCTTGACTGGGTGAGAGTACTCTGCTTAATTCAGAGACTCTGTCCATCACCACCCCTTGTTGTAAATTATTTTGTCCACCCTAAGCGTGGAAGGGTATACTCAGATGTGAGTCCCTTGCTCATTGCACCATCAGGATTCAAGCAAGCCGGGCCGAAGACGCCTGAAATGGCAGAAACCGGTCCCCGGAAGCTTGTTTCCTTCCCAGTGTAAGAATTGGCTTTTGTAGTCTGGTCTGCCCTGTTCCCATGATGCACTGGGCCAGGGACAGACTAATTTGCATACAGCCAGGTTCTGAAACTGGGATGGTGCAATGAGCTAAAAAACGGTGTTGGATCTAGCCCTGATCTCTTGACTGGGTGAGAGTACTCTGCTTAATTCAGAGACTCTGTCCATCACCACCCCTTGTTGTAAATTATTTTGTCCACCCCAAGCGTGGAAGGGTATACTCAGATGTGAGTCCCTTGCTCATTGCACCATCAGGATTCAAGCAAGCCGGGCCGAAGACGCCTGAAATGGCAGAAACCGGTCCCCGGAAGCTTGTTTCCTTCCCAGTGTAAGAATTGGCTTTTGTAGTCTGGTCTGCCCTGTTCCCATGATGCACTGGGCCAGGGACAGACTAATTTGCATACAGCCAGGTTCTGAAACTGGGATGGTGCAATGAGCTAAAAAACGGTGTTGGATCTAGCCCTGATCTCTTGACTGGGTGAGAGTACTCTGCTTAATTCAGAGACTCTGTCCATCACCACCCCTTGTTGTAAATTATTTTGTCCACCCTAAGCGTGGAAGGGTATACTCAGATGTGAGTCCCTTGCTCATTGCACCATCAGGATTCAAGCAAGCCGGGCCGAAGACGCCTGAAATGGCAGAAACCGGTCCCCGGAAGCTTGTTTCCTTCCCAGTGTAAGAATTGGCTTTTGTAGTCTGGTCTGCCCTGTTCCCATGATGCACTGGGCCAGGGACAGACTAATTTGCATACAGCCAGGTTCTGAAACTGGGATGGTGCAATGAGCTAAAAAACGGTGTTGGATCTAGCCCTGATCTCTTGACTGGGTGAGAGTACTCTGCTTAATTCAGAGACTCTGTCCATCACCACCCCTTGTTGTAAATTATTTTGTCCACCCTAAGCGTGGAAGGGTATACTCAGATGTGAGTCCCTTGCTCATTGCACCATCAGGATTCAAGCAAGCCGGGCCGAAGACGCCTGAAATGGCAGAAACCGGTCCCCGGAAGCTTGTTTCCTTCCCAGTGTAAGAATTGGCTTTTGTAGTCTGGTCTGCCCTGTTCCCATGATGCACTGGGCCAGGGACAGACTAATTTGCATACAGCCAGGTTCTGAAACTGGGATGGTGCAATGAGCTAAAAAACGGTGTTGGATCTAGCCCTGATCTCTTGACTGGGTGAGAGTACTCTGCTTAATTCAGAGACTCTGTCCATCACCACCCCTTGTTGTAAATTATTTTGTCCACCCTAAGCGTGGAAGGGTATACTCAGATGTGAGTCCCTTGCTCATTGCACCATCAGGATTCAAGCAAGCCGGGCCGAAGACGCCTGAAATGGCAGAAACCGGTCCCCGGAAGCTTGTTTCCTTCCCAGTGTAAGAATTGGCTTTTGTAGTCTGGTCTGCCCTGTTCCCATGATGCACTGGGCCAGGGACAGACTATTTTGCATACAGCCAGGTTCTGAAACTGGGATGGTGCAATGAGCTAAAAAACGGTGTTGGATCTAGCCCTGATCTCTTGACTGGGTGAGAGTACTCTGCTTAATTCAGAGACTCTGTCCATCACCACCCCTTGTTGTAAATTGTTACCTTCAGTGCCAGCATTTTCCATTCCAAAGCATAAAAACATGTGCGCCACTTGCTCACTAGCAATAAATGGTGCAGGGGAATGAGGGACACTCATTGCTTCACCACGCACCTGAATACAACCCCAAGGTAAAGAAACAAATACACCACCAGCTCCCTCGATATACATAATTATCTCTGGGGTGCCATCTTTTGGGTGAAAAGCATGAGGTGTTACCAGACCCGCCACACATAAAAGGGAAACCAGACACACAGACGACAGCAAGAGACAGCAATGCATGTTGGTGGGGTAAAACAGAAGCACACATGCACAGAGATAAATATGGCCAGCGAGACAGCAATGTGGAGAGTAGCATTGCATTAAAACACAGTCCAAAAGAGTGACATGGCATGGGGTGTGGGTGGCTTAGAGAAGCAAAGCATACCAGAGAGATAGCAGTAAGCATGCATTCTAATGGTATACTTCACGACCAAGTTACAAAGTTGAATGCTATGCTGGAATGAAAACAACAAGAGTACCAAAATAGAAAAGAAGGGGCACGACAGATGATGTTGGGTAAAGGCCTGAACTGCTGACCTTGGAGATGGGAAGTAGGGTTCGAGTCTCGGCGTTGGCTCAACATCCTGTACAAGCACACTTGAAATGGTGCTAACACAAAACGATTAAATCAAAGACAACGTACAAACAAAAAAGCATGCAGAGAACAAGCATGCTTGAAATGCATACAGTCAGGGTAAACATAAACAAAAAATGTGGAGAAGACGAAACCAAATAAAAGAGGTTCCAGTGGATGAAAAGGAGCACCTGATCCATGGGACAATGTTAAGAGAAACACACAAGGAACGGCAAGAAACAGCATAATACAACCAATGGAAATGGAGGAAACGTAAGTGGCAAGCACACAAACTAATGAAAAGTGAGGGTGGGATGTAAGGCCCTATTAAGATTTATATTAAATACAATACATTTCACAAGCACAGTGCAGGCCTTTACAGGCTCAACCTAAAACCGACCCTGCAAAACAAAGACAGTGCACACGATGCAGGTCACGTCTGTGGGGCCTGAAATCGCATCATGATTCTGCATCTGTCCATCGCTGCCATGGGTCCTAGCTTCAGCCAGCCACTTAATTTTCTTGGAACCACTCACCCTGCTGTGACTTCTAAGCCCATTCTTATAATGTGAATAACAAAACTGCGACTTTTAGAATCCAAAGTGTTATACACTAAAATCCTACAAGCGGCTAAAAGTGATCCTCCCATCCACCAGGGTCTCAGTTCGAAGCTCTGTCCATCTTCATCCAGCGAGACCTCTAGAAACAGACTGCCGCGGTCAGTAGGGGAGTACCTGCCGGGGTGGTGACGTAGGGAAGGGGAGGGGCAGGGTGGGGGTTAGTAATGTATGGATAATTGAGGTTTGCTGCTAAGTAAACATTTAAATAAATCAAACGAATTTCGTTGCACGCACTGCATTGCATTTGGGGATGCAGTGCGCACAACAAACTCATGTGTGCGTATGTGCTCCCAGAAAATTATCCAGCTCCTTAGAAGTCAGTATCATGATAAGATGCACAGGAAAGGGAGTGAGTGAGTCTGGAGCTGTGGAGCTACCACTCTTTGCATGGGTATCAAATTATTGGGGTATGGTTCAAGAGTAGGGCTGATGCCTCATCAACTCCTGTGAGGAGAGCTGGACATGGAACAAGCTCCCCTAGTCACAAGCCTCCCACGTTGTCCACAGCTGGTCCATGTCCTCATGTCCTGCTACCAACTCCTCCAGCAGGACCTCTCTTGCAGTAGTCAGGCGTAACTGATGAAAGGCAGTCTGACTTGAAGTCTTTGGAGTACATGCCTGGCTCTATGCCAGTAAATCCATGTTTGTGTGTTTCCACATTATTTTTCTGTACTGTGTTTCCATGCCCATGTCTGGGTGCACAAGTCTTCAAAAATGTCTTTAGAACTCATCTAGTTCCCATTGATGTATTTTGTTGAAGGTGAACAAACATGTACCATTTGCCACTGATTTTCTACATTTTTTTTAACAAGAATTACCGACTCAGGACATTCTAGAAGTGATCCTGCCCAATTGAATTAAATACAGCATTTATAATTCATTGAAATGATTTCCAGTTTTCACTGATGTTTATACTGATTTTAAAGTACACCATTCTGTGTACAATATTCCACAAAATTCTTGGAGCTAAGCCCCACAATCCATATGATTGAGGCCAAAGTTACTCCTGCAATGTGCTTTAAAATTGTACATGTCCTACAGTCTTCCCAGAAAATTCTAAGGTAAAAAACACTAATGTGTATACAATGCAATACATTAAAAACATTATTTAGGTACACTCTGCTTTAAATTGCACCTTCTGCTAGTTTTTGAACTATTTTTGTTACAAATGCCTTGCATTCTTTAAAATGTCACTTTATTAAAATATGCTTGCATCTTTTTTTTGTGGGGTGGAACATGGCGGCTGTGAGTTAGTCTCGCTTGCGAGCGCTCTAATCCCCAATGGGAGGACGCTGTATGATGCAGTAGTTGTGCCCGTAAAGTGGATTTTTCATCTCATAAACACCTCAGGACCCGTTTGGGTCTTTGGAAATATACTTTTTTTCACTGCTTTGTGCCATTTTTAAGTATTTTCTTTCGAGGCTACCCGTGGCGGCTGTGGAGCACTGGGAGGAGTCTGGGCGGAGGCGGCAGCGCGGCTCAGCTGGAGCTGCCGTGAGGCAGCAAGAATCGGATTCCTGCGGGGAGGCAGCGGGGAGCTCTTTGTTTGCTCATCCAGCCTGGCAAGCCCGGGGAGCAACGAGGAAAACACTTCATGATCACAAGGTGATACCAGGTGGTCTTTACATATGAGTCTGGTAAGGAGGAGGGGGAGAGAACCGCAGGTACTGTGTGGTGATTTGGAGGTGAACTCCGACCTGAGAGACCTGAAAGCTTTTCCTTGTGCAGCCAAAGAGAATAAAGGGAAGCAGAATTGTCTTTTAAGTCCAGAGGAAGAGATAAATAGGTACACTCTACGAAATAGAGAGGGTTTGGGGGAAAGAGGTACTGGAGAGTTTGTTATCTACAAAATCACACACTAGCCCTCAAACAATAATCCCTGTTTCTCTAGATCAATCAGACCAATTAAAACAGGTAGTTCCCTCTGTTAAGCAACTAAAAGTGGTAAAAAGTAGCAGAAAGGTGGTAGAAGCTACTAAAACCCAGTTTAGTGCAAAGAAATTGTTAAAGAAGGAACCAGGAAAAGTAAAAGTCACCCCCTCACTCCGCTCATTCTTTAAAGTGAAAGAACAGGCAGAGTCTAGTACAGCTTTTTCCAAGTTGGAGAATATAAATATAAAAGGCAGGATGGCTTCTGGTTCTGTCTCTAAGGAACCTTCCTCAAAACAGCTTTTACTAAAAAACAGATATGACCCCCTACTCAGCAGTGAGGAAAACAACACCTCCTCCCCAGAAGATATTATTTATAGCCTTATCCCATCAAATGTCTCTAAGCAATTAACAGCTACGGCCACCTTCTTACCAGTTAGTAAAGAGTCGAACTCACCAGAGCTCGAAAATACAATGGCGGTAATACTAACAGAGTTAAGAGGGAGGTTTAGAACATCCGAGCACAATCAAGAGAAAATACAAGGGTATTGTGAGACTATGGAGGAAAAAATCAACAGGCTTGTAGATAGAGTAGGGGAGATGGAAACGAAACAAAATAAGATCTCAAAGAAAGTGGTTATAAATCAAGAAGAGATTTTGAAACTGAAGAAATGTGAAAGAGACCTTAGAGACAAGCTGGAGAATTTAGAAAACAACACCAGAAGAAACAATATCAGAATTTTAAATGTCCCTGAGGGAAAGGAAGGAGGTGCTATTAAGACCTTCATGATTACCCTTTTAAAAGAGTACAACTCGATCTTAGATTCTGATATTATAGACGGATCACTGAAATAATATCGAGGGACAGAATATCGACCAACAAAAATATCGTTGACAAAATATCGAGAGACAAAATATCGAGTTTCTATCTACAAACAGGTAAGTACAAAAATATCGAGTTAAAAATATCGTTTACAAAAATATAGTTGTAAAAAATATCGACTTTAATAAAAACAATGTTTAATTACATTAATATAAAAAATTAATTACTAAAATATACTTAACAATACTTAAAATAACTTTTAATAATTAAATAATTAATGAAAGTTAAAAAATAATATTTTTTGAATCATATTTCCTAAAACATATATATATATAGTAACAAAATGTAATTAAATAATAGCTAATATTATTAACGTACAAATACAAAAGAGTAAAAATTACTATTCCCACTCCAGTGGGTGCAAAAGTAGGGAAAGCGTTGGATAGCGTAGGGGTTAAAATTACTATTCCCACTCCAAAGAGTGCAACAGTGGATATATGACGTTACAACGCAACTTTTACAACGCACTACCATTACAACGTAAGTATTGGTAAGTATATAATATTTTTTTTAATTTAAATTATTTAAAATTATTTTAATATAATTTAATTTAATTTAATTTCATTAAATTAAATTAATGTAAATTTAATTTTACTTTATTTTTACACTGTACCCCTGTACCCCAAAAACTCAAAACTGACCATGAACCCTAAAAAAAAAACCTTTACCCAAAAACCCAAAACTGACCCTGAACCCTAAAAATACCCCTTTACCCAAAAACTAAAAACTGACCCTGAACCCAAAAAATACCCCTTTACCCAAAAACTAAAAACTGACCCTGAACCCTAAAAATACGCCTTTACCCAAAAACTAAAAACTGACCCTGAACCCTAAAAATACCCCTTTACCCAAAAACTAAAAACTGACCCTGAACCCTAAAAATACCCCTTTACCCAAAAACTAAAAACTGACCCTGAACCCAAAAAAATACCCCTTTACCCAAAAACTAAAAACTGACCCTGAACCCTAAAAATACCCCTTTACCCAAAAAACAAAAACTGACCCTGAACCCTAAAAATACCCCTTTAATTTAACATAATTAGCAATTAATCAATAAATTAAATTAATTACCAATTACATTTTAATTAATTAACAAATATTTTTTAATTAACAATTAATTAAATATTACTACCAATTAATACATTTACATATTTAATTAATTATAATTAAATTACTTCCCACCCTATTCCCCTATAAACCCACAACCCGCTACAGGAAATAAATTATTTTAATTTACATAATTAGCAATTAATCAATTAAATTAAATGAATTACCAATAAAATTTTAAATAATTAACAAATATTATTTAATTACCAATTAATTAATTATTACTACCAATTAATAAATTTACATATTTAATTAATTATAATTAAATTACTTCCCACCCTATTCCCCTATAAACCCACAACCCGCTACAGAATAAAATTACACAATAATTTTAAAAAAATCATTAATTAAAAATAATTATAACATAAAATGACACTTTTCACACATATTATAACATAAAAACACTATAAATAATCAAATATTATTTAAAAAACGATATTTTTTACTATCTAGATTATATACTAGGATATTTTCACTTTCTATATTATTTACAGTCGATATTACTTCACTTACCTTAAAAACAATATTTTGGCTGTCTATATTCTGTCCTGTCGATATTTTGTCCAAACGATATTTACAAATCGATATTCTGTCCAAACAATATTTTGGAGTCGATATTATGTCTGTGCACCATTATAGACCAAGATATCTAGAGAGTCCATCGTGATCCTTTTGTTGCACGCCCTGGGAGAAAAAGAGCGAGGAGGATTTTGGTTAATTTTAAAACATACTCACTAAAAGAAACCATTCTTGAGGCAGCTCTAAAAAAAGGAACGTACATGAAGCATGATTGGTGCTTTCGTATCTGATCTGATGGTTCACGAAAGACTTTGGACAGGCGGTGGGAATTAGGAAAATACATTCAAGATTTAAGAGATTTAGGCGCCATTGCAAATATACGCTTCCCTGCCACTTTAAAGGTCATGAGGAATAATAAAATATATACCTTCAGAGACCCAGAAGATGTAAAAACCTTTATTGAGCAGATAAGGGTTCAACCATAACAGTGGGAAATAGTCAGCCCATCAAGATGCGAGAGAGCTCATAGGAGGTGTAAATATACCTCATGTTACTAGGAAAGGTTCCCCAGGGAGGGAGGGCTGGGTCACTTGTGAAATTGTAAAGAAAAATTTAAGACACATTGGGTGGGGGAGCATACGGGTGGAAATAAAAAAAAACTTTTGGTCCTACAATGTTTGATGCAGATGTTCTGATTTTTCTTTTATTCCTTTGTTGTTGAATCTTCAATAGTTGAGAGAGTGATAAAACAGACAAAAGAGTTTTTCTCTTCAATCTTGATAAGGCCCCCATAAATAAGGTCTGGGACACTTATAAAGCATATCTTTGAGGTGTCCTAATTGGCCAAAATGCCAGGGAAAACAAGAAAAGGAAAAAAGAACTTACTTCTTTAGAAGATCAGATAAAAAAATTCAAGAAGACTTGGCCCAAACCTTAGAAGTTAACATAAAACCTTTAATAGAAGCAGATCTTGCCAAGGCCAAAACAAAACTAGCGGATTACTTAGAATTCAGGGTGAAAATGAGATGGGAAGCAAATAGACTAGCCAACTACGAATATGGGGAGGGTAGCGGAAAGCTTTTGGCCTGGAAGGCTAAAACAGATCGATACAGGAATAACATCAAGGACCTGAAAAATCAAGTTACAGGTGATATCATCACTGAAGATAGTGCCATTGAGCAGGAATTTGTCTGGTTTTTCCAGGATCTCTACACAGAGGACATAGAGCCATATGTATGAAGAAGTAGATTTGCGATTCGGAATCTGCGAATTTTACCGAATCGCAGATTCTGAATCGCAAATCGGTATGTATCAACAAAATCGCAAATATTTCGCGATTCGGCCAAAATCGCGAAATATTTGCGAGAAAGTCAATAGCGATTCCTTAATGTCATAATTTCGCTAAACTGCGATATCGCATCGGGAAAATCGCAAATTTGCGATTTTTCATCGGGAAA
This sequence comes from Lissotriton helveticus, assembly GCF_964261635.1. Classification (NCBI taxonomy): domain Eukaryota; kingdom Metazoa; phylum Chordata; class Amphibia; order Caudata; family Salamandridae; genus Lissotriton; species Lissotriton helveticus. The sequence goes on from NC_136067.1 coordinate 1,317,958,403, forward strand.
ATTCACAAAATTGCGATTTTCTAGAATCATCCAATCGCAATCCTGATACTGTTTGATGACATCACCATCCAGGAAGTGCCTGATTACCCATGGGGCAACAGTATTGATTGTGAGAGAGTGTGAGAGTGTTGTTTGCTTTTGAGGAGCCATGGCTGAGAGTGGGAACAATGATGTGCCTGCAATCCAGCAGGAGCCGCAAGAAGGGGAAACATCTAGGAAGAGAAAGCTGAAGTTCTCAGAAGCAGAACTTGAAACACTCATCACTGAGATGGTGCCAAACCATGACTTGTTATTTGGGAGGAGCTCACACAAGGTGCCTGAAGCAAGAAAAAGGCGCATCTGGGAAGGCATACAGGCAAAAGTAAATGCCCTTGGAGTAACACACAGGAGTGTTGAAGTTTTGCGCAAGCGCTGGTACGACCTGCGCCAGCGCTCTAAAGAAAAATTGGCAGCCAGGCTGGAGCAGTCTCAGCTCACCGGTGGGGGAACCTCCAATGTGTCAGATTCAACACCGCTTGAGGAACTGGTAGAGGGCACACTGGCTCCAGAGAGTGTTGCGGGCGTGTCCGTGCCCGTGCTAGACAGCTCAGACCAACCAGCTGCAAGACCAGGTAAGAAGCATGCCTTCCCACCCTAAACCACCCCCCAACCCCCTGCAGCAACCTAGGGATTAGGGGAACCACATGTCACGCTAGAGCAAGTACACAGGAAGTCACAGCAATGCATTGTGGGAAATGTAGTCACAATAGCCAGTAATGTTGGAAGTAGCATCCATCTCATGCATTTTTTACATGTGCAGGTCAGGAAAGGTGAATGACAAAAGTAAAGTAAGGGAAAACTGTGAAATATTTTATTTTCACATCATATGTTAGCAAATAAAATTAATGTGTGCTGTTCTATCCACAGCACCTGCAACTAATAAGCCCACAGGCAGTGGAAGAGACACAGGACCCCAAGCCTCTGGAGACGCTAGCCAGGTGCAGGACACAGATGGGGAGGACAGTCCTGTCATTCCACCAAAGGGACACAGGAGGAAGATCGTGAGGCCATTGCCAGTAATGGAGGAAGATGATGAGGGCAACAATAACATTGTGCAGTCTGATGCACTAGGTTCCCAGCAGCAGGAGTCAAGGCCACAACACAGCAAGGGTCCACAGGTCACAGGCAGGCGTAGACCCCGCACGGGCTTCAGCTCCATTGAGCAGCAGGAAGATTCGGTTTTTGCAGGGCTGGAATTGCACATGCTCCAAGTACACCGCCTACAAGCAAAACACATGAAGGCAATACAGCCTGAGATGAGGACAGGGTTCAGGGGAATGCGTGAAGAAATTAGGGGTGCTGTGCAAGAGCTAACTGCCGAGTTGCGTGCAGAACGCGCTGCCAGGCGCAAAGAGCTGGCCCGCATGGTCCGCTACACACGCGCAATAAACCGCCTGGCCTCATCTACCAATATACTGTCCAGGCGTACCATAGAAACCCAGCTAGAGTTCTCTCACGGCATTCAGGACATCGCCACTGTTGTTGTGTAGTCCACTTCTGCCCTACATGAACTGCGTGCCCTACGTACCGCAGGTCCAGGAGTGCTGACTACCAGTGAGGAGGACTCCCAGTCAGTGCGGAGCTCCACCACCCCACCATCCACTGTTGAGAGGCGCCGTAGTGGCAGGAGCAACAGGATGTGCAGCCAAATGACAATGACTTACAGGGGCAAAATATGGCCAACTACAGTGTTGACTTTGCAGTCATTCCACTCAAATAGTTGCACTGTGATTTGAACATGTGCATTGCATTGGGAGTGTTTCATTTTGCCTATTTAGATGTGTGCCATTGTTGCTGTAGCAATTAAAACACATTTGCTAAGATTGAAGTTGTCATTGTGTCATTATTACTCACCTAGAAGTAGTTGCGCATGATCTCATCACGCCTCTGTCGCCCAGCTGCAGCACCAGCTACGACAGTTTCCATGCGTACAGGTCCAGGTCCCTCCACGTCGGAGGATTCTGAATCACTCAACTCCATTGGTGTCCCTTTCCTGGTTGCGATGTTGTGCAGCATGGCTTAAGCTACTACAATTTTGCAGCACGTTTCAGGGCTGTATTGGAGGGCTCCTCCACTTTTATGGATGCATCTGAATCTGCTCTTCAATATGCCAAAGGTTCTCTCGATGGTGCCTCTTGTTGAAATGTGTGCCCGCTTGTAGCGCTGCTCCCCAGCAGTAGCAGGATTTAGGTAGGGTGTCAGGATGAAATCCAGGACTGCATAAGCACTGTCACCTGTGGATGGAAATGTTAACGGTTAGTCACTGTAATGCACATGCTAGTCAGTGGAAATGTGGCCTATATATGTGAGCATTTACCTAGTAGGTATCCCTCTCCAAAATCACCTCTTGAGAGTCTACGGTATAGCCCACTGTGACGGAAGATAAAGGCGTCATGTGTTCTTCCCGGATACTTTGCCACGATGTCTGTGATGATGTTTTTGGCATCACACACCACCTGTATGTTAAGTGAGTGGTAGCATTTCCTGTTCCTGAATACATACTCTACGTTTGAGGGGGGGAAATTGCAACATGTGTCCCATCGATACATCCTATGACGTGGGGGAATTGGGCAATGTTGTAAAACTCCTGCTTGGTCTGTGCTAGTTCCTGTGGGGTGCTGGGGAAGTGTATGTGGTGTTGCATCCTATACCCTGATCTGTTGACTGGGTAGGAGTGTTCTGCTTTATTCAGATACTCTGTCCATCACCACCCCCTTTACTGTATCGTTTTGTCCACCATAAGCGTGGAAGGGTATGCTCAGACGTGAGTCCCTTGCTCACTGCACCATCAGGATTCAAGCAAGCCGGGCCGAAGACGGCTGTGGTGCCAGAAACCGGTCCCCGGAAGCTTGTTTCCTTTCTGGTAAAGAATTGGCTTGGTAGTTTGGTCTGCCCTGTTCCCATGATGCACTGGGCTAGGGACAGACTAATTTGCATATAGCCAGGTTCTGAACTGGGATGGTGCACTGAGCTAAAAAACGGTGATGGATCAAGCCCTGATCTGTTGACTGGGTAGGAGTGTTCTGCTTAATTCAGATACTCTGTCCATCACCACCCCCTTTACTGTATCGTTTTGTCCACCATAAGCATGGAAGGGTATGCTCAGACGTGAGTCCCTTGCTCACTGCACCATCAGGATTCAAGCAAGCCGGGCCGAAGACGGCTGTGATGCCAGAAACCGGTCCCCGGAAGCTTGTTTCCTTTCTGGTAAAGAATTGGCTTGGTAGTTTGGTCTGCCCTGTTCCCATGATGCACTGGGCCAGGGACAGACTAATTTGCATATAGCCAGGTTCTGAACTGGGATGGTGCAGTGAGCTAAAAAACGGTGATGGATCAAGCCCTGATCTGTTGACTGGGTAGGAGTGTTCTGCTTAATTCAGATACTCTGTCCATCACCACCCCCTTTACTGTATCGTTTTGTCCACCATAAGCGTGGAAGGGTATGCTCAGACGTGAGTCCCTTGCTCACTGCACCATCAGGATTCAAGCAAGCCGGGCCGAAGACGGCTGTGATGCCAGAAACCGGTCCCTGGAAGCTTGTTTCCTTTCTGGTAAAGAATTGGCTTGGTAGTTTGGTCTGCCCTGTTCCCATGATGCACTGGGCCAGGGACAGACTAATTTGCATATAGCCAGGTTCTGAACTGGGATGGTGCAGTGAGCTAAAAAACGGTGATGGATCAAGCCCTGATCTGTTGACTGGGTAGGAGTGTTCTGCTTAATTCAGATACTCTGTCCATCACCACCCCCTTTACTGTATCGTTTTGTCCACCATAAGCGTGGAAGGGTATGCTCAGACGTGAGTCCCTTGCTCACTGCACCATCAGGATTCAAGCAAGCCGGGCCAAAGACGGCTGTGATGCCAGAAACCGGTCCCCGGAAGCTTGTTTCCTTTCTGGTAAAGAATTGGCTTGGTAGTTTGGTCTGCCCTGTTCCCATGATGCACTGGGCCAGGGACAGACTAATTTGCATATAGCCAGGTTCTGAACTGGGATGGTGCAGTGAGCTAAAAAACGGTGATGGATCAAGCCCTGATCTGTTGACTGGGTAGGAGTGTTCTGCTTAATTCAGATACTCTGTCCATCACCACCCCCTTTACTGTATCGTTTTGTCCACCATAAGCGTGGAAGGGTATGCTCAGACGTGAGTCCCTTGCTCACTGCACCATCAGGATTCAAGCAAGCCGGGCCGAAGACGGCTGTGATGCCAGAAACCGGTCCCCGGAAGCTTGTTTCCTTTCTGGTAAAGAATTGGCTTGGTAGTTTGGTCTGCCCTGTTCCCATGATGCACTGGGCCAGGGACAGACTAATTTGCATATAGCCAGGTTCTGAACTGGGATGGTGCAGTGAGCTAAAAAACGGTGATGGATCAAGCCCTGATCTGTTGACTGGGTAGGAGTGTTCTGCTTAATTCAGATACTCTGTCCATCACCACCCCCTTTACTGTATCGTTTTGTCCACCATAAGCGTGGAAGGGTATGCTCAGACGTGAGTCCCTTGCTCACTGCACCATCAGGATTCAAGCAAGCCGGGCCGAAGACGGCTGTGATGCCAGAAACCGGTCCCCGGAAGCTTGTTTCCTTTCTGGTAAAGAATTGGCTTGGTAGTTTGGTCTGCCCTGTTCCCATGATGCACTGGGCCAGGGACAGACTAATTTGCATATAGCCAGGTTCTGAACTGGGATGGTGCAGTGAGCCAAAAACGGTGATGGATCAAGCCCTGATCTGTTGACTGGGTAGGAGTGTTCTGCTTAATTCAGATACTCTGTCCATCACCACCCCCTTTACTGTATGGTTTTGTCCACCATAAGCGTGGAAGGGTATGCTCAGACGTGAGTCCCTTGCTCACTGCACCATCAGGATTCAAGCAAGCCGGGCCGAAGACGGCTGTGATGCCAGAAACCGGTCCCCGGAAGCTTGTTTCCTTTCTGGTAAAGAATTGGCTTGGTAGTTTGGTCTGCCCTGTTCCCATGATGCACTGGGCCAGGGACAGACTAATTTGCATATAGCCAGGTTCTGAACTGGGATGGTGCAGTGAGCTAAAAAACGGTGATGGATCAAGCCCTGATCTGTTGACTGGGTAGGAGTGTTCTGCTTAATTCAGATACTCTGTCCATCACCACCCCCTTTACTGTATCGTTTTGTCCACCATAAGCGTGGAAGGGTATGCTCAGACGTGAGTCCCTTGCTCACTGCACCATCAGGATTCAAGCAAGCCGGGCCAAAGACGGCTGTGATGCCAGAAACCGGTCCCCGGAAGCTTGTTTCCTTTCTGGTAAAGAATTGGCTTGGTAGTTTGGTCTGCCCTGTTCCCATGATGCACTGGGCCAGGGGCAGACTAATTTGCATATAGCCAGGTTCTGAACTGGGATGGTGCAGTGAGCTAAAAAACGGTGATGGATCAAGCCCTGATCTGTTGACTGGGTAGGAGTGTTCTGCTTAATTCAGATACTCTGTCCATCACCACCCCCTTTACTGTATCGTTTTGTCCACCATAAGCGTGGAAGGGTATGCTCAGACGTGAGTCCCTTGCTCACTGCACCATCAGGATTCAAGCAAGCCGGGCCGAAGACGGCTGTGATGCCAGAAACCGGTCCCCGGAAGCTTGTTTCCTTTCTGGTAAAGAATTGGCTTGGTAGTTTGGTCTGCCCTGTTCCCATGATGCACTGGGCCAGGGACAGACTAATTTGCATATAGCCAGGTTCTGAACTGGGATGGTGCAGTGAGCTAAAAAACGGTGATGGATCAAGCCCTGATCTGTTGACTGGGTAGGAGTGTTCTGCTTAATTCAGATACTCTGTCCATCACCACCCCCTTTACTGTATCGTTTTGTCCACCATAAGCGTGGAAGGGTATGCTCAGACGTGAGTCCCTTGCTCACTGCACCATCAGGATTCAAGCAAGCCGGGCCGAAGACGGCTGTGATGCCAGAAACCGGTCCCCGGAAGCTTGTTTCCTTTCTGGTAAAGAATTGGCTTGGTAGTTTGGTCTGCCCTGTTCCCATGATGCACTGGGCCAGGGACAGACTAATTTGCATATAGCCAGGTTCTGAACTGGGATGGTGCAGTGAGCTAAAAAACGGTGATGGATCAAGCCCTGATCTGTTGACTGGGTAGGAGTGTTCTGCTTAATTCAGATACTCTGTCCATCACCACCCCCTTTACTGTATCGTGTTGCATCCTATGTGTCATGGCATCGAGGAACGCATGGAAGAAGCGCGACAGGGCACTTTGTGAAACCCCTCCTGCTGTGTCTATCACCCCCTGAAAACTACCTGAGGCCAGCAGGTGTAGTGAACACAGGACCTGGATGTGTGTGGGTATGGCTTGTGTCCTGCGGGTGGGGTGTTCTAGGTAGGGTCTGAGTTCCTCTATTAAATCAAGTATGCTCTCTTCCTCCAGTCTGTAGTGGGTGTAGATGTCATCCTCAGTGCGCTGGAAGATGGTGGTGCGCGCACGGAATATCCTCTCCTGCCGTCTCCTCCTCTGCGCCACAGCTCTGTCTTCGCCTCCTCGCTATCATGTAGAGCCCAGACATTGTGGAAAAGAGTGTGTTGCATGCTGGGCTTACTTATATACTTTGCACCTGGTTACCACCTGCTCCCACTTGGTGGTAATTGCGATTCCTTAAAAAGCGATTTTCATGTAATCGCTATTTGCGAATGGTTTATACATATCATTGCGAATTCTTAATTGCGATTTCCAGATTTGTGAATTTCGCGAACCGGTTTCATCGCAAATTTGGAAATCGCTATGGAATTCACCGATTTCAGACTTTCGCAATGTTTGGAACTCGCTAAATAGCGATTCCTTGTTTTGCGAGCATTTTCTCCTTCATACATTGGAAATTGCTAATTTTCTGTCGCAAACGCTATTTTTACCGATTCGCAGCGTTTGCGACAGAAAATTAGCTTCATACATATGGCCCTTAATTCAAAATAAAGAACAGACAGCTGGCTTTTTGGTGATATAGATCTCCCATTGTTTAGCAGTGAAAATAGAGAGCAATTATCGGCACCTATAACATTGGAAGAAGTCCATAGCTCAATCAAGAATTTGAAAAGGGGTAAGGCTGATGGCCCTGATGCTATTCCTAATAAGCTGTATGCTGTGCTGAGGGAAGTTCTAGCTCCGATTCTGCTGGATCTTTTGAACTCAGCATATATTTTAAAACAAGATACCCCTCCTCCCTGGGACTTGGCAACCATAATTAGTCTTCTCAAACCCAACAAATTCCCCAGAGTATGTGAATCATACAGGCCGATATCATTGCTCAACAGTGATTACAAAATGTATACACAGATTCTGAATAAAAGGTTAAAATGAATGATCGGTTCAATTATCCATAATGATCAGAAGGGATTTATGAAGGGCCTGCAATGCTGCAAAAGCTTTTGACTGGGTTAGCTGGCCTTTTCTTTATGAGGTAATCCAGCGTTTTTAATATGGGAGATGTATTCGGGTCAGTAATTAAGCCCTTGTATAGGAATCCTGTGGCCAGGGTTTTAGTAAATGGCTCCCTTTCTGAAATAGTACAAATAAGAAGAGGATCCAGACAGGGCTGTCCACCTTCCCCTATTCTCTTCAATATATACATTGAGCCGTTGGCCATTATGGTAAGAGCATGTAAAAATATTCATCCATTACATGTAATGATTGGGAAAAAAAGATAGGGCTTTATGCCAATGCCTTAATAATCTTCACAACTCTTCTTGACCCAGTAATATCTGTCATTTGGGAAACTCTAGATACATTTTGTAAACTATCAGGATACGCTGTAAACCCTTCAAAAACAGAGATTATGCAGTGGAACACCACTTTCCAAAGTGAGCTCATTAAAAAGGGAAAAAAGGGGGAAAAAAGGCCCTGAATTGCAAGGAGGAAATGCAGGGGAAAAAAGGAAAATGGGGGCATAGCAAGCCCAGATCTACTACAATATCAGAGAGTCTTCCAATTGAATATTTTTAGAAAGTTATTAAAGGATTCCAATAATTTCACCCCTATGTTTTGTGCCCTGACATACAGTCCACCAGACTTAGCTAACCACTTTCTCTACAAGTTTGGAGACCCCAAATAAAAAAAAAATCGGACTAAAGTCTCTTCATTGGGCCTGTATACTGTGGTACCAAATTAGGAAGATGCTACAGATTCCATATTATAGCCACTACGCGCCAATATGGAGGTCCCTTGGAACTCCCACATGTTTGCAAGACGCTTTAGCAATCCTGATAAAGGAAAAGGGAATTTGTAGATGGGGACAGTTATTAGAGGGCACTCAGCTAATATCTTGGCAAGACTTTCAAGAGATCACAGAAGGCGCCACCTCTCGTTTTAAATATTACCAGTTACTAAGCTGGGTTAAGTCTTTGAGACAGGGGGCGAAACAAAATAAACTTCATGACGCCAAAATAGCGCTACAGCCAGGACTACGGAAAGAGATCTCGGTATGGTACTGGTTATTGGTAGAATCATCAGAAGATTCGACTAGATGGCACATGGAGACCTGGAGAAAGGAACTACCGGAGCTTGATCTAGAAGCACTATGGCAAGTATCTATATCTCTTTTGTGGTATTGTGGGAAATCTGCGCCTCTAAAGAAAAAACACCTTTGTACTATACATAAGGCTTACTGGACGCATCGAAAACTGGCGAAAATAGGCCTGCAAATGGTGAGGAAGTGCCAAAAGTGCGGAGAACCCAACGCAGATGAAACAAACATGTTCCTGTGGTGTCCCCCCCATCTAAGTGTTGTGGCAGAATGTGGGTACAATCTTGTCAGATTTGGTGGGTCAAGAAGTGAAGGTGAGTCTGGCACTCGTAATATTGGGGGTGATTCCGGAAGAATATGCTCGTAGCATACCTAAACATCTTAAGGCTTCTATATTTATTTTAACCTTATTAGCTCGTAGAGAATTGTGTATTAGGTGGATCTTACCTATTTCACCTTTAGAATCTGAATGGATAAATTTGATCCACCGAATAGCCAAAATGGATGGAGAAACCCGTTCTAATAAGAGAACAAAGCACTGGAGTAATTTGGATAACTGGGTTGAGAATGCCTGCCCTTCACAGTAATTTAAACCTTTCTTCCTCTTTACACGCTTACTTTTCACCTGTGGGAATTTATTTAATATTATTATTAATTTTCCTAATCTTATTGGAGCAGTATTGGTACCCCTTTGTATAAAACATGTATTGTACATCTTTAGTTAATTTCTTAATTGGAAAAAATGGCTACTACTAATCCAATGATTAAGCATCAGTAAACACGGGATAGTCTCAATAATCTAGGAGATTCATCGAGACGGATTGGTGAACCTAGAAAGAGAATCTAAGCATGAACCTGTAATATAGGAGAAAAGAGCAAGCCGAACCTGTAGAGAAGGATCCTGTAATGGTCACCATCCCCTCCAGAGTGAAGAGAGTGGGTATCGCTTTGTCTGGACAGTGAGAAACTAGGTCCAGACAAGGTTTCGGAGAGGAGTACACTGCTTCAGCTCATAAATTTCCCTTTCGGAGTCTTTGACCAATCTACAAAGAGTTTTTGCAGGATGTTAGCCCAACCTACTGTTTCCAATTATAATCGTTTGGGATTTAGCTCAGCCCCTTGCTCGTGATTGTTGGATAGCTTTGTTGTTTATCTCGCTTCCTTACTCCTGCATCTACAGCTTTCTTCTCTGTTTTTGTGTTTGTCCCATGAAGGAATATTTCATTATCACATTGTTCTGATTAGATGAATTGTATCCTGCCCCTACGTATTTGAGTGGACTCTTTTGTTTGTGACTTTCAGCACTGTGTTGGAGCGCATGTGTATGTGTACCCTTGTCCTGATCCCAGCATACACTGCCCTGTTCATTCCAAGCTCATATGTCGTTTCTCCCACTTCAATGCATCCCTTTCAGCTTCTATTTTTTCGGTTTTTTTGTTGAGCTTTTTTTTGGGAGCGCTTTGCATCTGCAATTTGGTGTTGGCCCATTCAACTCTTCTAAATCCACTTCCACATAAATTTAATTTTACCAATCCAAGATGGGTGTCGGCCATCTTGAGCTCATTTTAAAAAATGCAGCCATACCTCATGTACAATTAAAAAAAGGGGGGGTGGTGATGGACAGAGTATCTGAGTTAATCAGAACACTCCTACCCAGTCAACAGATCTGGGCTTGATCCATCACCGTTTTTTAGCTCACTGCACCATCCCAGTTCAGAACCTGGCTATATGCAAATTAGTCTGTCCCTGGCCCAGTGCATCATGGGAACAGGGCAGACCAAACTACCAAGCCAATTCTTTACCAGAAAGGAAACAAGCTTCTGCTTAATTCAGAGACTCTGTCCATCACCACCCCTTGTTGTAAATACCTCATGTACAAGCACATGCATCTTGATACATGGTGGTCATCTTGAAACGCATTTGCGATAATAAGAAACCCATTCCAAGACTGCCAGTCCTGAGTTCATGCCTCAGGACACATGCAATTGCCAATAGATAGGCGATTTAAGGCAGAGATCTATTGGCGTTGCCAGAGCTTGGCATATAGTTGCTGTTAATGTAGGGGCTACCCCTCACCCCCGAAAAAAAACATATATATACTTTTGCCATGGGCCTGCCTTGACTCACAAGCAAAGACGCCACACTCAAAACATGTTTTGTGATCCAGCCAACTGCGTTCCCCGTTTGTATCCAATAAGTAAAATCATTTGCACGACGTCTTTCACTTGACCTAAGCGTTGGTTTTGTTTCCGTTTCACCCTGCCAAGAATTGCATAAGTTCTAGGATTCGCGCCACATACGGAATTAGAGGCCCGACCGCATAATTGTGGCCTGGGAGAAATATGCTTATCTCAGTGCCATCAGATAACAGAAAGGAAAATCCGTTAGCGGTAGAGAGGTTTCACTGCAATTCTCCATTGGCCGGGCCAAGTCATAATTTGGAAAAGTGCACCGGCTTTATTCAGCCAATGTAATTACAAATAAGAAAAAAAGCTTGATTGTTTCTCAGTGCATGGAACATTAAGAAAATTAAAGCACTCTCCTCTCGTCCAAGTATTGACTGCAATTATAGATAGCGGGCAGGCTGAACTGCTATACAATATTGAAGTGATTTTATATTGCTCCTGACTGTAGTTTATTATTAAAGGTTGGGAGGAAGGCTGCAATTTAATGAAGTGCAGTTTCTCTGAACAATGTGAGAGGAACCAGCGCCGAGCTTGCCATCATTAGCAGGAAAGCAGAGACAGGCCAGGCGGACAGGACCAGGTTTGAACTTGCTTTATATGTTTCTTAACGTCAATTCCCCATTGCGCGTATCCACTTCCACGTAATCGGCGGCTGGAAATGGTAGGGGGCAATCATAAAATGTATGGGTTCGAAACATTGCACGCAGTTAAAAGCCTCTCTCGGTTGAGTAAGATGCTGGTCGCTGCAGGTCAACATAGAATTTAATGTTGTGTAGGGTCATTTTGCTTCGAAACGGGATTTGATTCTTATCGGGAAAAATAAATATCTCGAGATAAAACAAGTCGCTGAAAAATGACATTTGGCTGCACGTCTAAAATGTGCGGATTGCAAGTTCAAATGGCTGTATTTTGAGCTGTCAGAACACAGTGTCACCAAAGGCCAGGCTGCAGAGGGAAAATTATTATTGCGCCACTTTAGCTTGTGAGAAAATGTGGAAAAATACAGAAATGCCTTCACAAACTAATAAACTCCTGACAGACCGTGACATCTTTCAAATGTTTGCAATAATGACCACTGTAGGCAATTGAGCCAGAATGTGCATTTAAATTGTTAAATGGTTGTGAGATTTTCGTGGGTGCTACAAACCTGCTACTTACAAAATTGTTACCATAGACTGCAGATCTTTTCCTATATTTGACTTGTAGAACATTTGGCTTCCAAATAGGAGAATCAAAAATTTTCAGTGAGTTGTCAAGTTTCTTCAGTTTGATTTAGAGGACAGAAACCGATTTCATACATTTCATGCAGAATATTTATTTTAATAAGAAGGCACGGTTTGTACAACCCCGTCCAACACAAGCCTCCTTCTGGTTCCAGTTTTTTTCCATTAAGGAGACCCCAACTTTGGGAAAAGAAACTTTGTGGCATCAAGAGGAAATCCCTGCCCCACGCTCTTTGTGGTTTTTTTTCTAGTATAGGATTCATTTTCAGCCCTGCGGTGACCATGAATTAAAATATGGAGTAGTGCTCAAACTGTTTTACCACACTGGGCAGTCACCCTCACAGATCCCTCCAGGTATTACCTAGATGGATTTTGCAGCTGAAACAGTAATCAATTTGATATACCATAAACTACCAGTCATGAGAGACTTTGAATTGGGTGCAAAATCCACTCACGTCATAAAATTACAATGCAGAAATAGTATTTCCCCGCGGCGGGCCATTCAACATGGTAGAACTGCGACACGTGGCTTCTGTGGGGCGGGAGGCCAAGCACTCTTCCTTCAAGTCCCCACTAGCTGGGCGTAGAGGATTAACTGGGGAGATACATTCTAGAAAAACATGGCTCTCAGTGGGGTTATGGTGAGAGAAGTGCTTGTCGAACACCTGTTATGGCTCAGGAAAGGACAGTGAAGCAGTCATGAATACATGAAATGAGTATTGAAAACAGGCAACACGTTTTAATGTTGAACTGCAGAAAGTCCTGACTCTAAAGAGAGAGAGAGGAGCTTTTACTGGGCTCAGAAAGCAAGTGCAAGGGGTAGAGTAGTCCAGAGTGGGAATGAGTTTCAGTGGAGGGGATGTTTAAGTGTAAATGGGCCGATCATCTTAGAAGGGTTTGGGAATTTCCTCTCATGGAGAAGTCTTGAAAGTATGTCAAACTTATTCAACTCACCAGATTTTCTCATTCGGAGCAGTCTTCTCTGCCAGCTCTCAAGAGGACCGTGGACAGCGCAAGAAACCAATAATGCAGTAATGCAAATTTCCCCTTCCACATCACTGGCATGGATACTCAGACTACTGCCACTAGCATTCCAGTGTACCTGAAATCTCAGGTTTAAGAATTTGTGGAATGGACTATCAGTCTCAATGCAATGATGTCGACAGGCCGAGGTCTAGAAGTGAAAAACCTTACATGTCATGTTCAGTGGCATGAATCTAGAAGGGACAGCAATTTTACATCGTGCATATGCATGAACTAACTATTGAGCCTGACTCTCCATATTAGGAGAAACTTAATTTGGTTCTAAATTGGGATGCCAAACTCAGAGTCTGAGGCTGACAATGCATGTGTATGAGGTGAACCAGATTTTGCATAGAAGTGTCACTCTAACATGGCATGCCTTCCCTAGAACATTGAATGTTAAGTTCAATATAGAGGAAGGTTCAGGTTTGAGATTCTTTCTGAGCTGAGCTTAAGGGCTCACTACTTTTATTTAAGGGTATGAGTGCATGTGCCCAAAATATGGACTAGACTGGATCAAAAAGTGACACATCTCAATATCAAAGGATCAAAGGATCAAAGAGTTTTATTTGCATAATTAATTAAAATTGTTACAAAATTCTCCTAATAAAAGAACAGTGCATAATTTTTAAAAAAATACTAAAATTATTGTCTCTCAGCCTCTATTTTGTTGGGGACAGATGCGTGAAGATCTAAAAGTTAGGGTGTCCCTAATAGTCCGCCAACTGAGTGAACCTCCTGTGCAGTTAGTTCTAAGCGTTTTCTTGCTTCTGCCATGAATTTAACTCCGCAGCAAGCCAGGATTATGGAGGAGCCTCCGAGCCAGCTTGTAACTGCCTGTCTGCAAGAACGGATGTTTAATGCGTTAAGAATGGGTTTCAATAGAAGTCGTCTCTGAATTATCAGGGCCGGACATATACAGAAAAGGTGGACGAGAGTTTCGTTTTTGTACCCGCAGAGGCGACATTCTTTCGTCTGGTGGGACTCTTTCCAGGACGGTAAGAGGTCCTTTGAGACGTGCATCCCCATCCGATAGGCAGTAAAAGTCTTTTTAAGATGGCTGCTGAAGTGGGCTACTAGATATGCTAGTGGTTTTGGAGTTGTAAAAGAGTTCATAACAGTCCAGCCATGCCGACGTTTTGCCAATGACTCTTTATCCTCTGAAAAGGATTTCATTTTTGCTGCTGAGTTGGCTAATTTGTTTAGGCTTGCTTTGTCCATACCAGATTTCCAGACTGATTCCATCTCCAACTTTTCCACACAGAGTTTAAGATACTTTCCCCAAGTGTTCGGGGTGTCGGTTTCCCCCCGTTTTTTAATTTCCTCCCAGCTTAGCCAGTCCAGTGTATCTGGGTCTGCAGAGCGAAGTTTATTACAGAGTTTCACGAAGCCGCTCATGCTCCGGAACTTCTGATTTTGCAGACCAAATTCCAGCCTGACTTGTGAGGCAGAGGCGGATTTTAGTAGGTTGAAAACCGCTTTGTAAATTCTAATCTGTAGCTCGTTTAGGAGATCCACCTCCTTGCCACACCATGTAGCTAGGCCATAAGATAGAGTGGGCATAATCTGCGCTGCCATTACTTTTAATTGATGGTTGTGGTTAGGGCAATCCATTTTTTCTTTTAACGATCGGTGCGCAAAAATTAAAGATTGTGCTTTTGCTTTTAATGCCTTTTTTGTGATCCTTGTAGTTTGCACCTTTCAATATTGTTATTCCCAGGTACTTGTAGTACTCTTGTTCTTTCACTGTTGTCACTTGGGCCATCCATTTGTACTTTAACGTTTGCGAGTCTACTAGACGGACCACTTTAGTTTTTTCTTTGTTTAATTCCAGGCTTTCCCTTTCTAAGTACGATGTTAATTTGTTGATGGCTCTTTGTAGTCCAATTGGTGTTTTACTCAACAGTACGATGTCGTCGGAGTATTGTAGATAGTATATTGGATTTTTTGCCAAAGATGGAGGGTGGCTGTCTGCTGATTCGATCGCGCTTGTGAGGTCTGAGAGAAAAAGATTAAAGAGGGTGGGGGCTAATATGCAGCCTTGTTTTAGGCCTTGGTGCGTTTGGATGTTCCTAGTAGTATTGCCTCAATTTCCCAGTTTCACTCTTGCCCAGGTGTGTTGGTGTAGGGCTTTGATAGCTGTTAAGAGTTGGTGTGGCAACTCCCAGCTCTCTAATGTTCTCCACAAACGCTCTCTATTCACCCGATCGAAGGCAGACTTAATGTCTATAAAACATGCATATAAGCGGATGCCCTTTGCTACCGCTGTGTCCGTTAGGATGGACAGGCAAGTGAGGTTCGTTATTGTTCCCATTCCTTGCCTGAATCCAGTTTGGAATTTTGGCATGATCTTTGTTTCTTATATCCAGGCTTGTAATTCCCTTAAGATGCAGGAGGCGTAGAGTTTGGCCTCTACATCGATTAAGGATATCAGTCTGAAATTTGTGGGATTGTGGTGATCGCCATGCTTAAATATGGGATGGATAATGCTGCCTATCCAGGAGACGGGTAACTCTGCTTGTTTGTATATTCGGTTGAACATGGGCGTTAGGATCTCTGACCACAAGTCCGGGTCATGTTTAAAAATCGTGTTTGGCAGCCCTATTTGGTCCTGCTGCACCCTCTGACTTTAATCTTAAAATTATCATCATAAGTTCATTTTTGGTGGTTAGGTCGTCTGGCTCTGTTGGCCCCTTCTGGAGTTTTTCCCACTCGGATTCCCCATGTTCCTTGTAGTTCCCACCTTTTAGTTCCTCCGTGTTGTCCTTGACTGCCCCTGAGCCATTCACGTGGACTGACACTGTGCTGCTGTATAGAGTTTGCACGTGTCTGGTCCAGGTTTCTGCATCAATCCCGGCTTCTTGTTCGAGTTTTGCCCCTTGGGTAAGCTCATTTATGATGCCCCAGAAGTCCCGGCTATTAGGTTGTTTGCCTGCAGTTAGAAGTTTGTTCCAGATAGTTTCTTTATATAGATGCTTTGCCGCCTTCAGCGCCTTTCTGTAGATGCACCTGGCTTCTCTCAAGTTGGATTTGTTTGCCACTGACCCCGATGTTTTTTGTCTTGCGACGGCGCTGGTCTGCTTTGCGACCTTTCTTTTTTTGCTCTTAGGTCCATGTTGAACCAAGGCTCCTTCTTGTTGTTGAGATTTCTATGGATCCCTGGCCTTGCTGGAAACTTTTGCTGCAGGACCTGGATCATTTGCTCCCAGTTGGAAACTCGGTCTTCCTCCTTTTGTGTTCTTAGGTTGTCCATATGGGCTTTAACTTCGTCCGTGATTTTTTCCAACCCCTCTCCACGCCATTTTAGTTTCCTCAAGTTAAAGTTTGATGCGTGATGCAACAGGGAGGTCGTTGTAGGTGCCGTGCTTGGTGCAAAGTTCAGGCTTATTATTTTGGGAAAGCGGTCGCTTTCTACTCGATGTTCTATAGCAAATGATTCGATATTGGGGATTAACTTGTCACTTACCATGGAGTAGTCGATTATTGAATGGATCCTGCCTCTCAAATATGTGACGGCTGCCGGCCTATCCCCCTTTGTGTTCCCATTCAAGATTGACAGTCCATATTCTTTTAGGCTGGATACTAACTTTTTTCCACCTCCGTTTGCATTCGTCTTCACCTACGTCTTGTTTTGGTCAATAAGGGCGTTGTTAAAATCCCCGGAGATGACCAGTGAGTATTGCGAGTAGGTCTTTTGCATGACCTTACTAAGTGACAGCAAGGTCTCGAGTTTTTCTTTTTGTGACTTTCTGTCAGGGTGGATATAAACATTGAATATCAATATCTTGCAAGGTTCAATCCCCGGTAAGGGTGCTTCAGTAATTCTGGTCACTTGGACCCACTTCAGGCCCACGTCTATCTCCTCAGATGCCCAGTTGTATTTATGGGTTACGTATGTTGATAATCCACCGCGAGGATGGCCACACTTGGATAGGCTTTCTGCATAAATCTGGTGTTCTTTAAACCCTGGAATCAAGCTCGGTTGTAATTTCCATGACTCCTGGATCAAAATGATGTCCTGTCGACGGAAAAAGGCTTGGGTTTCTTGGTCCTGGGCCATTTCTCGAAAACCGTGCACGTTCCACGAGCAGATTGAAACTATAGATTTCTTTCTTAAGTTAGGCAGAATCATCTCGTTTCGCAGTGTGGAGAGAAGGTTTGGGTCTGAGTTAGGTAGCTTTGTTACTCAGGATGTTAGGTATCCAGGACCAATCCGTTCTGTCGGCGTGATGGAGGCCGATTGATTGTGGTTTGTGACTTGAGGTAAACGGCTTTGGCGTGGAGGCCCGGGCGCCGCGTAGACAGGAGGTAAGTTGCCCTCTGCTCTCTTCCCCTTGGTTTGATCACGTTGCCCTCTGCTCTCTTGCCCCTTGGTTTGATCACGTATGTTAAATTGTAGGGGATAGGGGTTCTTCGGTCGCTTGTGTTGCATTATGGATATTCCCCATGATTCAAACTGGGATCTTGCAAGGTATATCCTTTCTACCAGGTCCTTTGATGCCCAAGTTGTAACTGTGTCTTCAATAGCTGCATTATTCACGTTTTGTTGGAGTTCGATGGAATAAAGGTCCTGGGTAGTGATTTCTTTTAGAGCCGATATTTCCTTAAACAATTTCAGCAGATTACCTCGGTTAAGGATATCCTGGGTCCCCCTTGTTGGATATTCGGGGATAAAGGTTAGTTTTGAGTCAACCGGCTCAGGATGTTTGCCATTCTCCTTTTGTATTGAGCCTGCTTTACAAAACGACAGGTTATGAGCTTGAGTGTTGTCGCAAACTTGGAGGATTGTTTCTTGTTCTTTCTGTACAACCTTGGTTGAGGTTACTGTTTTCTGAGTTTAAGCCATATTCGTTGTCTTCATTTGGACCGTGCTTTGCTCCCTTCGTAGTAGCGAACATTTGCGATCCTTTTCCAGGACGGTAATTCGCATGGGGGTTGGCACGGATTTAATTTCAGGTGCTGCTACTGGTCCATTAGGCTCGTGTGCGTTCCTTTCTGGTGTTGTAATTAGTTGTTGCTCAATAATGATTTTTGTGCCAGGGTTAAAACACTCTTTATGAGTGCATTTTGAGCCCGGACTCTTTTTTGCCACGACTGATGTCAGTTTGTGTTGCTCACAGTCTCTGTAGTCGGCCACCTGTGTTGGATTCGCGTTTGCTCTTTCCAGCTCTTGCGCTTTTAATTTCTGATTCAATCTTGTGTCCATTTGACTATTGTCACCTATAGGTGGAGATGGACTCGAGTTGGCTCCAGTCCTGATGCCTTCACCTCTTGATGTGTTTAATGGATTTAGTTTGATGGGTCTGCAAGGATGTCCTCACCCACTGGTGACCCATTCAGAAGTTTGGATTTGTCTTCAGAATGGATGCTGATTTTAAATATGGGGAAGATTTTGCCGGGATCTGCGTTTAGTTGCTTCTTGTACTTGAGCCTGGCCTTCCTTGCCCTTTTTCTTTGTCTCTTTGTTGGTCTGTCCTCAATCAAGGATTGTTGGGTAAGTTGTATTTCTTCAATGTCTGAGGCTGTTTTACCTAGACCACGGTCCTTTGGTGATTGTTCTTGATCCGTTCTTTGTTTGCTTTTTATAGGGCCATTAATCGGCTTTCTTTTGAGAATAGGTGGTTTCTCCGGCGTGGGCTTAGTTTCTAACGCCTGACTGTGACCGCGTGATTGTTTTACCTCCCCTAGGATATCCATCAGTATGGCCGGGAGGCTTGCTAGCTTTTCAATAATACTTCCACATCCACAATTTCGTTGTTGCTTACTCGAGCTGGGATTCAGCTCTAATTTCCCCTGAGTTGTTAAAAGCGATGATAGGGAGTCCAGTTTTGCATTTATGCCCGAGATATGCACGGCCACTAATGTAATCAGGTCGATCTGGACTTCCATTTTATTAGATTGATAGTTCAGCACCCTTATTGCTTGCTCTAGGGTGCTTAACAGGGATTGGGTCCATGCCGTGGAGGGCTCGTCTTTTGGGATTTTGCTCAGATCCTTGAGCTCTAAGACCGACGTGCTCCCCGATGAAATTGTTATTAGCCCAGGCTGAGTGGAATGTAGATGATTTGCCTGCATAATGATGCTATCGTTTGTGCTTGCTTTTTGTTGGTCTCTTTTTTGCTCCGGGCCGTGGGGGTTTGAGACCAGCATACCAGGACTCAGATGTCGATCATCAAAACCGTAATCTGCTCGTGGTGCTCTCCCTTGTGAGTCAATATACTTAGTGATTCTCTCAGTAAGTTCCTCAAGTTGAGAATCATTTGGTAGGAAGAGGGGCTTTAACCATGAGTCCCCTTCTTGCCCGGATAAGGTGGATCGGTTTTTGTGACCTTTGTTTCCCTCCTGAATCCCCATATTTGCCACTGCGTGGTCACTGGCTTCGACTGGCTCCTCGATTGTCACGCTTTTACTCTGGCTCAACCCGAAATCCTTTGCGGGGCGACTTTCTGTAATGTTATTTACAGCTCTTACTCCCTTGGTTTCGTTTGTGGCTACAGGTGAGTTGGGATGGTGTACCTGGGCGGTTACTAACGCCAATTTGCCTTGGGGAGGGGGCCCCAAACACGATGGAAGGGATAGACACTCTAATTTGGTGCTTGACATGTTCTGAAGGCTACTCGCCAATGAAGAAGGAACAATCGATGGCGCGATGGGGCTTGGTAGCTTACTAGCCTCCACCGTTGGTGCATAAATCGCCGCCATTGGGTCTTTTAGGTAAAAGAATTTTAGGAGTCCGGATTTCTGCCTGGGTACTGATGTTAGCTCGGGGGTAGGTGCCGATACCAACCTCTCCCTAGGGTTTAATTCCGGCCCTGTTTCTGTGGTGTTTTAGCTTCAACGGTTGGCTTTCTCAATTTTTTTTGTTTTTTTTTACTTTCCGTAGGTTGGCGCATTTTCCCCGATCTCATTTCCCCGATCGGGGACTCACGATCCTTTTGACCCTGTCTGGGGGTCTGGTCGTAAAGGCGTATAACTGTCTTTGGCGGGGACGAGTGTTGGCTGGTGCAAGAGCTTATCGAGGTCGACGTCAACAAGGATGTAAACAATGTGTGGATAGGCGGACGACCCGACTGGCTTACGGGGGGAGGGAGAAGGGGTGCAGCCAGTCGTACCGGTCAAGCAGCCATGGCTTCGGGGGTTCTCTTACACCAAGACCTTCCCCCCTTCCACTCACGCTGAGCCTCTTACTGCTCTGGGTTGCCGCCGTCCGTCCGCTGCTTACTCTATAGTAATACTCAGTTCAGTAATACTCAGCTCTCACGTGGTCCTGCCCGTCCCTGGCACTGCCTCGGCTTAATTCCGTAGTTCCATGGCTCGGTTGTAAGGACCTTGTGCCAATGTGCCTGTGTGCAGGGTGCCCGCTGCACCTGCCGTTTTTAGGGTGTTTATCCGGGAGTCTTGTTTTATCTTATGGCTCCTGCCTCGTTAAACTGCAGCGGATTCCGCACTGGCTGGGATGGGATGAGCACCCCCAGGCTTCCACTACTTGTGTCCTCCGCTCATCGCTCTCCGCTGCAACCCCTCTCCTCTATTGCAGTGGCGTGTGGTGGTGGTGTGTGGCACAGCACAGCAACAAAGCAGCTCAGCAAGGTTATGCCGCCTCTCTTGGGGGGCACTTTGTCTCCCTGGGGTCTCCCTGGGGTCCCGGCCCTGTGGCTCCCTGTGGCTCCTTGTCGATCGCTACTTGCTGCCTGCTGCAGCCCACTCTGCCCGTTGGCCTGCCCACACGATGCAACAGCAGCACCCGGCCTGGGACAAATGTTGGCGCAGAGGAGTGTTGGAAAAATGGGGGCGAGCGCAATGCTCCTGCTCCTCCTGCGGCGGCGGTGGCACTCCCCGCGTGTCCCGGCAGCGGTGTTTGAAGAAGGTTACGGCGGTCCTCTTCTTTTCTTTTGGCCGTGGTGCCCAGCGTCTGCCCCTCCTCGGCAGTGGGGCGGCGGAGCTGCAGGCTGAAATGCGAAGACGTGATGGCGATCACCTGCGTCAGCGGCCTCGGCCGCGGTACCTGGCACCCGGCACCCGGCTTCTGCCTTGTCCTGTCTTGGCAGCGTGGCAACTGTCTGCAGGCTGCGGGCTGGCTGCAGGCTGGCTGCGGGCTGTAATGGCTTTACTCGAGGCAGCCGGCTCCGTGGGCCACGGCGTCTCCCCCAGCCTCCGCGGTCTCTGCAGTCACAGCTTGCTCCTCCTCCCCTCCTCAGGTGAGTCAGCAATCAGCAATCAGCAAGCAGTCGGTTCACTATGGACTCAGGAATCTCAATATCATATTCACAAATGCTTTGGACTGTAGGACGCAGTAGTTCAACCATGCTTACATATGATGTGGAATGAGATCATATCATGTTGGTGCTGCCTGTCTAATATCCAGTCACTGAATTGCGAGTGCAGCATGCAAGCACAATCAAAAGCTAACCTGTAATGCAATGGAAGTCCTGGAATTACATTATACTGATGAATCAATCTGTACCGTCCACAAAATGTAAGTTTCTCCAAAATTTACACAAAGAATATACAGGGCTACTCAATCACTGTATCATTACCGTCCAGATGAAGTGTATGAGATCAGGAATTTGAAAGATGCAATATCAGAAAAGGTCAGTCAGTACAGCATAAAGGAGCTTTCTGTAGTAGGGGATCTCTGTGTATAGTCGTAATCTAGTGAATAGTCCCGCCCATGTGCGTTGACCCCGGAGCAATCAAAAATAATCTCTTAAATTGTCTTCATTGCAGTCCTGCATAGACACTTAAGAGAAAATCAAAGACAATAATGCAGCCTGTACCTACGAGGCTACACTGTCCAGTACTTCAATTAGAAATGCCAAGGATATTTACCAACATCACATTTACCACAATGAGTCAAGTTCCATCCATGGAGAACTTCCCTCTAACAAAATCCTTGGAATGATAGAGAGGAAGGGATGGACAGAAAAGCCTCCATAGGCTGCCATTATGTGTCTGAAAAAGGGATACCGTGCCTTTAAGGAACTCTCCAGAGACCCTCGGTATCCCAGCATGCAGAGCCAAGTCCTTTTACTTTCAGTTCTTTTTTCCGGCTCCTGCTAGCAGTACCCTGGAGCATTGAGCTTTCTCTTTTTGGGTTTAATTCAAATTTTTGACACTTTTCAAGTGTTTAGAGTGTTTCACTCGACGTCTGCCTACTTCTTCTTCCATTTGCTGGGGTTTTTTGACAGTTTTTTGCCTCTTTTTTGGTTCGACAGATGCCCTGAGTGTGCCAGGAAGAAGGCCAAATCGGACGTCCACAGAGTGTGTATCCTCTGTCTCCCTTCATCCCATGTTCCTGAAGATTGTGAGATCTGTCAGTCCTTTTCCAAGAGGACCAGGAGAGAGAGAGAGAAAATCCGGCTCCAAGGCATGGAGCTGAGGAAACTTCAGGATCAAGGTGGGTCTGGGCATGGGAGGGCTGGATCTGAGTCCTCTGCCTGTGCTGAGGCCTCTGGGGGGCTCCCCAGTCAAGAGAAGGCCAGGAAACGGCACAGATCTCCTTCGACGTCGATGGCCTCGACATCAGCATCGAGAGGGTTGACCAACGTGTGCTCCCCGTCGACCCAGGGCTCTGGGTCGAAGCGGCGTCGTAGTTCGACGTCGAGGGGGCTGACGTCGAGACCTACATTAACGTCGAGGAGTCGTCGACATTGTGATGGGTACAGGCACCGGCGCTCGCCGTCGAGGCGACACCGCCGCTCGCCGTCGAGGTCTGCTCGGCGTTCGACGTTGAGGAGCAGGCACTCAAAGTCGAGGTAAAGGAGATCCCCGTCGGGGGATGTGTCGACTTCGAGGCATTCAACGTCGAGGAAGAGGTCGATGTCTAGAAAGGAGAAGTCAACCTCTGGGAGGCGATCCAGGGCAAGGACAGCATCCCCGGGCTCGGTGGTCAGCCTGTCCTCTGCTTCCATGAGCCCCGGTCGCGGCGGCGCCGGCGTTTGTCTACTAGAAGGTCTGCTTCTAGGACTTCATCGTGAAGACCTGCAAAGAAGAAGAGAGTGGTACTCTCAAATCTACTCCCCTTCTCGACCGAGGTCGCTTACGCCTCCTCCATTGCCGCAAAGAGTCCCACTCCTCCACATCTTCCTAGGACTCCTCGTCCTGCTCCTCCTCCTCTTCCTCCTCTTCTGAAGACTCCTCCTCCACCTCCGCTTCCTCCTTATCGCCCTCCGCCTCTTCCACCACAGCCTCCTCCAAAGTCCGTCTCACTGCCGCGCTTCCCTAAACCACCTAAGGGGACGCCACAGCCGAAGACTCCGGCTCTCCCGCCGCAGCTTCCACCCCCGACCAGGCCGGTGGATCGTCCACAACCTCGGAGGTCCAGATCACGATCCAGATCGCGATCCAGGTGAAGACACTGCTCTATGAGTGACCGTCGTTCATCTACAAGGTCCCGGCGTCGTCACAGACGAGATCGGTCGAGTTCCCGTCATACGAATTCGTCCTGTGCCCGGGGGTATTTGCCCACTCTGTCAGATTCACCCCACACGAGAGTGTCGCCAGTGGACAACATTGTGTCATTTCAAGAGGTGTTATTGCGAGGGGCGGCGAAGCTGGGTATTACCCTGATGGTGCCCACGCCTGCAACATCAGTGATCTTCGAGACTCTCCATAAGCGGCAGCTGTCTCGACCCCTGTTGCCCTTGGTGCTGGGGCTGGAGGAACCGGTGATGGAGCTTTTCCTGACGCCGGCGTCAACAAGATCCCCCTCCTCCAGGTTGCAGAAGAAATACAGACCTCCAGACTCCGATCCGGCGTTTCTCAGATCGGACCCGGTCCCGGATTCGGTGATCGTCACGGCCGCCAGGAAACAACACGCTACTGCTCCATCATCCACGGTAACCCTGGATAAAGAGAGTAGACAGATGGATTCTGCGGGTCGTAAGGTCTGCGGTACGGCTGCTATGTCTATAAAAGCCGCTAGTGCCACGGCTCGCCTGGGGCGTTACGACTGATCGTTGTGGGATTCCCTACAGCAGTTTTTGGAGCATCTCCCTAGGGACAAGAGTGAGGATTTTCAGGAGATCATCAACTAGGGCATAATGGTGTCCAATCAAGTAATCAGTGCGGCGGCGGATTCCTCGCTCTTGGCTGCCCATGGCTACTGCCACGGGATAAATTTGAGACGGCATGCCTGGTTGCGCCTGATGTCGCTGAAACCAGAGGCCCAGCAGAGGGTCACCAACCTGCCGTTCTCTGGAGCGACATTGTTTGGAAAACACGCTGATGAGGAGATGGCCCGCATGAAGGCGGAGGCCGAAACCCTGACGGCTGTCGGGTTAGAGAAGCCGAAGGAGCAGAAGAAGACTTTCCGCCCCTTCCAGAGACGTTTTGGTGCCCAGGGCAGAGGGCAAGGTCGTCAAACTGGCCAGCAGCAACATCAGCAGCAGCAGTACCAGAGGCGGCCTTTCCAGAAGCGACAGAGGGGCAGAGGCGGCCAGCAGTCCTCCTCGATGCCCAAAGGCCCGGCCGGGTCTAGGCCCTGAAGTGCTACTTCCCCCTTGTCCGTTACCCGCTCCGGTGGGGGGAAGCATCCAACGTTACTTGGCAGAGTGGAGAAAAATTACTCAGGACAAGTGGGTGCTGAATATTGTTTGCAATGGATACAGTCTTCGTTTCACCAGCCTGCCTCCAGCAATTCCACCGATTTGCTCGCAGTTCCGACTGCGCGAGCTCCAGGCGGAGGCCGATACCCTGTTAAGAACAAGGGCGATAGAAGATGTCCCTCTGTCTCAAAGGGGAAAGGGCCTTTACTCACGCTTCTTCCTAGTACAGAAGAAGGACAAGAACGAGTTCCGGCCCATTCTGGATTTGCGACAAGCAAACAAATGGATTCGCAGGGAAAAGTTTTGCATGCTGTCGTTTCACCAGATCTATCCTCAACTACAAAGGGGAGACTGGCTTTGCGCGATAGATCAGCAAGATGCGTACTTCCATGTGCCCATTGCACAGAAACACCGGAAGTTCCTGAGCTTCCTCGTCGGCACCAGTCGCTATCAGTACACCGTACTACCGTTTGGACTGAAGTCTGCACCCAGGACATTTTTTAAATGCATGGCTGTGGTGGCGGCGCACCTGCGAAAGACCAAGGTGTTTGTCTACCCGTACCTGGACGACTGGTTTATCAAAGCCTCCACCTTCCAGGAAGCACAAGGGCACTTCAACAGGACAGCCGTCCTGCTGGGCCACCTGGGGTTGCACATAAATATGTCCAAGTCTGTTCGATTCCTGTACAGTGCCTGCAGTACTTCGGAGCCTCCACCAATACGCTGTCAGCAAGCGTGTCTCCTTTGGAGGAGAGACGCTTATCGATCCTTCGGATGGCTCAGGCTCTCATAGCTGCTCCATCTACAAAAGTGAGGACAGTGTCTTCTCTACTGGGGTCGATGGCCTCTTGCATCTTCCTTACTCCACATGCGCACCTCCACATGAGACCACTGCAGGAATGCTTGGAGGATCAGTGGGACCAGAGGAAAGGGTTCTGGGATGACAGGATCCAGTTGTCTCATCACGCTCAATAGTCCCTGAGATTGTGGTGCTCAGCAGAGAATCTCCTCAGAGGAGTTCCTTTTCACAAGGATATCCCCACTCAGACTATCGTGACTGATGCGTCTCTCCAGGGCTGGGGAGCACATTCAGACCATCTACAGATCCAGGGAACGTGGTCTCTGGCGGAGTGCACGTATCACATCAATTTCCTGGAACTCAGAGCGGTTCACTTGGCACTGAAGGCCTTTCATCCGTCCTTCCAGACCAACTCCTTGCTTGTGCAGACGAACAATACGACCACAATGTATTACCTCAACAAGCAGGGGGGCTCGAGATCGCGCACACTGTCGCAGGAAGCTCTGGCGATCTGGCACTGGCTGCTAGCCAGAGGACTGACGATAACGGCGACTCATCTGCCAGGTGTGCAGAATGTTCAAGCGGACACCCTCAGCAGGTTGATCCAAGAAAACCATGAGTGGGTCATAAACGACGAGGTGTTCGACGACATCTTCGCCATGCGGTGCACTCCAGACGTAGATCTGTTCGCCACCGCTGAAAACAGAAAATGCAGCGACTTCGCCTCGAGGTATTACCAGCCGGGTACTCTGGGGAACGCGTTATGGATCAGCTAGTCAAACAGCTTTCTGTACGCTTTTCCACCAATTCTCCTTATTCCGGCGGTGCTCATCAAGTTGTATCAGTCCAGGGTGCGAATGATTCTCATCGCCCCGGAATGGCCCAGACAGTAGTGGTTCACGGACCTGCTTCAACGGTCGATCCTACCTCACCAGCGGCTGCCGTGTCGGCCGGACCTTCTCACAAAGTTCGGGGGGCAGATGGTGCACCCCAACTTCTCATCATTGAGTTTGGCGGCATGGCTCCTCAGATAGTGCAATATGGCCACTTAAATCTTCCTGAGAATTGCATGGACATATTGAAGAGGCCAAGAGGCCTTCCACTAGGACTTCTTACGCTTACAAGTGGAAGAGATTCTGCATCTGGTGCACGTCTAAGAACTATGATCCGACGAACTGCAAGGAAGATGTCATCCTTCCATACCTTCTGCATTTAGCTCAGTCTGGACTTAATTTCTCCTCCATTAAGGTTCACCTCGCAGCATTGACTGCATACAGGAAATGCCCTTCGCAAATATCCTTCTTCCAGATTCCTGTGATAAAGGATTTTTTGGAAGAATTGAAGAAGGTGTTCCCTCCTGTTCGGCTTCCTTCTCCTTCGTGGGAGCTGAACGTGGTGCTGTCAAGGTTGATGAAGGAACCTTTTGAGCCTATTCACAAGGCTTCACTGCAGCACCTGTCGTGGAAGGCGGCGTTCCTCATGGCCATTACATCGGCCCACAGGGTGAGTGAGATTCAGGCATTGTGTTGCCAGGAACCTTATACTGTGTTTCATGCTGCTAAGGTTCTTATGCGTACTCACCCAAAGTTCTTTCCTAAGGTAATCTCTGATTTTCATGTTAATCAGACTATAACTTTACCAAAGTTTTTTCAGAACCCTTCCACTTCAGCGGAGCGTTCTCTCCATTCCCTGGATGTCAGGAGGGTGTTGAAATTCTATCTGGATAAGACCAAGGATATTCGTAGGTCCGATCAATTGTTTGTCAACTATGGGTCGGTCAGGACTGGTCTGGCTACCTCTAAACAGTCCATCTCAAGGTGGATTGTGTCATGTATCCATATATGTTATCAGAAAGCGAACAAGACCTTAGGGGGTAAGCCTAAGGCTCATTCTACCAGGGGCAAAGCAGCTACAACAGCCTTGCTCCGCAATGTTCCCATTGCAGAGATCTGCAGTGCGGCCACACCTTTGCTAAGCATTACTGTCTGGACTCTGATGCCAAGGCAGATGCTTAGGTTGGACAGGCTTCATTGCGAAATCTGTTTGCACAGTAGTGGTGTTGTCTGTTTTTTCTCCACCGCAGGGCCGGTTTTTGGGATGGGCTTGCCATTCTATTCACTAGATTATGACTAGATTATAACTATACACAGAGATCCCCTCCTACAGAAGGAGTAGTTTCCAACCTGTAACTCCAGTTCTGTAGTAGGGGTATCTCTGTTATAGTCATAAGCGCCCGCCCTCCTCCGCGGTGGAGAAAATGGCACTGTAATGTATGCTACAGGCCTTGCTTTATGCACCTTCAAAAAGAACTGAAAGTAAAAGGAATTGGCTGTGCATGCTGGGATACCGAGGGTCTCTGGAGAGTTCCTTAAAGGCACAGTATTCTTTTTCAGACACATAATGGCAGCCTATGGAGGCTTGTCTGTCCATCCTTTGCTCTCTATAATTCCAAGGATTTTGTGAGGGTGAAGTTTCTCTATGGATGGAACTTGACTCATTGTGGTAAATGTGCTGTTGGTAAATATCCTTGGCATTTCTAGTTGAAGTACTGGACAGTGTAGCCTCGTAGGTACAGGCTGCATTATTGTCTTTGATTTTCTATTAAGTGTCTATGCAGGACTGCAATGAAGACAACTTAAGAGATTATTTTTGATTGCTCCGGGGTCCACGCACATGGGCGGGACTATTCACTAGATTACGACTATAACAGAGATATCCCTACTACAGAACTGGAGTTACAGGTAAGAAACTACTCCTTCTCTCTCTTTCGATCTTTGTTGTTTTCTCCAGCTCTTATTCCCTTCACTGTACCTCACTTTGTATCTAGATTCCTAAAGCTCTACCATCTGCTACCATCCTCCCTGAAACAGGCGCCATGGGTGAAAGCTAGAGTGTCCTTGTGGCAATGCCTTTATAAAGAATCAACTAGAGAGCGTAGGCGTCATCTCCAAAAGCAAGCATAGGAGGACCTAGCCAAAGCGGGTGTAATGAGGGACCCTACCCTATTTTGAAAATTAATAATAGCCCCTGTTTCGCAGAACCAACTAACCCGACAGTATGCCACCACATCACACCAGACCAATGGGTGTCCCATTATGGAAACGTCTACGGTGCAGCCTGCATTGGCGAGTGTAGTGTAGACATTCCATTTTATGTGGCGGTTCCTCCCATTAGCTTCTCTTTGGAGGAGGTAACCTCAAGCATCAAGCTTTTGGCCTCAAACAAGGCCCCAGGCCCCAATGGTATCCCCCTGGATATCTTGCGTGACAATCCCGAGGTCTGGGCTCCCCTACTAACCCAAGTTCTAAATGCGGCAGCCATGAATGGGACATTGCCATCCTCGTCCACCACCATTATAATGCCAATCTTTAAAAAAGGAGATAAGTATCAGCTGGAATCTTACCTTCTAATCTCCCTTATCGATGCTGTAGTTAAGGTCCTGGGTGGGGTACTTCTATCTAGACTGTCCGTGTGGGCCACAGATAACCATATCTTATCTGAAGTCTAATATGGTTTTCGTGAAGGCTTGTCAACATCGGATCAATGCCTCAATCTTTACCTCCTGATTTCTAAGTATACTGTGGCCCAATCAGGCATCATGTACTTGGCCTTTATGAACTTAACTTCCCCATTTGACCGGGTAAACAGGTAGTTGTGGGACATCTTAATCTCATTGGGAGTGGATCCTCTTATTGTAAATCTACTCATACCACTCCATGCCCACACAGAGGCGGCAGTGAGAGTCTCACACGAGGGAGACCTGTGTAATCATTTTAATTGTACACAGGGAGTGCACCAAGGGTGCACCTTAGCTACTTTTCTATTTTCGGTCTATATTAATGGCCTTGAGGCGGCACTATTGACCCTCCAGTCAGACCCACCTAGAGTAGATAGGAGAAATTTGCCATGCCTACTCTATGCGGACGACGCGGTGCTCATGGCCCCTACGGGCCGGGGCCTACAGGTTTTAAAAGACGGTTTTGTGGCATTTATGGACAGGCTGGACCTGTGAGTAAACTATACTAGGTCATATGTATTAGTGGTGGGCCCACGGGGGCTCCGGCCAAAATGCTTCAAATCCGGCAATCTTATTCTTGGAAAGAACCCTGCCTTTCCCTACTTGGGAGTGTTATTTGATTAAAAGCTTCAGAGGGAGGCCCTCATAGAAGGGAAGATGAACGAGCTGAATAAATTCTTGGGAGCTATCACCAGTTTTGTGTGTAGATTGGGTTCATGGGCCCCGATGGTAATTTTAAAACTGTACAAGTCCAAAGGTATCTCAAAAGTAGTAGATGGTAGCGACATTTGGGGGCATGTGCCCCAACACAGGCTGGCGAAAATAAATTCCTACCCTGGATCCTACGAGTCCCCCAAGGTACGTCAGTTTGGTTCGTACATGAAGAGCTAGGGGTTGGTTTTCTGGTGAATCAAGTGCAATTAAACCCTTAGTGTATTGGATAAAGATTTGGACTTCCGATTATAAGAATTTAAACCGCATGATTGTATCGGATTGTTTGAAATTGGAGCATGGTAGCAAAATACCCTGGGTTCACTATGTAAATGAGTCCTTCCAGACGCTAAGTAAGGTGGATGCTAAAAACATAAAAGATCTACACCACATATTTGTAACTGCGAACCACGATAATTTTGAGCTCAGTAAACCCTCAGTTAGGGTATATGCATTGTTAAAATTGGTACCAGGCATTGAACCATACCTTTATGCCCTAACTAGTGCACACAACAGATTTTTAATCACGTATTTTAGATTTAACCAGCTCCACCATCTTTTAGCATCCCCAGTGGGGTTCTTTCCCTCACCAGATCAACGAGGTCCCTCCGATCTCCTAAGGACACGTTACATTTCATACTTTTGTGTAAATATTTTTCATTCCCTAGAAAATGTTTCCTCCGACTCTTGCTATAAAGCTTGAAGTTTAGGCATGCTAAAGTGGCCCTCCTGCATTTACAGTTGTTACCCAATCCTCTCACTTTTTGTGCAGATTTAAGTTCTTGAGGGCCGCTTACAGATCAAGACTATCTAGAATTAATTGATTTTGTGCAGCTGTTTTTTATCTATTTGTATTGATTCAAATGTTACTGCGTTTTACCATGAAATGTTTGCTTATTTAGTATATGATGTATTGTATCCTTTATGGTTGCTCCGCATCCAAATAAAGAAATAAATATATATATATATATATATATATTCACTGAAAAAACCATAGGTTAGAGACCATATATAGTTAGGAATTAGCATTTAAAAAACCTTGAAAATTCACTGAAAAAACCATAGGTTATAGACCATATATAGTTAGGGATTAGCATTTAAAAAACCTTATTTTACTCACACAAAACCATTGAAATTCCATATATAGTTAGTTGCACTAACTATATATCGCGCACCCACAATCCACTGCTGATGATGTCACATATTACATCATTCATGACATGGTCAGTGACATCACTGATGACATCACTGATGACATCTCAAATGACATCACTGATGACATCATCCAGTGACTGTGTGTTTCTGTAAAGTTTAAATATGTTTTACATATTGAAGAATGAGTAGATGTAGAAGTGTCTGGATGAAGGATTTAGTAGGTGCGTGACTGACTGTATGAGTGAGTGATTAAATGTGTCTCACTGAGTGCATGGGTTAGTGACTAAACTGTCTTAATTTGTGCATCATTATGTCTGTTGTTCTGTAAACTGCTGAATGTGTTGATCAGTAGCTATATGAGTAACTATATGGGTTATTGATTGATTGCCCAAGTATTTGTATGGGAGACTGAGTGTGTGTGTGGCTGGCTGGGAGGTGTGTGACTCTGTGCAGATCAATGTGTACTTGTATCAATGATTGTATAAGAGAGTAATATGTGTTAGTATATGTTTCAAAATGTAAGGTGCTCTATGTTTAACTGTATAGATTAGAAAATGGAAGTGTGATTGATTATTTACAGGACTGACTAGGTGTGTGAGTAACTCCATGGATGAGTGACAGAGTGTGAGAGTCTGTATAGGTGTATGAGTGCATATGATAGTGTTGTAAAGATGAGTGATTGGATGTATGAATGATTGTATGGGTAAATGAGTGAATGTGTGTGTAAACATAGGAATCACTGAGTGCGTATGTAGTAACTAGTATTGGTGTGTCAATGGTTTCAAAAATTATACTCTGTATTTAACACTGGGTGTAACAGAGGTTATATTAAAGTGTGAGGAGATGCATTGTATTGTCACATGAATGATATCATCAGTGATGTGGTCATTGATGTCAAATGAGATGTCATCAGTGATGTCATCAGTGATGTCATTTGAGATGTCATCAGTGATGTCATTTGAGATGTTATCAGTGATGTCATTTGAGATGTCATCAGTGATGTCATCAGTGATGTCATTTGAGATGTCATCAGTGATGTCATCAGTGATGTCACTGACCATGTCATGAATGATGTAATATGTGACATCATCAGCAGTGGATTGCGGGTGCGCGATATATAGTTAGTGCAACTAACTATATATGGAATTTCAATGGTTTTGTGTGAGTAAAATAAGGTTTTTTAAATGCTAATCCCTAACTATATATGGTCTATAACCTATGGTTTTTTCAGTGAATTTTCAAGGTTTTTTAAATGCTAATTCCTAACTATATATGGTCTCTAAACTATGGTTTTTTCAGTGAATTTCAATGGTTTTTTAATAGCAAATATCATAAGCTGTCGAATGTCAAGTACGTGGTAAGTAAAAACATTTTTGTGTTTATGCACACTGATCTGCTTTGAATGCTGCCCCCCCTCCCCCTCATTTCTATTAGGAGTACTCTCTCTTTGCAGATAGTGAAGGGTAGTTAACGCAGGCCTTTGCCCCCGTTGTAATCCGTCGTGCCTGCTTCTCTCTTCATTTGATTGATTGTTATCCAAGCATTTACTGTTTTAGAATTGGTTCTCTTTGGTTCATTCTCTATTTACAAACAAGCACAGAGTCGCAATACTCTGTTTAGTCTTTGCAGATAGTGAAAAATCGTGTAAAAAAACAAAAGGAATCGAGCAAAATCAGTAGGCCACTAATGGGATCTTTCTTTGACCTCGCTAAAATAGAAACATTAGGAACAACCCCTCATGAGAAATACGAAACTAGTGAGATGAACTGAGCTCCACACCATGATGGCTGCAAGACAGCTCGGCTCCGCCACCCACCCCGCCCAAAATAACGATAAACTCTATGCAAATATTACAAATATATACAACACACCAGCAAAGTAACAGGGTAAAACATTTTATTAAATAACTATTTACATAACTATTTTATACTTTTTGTTGCCCGATCTGGCTAGCTCAATCAATCGAGCATGAAACTCATGCACTCTGATAATTCAAAGTTTTGAGGAGTGCTTGTAACACTGTCTGAAGCCTATTTGCACTTGCTACAGCTTCACTATTCTCAATGTAAGTGGGGGCTGTTTGAGGACGTGACTGCATTTGAAAACAATGTGATGCGGTGCCACCCTGAACCGCTTGACGGAGGCCCCCGAGGGACGGTGTCATGGCGTGGACTCGGAGGGGGCGCTTGGCTCCGGCCCCCTCCGCAAGTCGTGTTGCCCTGGTGTGGCCTGAGATCGCCCCCGACATAGGTGGCCGGCTCCTGGGGTCAAGCGGAACTTTTTGCCTTTTGGTGAGTCTTCCATTCTTGACCTTGTCCCACAATCCGTTTCACCTAAAGACACGCTGTAGTGGGGCGCCCCTTTACCGTTTCAGTTGCCATTCCGCCCGCTTTTGCTACACTGTGCCTCTTCCGCTATTCAGCTGTTTACCGCCTGCTCTTTTGACTACAGCGTCTCGCTCACCATGTACTTGAGTTGCTCCCGCTCTTGCGGTGCAGCGATAGGCGGCTGCCACAGGACTCTCAAAATGGCGGCCGGCTCTTCAGATTTGGGCGTGGTCCACTAAAATGGGCCTGCAACACCTTGGAACTCGGACGCTTGTCTGCTAGGTCTTGGACCCCATTCTCGAAAGCGTCCCCTCAGCCTTGAAGATTCTACAAAAGTGTTGGGGGCCCCCGACTCCCGCAGGCTTCTGGTGGGGAGCGGCTAGCATGATTGCTCGTGGAATGGCCACGACGGAGCTACGAAATGGTGGTGCTCTCATGCTAACGCCAGCTTCAGTCTGAAACATCCAGAAACACTGTAGACTACCAATTCGATCAGTTCCGGTAGCGCCCCAACGTGACCCGGTAGAGAAGAACTTGCCCTCCCCTCTTTGACTGATGGTTCTTGTTGCCCGTCCCTTCTGTTGTCATTTAACAGAACTATTTAGCCTGCTGAAAGGGGTTGTGTTCCGACCGCTGGTTGGTGGAGACATTTTGACTATATTCTGGACCTGCGTTGTCGCGTAATGCGTCATATGACGCGCCGCGTTAGCGCATCCGGAAGTGCTCCGGTGCGCGAAGCGCAGCTTGCCGGAAGCGATCTGGGGCGCGGCGCGCAGCGCGTAACGTAAGCATAACAGGTCATGTGACTTGTTAATAAAACTTTTCATTGGTTCATTTTACTTTTCTTATTCTAATGATGAAAGGCTTGGTCATATGACCTAAAAATTACGCTTTTTATTACTTTCGAACATTATTTTTTCTTAAACATATGTTATAATGTTCCAGGCTAATGTACTTTCCCGGAAAATTTACAACTGTCCTGCAAGTAAAATATATTCCTTTTTCGAGAAAAAGGGCGTTTCTTCGTCCCATGACGGAGCCGTTGAGCAAAAGAGGCTCGGCCTGCTGTCTTAGTCGCCGATACGCTTTAATATCAGATTCTTATCGATCACTTTATGTTGCAGAAGTAGAAACACAACAGCCCTTGACCATTTATCTTTACTGCGTTCCTGCGTATTATACCTTTTACCCTTCATGTAATTGGACTGCTTTATTTCACTTGCCTTTTACTGATTCTAAAACAGTGACTATTATTAAAAACTTTACCAATGTAAATACTACTACCATGTTTTCTTTTAAAAACCTTTATTGTGAAAATGTCAGTATACAAATACGGGCCTATAACCACGTGGGCCGGCCACGGAGCAAACTGTAATCATATATGATGAGTAGACATTTACACTGTAGAGGAACGTAACGGGCGGGCCATTAGGTTGCAAGAACTAAGGTGTCTAACAGTTGCGGAATCGGTGGACGTACATTTTATAATTAAAATACGACAGAGCCAGTTACAATAAAATTATCTAGATATACATTTGCGGGCAAGTACCATGGGTGACGTTAATTCGAACTTTCAATAGTACAGTAATCAATAACACATCAGAACTTAATATCAATAGGGATGTCGAAATATTCAATCAATTCTCGTCCCCGCCCGCCATGTGCTTCAAAACTGCATACGTATCTCGTGATTTCAAGGTTCAGCAACCAGTACACAACAAGGAGTTACGAGTCCCATTTATTCTGGCGCCATTTTGGGCGAGGACGGGCAGGTCCAAGATATAGTCAAAATGTCTCTACCAACCATCGACTATGATGATGTTCATATGCTGTATTTATTAGAGTAACACTCATCTGTCCACATGAAATTAATTTGCCACAATCTAAACATGTCATTTTAATCTTTCCAAAGTTCTTCTAAATATTTGGGACCGTTTCCCTTGCCTCTGATGCTGTCAGTGCCACTTCTTTGGTGAATGTACTGGCAGGTCGGGGGTTCTCCTCCAAATCTCTCTTTTGTGCAGCACTATAATTAATCGGTGCCACCTCTCCATATGACGATGCATGGTATAGTTACCATAACTATATTTTTTTTCGGTTCCTCTGGAGAGTACATCGTGGCAGATGAGGCAGGTAACGTACCGGGCATTTACCTTTTTTGCATGTAGAGGAAAGGAAAAAAAATTCGAGAGTCCAAGTTCTAAGGTGTCCCAGGGCCATTTTAGTGGACCAGGCCCAAATCCAAAGAACAGGCCGCCATTTTGAGAGTCCTGTTGCAGCCGCCTGTCACTGTAGCATCAAGAGCGGCCGAAACTCAGCTGAATGGTAACTGAAACGGTAAAGGGGCGCCCCACGACAGCAGACGAGCCTCCACCTGGGAAGGCCCGTTCACGCCGCCTCCCCCCCCCCTTCGGGCACCCCACGCCGTTATTCGGAGCAGGATTGTAGGATGGCCACACCAGTGCGGCAATTTGCTAGACACCACCTCGGTGCCAACCGAATCTCAGCGCCTTGTGGTGTCTTCTATTCAGAAAACATTGTTGTGCTGCCTTCGGCCTATTCGCCGCAAGTGCGCACGCAACTCAGCTGCATAGCGAGTGAAACACCAAGGGGCGCCCCACTGCAGCCGAGGAACCTTCATCTTGGGGGCGACGCACAGCATCACATTGCTTTCCAATGCAGTCAGATCCTCAAACAACCCCCACTGACTGACGCGAACTCACAGGCCAACGGAGCGCCCCACGCCGACTTTCGGCGCAGCATTGTAGGATGGCCACACCAGTGCGGCAACTTGCTAGACACCACCTCGTTGCCATCCGGATCTTGGCGCGTTGCGCTGCCTTTGGCCCTATTCGCACATCGGTCCACTACTGACGCCATCTCACAGGCCAACGGGGCGCCCCACGCCGACTTTCAGCATTGTAGGATGGCCACACCAGTGCGGCAACTTGCTAGACACCACCTCGGTGCCATCCGGATCTTGGCGCGTTGTGCTGCCTTCGGCCTATTCGCACATCGGTCCGCTACTGACGCCATCTCACAGGCCAACGGGGCACCCACGCCGACTTTCAGCATTGTAGGATGGCCACACCAGTGCGGCAACTTGCTAGACACCACCTCGGTGCCATCCGGATCTTGGCGCGTTGTGCTGCCTTCGGCCTATTCGCACATCGGTCCGCTACTGACGCGAACTCACAGGCCAACGGGGCGCCCCACGCCGACTTTCAGCATTGTAGGATGGCCACACCAGTGCGGCAACTTGCTAGACACCACCTCGGTGCCATCCGGATCTTGGCGCGTTGTGCTGCCTTCGGCCTATTCGCACATCGGTCCGCTACTGACGCCGCCTCACGTGCCAACGGATTTTCTACTCTTTTTATACCCTATGCCGCATAACAGGTCATGTGACTTGTTTATAAAACTTTTCATTGGTTCATTTTACTTTTGGTTTCCTAATGATGGAAGGCTTGATCATATGACCTAAAAATAACACTTTTCATTGGATGAAAACTTTTTTTTTCCCAAACGATGAAAGCCCCACCTTGTTTCCTTGTTTCTGGATGTTTCAGACTGAAGCTGGCGTCAGCATGAGAGCACCACCATCTCGTGGCTCCGTCGTGGTCATTCCGCGAGCAATCATGGCAGCCGCTCCCCACCGGAAACCTGCAGGAGTCGGGAGCCCCCAAGACTTTTGTAGAATCCTCAAGGCTGAGGGGACGCTTTCGAGAATGGGGTCCAAGACCTAGCAGACAAGCGTCCGATTTCCAAGGTGTCCCAGGGCCATTTCAGTGGACCAGGCCCAAAAAGGAAAGAGCCTGCCGCCATTTTGAGAGTCCTGTGGCAGCTGCCTATCGCTGCACCGCAAGAGTGGGCGCAACTCAGCTGAATGGCGGATTTTGACACAGTGTACCAAAAGCGGGCGGAATGGCAACTGAAACGGTAAAGGGGCGCCCCACTACAGCAGACGAGCCTCCACCTGGGGAGGCCCGTTCACGTCGCCTCACCCCCCCCCCCGGGGCGCCCCACGCCGTTATTCGGAGCAGCATTGTGGGATACCAAAACCAGTGCGGCAACTTACTTGACATCACCTGGGTGCCATCCACATCTGAGCGCGTTCTGCTGCCTTGGGACTATTCGCACAACAGACCGCTACTGACGAGCCACCCCCCGGGACGCCCCATGCCGTTATTCGGAGCAGCATTGTAGGATACCCAAAACCAGTGCGGCACCCAGGCAACATCACCTGGGTGCCGTCCAGAACTCAGGACGTTGTGCTGCCTTGGGACTATTCGCACAACCGACCGCTACTGACCATTGTTCCTTCTTTTTTCCTAAAAATGTTTAAATGTTTTTACTGTTTTTGTTGCGTTGTTTATATTTATAAGTTATTAAAGTTTTATAATCCTACTACTTTGTTGGAGTGCTATATATTTTTAATGTGACACATAATTGTAAAAACTTTGATGTACAAAGAGGCATCCCTGGAATCTTCCGCTTCAGGCTCGGTCCCCTCCCCAATCACAATACAGGATGGTTTTCAGATAGTAGGAACGCGTGTGGTGTGACGGATCTCATCGGGTGGGGGCCTTGATCTACTGTAACTCCTTTGAAGAGGGGTGATTCTTTACAGCTGGGGCCATAAAGTACATCTGCAGGGCTACCTGATAGCCTGGGACCGGCCTGGACAATCAGACACAGAGGAAGAGGAGTGTCAGAGGGTGCGGTAGTGAATAGGGCGAAAGGGAGGTGTCGGGCGGGCACAGAGTGTGATTCTCAGGGAAGAGCAGCGCAGATGGGGGGAGGTTTATTGCCCATGCATAAGACAGAGAGCGGGGGTGACCAGTGCCTGGGGGAGATGCTTGCGAGGGTGGGAAGCCATGCTAAGGATCGACAGCGTGCAGAGAGTGGGTCTGGTCAAGGCATCTAAAATGGCTGCCGTGCACGACAAAAGTGTGGCATTTGAAAAAAGGCAAGATGGCGCAGACAATGTTTTTCAACACTTCCTGATTTCCTTCGAATCGAATGTTAACAGACGTTATCTCTCCCACACTACCGGTCCCCCTGGGCTTAAACGCCGAGATGGTAGGGACTGCATCCCGTGGAGATAGGCCGAGACGTCACTCAGCAGAAAAAAAAGTTAAAAAAAGTCTATAAACATACAATAAGTTAAAAGTCAATCATTCTTGTTTCCTTGTAGTACGCTCCCCAGTCCGCTTCCCGTTACGCTAACCGGGCGCACCCCACCAAAAAAAACGATTAAAAAAAAAACACAAATTTGCCCCGCGGAGCCCTTTTAAAGCCTCCACATCAAACCTATGGGGTCAGGGAGGATCTACTATGCCCCCTTATGGTCATTTGCCCCTTCGCTTTGGCCTCCTCTTGTCTCTCGATCCTACCGAGAGACAAGATGGCGGCCGCTCCGTACTGTTTGGAATGTTTACAGACACCGGAGAGCCAATCAGCTTCGCTTCGCAAAGCTCCGTAACGCGAAAAGTACGCGAAACGGAGCGCTACCCGGGACGCTGTCACAGATATATATCTTTTTTTAAACGTTAATTTCTCAAAATCCACTGCAGCACATATATTGAGACCCAGCAAAGGCACATCGGGCTACCAGTCCCTACAATTTTGCCAAGTTTCATGCAAATCCATTCAGCCGTTCGATTTTTTTTTTTTTTTTGCCCCACGGGGCCCTTTTAAAACCTCCACATCAAACCTAGGGGGTCAGGGAGGATCTACTATGCCCCCTATGGTCATTTGCCCCTTCGCTTTGGCCTCCTCTTGTCTCTCGATCCTACCGAGAGACAAGATGGCGGCCGCTACGGACTGTTTGGAATGTTTACAGACGCCAGAGAACCAATCAGCTTCGCTTCGCAAAGCTCCGTAACGCAAAAAGTACGCGAAGCGGAGCGCTGCCCGGAGCGCTGTCACAGATATATATCTTTTTTTAAATGTTAATTTCTCAAAATCCACTGGAGCACATATATTGAGACCTAGCAAAGGCACATCGGGCTACCAGTCCCTACAATTTTGCCAAGTTTCGTGCAAATCCATTCAGCCGTTCGAGCTAAAAGTGAGTCCAACCGCCCTATGGAAATTAACATGGGAAAAACGCGTTTTGGGACCCCCCTTTTTTCTCTGCCCCCCCTTGACGAACCCCCCCCAAATTTTTAGGGGCTGCTCAGAAACGAAATGTTCAATTTTCCTGAAAATTTCAGCCAATTCCGTCCACAAACGCCAAAGTTATTAGACATAGAATTTTCAAAAATCCCATAGAGAAAAAATCCTAACTATATATACCTACTGGCGACCGCCAGTAGGTAATATATATATATATATATATATATATATATATATATATATATATATATATATATATATATATATATATATATATATATATATATATATATATATATATATATATATATATATATATATATATATATATATATATATATATTATATCTCTGCTTGAGCCCAGGACCTCCCGCGCTCCAGCCAAAAGAAGCCGCAACTCCAGTCCAAGTTTTTTAAAGAAACTGATAGATTTATTGGTTAAATCAATACAGCATACTTCACAGCGTAAAACCAACGCGTTTCGTGAGCTCCCTACTCACTTGATCACGGTTGTTACAAACACTGTTTGCTGAGAACAATTTAAAATGGGAGACCCTCCTACCATCGGTCACATGATTCCAGCCTTAGGTTTTCTTTCACACTATGGCCTTCTGGGACTTGTAGTATTTACATTAAAAAAGTTGTTTCGTGTTATTTTCACAAAAGAACAAATTGTGCATCACTTTTTTCACTATTGGTTGTCAATTCTAAAACACTAATTTTATGACATTTACCAACAAGATTTCTCATGTACTGGAAAAACTTAAATGTAATTTAAGGCAATTGAAATTAGAAACAATTTTTCAAAAACTTCTAAAGGCCCTCTGGTGGGCTGACTTAAATATGTAATATCTTTAAGACTCACATATGGTTAATTATTCCTTGCAATTGGAAAGATAGTTGGTGTCTCCAGTACTTTGTAATAAAGAATTATTATTTCAACATATAATTTCTCATGGTATTCAAACAATCACTTATTTTTTTGGGTCTAAATACATTTGACCTGTTTGAGGCCCTCAAGTGGGCTGATTTATGTGAGAGTTTTTGATAGTAACACAAAATTAGGTACATTAAGAATTTGGCCCAGAATTCGGTTTACATGTATATTATGCCGTGGTTACAAGGAGGGGAAAAATCCATTATGGAGCATGTCAAGAGAGGCTTTCATTATTCTTAAATATGTACATAAAGTTCTTCGGACTGGTTCAGACCATACGGGGTCATCGTTCGAAAGTTCAAGATGTGGCGTGATTCTTTTTGGCGTAGCAATTTTTCTCGATGTCCACCCCTTTCCGTTGGGGCCAATGTTTCCAATCCCAGAAATTTTAGAAGTCGCCAATTGCCATTGTGATTTGTCTCCATATGTTTGGCCACAGCATTGCCTCTGTCCTTGTTGGTTGTGGCTCTAGTATGTTCCAAGATGCGCTTCTTTAGCTCACAAATTGTACTTCCTATATAGCGCAGCTTACACGGACATTCAATCAGGTAGACTGTATACTGGGTTTTACAAGTGATTAGTTCTTTAATTTTCCAAATTTTTCCATTAGTCATCTCAATTTGTTTCGTTGGTTTTGCTATCTCACAAACTTTACAGTTATAGCATTTGTTGAATCCAACAGTTTTGAGCCAAATTGTTTTTTCCGGTTTCATAAAGTGACTATGAATCAGTTGGTCCTTCAGATTTTTTGTTCTGCGGTATGTAACCACTGGGTGGTCTCCCATTTTCTGACCAATTGTTGGATCTAATTTCAACAACTTCCAGTTTTTTCTGAGAATCTGGACAACTTCTTTTGCTTCTTTGCTATAATCCAGTATCAGTCTTATAGGTTCTTCTGTTTCTTTTGCTTTGATTTGTGGTTTCAAACATTCTGTTCTTGGTTTTTCGTTAGCTCTTTCCCAACATTTTTTTGTCAGATTCTTTCCATATTTCCTCTTTCGGAATCTCTCCATTGTGATTGCACTGTGCTTCTCCCATTCTGTTTTTTCGCTACAGATGCGTTTCACACGGAGAAATTCACCATATGGTATGCTTGATATTAAAGCAGGCTGATGGAAGCTGGTGGCTTCCAATGTTGAGTTTGTGGCTGTTTTCTTCCTGTGTAAGGTAGTCTCTAGTTTGTTATTTTGGATATATACTTCTGTATCCAGGAAGGATATCGATTGCCTGCTTTTTGTGTATGTGAATTTTAAACCTCTTGTGCTGTTGTTCAGAAGCTCAAAGTATTCTTCAAATTCACTCTCACTTCCCCCCCACACTATAAACAGATCGTCAATAAATCTCTTCCATTGTACGATGTGTTGGGTGTGTTTCACATTTTGCTGATTCCAGGCTATCTCCTCCTCCCACCAACCCATTGCTATGCAGGCATAGCTTGGGCTGAATGAGAAACCCATCGCCGCGCCATTTCGCTGACGATAGAGTTGTTCTCCAAAGAAGAAGATGTTGTTTGAGAGTAACAATTTGATCATATCATACAACATGTCGTTATGTTCCTTATAATGTATGTTTCGTTTTTCCAGAAAATATTTGCAAGCCATCAATCCTAAGTTGTTGTCAATATTTGTATATAATCCGATGACATCCATGGATATTAGCCAATAATTATCCCGCCAAACCAACTCAGATATGGTACACAAGAAGTCTGTCGTGTCTTTCAGGTAAGATTTTAAGTTTTCCACATAAGGTCTTAAAAAGAAATCAACAAAATTCCCCATTGGTTCCATCAATGAACCATTTGCAGACACAATCGGTCTCCCTGGTGGTTTCGTGGGGTTTTTGTGGACTTTAGGCAGAAAGTACATAGTTGCCATCCGTGGAAAGTCAACTGTTAGATATTTTCTTTCTTCATAATCAATTAGATTACTGTTTTCCCATGTATATATATATATATATGTATGTATATATATATATATATATATATATATATATATATATATATATATATATATATATATTCACTGAAAAAACATAGGTTTCAGGGACGTTATAGTTAGTTGGACATTTCACTCATATAAAACCATAGAAATTCCGCGGTTACAGTTAGTTGAGCTATCTATAACTTGTGCCCCCGCAATGCACAGCTGATGATGTCACGTATTACATCATTCATGACATGGTCAGTGACATCACTGATGACACATCTCAAATGACATCACTGATGACACCACAGACGACATCATCTAGTGACTGTGTGTTTCTGTAAAGTTTAAATATGTTTTATATATATATATATGCCAAGATGTATTGAAGAATGAGTGGGTGTATAAGTGTCTGGATGGAGGATTTAGTAGGTGCCTGACTGAATGTACAAGTGATTGATTAAATGTATCTTACTGAATGCATGGTGTTGGACTAGGCCCTTTTTGCAGGGTGATCCCTGAACTTTTTGCCTTCCTCTTCTATTTTGTCTTACCTGTTTTTGTTGGTTTTATGACTCTGGGCACTTTACCACTGCTGATCAGTGCTAAAGCGCATATGCTCTCCCTATTATAAATTAATGTATGAATGAGTGATTCCATAATTGGCTGGTTTGGTTTACCTGTCAGACACTAGTACAGTGCACCAGGAGTGGCCAGGGCTGGTAATTCAATTGCTGTTAGTGGGCTTGCAGCACTGGTTGTGCCACCCACAGAAGCGGCCTGTAAAAGTGTGTCTAAGTCCTGCCATTGCAGAGCCTGTGTGCAGTCTGGTACTGCCATGATGACTGGGTGGGTGCACCCACTTGTCAGTCCCTAAACCCTCCCTTTTCTTCAAGTCAGACACCCCTATGGTAGGCCCAAGGGCAGGGTGCATTGTAAGTATAAGGTAGGACATGCCCTGGTGTGTGTGACATGTCCTAATAGTGAATTACAGCCATTTTCGTTTTTCACTCTTGCATGCCTAACTGTTCTCCATAGGCCAGAATTGGCAGTTAGATTATTACATTTTATAATCCTAACTGACTCAGGGAACACAGTAGAAATTCGAGTTTAGTGTGCCTGAACTCAGAATGATAAAATACATCTTTTAGTGAAGTTGATTTTACCATTCTGTGTTTGAAAATACCACTTTTAGAAAGTAGGTATTTTCTTGTCTAACTAACCAAGCCTGCTTCTGCTAGGTTGTGTATTCCTTGTCTGGAGTTTGAGTGACAGGGCTGGGTGATTCCATGAGACAGGGTGAGTCTGCCCAGTGGTGAATAGAGAGATCTGCATCTGGATGGGAGGGAGGAGTTGCACCTGGGACCTGAATAGGACTGTGCCTGCCCCCCACAGTGCTGGCTCCACCCTCTGTGGTGTGTCTAATGTCTCTGCCCTGCACTGTGAAAGGAGAGAAGGAATCATGTCAACAAAGTGCTCCAGTGATGTGCTTTCCCTCCACAATGCTGGCTCCACCTCCTGTGGGCATCTGATTTTTCTGCTCTGCACTATGAAAGGAAAGAAGGAGTCATGTAAACAGAGTGCTCCAGAACTGGTTTGGACTGGGCAAAGGCCCCTCTGCCCTCAGAGGAAAAATGATTTTGGGGAATAAATATTGGGACCCTGATCCCAAGAAATTAGATCACTTTTGGACAACAAGAAGAAACCTTTGCTGAGGAGTGGTACCAGAAGAAACTAAGGAAAGACTATCCCTAAGCTGAAGTGCTGCTTGGGAGATTTGCCTGCAGTGGTTGCCTGACTGCCAAAGAAAGCAGAAAGGGACGTTGTGTACTTTCATCAACTTGTAAGGATCTCCAAAGGTTTGGTACAGAACTTACCTCCTACTGAAGCTTCAGGGACAACAGACTTTAACCCCCAGATCCCCAGAGTTCCTTGGGAAGTACCTGCTGCTGTTTTTGGCCTTCTGAGGGACTGTGAGTAACAAGGAGCTGAAACGCGACTCAAGAGAAAGAAGCGCGTCGCCATTGCAGCCACCACATCTCTGAACAAGGGTGTTGCCGCTGTAGCTGACGCATTGCACAGCATCGAGAGAAGCGTCTCGCACCGAAGAAGAAGCATGTTGCCGTCGTAGCCGCTGCCGTCATATTTCTGAACAAGGATGTTGCCTCTGTAGCTGACGCATTGACCAACATCGAGAGAAGCGTCTTGCACCGAAGAAGAAGCGTATTGCCGTCACAGCCGCTGCTGTCCCATTTCTGAATAAGAATGTTGCTGCTGTAGCTGATGCCTTGCACTGCATCAAGAAACGCGCCTCGCATCCACGGAGAAGTGTGCCGCTGTCAGAGCCGCTGTCATCGCTTCTCTGAACAAGGGTGTCGCCACTGCAGTTGTCGCATCGAGCGGAAGCGTCTCGCATTGAGGGAGAAGAGTAACGCCGCCAAAGCCGCCATCATCGCATCTCAGAATAAGGGTGTCGCCGCTGCAGCTGATGCATCGAGCAGAGACTTCTCGCAACATCGGAGAAGCGTGCCGCATCTGTAAGATCTTCACGTATTTATTTCTTTGCACCGGAACTTTGACACATTTCCATCACTGCAACACTTTTGTTCTGGAAGCGCAACGCATTCCAAGGTACATTGACTTAAAGTGTTGCATTTTAAGAACTGAACAGAACTAAGCTAAAACTACCATCTTTAATAGAGTATTGTGGATTTTTGTTGTTTGTGGTATTGTGTTAAGTCTATTTAAAGAATACTTATTTTTAATATACAACTGTGTGGTACCATCTGTAGTGTTGTCACTGGATTACTGTATGTGGTCGCAAATGCTTTACAC
The DNA here is from genome assembly GCF_964261635.1 of Lissotriton helveticus. Taxonomy (NCBI): domain Eukaryota; kingdom Metazoa; phylum Chordata; class Amphibia; order Caudata; family Salamandridae; genus Lissotriton; species Lissotriton helveticus. The sequence goes on from NC_136067.1 coordinate 1,318,003,225, forward strand.
ACTGCCTCTGAGATAAGCGTGTCTGCTAGTGCCAAGCTACCAAGGGGGTGAACAGGGGTTACTTTCGGAGTTTTCCCCCCTTCCCTGACTAGAGGCAAGGGTCCCTATTTGTCACAAGTACCTACCTGTGCCAACTAGAGACCCCCAAATCTAACACATGGGTTAGTGACTAAACTGTGTGAATGTCTGTATCAGTCTATCTATTCCTGTGTAAGCTGCTGCATTGGTTGGTGAGTAGCAACATAAGTGTCTATATGGATTTTTGATTGGTTGCGTGAGTATTTATATGGATACCTGAGTGTGTGTTTGCATGGATGGGAGATGTGTGACTGTGCATAGATGTGTGGGTGCTTCATTCACTGGGTGTATGGGTTCAAGAGTGCATGTGGAAAGCTGGATGAGTGGGTGAGTGTGTGTAAGGGTGTGTTGGTGAGTGAATGTGTATCTCAGTGATACATGTCCAAGTAACCACATATGTAAAACACAGTACATGTGAGAGTTGGAGTATATACATGACTACACATGAGAGCCAGTGATTGTGAGAGTGGCTGTATTTGATCAGTGTGTACTTGTATCATTGATTGTATAAGAGAGTAAGTATATGTTAGTATCTGTATGAATAAGTGAGGTTGTGTGTGTATAACTGTATAGGTGAGTAAATACAAGTGTGATTGTAGCATGACTGACTAGGTATTTGAGTAACTCTGGATGAGTAGTAGTGTGTGAATGTTTGTATCGGTGTATTAGTGCCTATTATAGTGTTGTATTGATGAGTCACTGCATCTCTGAGTGACTGTATGGATGAATGAGAGGATGTGTACGTAGACCTATGAATCCGTGAGTGCGTACGTAGTAACTGGTATTGGTGTCTCTATTCTTTCAAAAATGGTAGTCTGTATTTTAGAGTGGGTGTATCAAAGGTTTTATCATTGTATGAGGTGGTGCATCAGATTTTCACGTGGATGATGTCATCAGTAATGTCATCAGTGATGTCATTTGAGATGTAATCAGTGATGTCATCCATTATGCCACTGACCATTTCATGAATAATGTAATATGTGACATAATCAGCAGTGTATTGTGGGGGCGTAAGTTATAGTTAGCTCAACTAACCATAACAGCGGGATTTCTATGGTTTTGTATGAGTGAAATGTCCAACTAACTATAACGTCCCTGAAACCTATGTTTTTTTCAGTGAATTTCAAAGGTTTTTTAAATGCTAATTTGTAACTATAACTTCCCTGAAACCTATGGTTTTTTCAGTGAATTTGAAAGGTTTTTTAAATGCTAATTTCTAATTATAATCTTCTTTAAAGCTATAGTGTTTTCAGTGATTTTAAATTATCATTCCATTCTCAACCTAGTGAGAACAGCCGATATCCCCAGTTTTTCAGCAATAGCTTCCACAAAAAAAATCGTCACAAAGGAGAATAACAACTAATGGTAATACACGCTGAGCGCCAAAGGTACTACTAACTCAGTGCATAGTAAGTCGTTGCCATGTGACGTTATTGAAGCAGAATTCAATAGACAAAATGACATTGATCTGAATGCGGATCCCCCGGACAACGCAACATCACAGGGTACGTACATGCTGAGTGCCAAAGGTACTACTAACTCAGTGCACCCTAAGTCATCGCAAGGAAGAGTGAAAAGTTTTATGTCAGCAGTGAGGCATACTATCACTCAAAAATCACCCAAAAGTACTTATAGTATAAAAAGAACAGAAGAATCGAAGTACATTAATGATTACAATCTGGTGATTTTGAAGATGTGGACATACAATATGTTGCAGATAACTCAATTGCTGTTGCTCTCTATGTCACATCCTATATTACCAAGTCTGGGAATACAGAATTGCAAGAAACGTGGGAGGAAATTTCACAGGAGAAGACACTCAGCAAAGAATTGTAGAGCTTCAAATTGAAGATGCTTTCACATTGAGAAATTGGATCCTACGAACGACCCTGAAACCTACATATTTCGACAGTGTATTCTATAAATGTTTCATTTTCTGTTCCATACACCTACACTGCGGTCAGAAGAACTCACAATTTAAATTGAGACATGTTTTATTTATTACAGAGAGAATTGTACTCTATGTCCTTGAACTTTGTCAAGAGGAAGCAGCTAAAAACATTCCTCGATGTCAGTGCTGACTACTGCACCCGAGAGGTGGAGAACATTACGATGCCAGATGTGATGTGGCAGAGATCGTACTTGCACCTTTCTTTATACCTGGACGAAGTTACCAATAAGGTATCAATGAAATTACAAATACTTCTGTGGAGTGGTTACTACAACCCTTCGATGTCTGTGCTGACTACTGCACCCGAGAGGTGGAGAACGTTACGATTCCAGATGTGATGAGGCAAAGATCATACTTGCACCTTTCTGTATAGCTGGACGAAGTTACCAATAAATTATCACTGACATTACAAATACGTCTGTGGAGTGGTCACTACAACCCTTTATGATAAAATATTTTGTGTATAATTTCACATCCACTGTCCTACCTCTGTGTACCACAAGTCATGAAACCTTTACGATAGAATCTTTTCTGTAATATTTCATATCTGGTGCTCGTACCTTAGTGCAGCACAAATCATTGACCCTTTATGATTGAATCTCTGTGTCTGATCCAATGATTACTGTTGTACTTGTTTCCAGCTCCAACCATTCCCGGAGGGTTGGCTTACATTCACCTCACATCCATCCACCACAGACATCACTGGACATGTGACCCTCGTAATAAAAAAGAGTTGAGCTCACGGGCCCGTACCCAGTTCCACTAACTATCTGTGTCCGTGTGTTCATTATGTATGGAACATGCTGCCCCTGGGCCATACCACATTACATAGTGCTCTGGACAGCATATGCAACCATCTTACCTTTGACAGTGGGGGAAAACTTGAGTTATGTAACTTTGTCTTGGTCATTGTAGAAGTACGTACGTAGATACTGCATAATTAGAGTACTGCAAGCAGAATGTATAGTGAATTTATAAGTGCGTGAAGATCGTTGCTGTGATTGTATAAGTACATATGTTGGCGCAGCATAACTCCAACAACGAGCTTGTCTCTAATTGGCTGCCCTCCATGTGCCAAAAACTGAAACTTCAACTTTCCATGGCCCTGTATTGCTACAGCTGTAATACTCCAGTGAATGTGCAAAAAAACATTCATATCCACACAGATGTCTCATGTACACCATCTTTCTTGTGTGGAACTGTGGATGAATATAGGGTCAGTGATACCCGTACCTTACATGTTGGCCATATTGTTAGACTTGGCTCACAGAGTGACAGTTTGACTTTTGCAACCCGGGTGACGGTAGCACTGTGGAAAAGTAAATTTTGCCATGTTCTGTGTCCCTACGTGTCATCCATCATATGTTATGTGTGCATGATTAAATATGCATATGTACTCCCCATGTCCGATTAATGACGCAATTACAGTTGTGTCCACCTCTAGTATGCCAGTTTCCAGTCCTCGTGAATACTACGAATATCAGGCCTATGTAAAGTTATGTTGCCACGTTTCTCAGTGTGCACGTTATTCTATTATAAAGTCCCCGTTTCTAGGCCTCAAAAGGGCCCGGACACCAGATTCAGCTCCTGTCTCCTGAAGCCTCGCTGAGGAGCGATACAGCCCCCACCTGTATCCTCGACCCTTCACTTACTTCCTGCCTCGCAGTGCCCGGCCCAGCCTGGCTCAGTCTCTGAGTCTGCCAAGAATATGTTATAGTTCCAGTTATCAGTTCAGCCCTCCTTCTCTGCATTCCTAAGCTACTGAACTGCATCAATAGTTTCCGTCATTGTCTAGCCTTCACGTCTCCACGTTAGAGAAATACTGCATTTAATGGTCATTTAATATTCTTCATCTCGTACTACATGTAGAATAATGCATGGTCCAGTCTTAGAATCAAGTTAGCCTTTCCTCTCTTGACTTCTAGTTCATATCAACATGTTCCCTAAACATCAGATACTAGATAGGGTTTAGGTACATGTCGCTCCGACCCTCCAGACTTCAGTCTCTGCTCCTAGCACAGAGTTCATAGCCCCCAGCTTCTCCTAGTGATACGTCATTGCCAGTTTGCGCGCACCATTAGGTTAGAGGTCCCGGCTCCTCAGGTAGCCCCCTCCATGGTTTCCGCCCCATTCATGACATATTCTGTTACGTTTGCATCACATGTCTATGTATACGCCCAGTTACACCTCTTCTCACCCTTATCTTTCGCGACTGCTACGCGTCACGCCTTCTGCTCCACCCACTGCTACGCCCACTGCAATGTAATGCTATGTGTTTGCGTTATGTATATATGCTCATGTATTGTTATTGAAAGCCAGCGCGCTCATCCCAGACCCAGCCCCAGCAGCTGCTGGGCCCTGTCATCCTATTCCTATGCAGGTTGTCCTGTTCCTGTCCTTATGCTGTATTAAACCTGCAAAACTCCTACTACCTCGAATCTTGACTCTTATTTATTGAGCTATCTGTTATGATATATGTCTAGTCAAAAATAGGGTATTATTTATTTATTTACCACAGCACTCCAACATGGACACCCGCATCCACTGCTGTCAGATTTTTTAAAGCTTTCTATATCCCAAAGCCAATCAAAAAGTAGCCCCATCTAGCCCAATATTGCTACTGTAGGGAAGGAGGGGCAGGGACAGCGTCAAGCAGGCGGTGAATGCATTGGAATTGATGTTGCAGCGGGATGCAAAGTAAATACTTGTCTAATAAAGCGCTTTAACATACTATTTTGCTGGAGCACTGTATATATATATTTATTGGCAACTAGCACAAACCAAAATATTACTGCACAACCGGAAAAAATATTGCCCAATCATGCTTGATCTAGCCCAATCCTGCAACATTGATACCACAGCCACTCCCTCATGGCTGGTATACACCCACACAACTCCCATCTAGCACAGGCGTCACAAGACACGTGTTCTGTTATTATAAAAGACCAGGTGCACGTGCTATACGCCATTTTAGAAATTAGAGTACGTGGCCTCACTTCTCACTGAGTTAGTAGGACCGCGAGCACTGAGCGAGTGTACAACCTGCGATGATGATAGGTGCACTAGTATGTTCTCTGCCATGGCGATATTAAGACACAGTACCGAATGTGAGACCTGTTAGCTTGCAGAACTGAGCTGCATGATGTGGATGGTGCCCTGACCACGAAAAGGTGAGCAGTGTGGCCTTGGTGTGCAGCGTCAGGCAGATGCCTCTGGGTGGCAGGGGTGGATGGGATACAGCAGCCTGAAAGCAGAAAGACGGCAGAGCGATTTAGGCGCACACACTCATATATACTCTGCCACAGATTGGTGATGCCTGCACTGGTGAAATGCCCGAGGGGCCGGTGCCCAGTTCCAACTGTGGGCTGCTTTTTGGAGCAGTCTGGGGGGCAGATTTGGGCGGTGTTGTTGTTGTTCGGATACAACCAGCGGCCCAGTGGGCGTCTAAAGGGGTTTTCTGCAGGCAGATGGGCGTCATTACCTCACGTTTAGCAACAGGCAGAGGTGTCACTTTCTTTTTCTCACAGGGCCGGCCCATTAATGTATGCATACCTAGCAGGGCAGGTTGCCTGAGCAGAAGTGGCCTAACTTGTTTTCAAGTCATCAGTGTAAACAAATCCATGCATTTGTTTTGTATCTCCCCCACCCCCCTTTTTTTAATAAAATTTAGCCGAAGCAGTGTTTTGAGAAAAGGCAATATGCAAATGTGGGCTACTTCTTTTTTAGCGCGCCCGGGCCGATTTTGAATCTTAATCCAACCCTTCTCTGCCATTACTAATTCTGTACTATCTTTCAGATGTGGGAGCTTGAGAGTACCACTAGGTCGCAGCACATGGTTGAAGACAGAGCGGTGGTGTGAAGATAAGCTGTGACGGTTTTGTATATGGTGTGGGCATTCAGTATCCCTCCTCATCTCTTCCTTTATCTCCCTCACACTCTTTCTATCTCCCTCTTCCTCTTACACTGTTTGTATTTGAATTTGAATTTAAAAACACTTGTTAAGCGCACATATACCTGGCAGTTTCTTGGCGCTGAGGAACGTTAGAACCTGGGTGGGAACTGTGGGTACTTTAAGCTGAGAAGGCTTGCAGAAAAAGATAGGTTTTAAGGGCCTTACGGAAGTCAGGGTAAAGCAAGATGGATCTGATGGTGGGGGGAAGGGAGTTCCAAAAAGTAGGACCGAGGACAGCAAATTTCCCCCCCCATCCTCTTCTTCCTAAAGCAAGGGACTGAGAGGAGGGACTGGGTGGAGGAACGGAGCTCCCTTACCGGGATGTAGCTGGAGATTGCCGAGTTTATAAAGGCTGGAGCAGTTCCAGCTCGGGCCTGAAACTCGGTACAGCCAAGTTTAAAAAGGGCCCGCTCCCTAATGGGCAGCCAATGTAAGTTCTTCAATACAGGGGTAGCATGATGAAGTTTAGGGAGGCCATAGATGAGATGGGCCGCTTGGTTCTGAACCAGCTGTAGGCGACGAAGGGCATAAGCCGCAACGCCATTGTACAGGATATTACCATAGTCCAGCCGTGATAATACCATTGCCATCATGATGAGTTTGAGAGCGGAAGGGGAGAAGAATCTGGAAATTTTCCGGATAGTGCGGAGAGTGAAAAAGCAAGAGGATACCACCATACTAATCTGGGAGTGCAGGGTAAGATTTTGATTTAACGTGATCCCAAGTGTTTTAACTGAGTGAGAAGGTGAGGGGGGACCAAGTGAAGGGGGCCAGAACGTGGGGGTCCAGGGACTGGATGCACCACCCGTCAAAACCAGCTCAGTTTTATCTGGGTTAAGTTTAAGGTGGTTAAAGTTCATCCAGTCCCTGATAAAAATCATAATTGATTGGAAGTTGTGGATAGATTCAGGAGAATGAGAAAGGTTGAAGATCAACTGGAGGTCGTCTGCGTAATTGAAGACAGTGACCTCCAGTTGCTGTAAGGCAAAAATAAGGGGGAAAATATAAAGGTTGAATAGAAGGGGGGAAAGGGAAGAACTTTGGGGGACACCACACTGCACCTTACGTGGGAGAACAGAAAACCCTTCTAGATGAACAGCCTGGGTGCGGTCCCTCAGGAAGGAGGTAAGCCAAGCCAGAGGAGGCCCGCTGATGCCCGCTGCCCTGACACGGGTGAGAAGAATGGAGTGATCAACCGTGTCAAAGGCAGCGGACAAATCTAGGACGACCAAGGCCTGGGGGTGACCCATATCCATCCCCTCCCTGAGGCTGTCTAGGACTGAAACCACGACCCTCTCGGTAGAATGACGAGGGCGAAATCCAGCCTGGCAGGAGGCCAAGTAGCCGCTGTCCTCCACAAAAGAGCTGAGGACAGAGGAGACGTGATATTCCAGGATTTTACCCAAGTAAGGGAGAAGGGAGATGGGGCGGTAATTAGTAAGGGAGGCAGGGACGGCACCAGTTTTTTTCAGTAGGGGAATGATTATGGCTGTTTTATGAAGGTCAGGGACAATGCCGGTCCTGAGGCAATTGTTCAGGAATGCCAAGGTAGGAATAGGGCAGGCCCGAAAGATTTCTCTCAGAATGGGTGCTGGGCAGACATCAGAGGGGGAGCCTGATTTGACACGCACCACCAGAGAAGATAGCGTTTCTCTGGTCAGTGGAGGTATGTGATCTAGGTGAAACCTATTAGGGGGGGTTCGGGAGCAGGAGGGGAGGGGGGAGGGGGTATGTTGGCCTTGATAGTTGCAATCTTCTCAACGAAAAAATTGTTTAGGGAGTCACAGAGGGCCTAGGAGGGGGAAGGTTTAAGGGAGGTTCTGTCTGACAAAGCCAGTTCATGGACGGTAGAGAAGATTTCTCTAGACTGATTTCCAGCTGAGAGTATTTTGTCAGAGAAGTAATTAGTCTTGGCTAAAAGGATTGCGCTTTTGTATGCATTAAGCATGGATGAGTAGTGAATTTTTAAAATTGGGCAGTAAGCACGCCTCCATGCGCGTTCTGCCTGGCGGGCAGCTAACTTCTTTCCCTTGAGTTCGTCAGTGAACCATTTGTTAGCATTATGAGCATGTTTTACTGCAACACGTTTCAAGGGGGCCACTTGACTACATGACCTTCCCTCTTTCTCTCTTCGTCTTTCTCACTCTTTCTCCCTGTGTTCCTCTCACTTTCTTTCTTTGCTCTCTCTCTTCCTCTCACTATTTCTCTCTTTTTCTCTGTCTTCTGCTCACTCTTCCTTTCTTTCTCTCTCTCTCCTTCTCTCCTTTGATGGACGCATGACCCACAATCTTATCTTGCTTTTTATCTAACAGACTGTGAATCAAGAATCGACGTTCACCCCCTCTCCCCCAACACCACCAGAGCTGAACGCGCAAAAAATCTGCAATGATGCGTGCCCATCCTGACAATCAACACCCACTCTGCTTTACCGCGAGTATGCAACGCCTGTGAAGGTTACTTAGGCACATGGTGGACCCTCTCGCACACATGCCGGCCGCGGAAGGTGAGCAGAGAGTCTTCTTTCCGCAGCAGCGGGCAGTTATCTCTATGGCAGTGGGAGTGGATGGTGTGCAGCAGTCAGGGCGCAAAAAGCGTACAAACACCTCCAAGCAGTGGGAGTGGATGGGGTGCACCTGTCTCATTGTGCATTGGCGAAACAGAGAGTTGCGCATGTGTTGTATGTACTCTGCAATTACTAATTCTATACTATCTTTCAGATCACTAAACTTGAGGGCCGCACTATCTTCCGGCAAATGGTTGGAGACACACCAGTGGCACAAAGGTAAGCTGCGAAGATTTTTTCCAGTGTCAACACTCCCTCTCCATCTCTTCCTTTCTCTCTCATACTTTCTCTCTTACTCTGTCTCATTATTTCTTTCTCTCTTCCTCTCTCTCACTCTTTATCTCACTCTCTTCCTCTTTCTCACACTGTTTCTCTTTTTATCTCTCTCTCTTCCTGTCTCTCACACTGTTTTCCCCTTTGTCTTCCTCTCTGTCTCACTCTTTCTCTCTTTTTCTGGCTTCCTCTCTCTCTCTCTCACTCATTCTCTTTTCCTCTCTCACTCTTTCTCTCTCTCTCTTCCTCTCTCACACTCTTTTTCTCTCTCTTTCTTTCCCTCACACTGATTCTCCCTTTCTCTCTTCCTCGTATCTCACTCTTTCTCTCTCTTTCTCTGTCTTCCTCTCTCTCACACTGTTTCTCTCTTCCTTGTAGCTCACTCTTTCTCTCTCTGCGTTCCTCTCTCTGTCTTCCTCTCTCTCACACTGTTTCTCTTTCTCTCTTCCTTGTATCTTCCGCTTTCTCTCTCTTACTCTATCTCTCTTTCTCTGTCTTCCTCTCTCTCTCACTCTTTCTCTCTTTCACTCTCTTCCTCTCTCTCACTCAGGTAGACAGCTGCGAGCCGACGGACTGGCTTATAAAGGCATACCTGCGAAGTGGTGATGTTGGGCACAGGGAACGTGAAAGGGTTATCTTCCTACTAGTGTCCTGGAGTGGAAGTCGTGCTGTCTGGTGGTCACCTGTTTCTCCTTCATTGTTAATAAATCTTAAACCTTCACTGCATCCAAATCATCACTACACAAAGCTCCGCTACATTAAATTGCCCACTGAACCTTTCTTTTATATTTTCACTCGATGCGAGGCACAAGGTGGCTGCTAACAGTTCCTGGTTTGAAGTGTTAGCAGCCAATCAGAGAAAACTTCCTGCTTTGAAGAGTTAGCAGCCAATCAGAGGCAAGCTTGTGCTCAGGAGTTAGGCACCAACCAGATATATATATATGTTTTCCCTTTAATATATCAAAAACTACTGAACGGATTTACACCATTTCTACAAAACTGCACTTTCTGGACCAAGACCTTTCTCCCTGCCAAATTTAGAGTAATTCCGTTCAGCAGTTTGATCTGTAGCCTTGTCTAAAGTTTCCTATGGGAAATCCATTGAGAAAACACGTTTTGACACCCCGCTTTTTTCTCAGCCCGCCCCCCTTGACCAATCACCCCTAAACTTTCAAGTTAGGAGCTGATCAAAAAAGAAAAACGTTTTGGAAAATTTCGTAAAGAATCGTCAAACGACGCAAAAGTTATATGCAGATTGAGGGCTCCAGGAGGGGAGCTGCGAAACACCCCTCCCAACATGAGTGAAGCCCCAAGACTGCGATGACCCCAGCGGGCCCTCGCAGCCACAGCGAGCACCCACTAATATTTTTTAAGAAATGCCCCCTGGACCTAGCCCACCCTGGGGTCTCATTAAAGTAAAACGGGTGAACCCGCGACCCCAGTGCGAATTGCACCGATTTTTTCATAAACTTTTGGGGCCCTGGGGGTCCTTCTCGGACCCCCGGAGCAGGCTTAGGGGTTCAGGGTGTTTCTACCCTGTCCCCTTCTCTTGTTTTCTACCTTTATTTCTCTGTTTTCTGGCGACTCGCTTCTACCGAGCCACAAGATGTCATTTGAGATGTCATCAGTGATGTCATGAGTGATGTCACTGACCATGTCATGAGTGATGTAATATGTGACGTCATCAGCAGTGCATTGCAGGCGTGCGAGTTATAGTTAACTCAACTAATGATAACAGGCACATTTCTCTGGTTTTATATTAGTCAAATGTCCAACTTACTATAACGTCCCTGAAACCTATGGTTTTTTCAGTATATTTCTAAGGTTTTTTAAATGCTAATTCCTAATTATAACGTCTGTAAAATCTATGTTTTTTCAGTGAATTTCAAAGGTTTTTTAAATGTTAATTTCATATTTTAATATTTATAAACCCTATATTTTTTCTAATGTTTTTTAAAATATTTTGCAACTCTATCATCCTTTATTTAAACTTTACAAATTGTGTAATCTTTTATATCTTCCCCACAAAAACTTTATATATATATATTTTTGGGGGGAGAAAACTACAGTGCCGTACCGGTAGTCTATCAAGCTCGATCAACATGCGAATCCTATCCACCACATTTAAAAGATGCGCATTTCATATCTGATGGGTTTGTGACACCGCGTCCCACTTAACAACATGTACGTATGAGGTGGTGCCAGCTGCTACTGTGGTATTTGACTGGTAGGCACTACCAAGCGGCACGTTACGTCATGTACATATGGGGTGGCACCCGCTGCACGTTCCAAATGTGACAAATGCACGCTGCCGCGCCCTGTGTTACATCATAGATGTACGATTTCGCGCAGCATAAGCCTTTCCCTCAATTTTTTGGGTCACAAACCTATATCTAAAAAACTTTAAGGTGTATATGAGAGTAAGCAATAATTAAAAATATTTTAAACAGTTATATATTTCTAACTCTAATAAACTTATTATGTAGTGAATATATTTTCTCAAAATCACATCGGGTGCGGTCTCATTGCGCACCGACTGCGCGATTGCCATGTGACCATAAAAAAAGCATTTCATTAGTTCATAACATTTCCCATTGTAATAGTTTGAAAACGCCACACATTTTAGTCAATACCTGTACTGCATTTCATGAGACACACCTCTTCTGTTCTAAACTTTTTGCAATATGCACATATCTTACACTACACACAACATGCAACCATCATTTTCATCAATATTCATGCTCTGTAAAGTAGAATTCCACCTATGATAGCCATACACCTAAAAGTTACATTACCAACATTTTCTCCAATACCACAGGTAACATGGTTGCATACGCTGTCCACAACACAACGTAATAAAGTACTGCCCAGAGACAGCATCATGCATAGATAATCAACACACGGACACTGATAGATAGTGGAAGTGGATACGGGCACCTACGCTTGACTCCTTTTTATTACCATGGTGACATATCCAGTGACGTCTGTGCTGGATGTGTGTGCGGTAAGTGTAAACCAGCCTTCAGGGAATGGTTGCTGCTAGCATTAACTACAACAGTAATCATTGGATCACATACAGAGATTCAATATTAAAAGAATCAATAATTTATGCTACAGTAAGGTAGGGACAGTAGATTTGAAATAATACAGAAATAATTCCATTGTAAAAGAACAACAACTTGTGGTATACTGACACACAATCAATAGATCTGAAATAATACACAAAAAGATTATATCATAAACGCTCCATCAGTTCTAGTGCACTCACATAACCACATCAAAAGCATTCAACATGTGCACAGCCACCGATTATGCAAGCTGTAGACAGGCCGTACTAGGAGCAATATCTGTTGCCATCAACACTGCATCATCTGCAATAGCGACTCAATCTGAATTATGAACACTGCTGTCTGCAGTGTAGGCCACAGAGAGCGATCAGCAAGGACCCACAGGTTCATAAGGTGACTTCACCTACCCAGTTTGTCATCAGTGAAGCAACAAAAAAGCGTGTGCAAAGCCAGCAATGAGACATATGCATGTGCAGACAGTACACACTGGAGCAATGTCTTTTCTTACAGGACTACCTCATCTACAATAGCGACTCAATCTCAATTGCGAACAGTGCTGTCTGCAGTGTAGGCCAGAGTGAGCGGTCAGCAAGGACCCACATCCACATGGCATTCACTTGAGCTCTACAGTTTGCAATATGCAAACCAAAAAAAGTGTGCAGAGCCTGCAATGATGCGTGTGAGTGGTGCAAACAAAGCGCACTGGAGCAATGTCTTTGTCTACAGGACTGCTTCATCCACAATACTGACTCGATGTCAAATGTGAACACTGAAGTCTGCAGTATAGGCCAGAGAGAGCGTTCAGCAAGAGCCCAAAGCCATGTGGCATTGACTTCAGCTGTACAGTTTGCAATAGTCAAAACAAACAAAAAGTGTGCACAGCCTGCAATGATACATATGAGTGGTGCAGACAGTACGCACTAGAGGAATGTCTTTTCCTACAGGACTACTTCATCTACAATAGCGACTCGATCGCAATTGTGAACACTGCTGTCTGCAGTGTAGGCCAGAGAGAGCGGTCAGCCAGAGCCCACTGCCACCTGGCATTCACTTGCGCTCTACAGTTTGCAATACACGAAGCAAAAAAAAGTGTGCAGAGCCTGCAATGATGCATATGAGTGGTGCAGACAGAGCGCACTGGAGCAATGTATTTTCCTACAGGACTGCATCAACTACAATACCGACTCAATTTCAAATGTAGGTTCTGAAGTCTTCAGTATAGGCCAGAGAGAGCACTCAGCAAGGGACCACAGCCACATGGCATTGACTTGAGCTCTATAGTTTGCAATATACAAAGCAAAAAAAATGTGTTCAGAGTCTACAATGATGCGTATGAGTGGTGCAGACAGAGCACACTGGAGCAATGTCTTTTCCTACAGAACCACCTCATCTATAATAGCAACTCCATCTGAATTGTGAACACTGTTGTCTGCAGTGTAGGCCGGAGAGAGAAGTCAGCAAGAGCCCATAGCCACCTGCCATTCACTTGAGCTCTACAGTTTGCAATACGCCAAGCAATCAAAATGTGTGCGGAGCCTGCAATGATGCGTATAAGTGGTGCAAACAGAGCACACTACAGCAATCTCTTCTCTTACAGGACAGCATCATCTACAATAGAATCTTGATCTGAATGGTGAACATTACTGTCTGCAGTGTTAATTGAAGGCAGTACTCACACACACAACCATCAATACATTTTCTCACTCCCTCTGTACAAAACAAAACAACATAAATTACAGAGAATTCTACAATGAATACATCAAAACAATTCGAATTGGGATTTCATCTCTCCACAGTCTACACTATTCACTGTTCCTTTGGACTTGCAAGATTAATTTGGTCATTTTACTGAACCTATAACTGATATAAAAAAGCTTCTTGAAGCAAGTATACTAAAACAATATTGTGTATGTTTCAATAGACGTTTTAGGGCCAGATGTAGGTAAATCTGAAATACCGATTTCTTAATAGCGAATTTTACCAATTCGCTATTAAGAAATCGGTATTTCCTTTGTAGGTAAAGATTCGGTAAAAAATACTGAATCCTTAATATTCTTTATTACTGAATCGGTAATTGAGATTCGGTAATAAGGAATACCTACCCATTCAATTCTATGGGCTTGGAGGCCCATAGGAATGAATGTGAAGACATTCACTATTAGCGATTCAGTATTACCAAATCGCTAATAGCGGGAGCACTTTCAAGGGTGCCAGGGTGTCATAAGGACACCCTGTTGCACCCCTGAAATGTGCAAATGTGCAAATGTGGCACACATACATGCCCTAAGGGCATGAATGTGTGCCACATGGCACTTAACAAAAAACAAAAAAGTGATTTTTCAAAGGAAATCGGTATTTACCACCAACTTGAAGTTGGTGGTAATTACCGATTTCTTAAGGGTCAAAAACACTCTTTAATGTGCTTCCTACATTGCATTTAAGGAATCGGTATTACAGATTCCTTAAATGCAAGAGCAATAAAGAATCGGTATTTACCGATTCCTTATTTAACTATACCTTATTTACTGATTCCTTACCTATATTAGGAATGGCTAAATACTGGTCGGTAACGCTGAAATTTACCAAATTTCGGCATTACCGAGCGGTATTTAGCCACCTACATCTGGCCCTTAATTACTTAACTACTGGATTCTGTAATTAAATAATCACCACTAAATCTAAATTGTGAACCATGCGAACCGCAGTCTACTCCGAATCCAGTGGTCATTCACAACTCACAGCCGCATACCGTTGGATTCGAAAGCACGGAGTTTGTTGCACCTGATCAGAGGAGGTACACAGAAATCATCACAGACTTTAACTTATGACATCCTCAATCATAGAATCAAGACCCCATGTTCACTGTTCGCACCTGCTGTACCACAGTATACTCCACCGACTAGTGTCAACCAAGCCCAATATTCATCTACAGCAGTTACCTATAGATGCACAGACCGTGATACACTTCAACACACGAACTTCTGAGAAAAGCAAACAGCAGGTAATATCGGACATCATCCATTGTGGGATCAAGACACCGTTCCACAGTTGGGACCTAGAGTTGGATGCACCTGATCGAAAAGAGTACCTTCATCTCCACTCTCAAATGCTGTTCTAACATCGTCCATTGTGGGGTCAACACACTGTTCTACTTTTGGACCCTAGAGTTGGTTGCAGCTGGTAGAAGGGAATACCTCCATCTCCACTCAGATACAGTTCTAACATCATCCATTGTGGGATCAACACACCATTCCACTGTTGGGACCTAGAGTTGCTTGCACCTCATCGGAGGGGGTACACAGAAATCATCACAAACTGTAACTTCTAACATCTCAATCATATAATTAGGACCCCATTTCACTGTTTGGACCTGCTCTACTGCGGTGTATTCCAGCGATACCAGTTAACTAAGCCCAATAACCATGTGCAACACTTAACTACAGAAGCACACGATCTGATGCACCGCAACAGAGGGAGTTCTGTGAAAAACCAGCAACAGGTAACATCGGACATCGTCCATTGTATGATCAAGACACCGTTCCACTGTTGGGACCTAGAGTTTCTTACACCTACTCAAAGAGAATACCTTCATCTCCACTCTCAGATCCACTTCTAACATCGTCCATTTAGGGATCAAGACACCATTCCACTGTTGGTACCTAGAGTTGGTTGCACCTCATCAGAAACTCAATCGTAGAATTAAGACCTTGTTTCACTGTTCGAACATGCTGTACCGCTGTGAACTCCAGCAACTGCAATAAACCATGCCTAATAATCATGTGCAGCAGTTAACAACAAAAGCACAGAGTCTAATCCACCTCAACAGAAGGAGTTCTATAAAAATCAAGCAGAATGTAATATCGGACATCTTCCATTGTGGAATGAAGACACCGTTCCACTGTAGGAACCTAGAGTTGGTTCCACCTGGTCAAAGGGAGTACCTTCATCTCAACTTTCAAATGCAGTTCTAACATCATCCATTATAGGATCAAGACACCGTTTCACTGTTGGGACCCAGAGTTGGTTGCAGCTGGTCAAAGAGAGTACCTCCAGCTCCACTCTCAGATGCAGTTCTAACATAATCTACTGTGGGATCAATGCACCGTTCCACTATTCGGACCTAGAGTTGGTTGCATCTGATCGGAGGGGGTCCACCGAAGTCATCACAGACTTTAACGTCTGACATCCTCAATCATAAAATCAAGACCCCCTTTCATTGTTCGGACCTGCTGTACCGCGCTTTAGTCCAGCAACTACAGTCAACAAAGCCCAATAATCCTGTAGAGCAGTTAGCTACGGAAGCACAGAAGGTGATGCACCTCAATGGAGGGAGTGCTGTGAAAAGCAAGCATCAGGTAATATCGGACATCATCCATTATAGGATCAAGAAACCGTTCCACTGTTGGGACCCAGAGTTGATTGAAGCTGGTCGAAGGGAATACCTTCATCTCCAATTTCAGATACAGTTCTATCATCGCCAACTATGGTATCCAAAACACTGTTCCACTGTTGGTACCTGTTGGACTACTGTGTTAGTAGTATACAGAGCATCCACAGTGCTGGGCCTCAGGCTGGATGCTGTGTGCCTGTGTCGCGGTAGCCAGCGTTAATCTCAGAAGCCTTCCGAGCTCGCAGATTCCGGCCCCGGAGCTTTCGCTCGCACGTGGTGGGCCCTCTTTCACACACAGCGGTGTCGAAAGGTGAACTGTGGGGCATATATGCGTCATAGCGACCATGACGGTTTCTGAATACCAGTAGGTTGAGAGCATCAACCACGCACCCTCCTTCGCTCACAGCGTCAGCCTTGTGGCGGTGTAAGCTGCGCAGACCCGGCAGACACGTTCGCAATTCTGGAAGAGAACCACACCCAAAGAAACGTGCCTTTTATTCATACCCCTATGCTAGCCTTGTGTATGCTGAGCCAGCCCACTTCCCTAAACATTTTGGGGGGGGCACGTACGCGCTACCATTCCACTCAATTCTACCCGGCACACCCCCTCAAGACTTTCCATTGTATACTTTTATAATCGAGAATTACTTGCAACCTTTGCACATACTTTGCTCTCATTTCTCCCCGCATTCTGCATTGTGAGGCAGAGGTGCCAGCCATGTTTAGTTTGCCTACATGGCTAGACTCGGTTCCCACTGTATGTAGTGTCATTATGTCTGCTACGTGCACATGTTGTTGGTCATGCTAAATGTCATTGTATAAGGTAGCGTGTTTATTCACGAGCAGTGGTTTATCCGATTTACATATCGCTGTCTTAAAGAGCATACAGAAGTTTTTCTTACAGGTGAATAGTGCGACCACAATGGCAGTCATTCATTACTATCCAAGAATTTCCAACTTCACGGCGCTTCTAAGCTTACAGCCCCCAATCTTGCGTCCTTTCTTAAAAGGACGCCAACTACCACAATCACACCAACATTCATACAGCTTTCTAACAACAGTTATCTGCTTCTCAATAACATACACTCCTACCGAATGTGAGCTGGCATATCGCATGTCCTTACTGTTTCAAACACAGTAACTTCCTGTAGCAATATCTATTTTCACCCACACAAACTGACTCCCAAACTTCAACTTGGCTTTCAATTCCTAGTTTGAAAACACATTTCAAGAAACAAACCAAACTAAAAGCACCTTTGTTCAGAACAGAAGTCTCCCTCACTTCTGCAAAATAAATTTATCGACTGCAGATACAACAAACTTCAAATAAAATACACTCCCTTTTAAATACGAACTGCCAATTACACTTTGTGAATTATTACACAATTTTCAACACATGTCACACTCAAGGTCTGGCACACTTTTTTAACACAGTCTCCTACAGCCTTCTAACACGCTTTCCAACTGTTCTTCTTTTATACCAGACTGCATTCTGACATTCATTCGCTCATCTCTGGAATAATAGGAACAGTGCCCATAATTCTCGCCCTCTTTGGGGCCATCCTGCTACTAATTCTATTTCTAGAAATCGCTACGCTCTCTATGGTAACAAAATGTCAGACAGAATACGCCTCTATGCCAAGCTACATCAATACTGTAAAAAAACAGAAAAACTTTTCGGCAACCTGCCCCTATCTATTATCGGAGCTAGCTAGAACATAGCCTTTTTCTACACTTATGCAATATGCGTACAGCCATCGTTTGATTGCAAACCTTGCCCATTCAACTGGCGAATGGATGTATGCCATGTCAACATCTTAACAATCGCTCCCGATATCCAGTAGGTAATGGAGTATCTTGAAAACCATGAACGCGATTGTTCTGGCAGCAGAGCAATCGTGAATGCAATGCAAAAACGAATCGCAGCGGAATGGGATTTCTGTGCAGCCTCGACAGATCTCCTGCAACGTGCGACCTTTTACAACATCGCAGATTGCCTGCCCATTCAAATTACTGCTCCAACATTCGAGGAACATTACTGTCCCTTTGAGGATATGAATTGGATCGCTTCGCTTTTCTCACACGATGGCAACAATAGTCTCTTGGAACATTAAGCATCTCAAACTGCTGACGAACTTCTGGACTGGAACCTCCAAGATTTGTAAGAAACTCACATTATTCTTGAATGGATTTTCTTCCATCTTTTTTTACTTATTCCTTTACATTTTTTATAATACATTTCAATCCTACTACTTTGATATATTAACTTTCTAAGTATACTCAGAAATTTGAACTCTATCTTCATTATTGTCCCTTACGTCTCCACTCTAACCAGGAATCAGTGATATATGGCCTATGCAAATACGCTATTTACTTCCAAAATTAATCTAAATCCAACATCCATTTAGAAACCACGTCTATTCTTTGTGCACACACCTCTCTGTCTGCCTGTTGTTCACAACGCCCTTTCACACAATTTTACTCAAAGTCAGAGTCTGCTCCGAACCTCACGATAAAAATGTAAAAAGACGACTTTGTTTAGGAACTGGTTGGCACAGTGTGGTAATCGTAAACTACCTGTATTTTCATTATACAATTTATTCATTCATGTATAATATCTATTCTGTAGGTCACATAGAACTGCAACATTTAGGGGTCGATTCCGATCCGGTAAAAAGCGCTCCGAATCGTCGTACGGAGCGTTTTTTCCCGTACGAATCGTACCTGTAAACGTTCCGTACGTATGACAAAGTACGATTCGTACCAGGAGCCATACTCTGTACGAGTCGTACAAGACACCGTACGACTCTAATCTCCGTACGATTCTCCCTCGGAACCCGCTGTACGCGACATCTGTACGGTTCGCGGCTGGTTTTTACGACCCAGCAAGTACGATACGTGTCGGGTACGCACCGTACGACCCTTTTTCTACGGGAGCTGAAAACAGCCGTAAAAGCAGAGTTCGTGCCGAAACAGGTATGGAACGGTCCCCCGGGTACGGTTCGTACCCCCCATGATCGCAGGGGTACGTACCGTACCCCTGCAATTATGGGGTGTACGAGCCGTACCCCCATTGTACATCAGTGTACGAGCCGTACCTCAATTGTACGATCGGTGTATGAGCCGTACCCCCATTGTACGATCGGTGTACGAGCTGTACCCCCATTGTACGATCGGTGTACGAGCCGTACCTCCATTGTACGATCGGTGTACGAGCCGTACCCCCATTGTACGATCGGTGTACGCTCCGTACCCCATGTACGATCGGTATACGAGCCGTACCCCCATTGTACGATCGGTGTACGGCTCGTACCCCATGCACGATCAGTGTACAAGCCGTACCCCCATTGTACGATCGGTGTACGAGCCGTACCCCCATTGTACGACTCGTACGGCATGTGTACGAGTCGTACGGTATGTGTACGAGTCGTACGGTTCACGGTTTCAGCCTTGCAATACGGACGGATTCACGGAATACGGATCGTACTTCGCGACTCGGACGGATGGGTACGATTCGTACGGAGAAGGCTCCGGATACAAATCGTATGGACGTTTTTTATCCCGAATCAGAATCGACCCCATAATGTGCAATTCACTGATGCAGGAGTTTCGATTTGACTACAGCAGTAGCGGTTGGAGTTTGTCTCAGCTCGATGCCTTAGCGCTCTACACAAGAATGTTTTTTTTAAACAGCTGAAGACAATAATGTACGGTTTGACTACAAAGGTACCGAATGTGCTTCTCAGATGCGAAATGTTAGTACTCATCCTCAAAGTTCCAATGTGGGTAGAACTAGTACAAATTCTGACACGCACCACATTGAATCTACTGTACATTAGAATGTAAACTATTCATCTGTTGATAATTTTCTGTTACAAAAAAGCACTGCCTAGGTACCTAAAAAGTTTGAGGACGACATTTTGCAATTTCTTTTTTATTTCTTTCTTTTCTTAAACGATACATGTGGTAATCGTATCCTACCTTTATTTTCCTTATAGAATATAGAGTCATTCAAGTGTAATAGCTATTGTTTATTTCACATGCAACTGTAACATGTAATATACAATTCACAGATGCCGGAGCTTACGTTTGAATACAGCAGAAGTGGTTCAACTTTGCATCAGCTGGATCCCCAAGCTCTTGCACCAGTGGGTCCAATTATGGAACTTAAATAAAGACACTTTCTATATAATTTTCAAACTCCATCTCTTTATTACACACAACCACTTTCGAAGACACAACTCCTTTTACCTCACCACAGCACCTTCTCACAGTAGGCAAAACAGCACTTTTACACCAGTAGGGGTAAATACTTCGCTTCACACTCCCTCTATAGCACACCCTACCCACCGTACAAACCTCACAGCGCTCCTACCCTTCTCTTTCCCACTTTTTTCACCCTTTTTTCCCCTTACTCGCTTCAACGGAATCACAAAATGACGGCCAACATCAGCAAACTCGTGCTCGTAACGCCTCAGCCAATCAGATGGCAGAATTCCCAAATATCAATATCTGTAAATTTTGATATTTCTCAAAAACTACTGAACAGATTTACACCAAATAAACAAAAGCGTGATTTCTAGACCAAGAACCCTTCTCCCTGTCAAATTTGGGGTAATTCCGTTCACCCGTTCGACCTGTAGCCAGCGAGCCAGGATGTCCTGGGGAGGGGGTGGGGCGGGAGAGTTCTTGCCATCGCACGTCTACAGCACAAGGTTTTAGCTCAGGGGGAGGGGGAGGGAGGGGGCAAGCGGGGGAGTTTGTCTGGTTTGTTTTGTTCGTCAGGTTTGTCTTGTCCATGTAAATGTACACACAACATCATTTGGTAGACCACCCAATGCAATTTTGCTACAACAGTCACCTACCCTGATACACAACACTAAGCCAAAGGAGCTCAAGAGCCACAGCCAGCAACCCAGCACAGGTGCCAATATAAGTAGAAACGAAGGGGATTTTGGAGATAGGGATAGTGACACCCACACAGTGTAAACAATGTCACATAATAATAACAGAACAATGCCACATAGCACCAGCACAACCCTGCATGCAGATCTGAAGATAGTTTCCCTCAACGTAAAGGGTCTAAATCACCCAGTTAAGAGAAAAAAGGTACTAGACTACTTAGCCAAAACTAAAGGAGATGTTATACTCTTGCAAGAGACCAAACTATCCAGGGAGGACGCAAGCAAGCTTATGGCAATTTGGATTGGACAGTTAGCCTGTTCACCAGCAGTGAGCAAGAAGAGAGGGGTCATAACTCTGTTAAACAGGAAATCTAAGATAACCATTGAAAATGAAAAGCACAACGATGAGGGGAGACTACTAATAACACAGCTGAAGAGAGGCGAAGAAACCATAACCGTAGCTAACACATATGCACCTAACACAGATGACACAGTATACTGGGAGGGAATATCGAAGGGACTGGAGACAATCTCCCTGAATGACATGACAATACTGGCAGGGGACTTCAACCTGCCACTAGACTATACCCTAGACAGACAGTTGACGTCCCAAGTTAGACCCCCAGCATCGCATGACACTTTAAATAACATATGCAACAGATTCAACCAGAAAGACCCCCGGCGGCTACAACACCCCGACACCTTCTACTCAAACCCCCACAACTCTTACAGTAGAATAGACTACATCCTCATATCAGGCTCACATACACACTTAATAGAACACACCGAAATCGCAACAAGAACAATATCCGACCAATCATGCATAAGCCTACAACTAACAGGCCGTCACAACGAAAACCGAGCCCCCAGATGGCGGTTTTACAACATAGTCATGGCAAGGCAAGAGGACAAAACTAGAGTACAGCAATCCATCAAGGACTACATCTTAGACAATGACACGCCAGACATAGACCCCAAAACACTGTGGGATGCGCTCAAAGCGACAATTAGAGGGACACTGATAGAAAGCAAAGCAAGATGGGATAGAGAAGCAAAAGTCCAACTAGACCAACTGGAAAGAGATATCAAGCAACTAGAAACAAAGCACATAAGGGACACTTCGAAATCTGAATCGCTAAAAGTGCTCACAGGAAAAAAGTATGAGTTCAACAGAATACTGAGCAAGCGTGCAGGCCTGTGGATAAAAAGATACAAACAAATTACCCCCTGTGAGGCAAGCAACGCAGGGAAAATCCTAGTGTCATACCTTTAGCACAAACAGAGACAACATTCCATCACATCCATCACAGACGCAAACAGCACCTCACACACCAAACATAAAGACATCCTTCACACATTCAGGGAATTCTATCAAGAACTCTATAAAAGTGATGACACTCTAGACCTGAAGGGCTGCAGTGCCTACTTAGATAGACTGAACTTGCCCAAGATATCAAACGAGGAGGCCAAGGCGTTAGGACAAGAAATAAAACCTAACGAGATTGCTTTGGCTATCAAAGCCCTGAAAGACAACAAAGCTCCAGGGCCTGATGGCTACACGGCACCCTTCTATAAAGCGTTCCAAAAAAACCTACTCCCAACCATGAAGAAAGTCATTAACCACTGTGAGAAGGAGGGGAAAGTCACGGAATCCATGGCAGAAGTAAATATTATAGTCATACAAAAAAGAAGGCAAGGACACACAGCGCCCCATAACTTCCAACCCATCTCACTAATTAACATAGACTGCAAGATATACGCCAAAATCCTAGCCCCAGCTGATTAAGAACACACAAGTAGGCTTCCTGAAAACACATATGTCCCACGATAACACGAGACTCCTTTGCCATGTAATCGAGCACTCCTCCAAATCAGACAAACCGGTAGTGGCAATCACACTAGACACTGAGAAAGCCTTTGACAGAGTCTCCTGGCATTTCCTAGAACAGAGTATGTGGGCATACAACCTAGGAGAAAACTACATAAGGAAGGTAATGGCACTATATAAAACCCCCAAGGCACAGATAGCCATAAATGGGTCAATATCACACCAATTCAATCTTCAACGGGGAACGAGACAAGGTTGCCCCTTATCACCAGCGCTGTTCCTGCTAGCACTCGAACCCCTGATTAGAGACATCTTGGCCAATAGAAGTATGAGGGGAGTAACTATCAACAACACCACAGCTAAAATCGCAGCCTACGTAGACGACATACTCATAATGACAGAGGAACCAGAAACGTCTATCATAGCACTGATGGATACCATAGGAGTGTACTCTACCCACGCCGTGTACAAACTAAACAGGGACAAATTGGAGTGTATGCCACTCAACATACACACAACCAGAGAGGTAGTAGGTGTCTCAGGACTAGCCTGGCAACCCTGTTTTGTGAAATATCTTGGGATCCAATTTGGAAAGAACCTGAAGACCACTCTCGAGCCTAACGAGAAACTAACCTTAGGAAAGATTAAAGGGCTCTTGGAAGGCTGGTCGCCCAAATTTATCACGTGGTGGGGGAGAATAGACACTATAAAGATGATGATCACACCAGTGGTAAACTACTTTGCAGGAATGCTCCCCCTCACGCTCACGGACGAATTCCATCGCAAGATAGACCAAATGATAAACAAATTCAGCGAGACAAAAAAACAAGAATAGGCCTCCCAAAACATTAAGCTAGAGAAGCTACTGGGAGGACTAAACTTGGCAGAGTTCAGGACATTCCAAACGGCCTTCATAGCTAGACAAGGTATGTACTGGATATTGCCAAACCAAAAATACACACCAACCTGGCTCTCCATTGAGAGGGCCATTCTAAACAACACCGACCACATGACTCTCCTCACCGCTAACAAGCAGGCACAAAAGAATAGCACGATACTTAAAAACACAAGACACGCACTTCTTAAAGTAGATCAGAAACTTTAACACTCGAACTGGGAATCCCTATGGGCGATCCCCAAGATTAAATACAGAGGAAAATCACTAGACATAGAATCATAGAAAAAGCTAGAGATCTCATTTCCTGCCCTTTTGGAAGATGGGGGGAGCCATGCACATTCAACAGCATTAAAAACGCCATAACCTCCCGGACATAAAACTCTACAATTTCCTCACAATCAAAACAGCCATAGCAAAGTCAAAAATAATGAAGCACAAACCCTCGATCATCCAGTATATGAAGAACCTAAACAAAGTGGGCCACCAGGTGTCCCACTTATACAAACTCCTTCGCACCGGCTCCTCAAAGCTGAACAACAAGAACACCAGTTACTGGGAATCCCAACTAGACACCACACTCACCGAACAAGAGGTACACACCCTCTGGGCGTCCCCAGCGAAAAACATGATCTCCCCAGTCCTAGAACAGACGAAATTCTGGTTATTGCACCAAACATACTGGACCCCACCAGATTGACGGTCAACCATAAAACAAAGCGCCATCACTTCTATGTTTTATGTTTTATGTTATGTGTTGGAACCTATATAGCCTAGAACTAACACAGAACAACCACTAGTATTTACATGTTTTACGTTAAATGTCTGGCAAGTCAGAGGGGAATAGAAACGATGTCAGATGCGCTACAAACCTAAACCCAACATCGACCTACAGCCAAAATCAAGGACGTGAGCCCAGGCGAGAACAACTGCACAGCACTGTGAATTGCTATATGTCATATATACGTCCTATTCTGTATTGTGAAAATACCAATAAAAATTATATTAAAAAAAATGAAAAAACACGTTTTGGGACCCCCCTTTTTTTTGTCCCCCCCTTGACGAATCACCCACAAACTTTCAACATAGGAGCCGATCTCAACAAAGAATTAGTTTTGAAAATTTCGCGAAGATTCGGCAATCGGCGCTAAAGTTATTGGGAATAAAATGTTGCCATTTTCCTATGGTAACTAGGTCCTAACTACAACTACCTACTGGTGACCGCTACTGATCCTGAAAAGTAATTCTAACAGGGTATTCTCAAACTTACCTGTACCACTGGACTTTGGAGAAACTTTCCTTGTGGCATTATGATCTATGCTGCCGTCGCCACACACCGCGTTCCTGCCGCTAGTCTCCCCCCGCCGCCGCAGCCTCTCTAAATCTTGGCGCGGCAGCTGTGAGGGGGGGACTCCATTACCCTGCATCCCCAGGAAGCCGCACACACCTGCTACGTGCCCGGAGGTGCATAAATATCAGCGAGAGCCCCTGCGTCCCGGGAACGTCCTGGGAGAAGGGCTGTCTGCGGCCGTCCGAGGCAAGAAGAGGCCATGCTGGGCCCCCCCTGAGCTCTCCATTGAAGAGACTACTCAAGGACCAGAACTGATTCTTATTAGGGTAACACTTCCACTATTCTTTCGCCAAGCCAAAGTGTACCATGATATTTGCCTCCAACCCTTGTTATAGGATCATTGAGGACCAAACCACTATTAATTCCTTAATGTGCATCTCAATCTAACCACCACAGTTTTATCCTGATATACTGTGACTTTAGGTACACACCTGTGAGGCGGGGCCGGGCTGAGCCATTCATTTTGATTATTGCTAGCTTTGTTAGAGACTGCTACTACTACCCTACCACTACGTGACTGTGGGCTGCCCCCTTGAGATTGCTCAAGATACTCATATTTGGGGGAGTAGAAGTATATTTCTATAGCTCAATGACAACCCGTTCTGGGAGAGGGAAGGGAGTGGGGGTGGGCGGCAGTGTAAGCGGTACACTTGACCAATTTATCGTCAGGGCCACCTCTGTACTTGAACGAGAAATTGCACTCACAGAGCGCCGCTTATCTGCTGAGCCAATGTACAACAGGCGTTCCTCGCTAGGCCCTCTAATGTTAGTGCCATCTCCAAAACAACAAGAGGGGAATACTGTCAGAAACCGACTCTTTTGTGCAGAACAAAATTTAGAAAATGTGGAGGGGAGTGTGGCTGATACATCTGGGTTAAATAGAACCTGCTCTCCTGTATCAATAAGTCCAACTACAAGCGTGGACATAACAAATACTGTAACCCCAGGTTCCCCAATAAAGATAAAAGGGGGAAAAAAGGTGAACAATGCCAAAAGGAAACGGGGTGGGGGGTACAGAAGGGGAGATGTCCAAAGATATCGAAAGTCTCTAGGGCACCACCTATGATCACAAAGGAAGTGCTGACCATTGAATCTAGTTTACAACCGTTAACGGTGCAATCTCCAGCGTTCGACACAGCAACCCCGAATAAAATGGTGGCAGACTTAACCACCCCTCTGGCCCAATTATCTGAAGATTCCATCAACCAAATAGGCCAATTAGTAAAGTCTCTAATTTTACCCCTCCTAGAAAGAACAAGGTTAATTGGCGAGAGGCTGGAGAGGTTTGAGCAATCCATCAATGAAAACTTTGAGGCTTTAAAAGTGCAGGTAGAGGGAACTATGAGTGATAACACCTCTGGAGTACACCAAGAAGGTTTCCACCGTAATAGCTCCTACACCACTTTCCCTGGTGCCTGTTACCTCCATCCCTGTGGTCTCTTCTGATAATCGGCCAACTCCCACTTTAGAAAATGAAAGGGTTAATCTAGACAAAAACCATCCCAAGAACAGATAGCTCACCACTGCGTTTGCCTGCTCGTCCTGTATAATAACACACATTTCAAATGTTTGGACTTCCGTCTCAGTCTTGGTCAATGGGACGCCATTTTTTTGTAATACAGGTTAGTCGGTATTTTCCAGGACGTTAATTGAATTGGTCCAGTGAGTGTGTCTCAAGTGGGATTGACAGCGAGAGTGCTAGGAGGGCGCTGAACTTGGATGCTAAATGTCTTCTAATGTCAAAAGCAGCTACTTTAATCGATTCAAATTGTAAAGTCGGCTCATGAATGACAAAGCGGCTACTATTCCGGTTGGAGTGCAATTGAAACAAGGGCCGCGAAGTCCGTGCTGTGGGTTGAATACTTGCCACAGCGCTTGCTCCATCACAGGCTGTTGGTCCCCCCCGCCGCCGCGACCGGAGATCCATGCGGATGCCGAGCGGGGGGACTATAGCCCCCACAACTCTTTGCGGCAGACTCCGCCCTCTCCCGACTGGTGACGCGCCCGGAAGGCGCAGAAAAGGACGAGGCTTCTTCCGCGTCGCAGGACACGTGCAGGCGCTGCCGGACGAAGCCCGGACTAAGGGCGGACAGTCTGTGACAGTCCGGGACTGGCCAAGGCTGGGCTGGGCTTCCCCACTTGGCTTCTGCTGGAGAGGTAATTAGTGGTCCAAAGCGAGACTTATCCTTTGTGCCTATTGTGGACCTCTATTTGTTCAATACTTGAAGGGCCTATTTTATTCATTTTATATTGCTGGTTTAATTTTACCAGCTTTGTTGGAGTTCATGAAAGCTTTGTTATATCGATACTTACATTTGATTTTTTTATTCTAGTGGTCATCTTGCGCATTTATCTATATAATGTCTAAACAAAAGGCCCCAAAAAATCCTCCAGTATTGTCCACTATGGATAACTATCTAGTGAAAGTGGTCAGTAAAATTAACAAGGAGCGAAGGATGTCACTAGGGAAGGAGAACTCTCCAACCAAATGCCTAATCGTTCCTGATTTATATACTGATGACCGCCTAGACCTAGTTAACCTTGATTTCTCGTTAGAAACCCAAACTCAAACTGCTGTCATCCAAGATATTTCTGCTGCACTTAGTGCATCTCCCTGTGTATCTCCTAGTGTATCACCTGTCCAAAATACACCGGCCCGAGAGCATTAAGAGCATGCAGAAAAGCACCTATTACCGGGGGGGGGGGGGGGGGGGGGGTAATCGTACCCGTAATAAAATAAGAGGTGACACTTTACCAAAAAACACTGTTGGGGAAGAAGAGTTGACAACCGAGAATGTTTCAACCCTTATGAATGCTGAACAATTTGAACTTTTAACACCTTTACTGCTGTGCAGATTTACACTGTGTGCTGAAGATTGCAAAAACCCATTGTTCATGACGAGCTCAGCTCGTCATGAGTGTACGAGAGGTGTACCTCATGACGAGCTGAGCTCGTCATGAGCATGGAAGGGGTTAATAAGCATTATTGATGCCAAGGTTGATAAGATCATTAAACCCCTGGTGGACAAACTGGACCAGATCTCAACTGAAGTAAATAGATTAGGTGGGCTTCTTAACTTGCTTATTGCACTGGTCAGAAAGTCTAGGCCCGTTAACGATGGCCTAGTCCATACAAAAATAGCTCCAAAACCGTTAACGGCGGGTGTATTAGTAAAAGAGGCAGTTAAATCGGTCCCATTATCCATCCCACCTCTCGTCAGAATAAGCCAGCTGCTATTAAGGTGGGTCCATTGAATCCAGCCAGAGTTATCGAACCTAGAAGGAAACGCCCTATTGACCTGCCCCCAGATTGTGCACCCTATGTGGCCGTTTTGACTAATGTTTCATCTCATGAGACCGACCCTATCAGGCCCCAATTTGATTCGCTAAGAAACAAAACGGTCTCATGGTTGCACAATAACTGTGGCTTCCCAACTACTTATTCCGATCAAATTCTAACCACCAGAAGGGTTGATTGGATAGGTACTTCTAGTAAAATCTGCAGGGGTGACTGTGTCATTGTCAACTTTAAACACCCCCAGCATGTGGCCACAGTTTTGCTAAAGGCTGCGTCTTTAATCCCCGGTGAAGACAGAATAAGTGTACGCCCTCTTGGCTTTTTTTATAGCCATTTAGCTAAAACTCCTCCTCATAATCCTGGAAACAGAAATCTCCAACCTATCCATTTTCCGGCGTTTGGGGTCCCTATCCAAAATAGATTTCAAGCTTTGAGCTCTCTGGACTCCAATGACTGACTCGCCAGGTTAGGGAATCGTGCTCCTGGCCAGCCTGTTACTGTCCAGGTGCTCAATACTTGTGATTTGCCTTCTAACCCCGATTTGATTATGGTGGAGGGCCAACTGCCATTAAGAGGTACTAGTCCCAGAGTATCAGTGAACATTACAAATGAGGAAGAGGTATTTGGCTCTATTCCTCTGAATTTCTCCAGCGTTAATGTATTTAACGGCATCTCCATTGTCAGCTGGAATGTCACTGGTTTAAAACCCAAACAGGACACCTTGGGTTGGAAGGATTTTATTAACACTTATGATATTCTCTGTTTCCAGGAAACATGGTGTCGGGAGGAGCTACATTTTGCAGGGTTTGTAACGTTTAATCTGCAGGCAGTTAGTTCCGCCCATGGGAGAGCTAAAGGAGGCCTTATAATCTTGGTGTCCATTAATAGACAGATCAAGATTATAAAATATTTAACTGTGGGGCCACATGTGCAGTTATTGTGGCTCCGCAATGACTATGGCCGAAACGTCCTCCTAATCAACTATTACAATAATATTTTTGACGATAGTAGGACATCTGTTGTAAAAAATCTAGCTAGCACTATTGATGACCTAACTGATCAATGTAATGTTTCTTTTGATTTTATATGGTTAGGTGATTTTAACATATCCTTATGTGAATTGTCATCTCAGAAAGTGTGTGGGGTTGTTAACAACGCTGGATCTGAAGACCTCCATTTTAGGCACAATAGCTATGGAGAGATTCTGTACAAATTAATTAGCAATTATGACCTGGAAATCCTGGACTTTGCTAAAGATGTAAATGGGCTGACCATTCCCACTTTTAAAAATTGGAGGACAAGCTCGGTGATTGATCATGTTATTGTGTCATCGAGTATTGCTTCCCTTTGTGAAGCCCCCGGGATTGAAGTCACATCTCTGAGCGATCATAATTATATTATCCTAGATTGCTCGCTATGGAGAAAGAGGCCTGTAGCCGTGGGTCATACTATTATCAACGTGGAACCCCACAGACCTAATGGTGTTAGAGTCAAATGGGTTGGGGATAGAGCAGATGAATTTATAGGCTCTATCGTCTCTGATTGTTTAGCCAACATTACTCTAATCCTTGAAAATAACACTGGGTGTGAATGTGTTTTAACTGCTTTTAAAAACATCAACCTATCAATAGATGCTAGGTTTACCAGACCAACTAGAGATAAATGTAGTCACGGACAAAGTTGGTTCGACCACTCTTGTACCAAGCTATTAACAGAGTTGAAAAGAACGTTAGCCATAAAACCTAGGAACACCACCCTAATAATTAAACAAAGAGCAGAATATAAACTTGCATTATATAAGAGGAAAAGAGATTTACAGCAGGAAGCATGGGAATCACTTAACCAAGCTGCAGAGTTACACAATAATACATTATTCTGGGCAACGGTTAATTCTCCCTTCCTTAGTGAGGACAACATTCCTGTATTGAGCTCTAATGTCCCTAGTGATTGTTGGGTAACGCATTTTTCTAATATTTTTGGTTCAGACTGTGGTCCAGTTACTATCTCATGCAACTTACCCGTTCTACCTTTAAATTTTACTGTGGCCGAGGTCGAGTCAGGAATCCGTGCAAGTAAGGGGGGGAAGGCCCAGGGACGCGACGGGGTCCCTATTGATGTCTACAAAGCAGTCCCGGAGATCTGGAACCCCCTCCTTGCTAATGTGACGCAGCCGTATGCTCAGACGCTCCAACTACCTGGGGGGAATCTATTATCATCCCTATTTTCAAAAAGGGTAACAGGTCCGAAGCAAAGAATTATCGCACCATTTCCCTCCAGGACTCCTCTGTAGAGGTTATGAGCCGAGTTATGTTAGCCAGGTTCGAGGAGTGGGTTGAGGATAAGGTAATCCTGGCGGAAAGTCAGTTTGGATTCAGGAAAGGTAGGGGCACATTAGATCAATGTTTAAATCTTGACCTTATAATTGGGAAATATGTTGAAGCCAAAGGTGGCGCATTATATCTATGCTTTGCTGATCTAAGCAGCTCCTTCGACAAGGTTGATCATGAAATTTTATGGCCCATTTTGCTGCGGATGGGTGCCCCTGATGGTATTATTTTCTTCCTCGCCAGGTTGTATCAAAAACTGCAAACCTGTGTGCGTTTTGGAACCAAGGGAAAATATACCCCCAAATTTAGCGTATGACGCGGCATAAGACAAGGTTGTGTTTTAGCCCCGTTATTGTTTATTTTATTTATCAACAAAATTGATGAAATTTTAAAAGGTGTTCAAGCGGATGCTCCCAGGTTAAAAGGCGTATCACTGCCGGTGTTATTATATGCGGATGACGCCGTGCTTCTTTCCAGAACCCCTATGGGTTTACAACGTTTGACGGATAGATTTTCTCTGTTCATCAAGGACAGGAAACTACTCATCAACAAGGATAAGACGCATACTATCACCTATGGGACGAAAAATAACAAATCCATTGCCTTTTTTATTGAAGGTAACAAGGTGCAACCAGTTGATTCGTTTTGTTATCTTGGAATCACTTTTTCCCATGATAGAAAATGGACCAACGAATTTAACAACGTCAGTAACAAAATGGCGAAAAGTGCCCATGGTATCTTCAAATTTGCAGCAAAAATTGGGGATAGGCGTACAAGAGACAAGTTGCAAATTTATCAAGCTAGATGCGCCACTATTGCACTGTATGGGGCGGCTATTTGGGGCCACAGCTGTGACCATAAATTGCAGCTGGAGGAAAATTTATTCTTAAAAAAACTTTTATGTTTACCCACATCTGCCGCCACCGTATTGATCCATCGGGAATTAGATATTAATTATTTGAATGATCTTTTATCTTTAAGACCGTTAATGTTATGGCGCTCTATATGGCTTCAGGACGAAAAGACCATAAATAGATCCATTTTTGAAGACTGTCTTTCACTGGACATGTATAGAAAAATCCCATGGATAAAATATGTCTCTGATTGTTACTTACAAATTTTTAATCTTGATGTTCTAAGGCTGCTTTGACTATACCTAAAGCAGAACTGAAAGCAATCTTTTTGGATAATGTGGTAAAGAAGAGGGCTCTCGCATGTCGGTCCATGTTAACTGTCAGATTTTTCAGTAGATATTCCCGCACGGAAGGCTTCCCACCGTACCTTGCACTGGTAACGAGGCAGTCGCACAAGTTCGTCCTTACCAGACTAAGGTTCGGAATAGTACACGAGTTGGTGTCTCTACCTAACCTTAAGCAACATCCTAAAGGACCGTGTCAGTGTGACGGTATATCAAAACTGAGCACCTTGCACTTTTTACTCATATGTAAACTGTACTTGAATCATCGAATTATGTACCTTAAACCTTTATTTGTCAAATATGGGGTTTGTACAGTTGACGAGGCAATGAGTCTTATTTTTAACATGAAATCTGCTGACATCTGTTTTTATACTGCCGTGTTTTTAATCAAATCTATCAGTGTACGTAAAAGTATGATATTTTAGTGTATTTGGTCTGTATTTTTAAGGAACTTATTTTAAACTGATGATTCATGTATCATGTACTTTTTTTATATGTGCTTTTATGGTCATCTCTTTTGTACCGAATAAAGCTTCATGAATTGAATTGAAAATTGACAAAACCCATTGCAGGCATGGAAAAGAGGTCCAAACAGGCTCAAAAAATATAGAAGAACTATGCAAGAAGGCTCCCTTAACTGATAGAGCGACCATTAATGAGGCTTATGGAAAATCCTCTTTGAAGTGTATTCACTTGCCACCGGAGTCCTTTCCCTATGTTGCTGTGCTCACTGGTATCCCAGAGTTAAAAGATGGAACAACAGAAAGCTACCAAGAATTAAAGAATTAAGTAACTTTCTGGTTAAACAAGAATAGACCCCTCCCAGGTTGTATCAACGGGGAAGTTTTGTTTGTAAGAAGGGCAAGCTGGGTGGGGCATAGATCTAAGGACATACCTGGGGACTCCATTGTAGTCAACTTTAGGGACAGACGAGTAGTTGGCTTTATTACTGACGAATACTTTGAAAGGGATTGGAGAGGTATCAAGGCCAATGATTTGAGCTATTTTTATCGCCCGTCCTATGCAACACAACAACTGCATAACCCCTCGAGAATGCAAAGTATGGGGGATTTGGAAGGGTTTAAAGCTAATTTTTCTGTACCCACCTTTAATCGTTTTACAGAATTGTATGGGATGGAGGGAGTAGACTGACTTAGAAGCCATGAAATAGGACAATCTCAATTGGTGGATGAACTGCATCCAGGATTAGACAAAGATATAAATAAGAGCACAACTCATTTAAAAGAATCTTGTTTTTCTGGGTGTATTCAGAACCATAAGTCACTTAAGGAGGATCCGGAAGAGAAATTATACTCAACCATGGGCTTCACTGAAGAACCTCTGCACACCGTATGGTCTGATCAAAACATTAAAGGAAGTGCACCCACAGGTGAAGAAATTCCCTACAGCACCATAGGGGTACAGCTGATCGCAGTTGAGTGTACTGATGTGTTGTCCCCATTAGAAACAGGCATATCTGGGAACCCGACCATAGAGAGTAATACATTATATGTCGATATACCCAGTTTACTGACTGGGGGAGTAGAAGGGCTTCCAGAGCAGGCAACTAATGCCGGTTCAAAAATATTGTCCTGGAATATAGTGGGTCTCACCTCTAAACTTGACCAGCCAGATTGGGGGGAATACATTGACACCCATGACATATGTGTTTTCCAGGAAATGTGGGCGGTGGAGCCAAAATATAAGGCAGGTTTTGTGGCTTACTGCGAGGGGGCTGTTAATGGCCCAATGGGCAGACCGTCTGGGGGGCTCTATGTCTGGGTTGCTTTAGATCTTGGTTGTATGGTTAAGCGAATTGAGACGCATTCACCAGACATAACCTGCATTTCCCTGACTCACAAGAACTCCCACAAATTTGCAATTGTAAATGTCTACTCCCGCCCGATGAAGTATGGTGGGATTTCGCCAGCAATTACCAGTCTGATAAATCTTCTAGCCAGACTGGAAGGAAATTTTAAATTTATAATTTGTGGTGATTTTAATTGCCATTTTGAGCCGTTAGGTGGTGACACATCTCTGATCACCAGGAAGAGGACTCCATTTGGTTAATCCCCCCTATAAACATGTATTCCATCAGTCAATGGACTCCGTTAGCCCTCCAGATAACATCTTTGGCACTGAACTTTGCATTAAGGGCTTGTAATGGCCGCTTCCCAAGTGATAGCCCCGGTCGGCCGACGTTCAAGAGACCTGGTCAGTCCTCGACCATTGACTATATCATGATTAGAATGGAGCTATGGCAAAAGGTGACTGATTTTGCTATAGGAGAAAGATGCGAGAGCGATCATAACCCTCTCGTCATGACTTGGGTCTGTAAATGGTCTGGGACTGATAACATTGGTAAGGAGAAGTTTCAAAACAATCTGACCATTATAGAGGGAGGGAGGCGGATAAGATGGACCAAGGTAAAAGAGTCACAGGAATCATTACCTAAACTGTATGCTAGTATCATTCCGGTACTAGAGAGGGTCAGTGATCTGGCAGGGAAATCAATGTATCATGATTTTGATAATGAAATAGGAACCCTACACCACAGACTTACCGAGGCTCTGGCTGTTTTTTTTATAGGAGTGGCACGAATAGTTTTAGAACTGGAGGCCCTAGGAATTCTTGGTATACAAAAGCATGCAGGGTAGCGAAACAGGCCCTCTTGACAGAATTGAAGGGGTCCGAAAATTTACGTATTAGGGAAGCTAGGAAGGTCCATAGGAGTAGCATAGAGAATGCTAAAATTGAATGGGAAATAGCCAAGTGGCAAGAAATCAAGAGGGCCCTTGATCACAAAGACAGTAAAAGTTTTTGGAACCTTGTCCACCATGAGAAAGCAGAGGGTAGAACTACACTTGACCCTAACATCGACGAGGGCACTTGGTTCTCGTATTCTTTTTTTTAAAATTGTTTTTTATTTTGAAACAAGACAGGAAGTAGGACAAGGCTGTATAGGATTATTACATCAGATATAGAGACATTACGGCAGATTCTTCGCACTTACATTCAATTCGAAATCACAGGTACAAAGCGAGATATTAAGAACATAGCACTTCATCAATTACACTTCCAAGTAGATACCTTTAGTCTAGTTCCTCATCGTCCCCAGCAGTGCTCGGTGGTTCGCAAATATTCCCCCTATACGTGTTCCACTCACCCCATATCTTACCCCGTTTGCTTGGGCAGCAACGATGTATATATACTGCCTTCTCTGCTACCATTGCTCCATCCATATCTTTACACCACTGACGGAGTGTCGGTGACACTGCAGAGCCCCACAGTCTGGCGACATTACGTTTTGCCATCAGCATGCTCAACAACACCCAGTCCTGCTGTCGGTGGTTTAAGTCATTTGGTTCCCACACATTTAGCAAGCATCGCCGAGGCTCTGGCAGCAGGGAGATGCCTATGGCTTGAGAAATCGTATGCATCACTGCCGTCCAGTACGTTGAAATGGACCTACAGTCCCAGATGGAGTGGAAAAATGTCCCCTCCTCCCCGCAACCACGCAGGCAGAACTGATGCATAGCTCTTCCTATTTTGTGGGGAAGTGGTCTGGTGTAATACGTGCGGTGTAATATTTTGAGTTGGACCAGTTTTAATCTAGAGGGGATCGCCGCTTCACGGGGAGAGCGAGGGCCTCCTGTCATTCAGAGTCGTCAAGTGGGCCCACATACCTAGACCAGTTGTGTTTCAGTGTGGTGGTAGCGTCCGGGAGGTTGTTGACAAGCTTCCTGTATGTGAGGGAAGTGGCTTTGTCTTGCATGTGTTCAGTTAGCAATCTGTCCTCGAGAGGAGTGGATTCCTCCAGGACGGTGGCGGCCGGTATAGCAGATTGTAACACGTGTTTGACTTGTAGATATCTAAATCTCTCCGTCTGTGACATTTCGTAGTGTGTTTGTAGATGGGCAAAGTCTACCACCCTATCCTTCTTCCATAAATCTCCCACCACCAAAATGCCAATGTTATCCCAGGCCTGGAACCCCTTACTATTTCGGAGGAGGCCTAACCTACGCGAGTCCCATAGTGGTGTCATTTGGGTGATGGTCTTAAAGCATTTGAGCCGCCTGTTGGCCCGATACCAGAGCTGCACGGTGTGTAGCGTTGGGTCTATCAAGTCTGAGCGTAGACAAGAGCTGTATAAATTACCCAGCAGTCCCCTACCTTCCAGAGAGTGTCTGTCAGCAAGGTATGTCGGTTCAGTTTGCGAGGCATGTAACCAAAAATTAATTTGCTTCAGGTGTGCCGCCCAGTAGTAGAGTTCTATATTCGGAAGCGCAATTCCCCCATCGTACCAACTTCTAGTCAATTTGTCTTGTGCGATTCGGGGCATCCCCCCACCCCACAGTAGGTGGGCTACTGTTGATGCTATAGCTTTGAAGTAGCGTTGAGGGACCAAGGAGGGGGTATTTTCAAGAACGTAAAGGAAGCGGGGGAGAGCCATCATTTTATAGAGTGCTGCCTTTCCTAGAAGCGTGAGAGGAAGCATCTGCTACACCTTTACATCATGTTTGAAACGCTCCAAATGAGGACTGAGATTTAGACTATAGAATTCGTCAGGGTCTGACGTTATGAAGATACCTAAGTATTTGAATGTAGCTGTAGTAGCCCGCAGGGGGCAGGCCAATGGCAGAATAGGCGGCGGGCCAGAAAGGATAAACAAGATAGATTTAGTCCAATTGATCTTGTAGCCTGATACTATGCCGAACTTTTCACACACATTCAATAATTCAAGAATAGATTTTCTCGGGGAGGTGAGATATAGAAGGACATCGTCTGCATATAGGGATATACGATCCTCCCACATGTCAGTCCACTGGAGTTCCTTGATGGAGGGTTCCCATCTGATCCAGATCGCAAGCGGTTCCAGGATCAGCGCGAATAGCAACGGGGACAGTGGGCACCCCTGTCTTGTGCCCCGGCCAAGTAGGAAGTCACGTGAGATGTGCCCATTCGCGACAACATGGGCTGGTGGCTTAGTGTAGAGCAGATGATCCCAAGCACAAAATTTGGGACCAAATCCCATATGCTGGAGCACTGCAAATAAGTAAGGCCATTCGACTGTGTCGAAGGTTCTCGTATTTTAAGGGATTGTTCTCTACTTCCCCTTTAGAATCAAACTTAAATAACACCTCAGTTTGCA
Source organism: Lissotriton helveticus (assembly GCF_964261635.1). NCBI lineage: Eukaryota > Metazoa > Chordata > Amphibia > Caudata > Salamandridae > Lissotriton > Lissotriton helveticus. The sequence continues at coordinate 1,318,040,453 of NC_136067.1, forward strand.
ATTTTAATCCCCGAAGCTTACTTGATGCACCCCCATTTGTACTGGGAGAGGTGGAATCCGCCCTGGCTAAATTGCAACCCAACAAAGCCCCAGGATTGGATAAAATCCCGGGAGACTCATTCTCAGTCAGTCAGTCAAACAAGCTTTATTCGACGATGGTCATAAAAGCAATACATTAAAACAATTCACGCAATAAGAATAAAGATAAAATTTCACACAGAAATACTACAAAAGCTAAAATTCATCAAGATAAGAACATTTCATCAAGACAGAGTACATCAAGAGTCATAAAGTTAATCATAGCATTACTTATCCCTTTATACATTTACTTCTAATGGCCCATGCCCATCCCAGAAATGTGGCAACTGCTATGTATATTAGGGGGCTGGGATTTGTGCAAATAATTCTGAGGGCCAGTAATCCACTCCGTGTCCCCAACAATTTGGCCATTGGACGCAACCAAGCTCTACTCGGGGAAGAGTATGCTTGACATTCGAAGAGTAGATGGCTAATTGTTTCCTCAAAATTTGGGCAAAATGGGCATAAGGGATTTCCACCACTAGACCACCTGGATGTAAATGCTCTGACAGGAATACTGCCGAGTCTCAATTGAAAGTAAAGCTTTCTGTCCAGTGGTTTGGTTATGTCGTCCCAGAATGGCTCAAATAGCGTCACATCCTTGAACTCCATAAAAATCCCGGTTAGTGAAAGTGGGGGGGTGGACCTGAACAATTTGGAGAATATCATTCCCAAATACATGCTCTTTAAAGCTTTTTTTGACGGAAATGTAGCATTCGTCGGGTCCTCCCATGTCTCCACCAGACCCATCTCTCTGAGAATCGCTCCAATTCCAGAGAGCCATTTTATCTGGTGGAAGACATCACTTTTAATAATGTCAAGGAGGCCCCTTACGAAAGACTTATTCAAAAGTGTACAGCTAATTTGGGCCCCCTACCTTGTAGCACTTTTCAATGCAATCCAGTACGGTCTCCCTGCGCTGCCGACGCGGGCTGGCGCTGAGATCGTCCCAATCTCCAAAAACGGATCCCCATTGGAACCCTCAAACTATAGGCCCATCAGCCTTATCGATGTCCCGCAAAAACTGTATGGGAGGTTACTGCTGGGGAGATTGCAGGAATGGACTGAAGAACAGGCCATATTGACCCCTCTTCAAGCAGGCTTCAGGGCAAGATGTCCACAGTGGATCAACTATTTAGGTTACAGCTGATTCATTGGAAGCATGTAATACTCGAACAGGGGAGTTTATATCTCACGTTTGTTGACCTAAAGTCAGCTTTCGACATGGTTGACCGAGAACAACTATGGAAGATCTTGTACACCATGGGGGTTCCCCCTTATCTCTGTTTACAACTGCAACGCCTTCATGAAGGCACTTTTGCCAGAGTGAGGTATGAAAAAGATGCAAAACTGACGGCCCCATTTCCGGTTGATAAGGGGGTCTGCCAGGGTTGTGTACTGGCGCCAACCCTTTTTTCACTTTTCCTCAATGGTCTAGTGGAAGATCTATATCACATTGAGGATCTAGATTCCTGTTGGACCTGTCAGCCTTGGGGTGATCTTCCCCTACCTTTTTGCCCTTTGCCTCCCATTTTTACCTCACCTTTTGTTGGGCTTAGGACTCTAGGTGCCTCACCACTGCTAAACAGTGCTGAGGTGCAGGTGCTCTCCCCTAAAACTTTGTGAGACTGGCATGTCTGCCACAAGCCACTGCTACAGCAGTAAGGCTTAATCCTCCATAGGCTAACATTGGGAACCTCCCCTTATGGGATAACTTCTGACAGGGACCTAATAAGTCTGTCATGTTTGGTCTTGTTGGACTCGGGGCGGGGAACCCTTTCCAATGATATATAGGGTTTGGGCATTACTACGCTAGGGATCCCACTTTTATAAAGGGGGCCTTTTCCTGCCTACACTTAGATTAGGCTGCAGACTCCCCCCTCCCCTCTGCATACTGATAGCCTGCCTGGGTTGGGAGGGGGGAGTGGTGATTCACACCTTCTTCCCTGGGATGAGCTGTGAAGGGCTGTCCACTGTAGCCTTAACGGCCTGTCTCTCGTCACTTTGACAGCTAGGTCAGGCAAGGCAGGGAACATACCAGAACTCCCTGGACTCTTCCAGAAGCCCCTGCCCCCAGACCCTTCCAGAGACTTCTACCACTTTCTAGCCCTTAGACTGAAAGATATATAAGGGAGGGTCCTGGCCTCACTTCTTTGTTACACTGCTGGACCTGGAAGAATCCCTGCTGGAGTGAGGACTGCTGCGCAAGAGGATTGCTACTGGGAAGGAGGCTGACAGCTCCAAGGAACTGCTGCCCCACAACCTGCTGAGCTGCCCTACTGTCTGCTGATCCTGCCCTGCATGGGAGACTGCAACATCACCACCAGAGTGTCTCCACAACATCCCCAAGGAACTACTTTTCTTTGAACCACATTTTAAAGAATCTTCAACCTTTTAAAGATTGCCTTTTTGGGACTGCACCCTTTTTAAGCTAAAGGAAACCACCTGTCCTTGGACCACAGCGTTTTAAAGACTGCCCTTTGGAACAGCAACAACACTCTCAAGATTTGCCCTGCAACGCTGTGCCTGCCCTCAGCACTGCTTGCCCCGTGATCCTCCCGAGGGCTCTGTGATTGCCTCTGCTTCTGGCGCATGCCGACTGAAACTGGCCCTGAGGTCACCGCCACTGGGACCGGAGCGCGCTGTGTAGCGCTGAGAAGCGAAGCGCTGTGTGGCAGGTGGCTCCGTCGTTTCCAGGACTTGGAGGCAATGTTAAGCGCAGTGCTAAAGGAGCGCTGTGTGGCTGTGCCCCCCACCCGTGCAGCACCTGCTGAGCCCAAGGCCCCAGGGGGAGAGGAGCCTCGCACCCGCGCCCGCAACCACCACCCCAGGTAACGCCTCAGTGCAACCAGGCTGCTGTGAGGGGGCGGGGTGCGGGTTGGCCGGGTACCTGGAGTGTGAGCTTTGTGCTTGGCTGGGAACATCATTTCTATGAGAGGCACACTTATTACGCTACAAGGGAACTTTGGCCTAAGAACCTTCCCACAGTGAATTTTGACCATAAGAACCTACCTCAAGTGAACTTTTGCCATTCAAGGACACTGTGAGAAAGACATTACCAGCAGGAGCCCTTGGGACACATGAGCTTTTGGTGATTTGATCAGGCCTGGGAACTGGATTCATTCTTATTGATTATTGATCTTGCTGGGAAACTGGAATCCTTTTTATTATTGATCAGGCCTGGGAACTGGATTAATTCTTATTGATTATTGATCTTGCTTGGAAACTGGAATCCTTTTTATTATTGATCTTGCCTGGACCTGGATTTACCTGCTTTTGGTTCTCGCATAATTTCTAGATAAAGAAATTCTTACTCTTATACAAAACTGGTGTGGTGTTCCTTTTGTGAGTGTTTTTACTGTGTCATCGTCGTTGTGTGTTGCACAAATACTTTACACATTGCCTCTGAAGTTACGCCTTTGCTGCTCTGCGCCAAGCTACCAGGTCGGAAGCGGCGGTCCCTACTTGGACTAGGGTGCATACCCCTGCCAACTAGAGACCCCGGTTCTAACATTGGTGATCGAGCGGTGGGATAGGACTTGTGCTTGTGGAACACCACGCAGTGACGCAGTGTACACCACAGCCCTACACCTGACTCTACTGAATTTTTGTCTACCCTCTCCAATTGGCATTTTTGATTTTTTTTTTTAATTCTCCCTGACTGGCTGCTCTTTTTAAAAGTCCTTTTGCCTAAGTCCCATTTGGTTTTCTCTACAAACGTCTGAGGCCCTACCTAGCAAGATGGAATTCGAGCTGGCCAATCTGGAAGTTTACACAGTGGCACAACTCAAGGAATTCTGCGAGGAGAAAGGGGTGCCCTTCAAGCGAAGCGCCAAGAAGGCAGAGCTTCAGAAAGCCTTGAGAGCATGGGTAACAGCCACCCAGAAGGAGATGGGGACGGGCAAGGACCGGAGAACGACACCACAGGAAATTTTGACCTACTGCACTTGGCGGGAAATGGTAATTTGTTACCAGGTACAAGGGTACCTTCCAGGGCAGGCAGTAGAGTGTCAGTGAAGAGCCTGTCCTTAGAGGACCTGGAGGACAGGAGGGAGGAGAGACAGCTCAGGTTGGAGCTTGCCAAGCTAGAGAAAGAGCGGGAAAGAGAAAGGTGGGCCATGGAGCAGGATCGCGAGAACAAGCGACTGGCTATGCGGGAAAAAGAACTTGCCCATGAGCTCAGCCTGAAGGAACTGGAAATCCGGGCCCTAGAAGTAGGGGCCAACAGCAACAAGAATGGTGGCAGCGTACCTATGGAAGCTTCACGTGAGTCCAGGGTCTTTATGCCTAAAGATGTGATGGCCAGTTTTAAGGTGGGGGATAATATTGATAAGTGGTTAGCCGCCTATGAGGTGTCTTTATGAGCCCATGGGGTCCCAGAGAGTTATTGGGGGGGTGGTTTGTATAAGTACTTACCTCCAGATGTTAGGGACACCCTCCTTTACCTAGAGAAGGAAGACCAGACTAACTATTCTGTCATGAAAGCTGCATTGCTTAAGAGGTTCGGTCTTACCCCTGAGAGGTATAGGCAGAGGTTTAGGAATAGCCACAAACTTCCCACACAGAACTGGGTAGACTTCCTGGACTACGCTAGTAAAGCTTTACAGGGCTGGGTGTGGGGCAGCAATGTGCATGACTATGAAGGGTTGTATGACCTGTTTTTAAGAGAGCACCTTCTAGAGAAATGTTTTCTAGAGCTGCGCCAACACCTGGTTGACCGCAAGTTGACCAATCCTAGGAAGCTTGCGGAGGAGGCGGACACCTGGGTCAGTACCAGGGTGTCCAACAAGGGTTCTGGGGGGGACTCCCAAAGGGGTGGTCAGGGTTCCCACCAGAGGAAAGAGGGGGGAGACAAAAAGAAAGAGTTCTCCAAAGGCCCCCAAAATAATTCACAAGGGAAAGGGTCTGGGTCCCAGCCCCAATCTGGCCACCAGAAGCCCACTTATCCTGACAAAGGTCAGCAGCCCAGAATTGTCCGGTGCTACGAGTGTGGTGAACTTGGACACTACAAGGGGGATCCCAAGTGTCGCAAGAGAGCACCACAGCCCACTGGAGGTAAAAACCCAGGGGTGGCTAGTGTAGCGCTTGGGGAGGAGCTGTCCCTAGATGATGGGAGTGAGGAGGCAGGGCTTGTCATAGTGTCTCTGGGAGACAGTGAGATGGTTCCCAAGGTCCATGTGCCCTCAAATACTACCAAGTATAGGCAGTGGGTCACCCTCAATGGTCGGGGGGTGGAGGCTCTGAGGGACACAGGTGCCAGCATGACTATGGTAAGGAGTCAGCTGGTGTCCCCAGAGCAAATAATTCCCGATGCAGTCCATCCAGTTGTGATGGCTGACAACAGGGGGGGTCACTATCCCATAGCACAGGTTCCATTTGAGTGGGGACGGGTTTCAGGCCTTTTAAGAGTTGCTTTGAGCCCTGCCATGCCAGTGGACTGTCTGTTAGGGAATGACCTAGAGCATACTGCCTGGAAGGAGGTAGAGCTCAAAGCGCATGTGGAGATGCTGGGGTTACCGGAGTGGATTTGTGTTACCACACGGTCTATGGCTGCCCGGAAAGGGAGTCAGCCAGGGCTGGAGCCTGGAAAAATGGCCCAGCCAGCTGCTAAGAAGGGAGGAGCCCGAGGGCGTGGGAAGCCCGTCCCGGGGCAGTCACCCCGTGAGATGGATGGGGCACCTGAGGAGGTTGCACCGGAGTCCACGGAGGGGGACGTTGCTCCCTTGGGGGACCTACCTACCCCTGCAGGGTGGCAGGTGGAAGGAGGGCCCACCAGGGAGGAGTTTTGCCGGGCACAGAAGGAGTGTCCTACCCTTGAGGGCATGAGGCGACAGGACGAAGCCCAAGCAGCAGGCAATGCCTCCGCGAAGTATCATATTTACTGGGAGGATGGGCTCCTTTACAGTGAGCCCAAGGCTCCTGTGCATGGGTCATCAAGGGTCTTAGTGGTCCCCCAGTGTTACAGGGCCTTTCTTTTGGAACTGGCTCATGAGATCCCATTGGCAGGACACTTGGGCCAAGACAAGACCTTTGCTAGGCTTGTCCCACATTTTTATTGGCCGCAGATGAGGATCTCCTCAGATACATTCTGAAGGACCTGTCTGACCTGCCAAGCTAGTGGGAAAACAGGGACTAAGCTGAAGGCTCCCCTGGAACCACTGACTGTCATTAGCACCCCCTTTGAGAGGGTGGGCATCGACATTGTTGGGCCTATGGATCCACCGACTTCTTCGGGTCACAGGTTTATCCTGGTTCTTGTGGACCACGCCACCCGGTACCCAGAGGCTATTCCTCTGAGAACCATCACTGCACCTGCAGTGGCACGGGCCCTGATGGGGATTTTTACCAGAGTGGGTTTTCCCAAAGAGGTGGTGTCCGACAGGGGTACCAACTTTATGTCTGCCTACATGCAAGCCATATGGAAGGAGTGTGGGGTTACTTATAAGTTCTCCACCCCTTACCACCCACAGACCAATGGTCTCGTGGAGAGATTTAACAAGACCCTAAAGGGCATGATCAGGAGTCTGCCTGAGGGCCTGAGGAAAAAGTGGGACATCCTCTTGCCCTGTTTGTTGTTTTCCTACAGGGAGGTACCGCAGAAGGGAGTGGGCTTCAGCCCCTTCGAGGTCTTGTACGGTCACCCTGTTAGGGGACTTCTCAGTTTAGTGAAGGATGGGAGAAGACTCCAAGGAGGCTTCCCCAGGATGTAGTGAGCTACATGCTGGCCTTCCGTAACCAAATGGCTAAGTTGTGGAAAAAAGCTTCTGACAACTTAGAGGCCAGCCAGGCGGTAATGAAGGAATGGTACGACCAGAACTCTTACCCTGTGGAGCTAGAACCTGGACAGAAGGTGTGGGTCATGGAGCCTGGGGAGCTTAGTGCCCTCCAGGATCACTGGACCGGCCCTTATGAGATATTGGAAAAGAAGGGCAAGGTCACTTACCTAGTGGACCTTAAGACCCCCAGGCAGCCCCACAAGGTGCTACACGCCAACCGCCTCAAACCCCACCATGAGAGGTCTGAGCTCACCTTACTGATGGTGACTGATGGGGCCGAGGAAGAGGAAAGTGAACCTCTCCCGGACCTCTTTGCTTCCAAAGAGAAGGATGGATCGGTGGAGGGAGTGGTCCTCTCCCCATCATTGACTCCTGAGCAACAGAGGGACTGCCGCCAGGTCCTGGGGCAGTTCTCCTCAGTGTTCTCCCTTATCCCTGGGATTACCCACCTGTGTACCCATGATGTGGACACAGGAGACAGCCCCCCTGTCAAGTCCAAATCTTACAGGCTGTCAGATAAGGTGAAGGCCAGCATCCAGAGTGAAGTCACTAAGATGCTGGAGTTGGGGGTGATAGAGCCCTCCAACAGCCCTTGGTCCAGTCCGGTGGTTCTGGTGCCAAAAGCTGCCCCCCCGGGCACCACACCAGAACTTAGGTTCTGTGTGGACTACAGGGGACTGAACTCTGTGACCAAGACTGATGCTCATCCTATCCCTAGGGTGGATGAGCTCATTGACCGATTAGGGTCTGCCCGATACCTGAGTACCTTTGACCTCACGTCAGGGTACTGGCAGATCGCCCTAACAGATGGAGCTAAAGAGAGGTCCGCCTTTTCCACCCCAGAGGGCCACTACCAGTTTAGAGTGATGCCCTTTGGACTGAAAAACGCTCCTGCCACCTTCCAGCGGCTGGTGAACAGGGTCCTCTCCGGTTTAGAGGCCTTCTCTGCTGCCTACCTGGACGACATAGCTGTCTTCAGTAGCAGCTGGGAGGACCGTCTGGGTCACCTCCAGGAACTGCTTCAGGCTCTGCAGCAGGCAGGCCTGACTATCAAAGCTAGCAAATGCCAGATAGGGCAGGGGTCGGTAGTCTACCTAGGACACTTGGTAGGCGGGGGCAAGGTGCAGCCCCTACAGGCCAAGATAGAAACCATCCTGGCCTGGGAGCCTCCCAAAACACAGACTGAGGTCAGGGCATTCCTGGGCCTCACAGGTTACTACCGCAGATTTGTCAAGGGGTATGGCACCATTGTGGCCCCCTTGACTGAGCTAACCTCTAAGAAATACCCTAGGAAAGTGATCTGGACAGAGGCTTGCCAAAAAGCCTTTGACTCTCTAAAGCAGGCCATGTGCACCGCTCCTGTGCTCAAGGCCCCTGACTTCTCCAAAGAGTTCATTGTCCAAACGGACGCCTCAGAGCATGGCATAGGGGCGGTACTTTCGCAACTCAATGAGGAGGGAAGGGACCAACCAGTAGCCTTCATCTCCAGGAGGCTGCTCCCCCGAGAACAGCGGTGGAGTGCGATAGAGAGAGAAGCCTTCGCGGTGGTCTGGGCTGTGAAGAAGCTGAGGCCATATTTGTTTGGCTCCCACTTCCTGATCGAGACTGACCACCGGCCCCTCAGATGGCTCATGCAAATGAGGGGCGAGAATCCCAAATTGCTGAGGTGGTCCATTTCCCTACAGGGGATGGACTTCAGGGTGGAACACAGACCCGGAGTAGACCACGCCAATGCTGTCGGTCTCTCTAGGTTTTTCCGCCTTAGTGATGAGAACTCCCTAGAGGTTGGGTAGTTCTCCCCACTTTCAGCTGGGGGGGACACGTGTTGGACCTGTCAGCCTTGGGGTGATCTTCCCCTACCTTTTTGCCCTTTGCCTCCCATTTTTACCTCACCTTTTGTTGGGCTTAGGACTCTAGGCGCCTCACCACTGCTAAACAGTGCTGAGGTGCAGATGCTCTCCCCTAAAACTTTGTGAGACTGGCATGTCTGCCACAAGCCACTGCTACAGCATTAAGGCTTAATCCTCCATAGGCTAACATTGGGAACCTCCCCTTATGGGATAACTTCTGACAGGGACCTAATAAGTCTGTCATGTTTTGTCTTGTTGGACTCGGGGTGGGGAACCCTTTCCAATGATATATAGGGTTTGGGCATTACTACGCTAGGGATCCCACTTTTATAAAGGGGGCCTTTTCCTGCCTACACTTAGATTAGGCTGCAGACTCCCCCCTCCCCTCTGCATACTGATAGCCTGCCTGGGTTGGGAGGGGGGAGGGGTGATTCACACCTTCTTCCCTGGGATGAGCTGTGAAGTGCTGTCCACTGTAGCCTTAACGGCCTGTCTCTCGTCACTTTGACAGCTAGGTCAGGCAAGGCAGGGAACATACCAGAACTCCCTGGACTCTTCCAGAAGCCCCTGCCCCCAGACCCTTCCAGAGACTTCTACCACTTTCTAGCCCTTAGACTGAAAGATATATAAGGGAGGGTCCTAGCCTCACTTCTTTGTTACACTGCTGGACCTGGAAGAATCCCTGCTGGAGTGAGGACTGCTGCGCAAGAGGATTGCTACTGGGAAGGAGGCTGACAGCTCCAAGGAACTGCTGCCCCACAACCTGCTGAGCTGCCCTACTGTCTGCTGATCCTGCCCTGCATGGGAGACTGCAACATCACCACCAGAGTGTCTCCACAACATCCCCAAGGAACTACTTTTCTTTGAACCACATTTTAAAGAATCTTCAACCTTTTAAAGATTGCCTTTTTGGGACTGCACCCTTTTTAAGCTAAAGGAAACTACCTGTCCTTGGACCACAGCGTTTTAAAGACTGCCCTTTGGAACAGCAACAACACTCTCAAGATTTGCCCTGCAACGCTGTGCCTGCCCTCAGCACTGCTTGCCCCGTGATCCTCCCGAGGGCTCTGTGATTGCCTCTGCTTCTGGCGCATGCCGACTGAAACTGGCCCTGAGGTCACCGCCACTGGGACCGGAGCGCGCTGTGTAGCGCTGAGAAGCGAAGCGCTGTGTGGCAGGTGGCTCCGTCGTTTCCAGGACTTGGAGGCACTGTTAAGCGCTGTGCTAAAGGAGCGCTGTGTGGCTGTGACCCCCACCCGTGCAGCACCTGCTGAGCCCAAGGCCCCAGGGGGGGAGGAGCCTCGCACCCGCGCCCGCAACCACCACCCCAGGTAACGCCTCAGTGCAACCAGGCTGCTGTGAGGGGGCGGTGTGCGGGTTGGCCGGGTACCTGGAGTGTGAGGTTTGTGCTTGGCTGGGAACATCATTTCTATGAGAGGCACACTTATTACGCTACAAGGGAACTTTGGCCTAAGAACCTTCCCACAGTGAATTTTGACCATAAGAACCTACCTCAAGTGAACTTTTGCCATTCAAGGACACTGTGAGAAAGACATTACCAGCAGGAGCCCTTGGGACACATGAGCTTTTGGTGATTTGATCAGGCCTGGGAACTGGATTCATTCTTATTGATTATTGATCTTGCTGGGAAACTGGAATCCTTTTTATTATTGATCAGGCCTGGGAACTGGATTAATTCTTATTGATTATTGATCTTGCTTGGAAACTGGAATCCTTTTTATTATTGATCTTGCCTGGACCTGGATTTACCTGCTTTTGGTTCTCGCATAATTTTTAGATAAAGAAATTCTTACTCTTATACAAAACTGGTGTGGTGTTCCTTTTGTGAGTGTTTTTACTGTGTCATCGTCGTTGTGTGTTGCACAAATACTTTACACATTGTCTCTGAAGTTACGCCTTTGCTGCTCTGCGCCAAGCTACCAGGTCGGAAGCGGTGGTCCCTACTTGGACTAGGGTGCATACCCCTGCCAACTAGAGACCCCGGTTCTAACAATTCCCCAAAATTGGGCTGCCGCAAATTTCCAGCATTGATGTTTGCGGATGATACCCTGCTCCTTTCAAAGTCACCTATGGGGATGCAGAGAGTACTAAGGGAATTTACAGATTTCTGTAAAAAAGGAAACTCCAAGTTAATACCAACAAAACGAAATACATGGTGTTTAGCGCCAAACCTTCTTCCTACCAACTATGAATGATATTCCTTTGGAGCGTGTCAGTGTCTTTGAATATCTTGGACTGACACTGAATGATTAAATGGCCTGGATCCCCCAAATCGAAAAGGCAAACTTGAGGCTCACACAGACTATAGGTGGGATAAGGAAAGTCAACAATGGCTGTTCATCAAGGGCAATAAGTCCCCTACTGTAGATCTACAAAGTGCAAGCTTGCTCGGCAGCTTTATATGGGGCGGAACTTTGGGGGCACAGTAAAACTAAAATACTCACGATAACTGAAAACAAATTCCTCCGAAGTATTGCAGCGTTGCCAACTAATACCCCACTGGTCCCACTAAGGATGGACCTGGGTGTCCCCCCTGTGGCGGATCTTATCTCAAGCCAACCATTGTTATACTGGCGTCGGCTTTGGAGTACTGAGGAGCTAAGCCACTACAGGGAGGAGCTCAGGTCGTTCCTACAGCTACCAGGAGCAGTCAGAAGAATACCTTGGCTGTCCTTTGTAAGGGACTCCTTCAAGGCAATTGGGAGAGAGGATCTTTGGGCAACCCCGGAGGAAGCATGTGCAATTACCCCGAAAAAAACCTTATCCAAAATCCTGAAAGATCATAACTTGTTGTCTTTAAGCCAAGTGTATCCCATAGCAAGCTTGACCTGGGTGTTTCTGAATCACAAATCTAGCTATTCCTTTGAACAGGCGTTTGGATATTATACATCCATCGTCGACAAGGAGGCTTTATCTTCAATTCAGATATGGCACCCTTCCGCTACTTGCATTAACAAACAAGTGGTCAGATGATTCCTGCTATCTCTTCCCTGGGTGCCACATGAAAGAAGAAACAGAAGCTCATGTGGTCTTTTTTTGCCCTGCCTATAAGAAGGCTAGGAAAAAATGGATCATACAATTATGTAGGAACCTGGGCATAAGGAACTATCCAGCTACATTAAGAATCCTAAAATCTGAGATGGAACCTCTATTTGTTATTGCAATGTCTACATTTTTGCAGGAAATGTGGATAAAGAGAGGGCGATTTTTAGAAATCGATGATTTATTTATTTATTTATTTATTTACCTCAAGATTACTTTGCACTTTCCATCTGAAGTCTATGTTTGTTCTTAATCGGCCCCCATATAAATGTTTAATAGACTTTTTAATGATTTTTACACTAATTTATTGTTTTAAATAATTGGGCCCCAAATGCTAAACTGTATGAATTTTGTGAATGCTATGGCCTCTGCTGCTCTTTGCTGTTTTTTCTATCGCCACAATCGTAATCCAAAATATGGACGTTATAATCTAAATTGTTGTATTTTAATCTATGTACTTTTATGGCCCAAAAAGTCGAAATAAAGTTATTATGATAAATTCTAACCATACTTACAGTAACTTGAATTTCCTTCCAAAGGCTAACATTGACTGGTTTCACTTGGAAATCCTTCTGTGTGTGGAGTTTTGGAACTTTAAAATATTCCTATAAAATCAGCAGATGTATGAATTCCGATTTACTCACCTGTTATCAAGAATGACCTCAATGCTGCTTCTTTTAGCCCAGCACTGACCCTGAAAAGTAATTCTAACTATACTTACCAGTAACTTGTATTTCCTTCAATAGGAATTCATTGTCTGGTTTTCACCAGAAAAGTTCCTAAGTGTCTATTTTTACAAACTAAAAATATTCCTTAAAAATCGCCTGTATGACTTAAATGCATACTTTCAACTGTTTACAGGAGATGCACCAGCTCTGGATCCAGGATCCACCACTGAGAAAGAAAAAAGTAACGATGACACTACCTACCTGCTAAGTGAATTTCCTTCCATAGGGTAACATTGAGTGGTTTCACTTGAAAATTCTTCTGTGTTGATTTTTTAAACGTACAAATATTCCTCTAAAATCAGCCGAACTACAAATTCCGATTTACTCACCTGTTATCAGGAGTGACCTCAGTGCTGCTTCATTTAACCCAGAACTGACCCTGAAAAGTAATTCTAACCATACTTACCAGTAACTTGTATTTCTTTCCATAGGAATCCATTGTCTGGTTTTCACCAAGTTTCTAATTGTCTATTTTTACAAACTAAAAATAGTCCTTAAAAATTGCCTGTATGACTTAAATGCAATCTTTCAACTGTTTACAGGGGATGCACCAGCTCTGCATCCAGGATCCACGACTGAGTAAGAAAAAGTAACGAAAACACTACTTACCTGCTAAGTGAATTTCCTTCCACAGGGTAACATTGAGTGGTTTCACTTGGAGTGGAGTTTTGGAACTTTAAAATATTCACCTAAAGTCAGCCGAACAACGAATTCAGATTTACTCACCTGTTATCAGGATCTTTGATCCCAGTACTGATCCTGAAAAGTAATTCTAACCATACTTACCAGTAACTTGAAGTTCCTTCCATAGGCTAACATTGACTGGTTTCACTGTGGAGTTTTTCAGGCACATGCATCAATATTGCTTTTTGCGATTCCTTAATTGTGAAAAATAAGGAATCGCAAAATGTAATGCATCAAGAAATCGCTAAAAAAATGGCTATTTCTTAAAATTCCTTAATTGCGACTCGCAAATTGCGAGTCGCAATTAGGAAATACCTCCCACCTAGAGGCCCATAGGAATGAATGGGAAGACATTCTCAATTTGCGATTAGCAATTAGCGAATCATAAATTTAGAATGCGATTTCAAGGGTGCAGGGGTGTCCAAAGGACACCCTGTTGCACCCCTGAAATCAATCTGTGCACATATGTTGTACACACACATGCCCTAAGGGCATGTGTGTGCACAACATGAAACTTTGAAAAATGCACAAAAGTGCATTTTTCAAAGTTTTCGCAAATTACCATGAGGTTCAAGCTCATGGTAATCTGCTCACCCTAATTGCGAAATCGCAATTTTTTAAAGTTTCATGCATTGCATTTAAGGAATCGCAAAATGCGATTCCTTAAATGCAATCGCAATTTGAGAATTCGCATATTTTTGCGAATTCTCAAATTGCGAGGGCTTTCACCCTTCATGCATTCCAAAAGCAGATTTTGCGATCGCAAACGGCCGATTTTTGTGATTCGCACTGTTTGCGATCGCAAAATCCTTTGACGCATGTGCCTGTTTGAACTTTATAAAATTCCTATAAAATCAGCAGAAGTACGAATTCTGATTTACTCACCTGTTATCAGGAGTGACCTCAGTGCTGCTTCTTTGAGCCCAGTACTGATCCTGAAAAGTAATTTTAACCACACTTACCAGTAACTTGTATTTCCTTCCATAGGAATCTATTGTCTATTTTCACAAACTAAACATATTCTTTAAAATCGCCTGTTTGACTTAAACGCATTCTTTCAACTGTTTACAGGAGATGCACCCGTGCTGGATCCAGGAGCCACCACCGAGTAAGAAAAAGTAACGTTAACATTACTTACCTGCTAGGTGAATTTCCTCCCATAGGATAACATTGGTGATTCTATGTGAAAAAGTTTCTTTCAACTTTTAAAATACAATAATATTCCTTAAAAATCACTACTGTAACCAAAACGCTTTTACTCAACTGCTTACAGGAGATGTCCCAGGACTGAATCTAGGATCCAGTCCTGTGGTTAGAAAAGTAATCCAAAAAGTAACTAATTGCATTTAACTAGAAATTCACATTGACCTCAATGTTGCATTGTGTCTGAAATTGTGTTGCGCATTACAACAACTGTAACCACTGTACTTAGATAATTATTGCCTATTTGCAAAGGATTTAAGTAAAGTAATTCATTCTGAGAAAGCATATTGTGTAACGTAATGTATAATATAATTATAATGTAATTTATCAAAATAAAAGATCTAAAAATAAATTGTAGAAATATGTAGAAAATCAGTATAAAAAATAAAAATAACAATTAATACATTTAATAATTTTGAAATTTACAAAACCTTTAAAATCCACTGAAAAAACTATAGGTTTCAAACATGTTATAGTTAGGAATTAGCACATTGACCTCAATGTTGCATTGTGTCTGAAATTGTGTTGCGCATTACAACAACTGTAACCACTGTACTTAGATAATTATTGCCTATTTGCAAAGGATTTAAGTAAAGTAATTCATTCTGAGAAAGTATATTGTGTAATGTAATGTATAATATAATTATAATGTAATTTATCAAAATAAAAGATCTGAAAAAAAATTGTAGAAATATGTAGAAAATCAGTATAAAAAATAAAAATAACAATTAATACATTTAATAATTTTGAAATTTACAAAACCTTTAAAATTCACTGAAAAAACTATAGGTTTCAAACATGTTATAGTTAGGAATTAGCATTTTAAAAACCTTTGAAATTCACTGAAAAAACCATAGGTTTCAGACAAGTTATAGTTAGGAATTAGCATTTAAAAAACCTTAGAACTTCACTGAAAAACCATAGGTTTCAGGGACTATATAGTTAGCTGGACATTTCACTCATACAATACATTGAAATTCCCCCGTTATAGTAAGTTCAGCTAACTATAAACCGCGCGCCTGCAATGCACTGCTGATGATGTCACATATTACATCACTCATGACATGTTCAGTGACATCACTCATGACATCACTGATGACATCTCAAATGACATCATTGATGACAACATCCTTGTGAAAGAGTGGCAGACCTCCTCTCACCCTAATATAACCTTTGATACACACATTGAAAAATAGAAACTAAAATGTTCAAAACAATGGAGATACCAATGCCAGTAAGAACAACCTATTCAATAATTCCAAAATCTACATACACATCCAGTCATTCACCAAAAGTTCTATATAGTCACCCATACATGTACTCACTCATTATATGTACTCATACACCTATACATCCTGTTACACACCTACACTCATACATAGTTACTCACACACATACTCACACATGCCAATAAACTACAAAACTTCCATTTACTTGCATATACATCTATATACACAACACTACACTTACTTCTACAGAAACGTACACATACTTACTCTCCTAAACAATCACTTATAGAAACACATACTTATTTATACAGGAACTCTTCAAATCTATCACTCTCATATATACTCACTTATAGACATCAATACTCACATATACTAGTTTAAAATATATGTACTTACTCATAAAGACACTATTGAGATATTCATTCACTCACTAACACACCCATACACACACTCATCCACTCATACAGTCTTGCACACATGCTGTCTTCAAAACACCTACAAACAGTGACTCATTCATGCATCTATGCGCTAAGTAATATCCCCACCGAACCATACAGACACTCACACTGATACTCAAATACCCAAATAATAACCCATATACACACTCATGTAGCTACTCACCAACCCATACAGCCACTTATACACAAAGTGAGACACTGATACAGATATTTACATATTTAAACATTACTCGCTAATACATGTATTCACTAAGATACAATTAATAAGTCAGTTATGCAATCAATTTTACAAAGAAAAACATCCATTTAGACACTTATTTACCCATTTATTCTTCCATTGACCTTTAGATATACATATATAAAAAATATTTATTTTTCAGAAAGACACACATTCACTGGATGATGTAATCAGTGATGTCATTTGAGATGTCATTAGGGATGTCATGAGTGATGTCACTGAACATGTCATGAGTGATGCAATATGTGACGTCATCAGCAGTGCATTGCGGGCACGCGAGTTATAGTTAGCTGAACTAACTATAACGGGGGAATATATATATACACACACATACATATAGATATATACACATACATATATATATATAAAATACATTGTAATAGCAAATTATGCAAAATTAATAATTGAGTATTTTATTGTTATGACTAGTTACTTTGTTTAAAAACTTGAAATTATATGTTCAAACATTTGTTATCCGTATAAAAGTTATGGACATTAATTCAATAATCAGTAAATCTACCATTTAAATGGTGAATAGCAAAAAGGTGGCTAGTTACTCTCCAGACCCTATACAGTGGAAAACTCCACTCTTTCCCTATGCGACACATATAACTATAAAAACATCAACATATGATACGTTATATTGTGTGCGTGTATAATATATATATATATATATATATATTGCTGCTCCCATTACACCATGAAGCGAGTCACTCGATAGGCGGGTGCTGTTTTGCTGTGGTGTCCCGCGTAAATACCAAGCTTCCCAATCCACCCTGTTCTCAGAAAGGAAGACAGCACTCATGGGAGATTAGTTTGGCGGTGTTCATTCTCTTACACGGACAGACGCGTTTCGGAGAAAATCATTCCTCCCTGTCAACACGTAAAGCGGTGTGCAGCGCCATTTAAACTAATTTACATTTCGCCATGGAAACAAAAGAGGGACGCACACAATGCTGTATAGCGCGTGACATCTTGGAGGTATACCCATCTCAGTTTTCAACAATTTCACAGTTGCAACCAAAGCTGTTTCACAATAGATTGTTTACAAGCCTCAAATAGTATTTCTAAAATCGATATGTTGTTAACTGTGGCACATTTATTCTTGCCGTGGATCGACATTAGCAACCGCAATTATGAGGTTGCTTGAACCCTCAGTGTCCCATGTACGTGTAGCCGAAAATCGGCACACTTGCAAACCAATTTAAAATCTGTTTTTAATTCGTTCTACACCCGTTACACTTCAACAGTTTCACATTCTGTTGTGGAAATCAATGAGGGCTAGGCATTCTGCCATCTGGCATCCGCCATCTTGGAAGTATAAACTTTCCAGCTATTCATTCCAATCCCACTTAAAAACAGAGCTTATATGAGACAAATCGTTTCAGACCTGATATCAAGTTTCATATAAACAAATTCATAGCTGTGAATAACTAGGAATATAAATGATCTCGTTCGGCAGTAGCTATCTCAATCCTAAGGTTCCTAGCCCCCTCAGTGTTCCATTTCAACAATCAAGGCATCCCGAACAGAAAATTTTGCAAAAAATCCAGAACAATCCAAAACATCTTAGAAAATATTGTGACTATCTAGCTACCCAAGGGTGCCGCCAGTTCCTCCCCACTATTTAATCCATTGGGGGACTTTGTTTGCAAATTCACGATAAACCGAGATTCTAACCTTCTTAGTGTCAAGATTCTATCTCCTCCCCTGGTATTCATGGGTACACAGTCTAAACAAAAATACTGTAACAGATTCCTGTCGCTTTTGTGTTTAATGGAAAAATGTCGTGCCACTGGATAGGTAAAATCCTTTTCCACAATGGCACGCATATGTTCCAATATTCTCAGTTTGACACAGTTGATGGTGCTCCCTATGTATCTGAGTCCACAGGGGCACCTTAGACAATGAACTTCATATGTTGTTTGGCAAGACATGAATGTATTGATGTTCTTCCTTTCTCTTAGGCCTGTTACTTCATATGATAATATCCTCCTACTGAATGCACATGCTTTACATCTCCCGCAGGGGTAGAATCACTTCATTTCTTGCAGTGTTCCCTGTCTGATTGGAACAGAGTCTAAATGGCTGTGTACCAACTGTCTCTTAGCAAGCTTCCTGAAGGTGATCAATGGGGCTACCGGCACACTGGAGGCCCTGTCTGGTCTTAGAAAGTATGTCATCTGTGATGTCACTGAGCATGTTATGAGTGATGTAATATGTGACGTCATCAGCATTGCATTGCGGGGGTGCAAGTTATAGTTAGCTCTACTAACTATAACAGCCGAATTTCTCTGGTTTTGTGCAAGTGAAATGTTCTACTAACTATATTGTTCCTGAAACCTATGTTTTTTTCAGTGAATGTCTATGTTTTTTTTAAATGCTAATTTCTAACTATAATGTCCCTGAAACCTATGTTTTTTTCAGTGAATTTCAAAGGTTTTTTAAATGCTAATTTCTAACTAGAACGTCCTTGAAACCTATGTTTTTTTCAGTGAATTTCAAAGGTTTTTTAAATGCTACTTTCTAAATGTAACATAGCAGTTGCATTTCAAGAGTGGTGGAGAGAGGTGAGCGTGGCCTCCGAACACCTCTTAGAAATCCCACTGTGTGAGATTTATTGGCGGTAACAATATGTTACAATGTTAAACTTGAGGGCCAACTGCCCCTCCATTACTTCCAGTAAGTGCCACACAGCAGAAATGCTAACTTCTCATACTAGGCCATGCCCCCTTTGCCCACTACTCTTCAAACATGCTCCCTGGTACACTCTTGGATGGGGATTGAAGTCCTCTTCACTGCTGGGGGTTCTTTAGGGGCCAACTATCCTACCTCAGCAACACTCTGTAAACGTGCCCCTTCTGCATTGTAAGTTGGGGAATTAATCACCCTTGAATACTGAGGGTCCCTGGGGGCCAACTAGCATACCAGGTACCTCCAGTAGGGGCCACATGAGCTAGATTGCAGAGGTGTTCCAAGGCCGCGCCCCTCCATTTTTCGCTGTTGCCTCCTCTGTTTTTGCTGGTATTCAATGCTCGGGGCGCTGTGCCCCTGCCATTCAGTGCCACAGCGCAAATGATCCCAGTGTAAATATGACTGTGAATTGGTATATCCCTGATTGGCTTATTTGGTTTACCTGTTAGTCCCTAGTCCCAAATGCTGCTGGTGGGCCTACAGCGCTGGTTTGCGCCACCCACAGAAGCAGCTAGTAAAGTGTTCCTCAGACCTGCCACTGTAGTGTCTGCATGCGGAGAAGAGTCTTGCCGGTGGTAGTGGCAGGCTCTATCCGCTCGCGCTTTGTGCTCCAATGGTCACACTGTTTTAGCGCTGATCCATAGCGTTGTTTTTTAATTTTGGCGAGTAAGGCTGATTTTAAAATTATCTGTGTGCTAAATCATTTATTGTAACTCACCTGATTGCCGACTCCCGCCCCGGTCCGCCGCGTCCATTTCTGGGCGTTTGTTGCGGAGGGCGAGGAGGAGCCTACCACTTCCGGGCTCGGGCGGCCAGGTCAGCGCTCTAGTGGCGCTGTAGGAGGCGTGTGTACTTAAACTGCAGCATCCCGCACTCGCGCTGTGGAGAAGAGTCTTGCCGGTGGCAGTGGCAGGCTCTATCCACTCGCGCTTTGTGCTCCAATGGTCACACTGTTTTAGCGCTGATCCATAGCGTTGTTTTTTAATTTTGGCGAGTAAGGCTGATTTTAAAATTATCTGTGTGCTAAATCATTTATTGTAACTCACCTGATTGCCGACTCCCGCCCCGGTCCGCCGCGTCCATTTCTGGGCGTTTGTTGCGGAGGGCGAGGAGGAGCCTACCACTTCCGGGCTCGGGCGGCCAGGTCAGCGCTCTAGTGGCGCTGTAGGAGGCGTGTGTACTTAAACTGCAGCATCCCGCACTCGCGCTGTGGAGAAGAGTCTTGCCGGTGGCAGTGGCAGGCTCTATCCGCTCGCGCTTTGTGCTCCAATGGTCACACTGTTTTAGCGTTGATCCATAGCGTTGTTTTTTAATTTTGGCGAGTAAGGCTGATTTTAAAATTATCTGTGTGCTAAATCATTTATTGTAACTCACCTGATTGCCGACTCCCGCCCCGGTCCGCCGCGTCCATTTCTGGGCGTTTGTTGCGGAGGGCGAGGAGGAGCCTACCACTTCCGGGCTCGGGCGGCCAGGTCAGCGCTCTAGTGGCGCTGTAGGAGGCGTGTGTACTTAAACTGCAGCATCCCGCACTCGCGCTGTGGAGAAGAGTCTTGCCGGTGGCAGTGGCAGGCTCTATCCGCTCGCGCTTTGTGCTCCAATGGTCACACTGTTTTAGCGCTGATCCATAGCGTTGTTTTTTAATTTTGGCGAGTAAGGCTGATTTTAAAATTATCTGTGTGCTAAATCATTTATTGTAACTCACCTGATTGCCGACTCCCGCCCCGGTCCGCCGCGTCCATTTCTGGGCGTTTGTTGCGGAGGGCGAGGAGGAGCCTACCACTTCCGGGCTCGGGCGGCCAGGTCAGCGGTCTAGTGGCGCTGTAGGAGGCGTGTGTACTTAAACTGCAGCATCCCGCACTCGCGCTGTGGAGAAGAGTCTTGCCGGTGGCAGTGGCAGGCTCTATCCGCTCGCGCTTTGTGCTCCAATGGTCACACTGTTTTAGCGCTGATCCATAGCGTTGTTTTTTAATTTTGGCGAGTAAGGCTGATTTTAAAATTATCTGTGTGCTAAATCATTTATTGTAACTCACCTGATTGCCGACTCCCGCCCCGGTCCGCCGCGTCCATTTCTGGGCGTTTGTTGCGGAGGGCGAGGAGGAGCCTACCACTTCCGGGCTCGGGCGGCCAGGTCAGCGCTCTAGTTTCCCCTACTACCTATAAATGTGTGGTGGCCAGCGACCGCGCAGCGGACGCGTGCAGCGGGCGCGCCGGAAGCGCGCCGAAGTCGAGCCAAAGTCTAGCCCGTCTGCGCCCGTCCGCGACAGGACGGGGCGCGGGGCCAGACTCCCTGGCCAACCAAAATCCCCTCCATTACGGTATGACAAACATACTCTGCTGAATCTTCGTCCTGACATAACTATACCATGTCTACACTCTATGAATGCTTCATCTCTGCGCAACTGTTCTATGTGCCCTTTTACTCTAGAAACGGGATCCTCAAAAGCCCCCTCTAAAAGCCTTATAAAAGCTGCTCTGCTTAATTGTAGATCCCTCAGGAAACACAGCATTCAAATATACCATTTACTCGAGGATGAGGCACTCGATATGTTACTGCTAACGGAAACCTGGCTGGGCGAACACTCTGACCCAGACATCATAGAGGCACTACCTCCAGGCTACTCCCTCGCTAGGCTTGACAGACAAGACGGTCGAGGCGGAGGAATAGCTATTGCTGTTAAAACCCCTCTACAATGTTCCTTATCTCCTCTGACAATTGATCATTGCGAAGCAGCCTCTTTCACTATTGTACTGGGCCCGCAACACTCCCTATCAGGCATTCTTATATACAGACCCCCAGGAAGGCTGTTTGATTTCATAGCTAGCCTAGTAGAGGCCACAGCACACCTTGCCTTAAGGAAATCTAGACTCTTGGTGCTCGGCGACATGAACATCCACTTTGACGATGTCCTAGATAAAGATGCCTCTTGCATAAAAGCAGAACTACTCTCCCTACAACTAACTCTCAAAAATCTAGACCCTACACATAGACAAGGCCACCTGCTCGACCCCATATTTGGTAACTGGAATGGAGTGGAAGTGCTTCCTCCCATACCCGTCCCCTGGTCTGACCACTCTGTCATTCCCATACATATATGGGTGTCTGAGTCTGAATTAAGAAATGAGAACACGCAGGTATATCAAATTCGAAAGTGGAAAAATTTTAACATACAAACTTTCCTGGATAGACTTGAAATGGCTGGACCTCCTGGAGGGCCCGATTGTGAGACTGCCTATACTTGCCTTAAGAACTCCGTCCAAACTGCCCTAGACAGTACTGCCCCTATTCGTAGGTCACAAATCAACAAGAAAAGATGTAAACCCTCCCCATGGTTTACACCAGAACTTCAGAAGACAAAAACAGCTTGCAAAAAATTGGAACGCGAATGGCGCTCCAACTTGTGCCCCTCAGCTAAAAGCCACTATAAAAAAGCGCAAGCGAGCTATTACAAACTGATTCGCTCTGCTAAAGCCCTCCACTATAAAACCCGCATTGGAGAAGCGGAGAATTCCTCAAAGGAGCTCTTTAAAATCTTTAAAGAAATTTCTGTGGTATCTAACGAGAGCACTGCCCTGAATGACTCGGTTGAATCATGCAATCGTATTGCCAAGTACTTTGCCAATAAAATCACCGACATCTACGCCACCTTCTCTGAGATGCCCTCTGGATCGAACTTCACTGAGAACTTGGAGATTACCCATGCTAAAACATGCCTCAACTGCTTCTCTGTCCCTCCCACCGTGATTCTAACTAGTATATGTAAAAGCATTAAATCTGGCTCTCCGAGGGATCCTGCCCCTCCGAAGATACTAGTAGCCAGCCTGAAAGTCTTAGAACCACATTTTAGACACATTCTCCAACTATCCTTCTCGTCGGCAACTCTCCCTGTGGAGTGGAAGGAAGCCATTGTTCTTCCGATAAAGAAAAAACCCAATGTCAGTCAAGACACCCTAGAGAACCTCCGGCCCATCTCGCTGCTACCTTATCTGGCGAAGGTTGCCGAGAAAATAGCTAATAGACAACTCATGGCTTATCTAGAGTCTAATGGAGCCTTCCACAGCTCCCAGTCGGGTTTTAGGTCAGGATACTCGACTGAAACAGCCCTGTTGAGAGCGACGGAAACCTTACGGGCTGGCGCTGATAAGGGCCAAACTATGGCACTAATTATGCTGGACCTTAGTGCCGCGTTCGACACTGTGGCACATTCCATCTTGCTGCAGTGTCTGAACAAAGCCGGGGTCACCCAGGAAGCATTGGGTTGGTTGAAAGCATTCCTCACCAGACGCTGCTTCCAGGTTCAGAGAGGCACGTACCTCTCTGATAGCATAGCCTTAGAACAGGGGGTACCTCAGGGATCTGCCCTGAGCCCCACCCTGTTCAATCTCTATATGGCCCCCTTGGCTGAAGTGGTCCAATCGTTCGGCATTGAACTAGTTTCATATGCCGACGATACCCAACTTCTCATCTCTCTTTCCCAACCCCCCTGCAGTGCTGCCGACAACTTTAAAACCTGCATGCAGGCACTGGCAGGTTGGATGACCCAGCACTGCCTGAAACTCAATGGCTCAAAAACGGAGGTTTTGGTAATTGGAGGAAGAGACACGAGTTGGACCAAGGAGTGGTGGCCATCATGTCTGGGGCCGTTACCCACCCCCTGCCAAGCAGCAAAAAACTTGGGGATCTGGGTTGACCCCAGACTTTCCTTTGACAGCCATGTGCATAAAATGGTTGGGAAGTGTTTTGGTGTGATGAAGACCCTTAACCGCACCCTAGACCTTCTCCCTCTTGAAGCCAGGCGCACTATGACCCAAGCTCTTGTGACATCGAGGATGGACTATGGAAATGTACTCCTGCTCGGGACAACACAGAAAAACATCAGGAGAATGCAAGTACTTCAAAATACTGCAGCACGCCTAGTCCTCAGACTCCCAAAAAGAGCCGCTTCTAAACCTGCCTTAGCCACTCTGCATTGGCTCCCCATAAAGAAGAGAGTCCTATTTAAAGCACTTCTCTTGTGCTACAGGATCATCTCACATACAGCTCCCTCCTACATGACTGATCTAGCTATCCCCTATGAGCCTAACAGAACTCTTCGCTCTGGGGGAACCGGCTTGCTGAAAGTTCCCCGTGTTAAGAAAGCCAGAATGGGTGGCCGTTCCTTTCGTGTTATGGCCGCCAATGAATGGAACCTTCTCCCTATGAGCATCAGACTTGCAGATTCAGAGACCACCTTCAGAAAGCTTCTGAAAACCCATTTGTTCTCCCTGTAGGTCCATTTCTTGGCCTTGACTCTTTTCCACAGCGCGGGGACACGCCGGGATGGCGTCACCAGGCGCTTTACAAGCCCCTTTATTATTTATTATTTTATTATTATTATGCAGTCCAGAACTGCCATCTTGGCTGTGAAGTGCCCACACTTCCCAGCCCCTTAACCTTCCCTTAGCATAATGTCAGTCACCCCTATGGTAGGTGCATTGTGTGTGTAAGGTAGGACATGACTTGATATGTGTAGCATGTCCTAGTACTGAATTACCCCCCATTTTGTTTTTCACTACTGCAAGGCTACCTTTTTTCCATAGGCTAAAATGGGCAGACTGGCTATTACATCTTATAGTCCTATCTGACTCAGGGAACATGGTAGAAATTCGAGTTTAGTATGTCTGAACTCAGAATGATAAAATACATATTTTAGTGAAGTTGGTTTTAACATTCTGTGTTTGAAAATACCACTTTTAGAAAGTAGGTATTTTCTTGCCTAAGCCTTCCAGTGTGATCTGCTGTTATGTGTATTGGCTGACTGGGTTTAGAGGGACAAGGCAGGCTGAGTCAGACCTGGGTTGAATAGAGAGATCTGCATTGAGTACTGGGGAGGGATAGCTCCTTGACCTGAATAGGGCTGTGCCTGCCAAGGTGAATGCTCCTACTGTGCGTCTGATGGCAGACCCCCTCTTTCTGAAAGGAACAATGCAGCCTGGTAAACAAAGTGCTCCAGGCCTGGCAGAACTGGTTCTGGCTCGGTTCAGTCACTAGAGACTTTTGATAACAAAGACTTTTGGGGTATAAATATCTGTGCCCAAACCCCTGATTTTTGTATTGCTCCTGGATGTCAAAAGGAACCACTGTCCCTGTTACTGAAGAAATCTGCAGGAGAGGACTGTCCTTGTCCTTGTGTGCTGTTTATTGGATTGGCCTGCAGACTTGGAAGGAGAGGCAAAAGGACATTTGAGAGCCTTTTATTTTGCTAAGCAATCACCCAAGGGCTAGAAGAAAGCTAGCCTCATGCTGGAGTCACAGGCACATCTGACTCCCCTACCAGCCTCCTGATTCCTCCCAGCGAGGATTTCTATCTGCAGGTGAGGCTCCTGTGAGTTCCAGGGGCTCTAGTTCTACTACAGAGAAGAGAGTGCTGAAATCGTCGCTAACGCCCGTTTGTGAGCTGTCGCAGCTGAAGAGCTTAAGAAAAATCATCGCACTGCTGCCGCCGAGTGCTCGCAAACCAAAGATCATCGCATCCCACGCTTGAGGGCCACAAAGTGCTCACTAACCCCAGAGATCATCGCATCGCACATTTGCGGGCTTTTTGAAGGCTCGCTAACCTCGGATCATTGCATCGAGATCATCACATCACGACATCGCAGAGCGGGCGCCGTGCGTCCGCCATTTTCCTCGCATCACACCCAGATCGTCGCTCCCTCGCGGGGCGCCATTTTTTTCCATCGCAAAAAGATCACACACGCAACAGGATCAGTGCATCATCCTCCCTTGCGGAAAGGATTCAACGCATCACTGACCTAGCGTGAAGAAGTCTGTCGCTTTCTCCCACACGCACCCGCAGACCGGCGCATCATCCTCTTTTACGGCAAGGATTCAACGCATCACCGGCCTAGCGTGGGGAAAATCAACGCTACAGCTCGTTTGCGACATTTTGCTTGTTTTGCTACGAAATCCAGGTACTTTGTAAGTAAAAGGGTCGCAGAGACCCCTGCTTTGAACTGAATCCCTATTTGAACACTTTGAACTCTTTTTCCAGCTTTTCAAGAGCACCCTCATTTTTCAGTATTGTGGCTTTTAACCGTTATTGGTCTTGTGTTAAGTCTATATATAAAGATACTTATTTTTTAATAACTACTTGTGTGGTGTCCCTTTGTAGTGTCCTTCACTGTGTTACTGTGTACGATCATAAATGCTTTATACACTACCTCTGAGATAAGCCTAGCTGCTCGTGCTACGTTACCACAGGGTTGAGCAGGGGTTATCAAAGGGTGTAGCCCCCTTACTCTGACTTAGGAAGAAGGGTCCCTACTTGGATTGTGGCCAGCCACTGCCAAGTAGAGACCCCATTTTCTAACAAATACCAATACCACCACCAATACCAATACCTCTACCACCAATACCAATACCACCGCCAATACCACCAGTACCACCACCAATACCAATACAGCCCCAATACCACCACTACCACCACCACCAATACCACCACCAATACCACCACCACCAATTCTACCACCACCACCAATACCACCACCAGGACCACCACCACCAATACAACGACCACCATCAATACCACAATCACCACAAACACCACCACCAATACCACCACCACCAAAATCACCACCATCAATGCCATTTCTAAAACCAATACCACCAACACCACGACAAAAATCACCACCGCCAAAACCACTGTCACCACCAATACCATCACCACCAATACCACCCCCACCACCAATACCTACACTACCAATACCACCAGCACCAATACCAATACCACCACCACCACCAATACCACCACCACCAACACCAATACCCCAACCATGACCAACACCAGCAATACCACCACCACCAATACCACCAATACCACCACCACCAATAACACCACCAATGCTCCCACCACCAATACCACCACCAATACCCATACGCATACCACCAATACCACCACTACCAATACCACCACCAATACCAATACCACCACCACCAATACCACCAAAACCAATACCACGACCACCACTACCAACACCACTACCATCACCAATACCCCCACCACCACCAATACCTCTGCCTCCAATAACACCACCACCACCAATACCACCACCACGAATACCACCACCAGCAATACCAATACCATCACCACCAATAACACCACCACCACCAATACCACCACCACCTTAACCACCTTAACCACTAACACCACCAGTACCACCAATACCACCACCAGCACCACCAATACCACCACCACCAACAACATTTCCACCACCAATACCACCACCACCACCAACACAAATACCACCACCACCAAAACCAATACCACCACCTATAATACAACAACCACCACCAATGCCACCACCACTACTAATACCTCCACCACCTATACCACCACCAATACCACAACAACCAATACCACAACCACCACCAATACCACCAATATCACAAAAACCAATACCACCACCACCAATACACCACCAATACCACTGCCAATACCACCACCAATACCATCACCACCATTACCAATACTACCACCAATACTAGTACTACCACCACCAATCTCATAATGCCACCAATACTACCAATACCAATACCACCAACACCACCAATACCAGTACCACCACCACACTACCATACCACCACCAATACCAATACCGCCACCAACACCACCACCACCAATACCACCAATGCCACCAATTCTACCACCACCAATACTAGCACCACCACCAATACCACCACCACCAATGCCACCACCACCACTAATACCACCGCTCACAACACCACCATCACCAATACCACCACCTCAGTGCCTCTTGCTCACTAGTAATAGCAAGGTCACTTATGAGCTGGAGCTGCAGCTGAGACCATTTCTCCCTCCCTCCATGCCTGCCATAAAGCACAGTCCGCCCTCCACCAGGAGGTGAAGCCATGTCCCTACTACAGCTGGAACATTTTTTATTGGACCAAAGATAGCAATAACATTACACAATGCCACACTGCTAACTCAAATCATGGTGAGGGCAGGAAATAGCTCCCCTCCCGCTCTTCCTCCAGAGTCGCAACAGTGTAACCACAGAGCGAAAAGTGTTGGTGGGCTGTGTTAGTGTTTATAGCTCAGATCATATGTAACTCTCACTTCAAACTTTGTGCCTGTGCAATTTACAACACTTACATATCTTCTTCACAGCACTATTTATTACTACTTTTAAGATGTTGTAGCCGGTCTCTTCCTCTGATATGTGCAATCTAACAAGCGGTCGAGAAGGCCCTTTATTGCAGTATATTAGGTCTTGCATTTGCGAGAGTTTAAGCTATTAGTATTGTAAATGATAAAGCCGTTTATTTCTCCAAGAGAATCACATGCATTGTTTTGGCCCCCAACTTCTCTCCCTCTACACAGATGATAAATTGTTTTTTATTTAGCACCCAATTTATAACCTTGGTCTCAAAGTGTGGGGGATTATTCAGTTTGGCAGCTTTTTCAGCTTAAATATCAATTAGGCAAAGTCTGAACTGTTCTCTTTCATGGATGTCACTCCTCCTGTCTCCTGTGAATTTCTGTTGCCTTGGTGTGATGGCTCCAGTAAATACCTGGGCATTATCTTACACCACAAGAAAGGGCAAATAATGCCCATGAACTATGGCCCAGCCGGGGATAAACTGACTACAGAGGTGGAAAGCTGGATTTTGCTCTCGCTATCCATGGCATGTTGTATCATTATTATCAAGATGGTAGTCCTTCCTCAATTTTTGTATTTCATTTAAATATTAACCCTGGGCGGAGAACTACGCTCCGTTCGCGGAGTTTGCGAATTTTCGGCAACTTCGCTGCGAGCGCGAAGCTGTCGACTACTTCGCAATCTACAGCGTGGCGTAGTAGTTTTTCTTCCTCACGCGCTCAATAGCATTCTCGCGTTCGCGATAAAGACTTACCGTAGTTCTGCGTTTGCTTTCTCGCTTTTCTCTCCCGGTCGCGTTCGCTAGGATGTTTGGAATCTGGCCGCACAATCCCATGCGACTTTGAGAACGCGATTACATCATTCGGACACGCGAACATGTCATTGGGACGTGCGATCCTCCTTGCAGTGCCATGTTGGTAAGATCGCGTTTCCGAACACGCAGAAACTGTAATCTGGCACAGAATATCTCCCGAGCATGTTAAAATCTTCTCAAAAATGTTCATTTAACCCCTCAGATTGTGATTTGGCTGTATTTTGTTGGGCTAGGAGTCCTCTTTTTGTTTCTACTCTTTTTTTTCAAGAGAAAGGAAGTGCCCCTGAGTCTCCAACTTCCTGTTCCTGTCCACCAGGCTCCTCCCAGTGCCATTTCCATGTGGTGTTCACTTTCATTTGGAATTGGAGCTGGAAGGATCACTCTTTGTGTATGTCTGCTGCATCATAGCATTTGGATTTATTGAGGAATTTTGGATTTGAACTTTTCTTTTACAAGTAAGTTTGAGAATTGAGAATTGGTGTACTGTAAATGTTTTTTGGTTTGGGTTTTTTTTAACTACAGTTTTCTGTGCTTCTCAATCTTTCTTAAAAATTATTATTGAGGGAGGCCTGTACTTTCATGAGGGGCCAAGTTGTATGTGTTTGAAATTTCATCCAGTAGGCCTAGAGGTACCCAAGGGTCCACCCATGTTTCTGTGGTGTCTGTAAAACATCATGGATGGCATTGAATTTAATTGCATACTCTGTTGTAGTGGAATTAAATTTTTTTTTTTGTAAAATTAGGTAACCCTAGTAGTTCATGTAGTTAGTGTAGGCCTGCTTGAGTTCATTTACTTTCTGTGGGTGGCTTGGCCAGGTGGTGGTGGCCATTTTATGTTTGTAGCCGCTGTGTTTTTGCCATAGGCCTCCAAGCTTGTGGCCTACTCTGCCAGTAGGCCCAAGGGTACTACTAGAGTCCTCATCATGGGTGCATGAAAGTTGTTCAACTGTTATTGGGGTGTTTAAGTTGTAAGTGTAACATCATGTAGGTCATGGTGGATGGCTTTGGATTGATTAGCAAAATGTGTTTTTGGTGTTGAATTGCAGGTTTTGGGTGTGTGTTGAATAATATGGCTTTTTCTGCGCACTCGGTAACCCTAGAATTCAGCTTGCGTAGTTTTGGTAACTTGGCACAGTGCTACAACGCGACCTTACAGTTTTTGTCTTCTTCGCGCGCCCAATGTGCGTGCTCGGGAACGCGATAACGACGTTTTGTACAGTTCGCGCTGCCGAACACGCCGAATTTGCATTCTCACGAGCAATATCTCCCGAGTTGCCTAAAACCTTTCCGAAAATGTAGATGCTGTTCATTTTGCTAAAGAAACTTCTCAGGTTGTCATTTGCTTGTAGTTTTTGGAGCATGGACCACTTACTGTTTCTGTCCTCTTTGTACTTTGTTGTTTGAGGGTGGCCTGACCATGTGGGCGGCTTGGCGGCCATTTTGTGAAGCCAAGCAATGTCCTTTTGCCATAGGAATGTATTGTCTGTCTTCTCTTTCTTTTCATGTTTTTGGGGGACCAGGCCATGTGGGGGCAGCCATTTTGTGTGACCTTCCATCGTGCTTTAGTTTTTTTGCCGCAGGCCTACAAACTTGTGATTTTTTCTGCCAGTAGGCCTAGAGTCCCAGAGGTAGTCAGCGGGGATGCTTGATGTAGCGGTTTCCATTTAGTCTGTTGAATTTAACATCATTTAGGGCATGGATGGCAATGAATTGAATTTTCAAATGTGGTGTTTGGGGTGTAGTTAACTGTTTGGGTGTAAACTGTAAATGCCTTTGTTGTTTGTGTTGTTGTGTAACTTACAAACCTTTTAGCCATGGGGATTTTCTTTTTTGCATTAAGCTGTGATGTGTAACAGGCATCCCCTTTTTTCTGGCCATACAGGGAGGGATATAGGCCTGCTTGAGTTTATTGTTTTCTGGCCTTTACCCATGTACCTGTGATGAGAGTGCCCATGTGGAGCTGTGGTGGTAGTAGTAGTGTGCTGTTTTGTTTTTGACAAATTGGCCTGTGTCTTGCCATTGTTCCTGTTGGCTTATTACTGTTCACATCCCCATTGCTATCTGCTGCAGGTCACTGATGCTGCATCCATCCAAAATGATGCACAAATTAAGGATAAACAAGTTCCACTACCACTACATTTGCATTTTAGTTCTTTGCTATTCTTACTCTTACTGAGTGTACTAATACTTCTAGTAGTAATTAAAATTAAAGCTAACAAATATCCACATTTGGCTGATGTTGTTCTGCCTTCTTTGCTTGTAGGTGCACAAAAGACTGAAGAGGAGGTGTCTGTCATCATTCATCGCCTGTTCTACTGCCAGACGGACGTCCTTCTGTACTACGTCATGTGTGGTGTGACTAACCTGACCAGACATCATACTCAACAACTTGTGCAGCTGAGTGCTGCTGCTGACATCTGAAGAAGATGGGCCCAAAGAAAGCAGGTACCAGGTCCTCCAAGACCAAGAAAGTTTCTGAGAAGAAGGAAGAACAGAAGAAGGAAGTGACACTTAAGTCTGGTGTTGACCCGAAAACCTTTTTTGGGAAAAAAAGTACGCCTGCAGCAGCAGTGACCGGGGTCCAAGCTGGGGCCGGCACCTCTGCATCAGTGGGCCCAAGCCACCAACCCAGGCCCAAGCAGATGAGTGGGGAAGAGGTAGCCAGCCTAATGGTGGAAAGCAGTGATACTGAGCCTGACCTGAACTTATCGCTATCTCAAAGTAGTAAACATTCCACGAAGAGGGAACACAGCAGAAAAGTGGTGAACAACAACCACCGCCCTCAATAGTAGATGTTCAACCTCAGCAACCGCCCGCAATAGTAGTTGTTCAACAACCACCACCCGCAATAGTAGATGCTCAATGAAAAGAACAACCACAACCACCGCCTGCAATAGTAGTTGTTCCACAACCACCGCCCGCAATAGTAGATGTTCAACGAAAACAACAACCACAATCACCGCCTACAATAGTTGCTGTTCAAGAACCACCACCGGCAATAGTAGTTGTTGTTCCTCCCGAAGTCGGAGCACTTCAGGAAATTGAGCCTGATGCAGAGCAAGAAGAGGCAGCACTTCATGCAGGAGATCTATTGTTTTCCAAAGCCCCACCAAGGAAAAGGAGGGTTAGTCCATCGAGTTCTTCGCCAAGCATGCCTTCTGATGATCTTGATCTCAATTGGGAGCCACAACAATCTGAGCATGAGAGGCAGAGATATCCCAAGAAGACCAGGCGAGGGAAAAGGAAGGTTCCAGGAAGCCTACCACTTATGGAGTGCGATGTTGAACAGCCGGATAATGATGGTGATGGCGAGTCAGACCCAGTCATCACAAGCATTACTCCTGGCCCTGAGGACATGGAGACCAACATTTTAACCCTAGTGAGAATGGCTGCGACTAGGGATGTAGCACGCATACCACCAACACAGGCCACACCAAAACTACCTCCAGCTTCCATTTTTACATTTGCACAGAGCCGGCAGCGTCCTACATCCAGCACAAGTCCCACCTCAGCAGAAGTAGGTAGTGGTACTACTGCGCAGCCACATAGTGAAATTCAACACACAACCTCCAGTTCATCTGGCATTGGAAGTGGCACCTCTAGCAGGAGACAAAAGTTAAGCTCCCCAGTGTGGGACTTCTTTACAGTTAGCGCAAATGAGGAGAACATTGCTATATTCTCCATTTGTCATTCCTCTGTTAGTCGTGGTAAGCTTGGTACAAACTATGGTACCGGAGGCCAAAAGACCCATATGAAAAAACACCATGCAATCAAGTGGGTGGACCACCTACGTCTCATAAAAGCAGGAACCATTAATGTTGGTGGGGAAGCAGTAGAAGGTCCACGAGTCGAACAGGAAGAAGAGGGAGACATTCTATCTGGTAGAGGTACACTAAGTACCCCTGTCCGACTCCCCAGCACTGCAGTGGTAGATCCCACATCCTCCGCATCAGCAACATCTCAGTGGCACCAGAGTAAGAGTAACCCGGAGACACCAAGGAGTACGGGTGCGAAGTCTGCGACGCGAAGTACTGCATCGGGCATAACTGAAAGAAATACCAAGCAGCGTACCATTGTTAGCATGTTTAGGCAGGAGGGAAGGTATGAGCGCAACCACCCAATAGCATGTTTGTACAATGCTAAGCTTGCCAAAATGTTAGCTCTGTACCTTCTCCCTTTTTCTTTTGTTGAAGGGGTGGGTTTCCAGGAATTTGTGACAACCCTCTGCCCAAAATGAAATGTTCCCAGCCGCTACTATTTTGCCAGAGTTGCTGTTCCAGCACTACACCTCGACGTGCTGGATTTGCTTGGAAAAGCCTTGCAGCAGAGTGCTGTGCATAGTATCCACCTGACAACAGACATGTGGATCAGTTGCCAAGCAACTGATTACATGTGCATCACTGCACACTGGATCTCTTTTTCAGGTGTTAGAGACAAGATATCTACAGGCATTGACACTACTGAGATTTTTAATGATACTCGCAGCCATGCTACTATAGCCATGTTTGCTATGGAGAAATCGCATACTGCTGCAAACATTTTGGATGAGTTCAACAGCCAGGTCTTTGAATGGCTGCGACCAAGAGGCCTCAACATTGGTTTTGTTGCCACCGACAATGGCAGTAATGTAGTTAAGGCCATGGAAGATGGTGGCTATTTTAGGGTCCCGTGTTTGGCACACTGCATTAACATTGTGGTTCAAGACTTTCTGAAAAATGAAAGCAAAGTCAGCAGCTTACTGACCATTTGCAGAAGAATCTGCACGCATTTCAATCATTCTTTTAAAGCCCGGAAGCAGCTACGGGTCATTCAACGTGAGTATAAAATTCCAGTCAAAGCACTCATCCAGGAGGAACCAACACGTTGGAACTCTACTTATTACATGCTTGATCGGCTGTTTCAGCAGTACATACCACTTAATGCTTATGTCATGGCAAGAAGATCAGGGGATCCAACAGGTGCTATTAAAGCCATGACAGATGAGATGTCGCAATAGGACCTCATTAAATGCCTGACAGAGATGCTACTTCCTTTTGAGGTCTTCACACATGCAGTCAGCAGGGAGGACTGTACTATGAGCCAAGCTATCCCATTGTTGTACATGCTGGAGCAAGAGCTGAAGGAGGTGTCTGAAACATACGAAGGTGTTGAAGGAAAACTTGAAGCATGTAATTTGGCGAAGTCCTTAGCCGGCCGCTTATCTGAGAATACAAGGATTCAAAATAAGATTGTGTCGCATCAACATTACATTACTGCCACAATTTTGGATCCAAATTATTTGTGAACAGTAATGCAGTAATTCCTTTTTCAGAAGGGCATGTTTCCAAGTACAAAACTGTAATAGCCGAGGAAGCCACTAATTTAGAAAACGAACGGCTCTCAATTAGAGGCCTGCCAGTGCCAGCCCAGGACAGTGCAAGTACTACTGAGCATCCTACAGAGTCAAGTTCTTCTTCACAGCATGCGAGCAGTGCGTTTGCTTCCCAGCAGTCACCAACACAAACAATAACAACAACCGCACCAACAGGATCTGATTCATCAGACACAAGCAAAAAAATAGCTGCTTTGTTTCTACAGAAAGGTATTGGTAAGTCCATTGCTGTCGCAAAGCAAAAAGAGGACGAGCAAACCCGAGCACCAATAAATATTGAGTGGTTGGTCCAAGCCTATCTGGATGACACAACAGAGGTGTTCATGGAGCAAAGCCCATTGGTGTATTGGTATAGGACAAGAAGCCAATGGCCACTGCTCAGCAGGCTGCCGATAAAGTATCTAGCTTGCCTTGTTGCAAGTGTCTCTTCTGAGCGTGTTTTCAGTGCTGCTGGTGCCATTGTGACTGTGAAAAGGACCAGTCTCGCGCCCAAAAGCGTGGCGAGGTTAACCATGATCAAAATGAATCAACACTTGATACCACCAGACTACAAAGTACGTGAATCAGAGCTGGAAGTGGAGAGCCAGTCAGAAGAAACAATTAATGGTTTACAGGACCTACTTCTGTCGGAAGAACCACCAGGGTTTGAGGACGAGCTCCTCTTCCCTGACAACTAGGCTTTGAAATTGTTACATTCTCCCTTCCTTTATTTCTCCCTTCCTTAATTGTGTGTATCTGTCTTTCTGACTCAAACTTCAAAACCAACCCCATCTTCCTTTCTCTTTTAATTACCTATTGGAGTTGCACATCTGAGCATTTACTGTGCACTCCACTCATCAGAGTCCTGCTCCATCTTCCTGACTCACCCTAAATACATTTCCATCTTACCAATGTACATTGGATGGAGATGGACAATAGTGCAATAATGTAGCCTCTAACAGTCCCTCCATAACAAGTGAAACGTACGTGACTATAGCCATCTTCTGTTTTGTTTCCAATCTGAAATGCATCACTGTCTTTGTAAGGCTACACCTCTGTCTGCAGGCATACACAACTCTTCAATGTCAGAACTTGAGCAGGGCTCCAAAATTAAAGTAAACTCGTCATCACTTTCAGAAGACTCTGCTGCATCTGTGATCTTTTGAATGTAAAGGAGTTAGGCCCATAAAACTGTGGGGCTGGCTGGACCATATATTCATATATTATGCAAAAATGCCACCCCACCTTACTTTTGAACTCTTACTGATAAGCAACACATAAATCTTAGTTAGACATGTGCGGTATATTTATTTACCTCTTTTTTAAATGTTTTTGGAAGACAATCTTTAGTCATATGTCAGAGTAAAAAACACAACATATATAATATATATACACGACAATTCGACAATTAAACAAAAGAAAAAAATCACTACTACATAAACAGTGCAAATTACTATATACAATCACTATACACAACAACACATATAATTCGGTTACCACTCGTTCCAAAAGGCAAGTGACAATCCATTGCCTAAATAGCCATAAATGAATAGAATTGAAATGGAACACTAGTGGAAAAACACAGTTAGAAGGAGATATCAAGCCTCATTATTTCTGGGATTCACTAATTATTAGTAAAGGATTTTTAGACTCCTTCTTTGCCGACGCGTTTCGAACTCCATACAGCTGTTATGGGTTCTCTTCAGGGCCTTGTCACTTCTATCTGTATGTGTGTAAGACAAAAGAACACTCTTTTAGTGTCTATTTCTATAGCCTCGTATTAACATTCCGCTTTAGCCTTCTTAAAGGTCCATATTACCTTCACTGTAGCCAGTTTAGATGTTCCTATCTCTGGGGTTTAGTTTTGCGCGCTGCAATCTAGGGGACATGTAAAGATCACATTTAGTCTCAGGCCCCACTAGTCAGCCCACAGTTACTTTCAACAACAACACTGCAAGACATACCTTCAATATCGTTTAGGGGTCCGGACCGGGGCGTCTCCCTATGGTGCGGGGTTGTTTAAACCTGCGGAAGACGCAAGATCCAGTTAACACTAGGGGCATGGTTGGGGTGGTCACTCATAATCGTTATCCCTTATCCCTTTCTCAAGTAAGTACCTTATGGCGCACCCCGCTTGCTTCGGGGACGGTTTCACTCTCCGCCTCACTGGAGATGTCTGTCACCGTGCGTACAACGCACTTGAGTCTGTGTGGTGCCTCCGAAAGCAATTCTGCCCCCCTCGCTCGTGGTCTTAATCTCGCCCTCTGATTCCAGGTGCTGTCCGGGGAAGAATTAAACAAAAGCGGATTTTAGTTATCCTGCATGTAAGTCCGGCGGTGAAAGCGTCTCTGCGCCCCCATCCCAGCTTACCCTGTTTGGCAGCAACCTTCGCTCGTCAGTCTGTCTAGTGCCTCTAGTAGCAGTTCTGTCCCCCTCGCTCGTGGTCTTAATCTCGCGCTCAGACTCCGGGCGCTGTTCGGGGAAGAATTAGACAAAAGCCGGTTTTAGTCGTTCTGCATGCGAGTCAGGCGGTAACCGCGCCTCTGCGCCCCCGCCCCAACTTACCCTGTTTGGCAGCAACCTCCGCTCGTCAGTCCTCCAGTAACTGTGGAGGATGACGGCTGGTGTGTCAGATGGTTTTAAACGGTCACATGATACTTTGCCTTCTGGGATTTGTAGTTTTTGAGTACAGGACATGGAGAAATGCTTTGATAGAGCCTCTTCTTCTTACAGTCTTGTCACCTCTGACAGGGCATTCAACCCGTTTTGAGTGCTATTAAATTTCAAGATGAGGTACGCCTCTTTCCTGAGGAGTGTATCCTCAATGTCAATAGGACACTTATTGCTTGGTTGCACCACAGTACATAACACGGTCCATTTGAAATCTGTTTCACTATGGTTTGAATCAATGAAGTGTTGGACCATCGGAGCGCTTATGACCTTTTTTTTAATCCTGGACCTGTGTTGGGTGATTCGACTGTTCACCTGCTGCGTCGTTTTCCCAATGTATATTTTTTGGCAAGCGCAGACTACTGCGTAAACCACATTACGTGTCCTGCAGTTCGAAAAACCAGTACTTTTGCATTTCACTCCCCTGTGCTCAAACCCTGATCCTTCAATTGTGGAGTCACACGATATACAGTTTCCACACTTGTGGTGCCCCTCTATTGGTTTGAGCCCCCATTTCGAGAGTAAATCGCTCTTTGGTTTGGGTGTTAAAACATCAGCTCTTATTACACATTGGCCAATGCTCCTGTTTTTCTTATAAGCGAACAAAGGTCGCGGAAATGAGCAGTCCAGTTCCTCTAACAGGTGCCAATTTTTGAGGACCATTTGCCGTATTTTATGGGTGTCTGGTCCAAAGGTCGTGACACAGACCAACCTGTCCATGTCTTGTTTCATTTTTCTTTCAAGTAAGCACTCCCTCGGTGTGTAATGTGCCCTTTTCTTGGAGTGACTTAATAGTTTCTTGGGGTACCCACGACTCTTCATTTCCTCACAAAATCTAGTTGCATGTTTCTCGTACTCGGACATTTCAGAACAGTTTCTTCGTATCCGCAGAAGCTGCCCATAGGGCAAATTATCCTTCAGACTTCTGGGATGCGCGCTACGATGGTGCAAAATCGTGTTCTTGTCCGTTTTTTTCCGAAATAAAGAAGACACCAGATGCCCATCAACGCATTTTATTTCGATGTCTAAGAATGTCATTCTGTCATTACTGGACTCCAATGAGAACTTAATATCTTTGTGCCTCTCATTGATCCATAGGTGAAAGTCCATCAACTCGGAGTGGCTCCCTTGCCACAGGAGCCACACGTCGTCGATGTACCTTACCCATTGCTTGATATGTCTACTGTACGGGTTATTGGAGTAAATAAATCTTTTTTCGTACTCCGCCATATACAGTATGGCCATCTCCGGCGCATAGGGACAGCCCATAGCCGTACCCTTGATCTGCATATAAAACTTGTCATTAAACCTGAAATAGTTCTTTTTTAATGTTATTTCGGCTAATTGTAAAATGAACGAGGTAGGGACTCGGTGCGGCCTGACTCTTTTCTCAAGATAGAGTTCGAGAACCTCCAATGCCTCATCTTGAGGAATTTGGGTGTACAATGACGTAACGTCCATTGTCACCATCAGATCCCTGCTTTGATCAAATTGTGTTCCCTCAATTTTTAGGAGAAAGTCGGTGGTGTCTTTCAAATATGATTGGACACCACTGACAAAGGGCTTCAAAAAGAAGTCTATATACTTTGATAGGGATTCCAAACAAGATTCGCACCCCGAGACAATTGGTCGTCCCGGGGGTTCCTCCGGATTCTTGTGAATCTTGGGTAGAAAATATAGTATGGGCGTTCTTGGGTATTTCTTTATCAAGAATTCACTTTCTTTTTGCCCCACAAAACCACCATCTACACCACTTTTTATGATCTCACTGATTTGTCCTTGAATCGCCCGGCCGGGGTCATCAGGGAGTTCCCTGTACCATTCAGTGTTCATCACCTGCGTTGCCCCTTCTTTAAGATATTTATCTTTGGACCAAATCACCACCGCTCCACCCTTATCTGCAGGTTTGATAACGACTGTAGGGTCGTCTTTCAAGTTTTTAATAGCAATACGTTGGCCTCTCGTGATATTCTGTTTCACATATTTCTTACCTTTCTCCAGTTTGTTAATAGACGAAAGCATGATCTGTTCAAATGCCACAACTTGCTTAGGGATATTATGATAGGGGATAAAGATGGACTTGTTCCTCAGGCCTGTTACTTCTGTATTGGTGACAGGTGGTTGATTTGCAAAGAATGCCCTTAAGCGGATTTTCCTGCAAAAGGCAATTGTATCCAGCTTAAGTCTGGTGAAATCCGTGTTCTGGCTGGGGACAAATTTCAAGCCCAGATTGAGGACAGATTCCTCATCTCTGGTGAGTACCTTTGAAGAAAGGTTTACTACTGAGGATGGTGTTGGTTCTACGATTTGTAAAAATTTCTGCGGGTGCGCATTTCCCATTGGGGTTTGAACCGAGGTTTTGGCTGTTGGCCCTTCTCTAAAAAAGGCCCCTTCTTGTTTGGATTATTCCCTCTGTCCTCAGCCCCAGATGAATTTGAGGAAGAGGATGTATCAGAGAAGGTTTTAAATCTATTTTTCGATCGTCCCTGAAAATTATATAGGGCTCCACGTGACTCCGTCTGGGTGTAATAATCCTCCTTGAGGAATGGGTAGGCCTTTTCTAATGTGAACGCCTTTGAGTCCCTCTCGTATTGAGCAGATTTGGAATTGATGGTTATGTCTTTAAATGTTTGGATGTCTTTCTCAATTTTATCGAGCAGTGTTTTTGCATCGGTAACCGTTGGGCTTTCCTGGAGGCTCTTTGTGAGAACCTCAATTTCCTCTAGTTCCTTCGCACACAGTCTATGCGCTGTCTCAATGGTGTGGACCATTAGATCCCGGCTACACTTGGTATTGATGCAACTGAAACCCTTTTTATATTCACTGTCCTCCGTAAATATTACAGGGACATTTTTGACCTGAAGGCCCCATGGGATGGTCCCACCCCTTAGGTGTTTCAGGAGAAAATGTCCATGAAGTTCCGTGCGGATCTGTTTTTTCTTAAGTCTTATAAGTTTATCCGACTCGTTTTGTTGTTGAGCGGAGGAACTCAATGTTATATTACCAAAAGCGGATGAGGCTATTAAATTCTGAATGTGTGATTCAGAAAAGGACAGTGTATCTTTCTCCGACATTCCCCCGGACCGACCCAAGGGTCCCTCCGCGTTTCTTATTATCAGTGGTTTAGGGGCCCAATTTATAATCCCCGTTTTCTACTCTCGCGAGTGTTCACCCGCCCTTAACTTTTGAATGTAAAGGAGTTAGGCCCATAAAACTGTGGGGCTGGCTGGACCATATATTCATATATTATGCAAAAATGCCACCCCACCTTACTTTTGAACTCTTACTGATAAGCAACACATAAATCTTAGTTAGACATGTGCGGTATATTTATTTACCTCTTTTTTAAATGTTTTTGGAAGACAATCTTTAGTCATATGTCAGAGTAAAAAACACAACATATATAATATATATACACGACAATTCGACAATTAAACAAAAGAAAAAAATCACTACTACATAAACAGTGCAAATTACTATATACAATCACTATACACAACAACACATATAATTCGGTTACCACTCGTTCCAAAAGGCAAGTGACAATCCATTGCCTAAATAGCCATAAATGAATAGAATTGAAATGGAACACTAGTGGAAAAACACAGTTAGAAGGAGATATCAAGCCTCATTATTTCTGGGATTCACTAATTATTAGTAAAGGATTTTTAGACTCCTTCTTTGCCGACGCGTTTCGAACTCCATACGCGGAGGGACCCTTGGGTCGGTCCGAGGGAATGTCGGAGAAAGATACACTGTCCTTTTCTGAATCACACATTCAGAATTTAATAGCCTCATCCGCTTTTGGTAATATAACATTGAGTTCCTCCGCTCAACAACAAAACGAGTCGGATAAACTTATAAGACTTAAGAAAAAACAGATCCGCACGGAACTTCATGGACATTTTCTCCTGAAACACCTAAGGGGTGGGACCATCCCATGGGGCCTTCAGGTCAAAAATGTCCCTGTAATATTTACGGAGGACAGTGAATATAAAAAGGGTTTCAGTTGCATCAAGCTGTATGGAGTTCGAAACGCGTCGGCAAAGAAGGAGTCTAAAAATCCTTTACTAATAATTAGTGAATCCCAGAAATAATGAGGCTTGATATCTCCTTCTAACTGTGTTTTTCCACTAGTGTTCCATTTCAATTCTATTCATTTATGGCTATTTAGGCAATGGATTGTCACTTGCCTTTTGGAACGAGTGGTAACCGAATTATATGTGTTGTTGTGTATAGTGATTGTATATAGTAATTTGCACTGTTTATGTAGTAGTGATTTTTTTCTTTTGTTTAATTGTCGAATTGTCGTGTATATATATTATATATGTTGTGTTTTTTACTCTGACATATGACTAAAGATTGTCTTCCAAAAACATTTAAAAAAGAGGTAAATAAATATACCGCATCTGTGATCTGGCAGCCACAAAGAAGAGAAAGACAGGTATATGAAATGAATGATGCCATACATTGCATTGGCTGCTTGCTGACTCAGAGCAAATGTGCATGATGTAGAAATATACTAGTAGTTTAATATAATAACAAAGTACTTGTGTCTCAAGTGATGGTCAATGTTTCCATGTTGTTTAATAATATGTATCCAATTGTACTCCTAATACTGCAGGTGCAGTCTGACTCTGGACTTAGTCACTCACAGACTGAGTTGCTGTTGGTGGTCTGTTGGAGAACACGTACACGTGCCACACCGGATGATGAATGATGATGACCACCATACAATCTTTGCACGCTGTCAGTCAGTTTGATCAGAGATGATTGATGGAATATGTTCAGGAAGTGGAATACAAGGTAAACGCACAACCAATCAACAAGAACCACAGCAGGCCTTGGCTACATGTGTGTGCAGTGGTGGAATAGAATAGTGGTATGATTGACTGCCATTGGCGCATTGATTTAATCACTTGTTTTGAAAAATGCTAGGT
This sequence comes from Lissotriton helveticus, assembly GCF_964261635.1. Classification (NCBI taxonomy): domain Eukaryota; kingdom Metazoa; phylum Chordata; class Amphibia; order Caudata; family Salamandridae; genus Lissotriton; species Lissotriton helveticus. Next base: position 1,318,082,384 of record NC_136067.1, read on the forward strand.
TGGTTGATGTATACGCCTTTTGTCTGAAACTGTGAAAAATGTAGGTAAATGGAGTTTGGGCCACAGACTCACGGCCCGGTGTTGTGGTGTGGCCATGTAACTGTTCTGTGCTGGCTCCTATCTTGTTGTTCTTTTCGATGACTGCTGTGCAACTAGAAGAGTAGAGTTAATCAATGTATCCAAGCCGCCTCAGTCTGAAAATCTTCTCGCTCACGATTCTTGTCTTTTTTGCACTACACCGTAATTTATTTTCATGTTTTCATTCAGTTAACCTATTTTGTAATACCCCATTTCTTCTTTCATCAACACTTACAGGCCGGCCTTTCACCCAGCGCTATTATACGTGGAGCAACAACTCACACTTACCGTACCAATCCATCCTCCTCATCATCATCCAGCCAGAGGCGCCCAAGAATGATATAATCAGTCACAGTGTCCGTGGAAGGGAGGACAAAGATGAATGACGAGATACAACTACACATTTGGCCCTGGATAACATAATACATTAACTTTAGTATCATTTTCGTAATTTTCTTTGATTCCTTTTTCCTCTTCATTTATTTTAGGCTTGTGTTTGGTAATTGATTGTTCACTTAAACTATCTCTTAATTTTCTTTGCTAGCTTTCAGCCCGCTACATCAGGTATTACGGTTTCTCAGAGGGCATACAGCCTAGGCAAAAGTCATATTCATATCATGTATAAGAAATACTTCCTTTGAATTGTGTAGTAGTAGTTAAGTAAGTACCACTTATTATTAACCATCAAGTTAATAAATAACCTTCATCATGCATCCATTTCGTTTTTCTTACTTGACTTTACATTTATTGGGTAGTAGTGGATCATCAATCATCGTCTTCATTGTTTTGCTTTTGTTGTCTCCATGCGTACTGTTTTTCTTTGTCAAACCTTTCCCCAAACCCCCGTTCCCATCCATTCATCAAACCCTAACCCTCTTCCCCCGGGCTGTGTGGTTTTATATTGAGGTGTGATGTTACTACATTAAATCTACGCCAACAATTGATCACACGCTTGCTGGGGCAGATGTGGTGAAAGCAACATTAATGAAATCAAATGTCAACGAGGCAGGGCGAGGATCCTCTTCTGCTTGCCCACCCAAGCTCACTGTATGTACTAGTGTACAAGGCAATTAATTTTCCAAAGTGACCCAACAAATACATCTAAATAATTGGTGGCATTATTTGAATTTAATTTGACAGCATTTAAGTTTACGAATTGGATTGTGTTTTACCCACTCCTTCAACACAACTACATTTATATTCTTGTACTTGGCAGTCCCCGACAACATTGATTTCTTTGAGTGTAGCACTAGCAGTTGCAATATTGTTTGTATTTTTTTGGGTCAGTCTTATGTACTATATTTTTCAACTTCTCCCACAATCTGTCTCAGGCAAATGACTGTCTCTTTGTTTTTGTTTTCCAATGCTAGTGCCAGTGTCTACTAGTGTACTACTACCATCACACAACCACAGCATATTCTCCGTTGTCTTGGGAAAACATGCAGCCCTGCTTGCAGTGCCAAACTTAATCATCATCAATCACAGGTTAGAAGAGAAGTTTGCTAGGAGGTATAATGGAGGAGAGACTGGTAGTACAAATAGGACAAATATAACTCAGTGAGGGGTACCGCATCTATCTGTTGGCATGATGTTGTTACATGTGGTCAATTAATAAATTATTTCAATCAAACACTGGCCACTGCCCTGCATGTAGAGTAAACCTTGTGAGGTACAACAGTAACCCCACCACAAAACAACATCATATGTGTACGTTGAAAATAAATAACATTTATTGATGTACATAAAAAATATCCTCCTAGTCCTCTCCTATCCCACCCCTATCCCCACCCTAACCCCAACCAATGTCCAAGTCCAAAGAATGTCCCACAAAAATAACCCCAACACCCAATTCCCACCCACCAACAAAAGTATTAAAAAAGGGGCAAATGAACAGGGTCCATCACAATCGGCGGGCTTTAAGGTGTTTGTCCACCAATATCTTCACACGCTCCTCTAATTGATCCTCCAACTTTGACATCCGGAAGAGAATCTTTTGCCGAAATGCACGGCACCTACATTTGCATGCATGATGTGGGGGGGGCGGCAGATGTTGTTAAATGCCGGCGGTGAGCGGCTGCCTGACCACGGCGCCGTACTCCTGCAGGTGGGGCCTGGCTGGGGCCTGGGGCATTGGTAGAGGCAGCAGCTGATGCCTCTTCCTCCTCCTCCTCGGCCTCCGCCACCAGCCGGCGGTACTCCTCCACAATGGCCTGCAATTTCCTTTGCCGGGCCCTGGCTGCCAACTCCTTCCTTGATGGTTTTTGGGAAGGAGTATGAGTATCTATAAAAAAAGAAACAGAATTGTAACTGAAACTCTTCCAAATTAATTCAACACATAGTGGCATAGTAGCACTACCAAGCACAGTACATACAAATGGTGGCAACGTTTAGTATCTATCTAATCTATCCTCCTGCTTCCCCTGCCTGTAACTTTTGTTGAAGTTTTTTCTGGCATTATACTGGCCCTAGTACTATGGGTGGACTTGAGTACACAGAAGAACACCAGTATTTTTTGTATCTCCTTTTATATTTTCAAAGTAAGACTCTGCTTCCAGTGACAGTCTCCAACTATGATGAATACAATACATTTAGGGGGAAAACATTAAAACAACCAATACAAATAAATGTCTATCATTCCATCGCCTTAGCTGGTTTCACTTTCACCAACTACCACCCATGCGTCCACTCCTTCCTTGCCTTGGGTTTCATTGTCACAAACTCCGCTCATGATTCTTGCTATCCACTATATCCATGCACCCATATTGTTTTGCCCAACCAGGCATGCATCTTCTCTTTCACCTTCCAATTCTACCCATCCTTCAACAACCCATGCATCGGATTCATATCAGCAACGTGCATGAACCTTCTAAAGTATCCTTCTATGGTAGTCTTATTACATCTTTCGTCCTTCCTCCTTCCTCCCTAGTTCACTTCTTTCCCTTTTTGTTCAACACATCCCTCAAGGTCATCTGATCTGACTTTTAGTCTTCTCCATAACTTTCACAGCTGAGTTGGAGTCTGATAGAGGCCTTGTTTACTCAACTCACGCTGGTAATGCTGCAAAGGGTGTCTTCTTTTATACTGTCCAGTACTATTTCAAATTCATACTTTCTTAATAAGTCTCATAGCACAGTGAGGGAAATGTTCCCCTTCCACCTAGTAATGCAAATAAGTAATGAATATAACTTACCACCGCCCACCGCTGAAGTTTCCTCCCCCACTGTTGCTACTGCAGGTGCCGCAGCCACTGTCTCCTCCTGGATGGCATTAGTATCGCCGCTGGCCCCGTCGGCAGTGGCACTGGTCGTTGGTAGTGATTGTGCACCTATAAAAGCAAGTACACCTTTTGAGATGCCTGCACAACTTCACCTATTTTACTAGTTGTACTTCACCAGGAAGGAAGATTGAAAATACAGTTACGTACAACATAAAGCATTGTAAGTGTAACTAGTCCAAATTACGTACTACTGTACAGCAGTCATTATTAGACAGAGTTTAGTTTTACTTTATTAGATGGTCCCTAGGGTCATCTAATCTCTACTCCTACTCTAGTCTTTGTAACGTTAGCCTGAGCCATGTAACCATTTTAGAATGATCCGTGTCTACTGTTTTGCCCATGTTGTTACCTTGCAGCTTGTTGCACAGTAAGAAAGACACCTTTGAGGCCACATGAGTGTTGCATACAACTAAAGAGGTTGACTTACCTACTTACTTACAGTATTGTTAATCCCTTTTGCTTATCAATAATGTTACACTTTTTGGCATGACTGCTATAAACTGGCATAGTTGTATTCACTGTCTAACGTGCAACATTTTTCTCCTAGGCAGATGAGAAGATTGCCTTCTACGAACCAGAGATTAGCAGAGCTTTCAAAAGATGCATGTGTAACCAGTATACGTTCAACGGTGAGGGGTCCCCCACAATTCCCAGAGTTCTCTATCGTGCACTATTTGTACAAAAATGTAGAGTATTTAATCTTCTTTATTTTGCATGGTGGAGCTGGATGTTATTCATGGAACAACTTACAAGTTACAACAATACAAAGCTTGTTATTAAGAAAATAAAGTTTTTGAACTTGCACATAGACTCTGTGGTATATTTTGAGTGTCTGGGGTGTTGTGGACTTAAACGAGTGAGTGAGCGAAAGGGTGTTCTTCTGTTCTGGGTTTTGTAAGAAAATCATTGGGTATATCTAACTATCTTCTTGTGGGGGTCAGGAGTGGGACAAATGACGATGACTGAGACACTTAGGTAGGTAGACTGTCGTTGAGTTGTGGGTTCTTCTGACTGAGTTCTGTGACTAGGGTGTAAGTAAGGTCCAACCTCCCTATCACCAACATCCTATTTTCTTGTGCATAGTTCTGTATGTGCCTGTGCAGAGAATAACCGCAACAGTAGTAGTAGTATAATAACCTAACAAAAATTAGTAGGCAAAAATCTGGTTGCGCATTTTTGGGGTGGGAATTGACAAAGACTAGAGATTACAGAGGACAACGCAAAAGACAGGAGTGGACCCAGTGGCTACAGCTATTCTATCACAGCTTTATCTTAACTAAAGAGTGGCCAGTAGGGCAAGCTTAGCTAAAGACAGTCTAATAGTAGTAGCACAGAGAGTCATCGGGCAGAGGCAGTTTGAAGGAATTTAAAGTCAGGGATGGCATTAGATACCCAAAATTTGGAAAACAAATTGAAGATCAAAGAAGGTTTAGCTAACTTTTAATTAGGAAGGAGGCTAATAGGTTTGAAACAATAAGGTGTGTTAAAAAGTTAGGGAAATATAATTCATAATAATATAAGCACTGGAGGACTAACTGGGACCAGCAGCAGGATCCTCGGTAGAGGAGCGCTCCTCTGGTGGTTGCCCCGCTGACTCGGACCCCGTCTTCGTGCCCCTGGGTGGTGCTGATCATGTAAGAAATAATAAAGAAAGAGAAACATTGAGTGCTGTGAAACAAATACATCATTCAAAAATCCTCTCAAACATTTTAGGAAACAACAATTGCAATAAAATTTACTTCGAAGTCTAAATGACTACTGGCTTGCAGGATTCACAGACCGTCTACTTATAGAACACTAATCAAATGTTCCATAAACATTCTGATTGCAGAATATACTAACAAAGCCAGTACCTCCTGGCCTACACCACCTATTCCAGAATCCAGCCGGGCCAATTGTTCAGTAAGTCGGCATTTCCATTGTATTTTTGTCCGCAAACATGCATAGATGAGATGGAGGAGTAGGACACATGCATAAATGTGTGCATACACGAAGTTGTTGGTTGTTTGCGTCATATGAACTGCTACTGACTGACGTGACAATGCTATTGCTGCTAAGCCTACCACTCAGTAAACAAACTGCAAACCGGTTCTATGGAGGGGTGGGATAAATAAGAACTAACTAAGCATTCAGTGACAGAGGAGGCGCCGCGTCATGCAGACCGTTAAGAAAATATGAACTAATACTATCCATCCACCACTATTTCACTAAAGGACAATGTAAGGACTAGACTCTAGCAATAGCATTAACTAACTTCAGTTCTCTAAAGTGAACTCTAACATCAATAATCACCAGCCCAAGCTAGCGCACAGTTATACAAACCAGTAAGAGAAGTGGCGAGCGAGCAGCACCTGTATCATACGGTAACAGAAGATTTTGAGACAGAATTGATCTGCAATGTAACTAAGCGCACAGGTAATCGTGTTACTTATTCGTCCAAGAATGATACACAATACTTATACTACTATATATACATATATTAATATTATTAGCTACTCACCAAGCCCCACGACCTCGACACCTAGCAGGTCCAACAGGTCCTGCTCCCTGTCCAGAATGTCTGCCCACCGGTGGGCCAGCTGCTGGTGGGTGCGCCGGATATCCGAGCGACGGTAGACTGCCCGGCGCACCTTCGCCCACCGGCGGTGACGCTCCTCTGGGAGGTAACCAGAGCCTGGCCTGCCGCCTGCTGCCAAGGTCAAGGGGAGGTGGCGCTGGATAAAAAAAACAATAGCGGCCACCTCCGCCTCCCCGAAAATATTCCGGGCCTTTACCCCTGAAGGTCGCATTCTGCCGCAAGGCAGCCGGCTCTTGGGCGCAGGCGCCTTGCCCTTCGAGCCGGTTCTGCTGCTCCCCTTTGCCATGGTTCTGGGGTAGAGGTGGAAAAGAAAAGTTAGAACAAAAGGAAAAAAAGTTAGGGGGAAGAAGTAGGAGTAAAATAAAAAAGTAGAAAAGTTTAAAAAAAGGTGAAAAAGTAGAAATAAAATGCAAAATATAAACTTAGGGACAGAGAGAGATAGATGATAAGTAAAAAAAAGTAAGAAAAACTCTGAAAATAGGTAAAGATTGCACAGATATAAGGTGGATAGAAAACTAGGCCCAGAACCATAGCATAGAGTGTGAAAAACAAGTTGGCCGCTCCCATCGCGACCACGTGGGTAAGTTCGCGCGCGATTTCACGCGAACACGCACTTTGTCAGCGTGAACAAGTAGTTGGGTTCCCGAACAAGACGTTCACCGCGCGAACACGTTATACGCGACCCGGAAGAGGAAATAGGGGACGCGAGCGGGCGGGACAATTGAAAAAACAAGATGGCCACGCCCATAGCCCACCACATGGGTAAGGTCGCACGCTTCAATCCCCCGAACACGCAGACAGCGCCCTGAACACGCACATCGCGCTCCCGAGCAAGAAAAACGGCTCGCGAACGGGACCAGCAAGCTACTACGCACGCTCGCGAAGCTCACGTAGTGCGAGAACGTCTTCGCGTAGCTTCGCGTAGCTTCGCGTAGCGCGACTACGCGCACTACGCCCAGGGTTATTAAATATACCAATCCCTCTTACTAACAACTTTTTTGCCACTCTGAGAAGCCAACTATTGTGGTTTGTTTGGGCCGGCCGTAGACCTCAGATCAAATGGAACACGCTGGTGCTTCCACACGACCATGGTGGTTTTGGGGTACTAAATCTCCAAGTAAATTATCTTGTTGGACAGTGTAAGGTTGATTATCACTGGAATCACCCAGATGCATGGCTCCCATAAGCAAAGCCCGAGCGAGACTAAGCAGGGACAGTACCCTTGAAGCCCTTTCTTCCACTGGGCATCCTGCTTGATGTCTCTGAAACCCAAACACGTTCGACTAATAGGCCTGATGGAGACTACGCCTGCTCCTGGGAGGTGGGTTTTTATACTCACCTGATCTCACCTTGGCAAACAGCCCATAGCTCCCCATAACCCAAGAAAAAGTGGTCCAATGCACTCTATTACTTCATAATTTATGTACATTTTGGGACATCTTCCCAGATGGGCATGTCCTCTCCCATACTGATGATGCTCGCTTTACAAAGGCTGCCTGACTGGATCACTTCATATTCTGTCGCCTTCCTAGTGCTCTCCCTTGCACAGATCCCCTCCTATCCACTGGCCCTGGATGACTTCCCCACTAGCGCTCCCGATATTAGATTCTGAGGGCAGGAGGCTAGATTCTAGACTTTATCTTAACTGCATGGCACTGCAACCGGCGTAAGATGGGAGGATTAGAGTGGTTTGCAAGAGTGAGTTGGGTCACCCATTTGCGGACAAAATGTGGTATTATTGTTGTCCTCAAATTAAATTGGACTCTGCCAATCACAAACGCAAACTCATACATCATGAACTTTTAAACAGGGCATACACACCTGGTGCCCTGGCCAAACTTGACCCCACAAGGTCCTCCCACTGCCCAGAATGCCATGTGGCAGAGGCATATTTAATGATCGGAATTGCACGCACTCCAGATCTGCTCCTGGCTCTGCTGGGCTATATTCATGAGGTGCCACAGGGAGTCCTCAGATTTACAGTAATATAATTATTGTTAGCAAAATGGGAAATTGCCTTGCACTGGGGGAGTGGAGTTTGTCTATCAGATGCTGCATGTTGAAACGTTTGTTTTACTATGACACTACCAGCAAAGTCTATACCTCTTTGCTTCCTCCTGCTGCTGGACCTAAAGATATCTGACAGCCACTTAAGGGGTAACTTTTATCCTTGGAGACTGCCGACCCACCCGGACCTGCAGTGCTGGGAGCTTTGAAATTATAATGGAAGTGCATATTTCAACTGCCTCTGTCTGAAATATTAATAATTCGTTCCTATGCCCTTGTCAAGCTACTACCACTGCTAACTGTACTTCACCATGTGGTCTTGTTGATGTATGTTTACTGCTTTACTTGAAAACAATAAATAAAGGTTTTTAAAAAGTCAATATCTCTCACCATGGACCTCCTATTGCCATGGACTCATTTTACTCCTCCCAAACATTTTATTACTCCATTTTTCTTAACAAAGTTACCCTGGGACATAGCAGGAGCTGGCCGGGGAGGGGCTGGTCCCCAGGGCCATGTATGGATCCAAGAGGGGCCCCCCTCTTTGCTTTAATTTTGCCCTGGGGAGGTGGTGGTCCATGGGTATACAGGGGGTACACCGGTCCCTATGTCTGGGGGTTCTGAGAGGGCCCCCATGGACAAAATAAAGAAGTCCCGATTTGGTGGTGGTCTCCGGGGCAGCTGGGGAGGCCATAAGGGACTCCTCTGCATCTTTTCACAAGGCAAAGGTGGTGGTCCCCGGGGCATATAAGCTCAAGGAGGGGAGCCCATGTGCCCCCTATTCTTTGTCTGCATAAATGACCCCGGCACCTGGCCCACGCAGGGGCAAATAATTTACAAAGGGCGGGAGGGAGCACCATTAACATATATATATATATAGGTGATCGCCCCTACTGCGTAGTTATACTATACTATACGAAGATGACTTTGAAGTCAGACAGAACACTATGTGGCTTCAACCTGCGCAAGGGTTCCAAAAATGTTCTACGTGTAGACCGTGTACATTTGGAACCAATAAAACTAATTATCAGACACCTTTCAGTTCCCAAGATATAGCTATTTCTGGTAGCTTCAACTGCAAGACTGATTTTGCTGTTTATGTCCTGACGTGCACCTGTGGCCTAAACTACATTGGTAGCACAAAACTACAGGTGCACGTCAGGATTTTACAGCATCTCAGAGCAATCCTACATAGCGATCCAGCCTATCCGGTAGCGCGTCATTTTAAAAGAATTCATAATAATGACGTAGCTTGCCTGAAATACTATGGGGTGGGGTCCATCCCTAAATCCCAGAGAGGAGGAAACAGAGAACACCAGTTAAGGCAACTTGAGACTACCATGATCCTGGAATTTGATAGCAAATGGCCCAACGGGTTGAACAATACAGAAGATATGTATAACTTTTTATAAATTTATTGTTCCTCTATTTATTTGCCCCAGCATCTTAAATCACCCATCTTATCTGTATATTTATAACATTATCTTGTATTGAGGCTACAGTAAATTTAGTTTTTGATCTTCTTTTAGTCCTGATAAACAGCTTCCCTGTTATCAAGAATACCATGAATTATTCCTATTGCCGCTAGCATATAAGAAAAAACATAAATATTCTCTTTTTTATATATACGTTCTCTACTTTCAAATTCTGCACAAATAACTGTTATGATGAAGTTTTTTTTAAAAAAAAGGTATTTATATGATTTTAACAATAGGATCCAGCAATGGTCAATGTTATTGTTCACAATATTTATACATTAATTATTCATCACACGGTTTGCACTTTACAAAATATTTGCACTAATTTTTGCACAGTTTTGCACTACAATCATGAAAGTTGCTTGGGTATGATTGAATATTTGCACTTTAACATCATAATAATAATACCTACCATTGGATACTGTCTATTCCATTAGTAAGAGAATGTCATGCTAGTGATAACCTATGCATGATCTGGTTTGCTACTTCCAATTTTTACGGGATTTATCCTCATTATGAATTTTATTGCCTGTATTTATTCAGACAGACATACGCTAGAAATTGGAAGAACATTGCATTTATGCTGCTATTTTCACAAAAAATAGATTTTTTTCAAACCGTTTCTTCTAATGTATGTAATTTTAGTGTTTTTATACATTGATGTATTTTAAACTTTTTATCACATATGAAGAAAGACTCAATGTGGATAAAAAAAGAAAATATAAGACAGTATCTTTTCAGTGTTTATGGTCACATGACCAGCAATGCGATGGTTTGGGGGTGTGCACCTTCTCGTATTAAAAAATGCAATATGGTTGAAGAGATCCACATGTGAACAAAGGCTTGTGATCCGGAAACGTGTCATCGCTTTTTTGACCTGACAATAAATAACATCGTTATAAAGGTGATCGCCACTACTGCGTAGTTATACTATACTATACAAAGCTGATTTTGCAACCGTTTGACAAAGTTTTACAAAAGTTTACAAGGAAAATTTTCACTTGACCTGAGGAGGTCACTCATTTGCCAATTTAAAGAGGCATCTGCATCAGCAACATAGAGCCCACCATCGCCAGTGATGCCTGGGGATCAACAAAGGTACCTAAAACCCAAAGTTGCGGTGGGCTGAAGATCCTTGGTTAAAAAAGGTCATAGAGGGAAAATGGGTATTTGAAAAGCCAGACGGAAATGTGAGGACTTCCAACAGTTCATAAAGAATAGTGGTGTTTCAGAAACCTGAATGTAACCCTCAAGAAATATCCTCTAAACTGAACATAGTACCCAGGGTGTGGAGTTCTAAACTCTATAGAACAAACAATACAAGTCTTAGAGAATTGCTGCACTGTAACACAGGTGTTTGACATAAGTGTATCCCATACTACAGATGAACCTCCAGGAATGGACACAACATTTAAGAGGAGCCCCCCGAGAACTGGACCTAACTATCTAGAAGTGGCCTCCAGAACAATTGATTGCAGTTCAGGATGAGTGATACCCATGGATAAATCTACACCAGTTCCTAGGTATATGCTTTCACCCATCCAGCAAGCCACACACTCTGGGAATGTAATAGAAAAAATTAATGAAGCAGTGGTCATTGCAACCTAAAGTAACCAAAAGTAGTTTGAAAAATGTTTGACACATCTCAGGCTGCACGCGAGGGAAGGTTGAAATTCAGGGGTAGTGGGCAAAAGAACAATGGATTTAACCCAGATCCTTTGACTGGGGGTGAATGTTTTGATTTGTTCTGCATTAGGTCCATCATTTGTTTGCTGTGACATGAAATTCAGGGGTAAGCAAGATGTCCTAATTTTAAATGGTCATAGTGAGAGCTGAACATTGGGAGGAGGAGCACCAGAGAGAGAATCGGGATACACAGCAGCCCAGAATAAATAAGCACATAGGAGAGAGGAACTGTGGCTTTAAGTATCAGAAGAAATATGTACAATATGTGTTGGCAGTCATGCCAGGAAGGAAGCAGGGACTCATAACCCTGGCTACTGTCCTCCCAATCAGTATCAAGTGGCGAAGCACAGTTTAAGGAGATCATAGTGAGAAGTAATTGTATAATGCCTCCGACCTTGGGTTCCACGACACGACTGACTAAAATAGAACCAGTTCTGAGGTACAAGGGGGCAACAAACGCCAGTCCCTACAATAGTACCAAATCAAGCACAGACAAATGCAAGGTGATCATACCTGAGATGAACAGTGCCATAAAGAATCGGTAGGATCAACTCACATGTTTTGGGTGAAAGGAGACAATGACAAATTATGGAGTGAGGGTGAGGCAAGGGGCCATGGATGGCCCATTCATATTGTCTCTTCACATCCTTTCTTCTATTTTCCATGACCGGTATACCGAAGGAGAAGTGACATCAATATTACAGTTTAGAGGTTGGACACACAGTGCCGATAGGGGTAGAAAAGAGAGCTGCCAAGGTCACACCAGATGAGGGCAAGGGGCCATTCCAGGCAGACGACTGGAGAGCACCACAGAAGGTGGATCACAGAAATGAATATGGAGCACACATGTTTATGAGACCCACAGACGCATGAAGGCTATGTACAGCCGCAGCCGGAGAAGGATAAGCAAGGAACAGTAGGACAGAGAGTCAGCCTGTTCGAGGTCAATTATTCCAATCAGGAAATAGTACCAACCAGCAACATCCGGCCCACACTAGTCGTTCTGGCACATCAGGATCTCAGGCCCAACCCATTCCAGATCATCCATGGGGTCTGTTGGAGGAAAGAAGGCCAAGAGGCATGTGATAAGTCTGTGCAGAACTTATTGACAAGCCTCCCATCCATCAGAGCACCAGGCTATGGCACTCACTAGCAGCTCCTACACATCTTCACTACAATGTGAATTGTGCACCAGGAGCCTACATGAGCATAAGAGAAGAAGGAGAGATAAGAGGAGGTGGATGAAACTTAGATGATAGTGAAACCTAATGATTTGGACCCATTGGGCATCCACAGATACCATAACAAGTGAGCAATTAATAACTTTTGTACAAGTGATCATGTGTGATACGATGACATTATCAAAAAGAAACCTTTATCGTTACTTACATGCCCATCTCATCCTAATTAGTAAATACATAACCAACTGATTGTTAAATATTGCTACCCATTTTAGGGCCTGATTCACAAAGGGGAACATACACCTTTTTACTAGTTTATGTTTATTTTGGCATTCCTAAACTAAAAGGTAATAGTGAGTTTATGACTGCAGAGATTCTGCAGTCTGGATAGAGAACCCTGCACAAAAAAAGATATAAAAGGTTTATCATTTATGTGCGCAGCTTTTGGCCTGACTGCGCAACACCAATATTAATAAGACCCCAATCAAAGCAACTCAGAAAATGCAATTTTGAATTGAGGATTATATCCATCAATTGTTCGTTTTGCATTTGTCACCTCAAGTGGGGCGGCATGCCCAGACATGGGTCATGTGCTCTCCATGCCATTGGAATCAAGGTATCCTGACTGATGAGGGGTGAAACCCTGAAACCGGTCCTAGAATACTTGTTTTCCAGTCCAGGGAAGACCTGGCCTGGCAGCTCTGTCTGGACTGTTCCCATTGGGTGCAGGGTCAAGACTGTTTTGCATATGGCTGGGTTCAAACTGAAATGTCATGGGGAGCAAAAAAATGATGGATTTCGGCCCAGATCGCTGTACTGGGTGAATGTATGACATTGTTCTGCATTCTGTTAATCAATTACTCTTTTGCATGAGGCATACATAGTCCTGCACACTGCTGAAAGGAGGAGTAGTACGGTAGAACATGGCACAATTATTTAGTGACTGCCCAGGGTTGTGACAACAAGGTATGATGACATCTCTGTTGGGTTGAACAATACCCATTCATAATGCCTAAACAATTGTAGGCCTGTCCGTGGAGGCATGCCATGCAGTCACCCAGCTAGGAATATTTATTTTGAATTGTTATCAGGTATTCCGAGCGTGGTAGAAAAAATATATAGACCCTGTCAATTAAGTGCCTGTGCTGAGCACCGGAAACCACAGACACAAATTATGGACTGAAGTTATCACTAGTTCATTTCTCTTCAGAACATACAACGTAAAAGATCAAAGGATTACTGCAATGGAAGAAGTGGAATATTTTTTTACTCAAGGAATTTTTCAATGATAGCTATTACCTTTTAATATGTAATTTACATATATTTGTATGCGCAGATCAGGTGTCATAGAAGTTGAGCACAGTTCAAAAAGTTTGGAAGTTACAGGGTTTACACTCTTAAGGTGAGAGAACAGTAAGACTTCAAATGAGGAATGCCACATATAACATATCAAGGAAATGCAAGAGCATTTTCGACTCAGCACCATCTAGAGAGTATAAAAGGGAGAGACAAAAAATACCATACCAGTTATGTCACCGCATGACGAACATAATTTGCACTAAATTGCCATTCATTCCCTTAGGAAATACCCCCCATCATGTATTCCCTTAGGAACTACCCCCCATTCCCACTGTAAAAAAGGTGGTCTTCAAATTTTACCTGGTTTAAAACAAGGTTACTGTCATAATTTTCTTACAAATGCATCAGTTGCCCTCGGGGAAAGCTCTCAAACTCCACTGGGCGGCTTCTGGCGCTATGTTACTTACTTAGATAGAAATGTTCTTTAGCTAGCACTGTCTGTTTATAGTCCGTTTTGTGCTGCCTTTTTTACTCTCAGAGGAGCAGTGCCCTGTGGGGGAAGCTCTCTTTGAGGGTGCCCCACCCAATCTTGTAAAGCGCCTGGCAGGCTCTGACGGATGTAGAAACAAATAGTTTTTTCGTTTTTCTTCATTCCTGAGTCAGTCCTAGTCCGTTCAGAGCATGCTGCACGCTGTACATGATTTAGAGCAACACACACACAAACACATCACTCCACAGACAAAGCTATGGGGACCCTTTCATGAATAAAAGACACGTCCCCCCCTCCTCGCACTACAGGGGCTGCTGGGGTGTCCATTAAACCCCTGACTCGAGGCCACATCCCAGTCCAGCATTATTTTGCGATATAATTTTTTATTAGTATTTCATGTTCAAAAACAATGCATATAAAATATATATCAGTATACTAGTCCATATGTGAAATAAATAATAAATTACATGAACTCGTTTCAATATACTATGGAAAGGAAAATGTGTAGCATGTTAATTATTTTGCAGGCCCCGCCACCTCAGTTGTCACCCTGAGTGATCCGCAGTGGCTGAGATTCATTCAAGCATCCCATCCCTCACCTTGTAGGGCAACCAAGACTTCTATCGTCCGCCGCCCTTATGGGCACCTGTGTAATTTAGGTGGCATCGCTGCTTGTCTTGCCCGTATAAAGACAGGTGCTCATCTTTCACCTCTAATTAACACAATTTCAGCCGTGAGAGTGAGTCTCCATTTGAATCCAAAAAGACTGACGCGAGTATCCGCAGCGTGGATCAGTCTACATTAAAGCACGTTTGACCACGCTTGAACAAACCGCGCATTTCAAATGGCGAATTTAAGACCTGTGCTGATGGTTTCAATCACCCTGTTAACTGTAGCTTGACCCAGAAATGCTGAGCTGGTATATTCAAATGCAATCCATTTTCTTCCTCACTTGAGATTGATTGAAGCTCCGGAAAGGCAAACAGCTGCAACTAATAATCAGTGTGGTTTTGATGATAGCCTGCTCGTTAAACACAAGTTAGCTATGTCATGAAATAAAGAGTCGCAGGCAAAGAGCTCATTGCTTACATTCAAGCGAGGCAAGGTCACTGGGAAGTGCTATATGTTTGTGGCGTTGCTGGAGGATTTTCTTTGGAAAGTCGGGGTCGCCAAGGATGGGTGCCATTTTCTTAAAATGTGGCAGTCCATGCCAGGCGTTTGATACCGACATTGCATGCAAGTCACCCTTATCGCTATGATTTATAAACGTTACAAGAAATGCATTTCTAATTCTTTGGCAGGCTCTAATATTAGATGAAAAGTATAGTGGTGTACTGTATTGGACGTAAATAAATATACTGTGGACCAAGTTTACCTATCACCAGACTAGACGAAGAAAGGGACAAACAAAATTGCCTCACATATTGTATTCCCACCAGCATTTTAAAAAAAGAAAGAAAATAATGTTCCATTTTGACTCATGCCTTTATTTTTAAAATTTGAAAAGTTTACTTGATTTATACCAACGAATGTCTGGTCATATCTCAGGACCAAATGACCAATTTTTGTAACCAGCATTGTCCAAACAGGGTAATGACGTTCAAAAAAGAGCATCACGCTTATTCACATAAGGCTCAGCAGTGTTAATACATATATAACCCTGTAGGTGGTTTCTTTTGTAGTCAGTGATGTTTCTTTTACTGTAGCTTCAAAGATTATATTATTCACAGTACGAGCACAGAAATGCTTCGATTACTTACTGATAATTCCATTACTGTGAGTTCCTTTCTCACTGTGATGAATCACTATATGAGGCCTCTGTGCCTCCCTTCACAACTTCCTTTAAGCTATAAATGGCTCCTCCTTATTTACTGTTCCATACCAAGCCCATTACATCACACAGCTGGACTGGCGACAGGGCAGGAGGGAGGGGCTGATTCATTACAGCGAGAGAAGGACTCCAAGTAATGCAATTACCAGTAAGTAAATCGAAGAATTACCTCCTCGTCCCTCTCGCTGTGATGAATCACTGTATGAGATGTACCCAAGCCACAAGCCAGACCAGGACAAATGTAATGCATATGCAGAAAACAAACTTTAATCAAACAGAAAAAGAAAAATTTACAGCACAGATGCCAACTCTTTAGAACCAATAGATCAGGCACGTCCAGGCCTTGAAACCCCCAATGGTTAAAACAAAGTAGAAGGCAGTTGCAGCCCAACAGATCTCTTGCAAAGACCACCCAGGAGTTCTGCCATGGAAGCTGACATGCCTCTGGTAGACCATCCCTGGATCCCCAGAGGAAATGATAAACCAACTGCTTGTGTGCCAAATGAATCACAGATGTGGTCCACCTACTCGAGGTCTGAGTAGAACGCTTACCCTATTTACACAGGACCAAAATTAACAAACAAGGAGGAGGACACCCAAAACTCCTTCACCCTTTCTAGTTAGACCAAAACTACACTCTGAACATTAAGAGAATGGAGCACCACCTCCTGAAGAGACCGAGTGTCAGAAAAAAACCGTAGGAGTATAATTTCCTGTTGGAGATTAAATAAGGACTTCACTTTCAGGACAAAACCAGGATGCAATCGAAGACCCTAAAAAAGCAGAGACAAGACAGGGAATCCAACTTCCCAAGGCAGCGAGCTAAAGTGAGTAGAATACTTTTAAAGTAAGAAATCAAATCTCAACAGAAAACATAGGTTCACACCAACTGCAAGTCCCAGGAGGGACACACTACCTGCATAACAGGTCGCAGATTCGAGAATTCCTTAAAGGTTTTGGAGACCAGCCCCTGATCATCGATCAGATCACCCCAGGGAGGTCGAAAAGTCTTAACAACTGCCCACTGAACCCTAAAAGTGGCTCAAATGGGACCAAAATGAAACCCATCCTGAAGAAACTCAAGGATCTGAGAAAGAGACACATAAAGGGGGAGCAGGTGCTTCCGATCACACCACTGTTGACAAGTCTACCAGCGCCGGGTATATGAAGACCTGGTAGACAACCTTCTGGAAGCCTGTAAAGAGGTAGATAACAATTCTGAAAGACCTTAAAAATCAATCCCCCGTTCAACTTCCAAGCCATAAACTTGATTTTCACCAGAGACCTGATCTGAAGAACAGGAAAGCTCAGAAGGGAATAGACCAATGGAAGCCGCCACTCCTGATCCACCCTTCATCACCATCAGAAGAGGGAACCAGATACAGCGGGCCATGCTGAAGCCACCAGAATAATCTGTGCACGCCCTTCTGAACTCGAATCAGAAACCTCTTGATTAAAGGAAACGGAGGGAATGAAATCATCAGACAGTATGGCCAAGGGCATGTATGAGCATCCACTCCCGAAGTTGACTTCTTCCACTCAAGGGAGAAAAAACAGGGAAGATGGCCTTTGCAAACACTTGCGAACAGATCCACCTAGGCGAGTACCCACATCTGACACACCCTGGCAACTTCCTGAGGAGAAAGACAAAATTCCAGAGAGGACAAAATCTCCCTGCTCAGGCGTTCATACATGACCTGCCAATCAGTGAGGCCAAGATGGAATCTACTTTAATGCCGTGGGGCAGCACCTTATCCCCTTCCAGCAATGCATAAAATGTATGTAGAAAACTTGGACTTTTTCTATGTTTAGGTTCCGAACCCACAACTGGAAGATGAGGGAAATGCCATCACAACAGGCTTTGCAAATTACGGAAAGAGATCCTCAGTAGCCCCCTCCATCAGAGGCGGTGCCATAGCAGATTATCACTGATTATGACAGGATATCAGACAGCTCCTCTCGGATATGAATTTTTCCTCCAGCCACCACTTGCTTCTCAGGATCCATCTCTGAAGCGTGGCTTCAGGTTGGCATTCACATACCCGGTCCTTAGGAGAAAGAGTGGGGCCATTGAATCGGCTGAAGTTGTGTTGCAGTGTCTTTTGTCTTTGCCCACTCTTTGGCTGGTAGTGCCGGAGGCGCGGGGTTCCGCCGATTATGACTTTCACCAGGGGTAAAAAGGACAAGTCGGCCACCAGAGAAAAATCATTCAAGGAATTGTTAGCCAAGGCGCAAGGAGGTGGACCCGGGGATCCGGAATGGCCGAGCATGGCCGCGCAGATGGGTGCCTTGGCAGAAGCACCAGTGACACAGGCCTTTTTGAAATCCCTATTCACCTCTCTGCAAGATGACCTTCAAACCGTGAAACGTGATCTCACAGCAGAGATCAAAGACATCCGCAAGGATGTGGATGAGATAAGGAAGAGGGTGGCGACCCTGGAAAACAGGGGCGATGTCCGGGACACCGAACTGGAGGCTATGCAACAGGAGTTAATCCGAATACATGAACAACTGGTAGATGCCTAATTTCACCTAGAGGACCTCAAGAATCGTTCCCGCCACCACAACATCAGGATCCGAGGGGTGGGCACCAATGAAGAAGCTGGGGACATTTCTATGTATGTGCATGAACTCTTCAACCATATCCTGGGCAATCCACTAGACATTTACCTTAAGCTAGCCTCTGTGCACAGAGTGGGCCCACCCAGGGCGGCAACAGCTCCCCCGGTGGACATGCTGGTCTGTGTCCAGGACTTCCACACCAAGGAAGAAATCCTGTGCAGAGCCCGCTCTCTCCAACAGATCTCCTTCCGTAACCAGACGCCCACCCTTTACCAAGATCTTGCAGCTATCATGCTGTAGAAGCGCAAGAACTTCTGGCCCATCACTGAGGCCGTCTGCCAGTGCAATATACCTTACTCCGGGGACACCCGTTTTACTATGATGGCATGATGGCAAATTGTATCACCTCCCCTCCCTGTCTGAAGCTAGCAAACTTTTGGGTATCACTCTTCCAGATCAGATCTGGGGTCTAATGATGGTAGACCAAAATGGAGTCAGCAGCGTCGACGACGCTGCATCCATCGCCTGGATCCCACAGTGGTCAAGAAGGAGCAATTGGATGCCCTGCCAAATGCCCTGGCCAAGGCGTCAACCATTTGACTGAACCTGGTTACTATGATGTATCCTTCCTTCAATGCGTTGGGGGGGTTGGAGAGGAGGGGGAATGGGCTGATATAGGCCACACGATACCCCACTGACTTTTCCTCTGCTCATCCTTGGATGACAGACTATCAATGACTCTCAGATTCCTCTGGGCACTTGTTGTGCCTTGTTGTGTGTTTTTTTTCTTCTTCGTTTTCTACAATGGGGGACTTTGCTTTGTCTTTCCTCTTCCTCACTTTTCTTCTTTCTTTCTTTTTTATTCCAGGGGAACACTCGGTCAATAAGGTGTTATTACTTCTTTGTTCCCTCGCTGGCGTTGAGTGTAGTCCCATATAGGCTTCCCTGGGTCCTTGCCCTGCAGGGGTTCATGATCGGCGCTGCTTCCCCCGAATTCTAGATGCCAACATCTCTGATTAAGATCCTCACTCTCAATGAGAGAGGACTCAACAATCCCATTACATGCAGGGTACTCCTCTCTTATTTGGAGAGCAGGGGGGCAGACATCTTGCACTTGCTCCCTAAGGACTGTTACAGGCTCCGTTCTTGAACCTTCCCAACACAATTCTTCTCCTCCAGTCCCACCAAGACTGCTGGGGTGGCCTTTTGGTCTCAAAGGGCTTTCATGGGAAGGTAGCGCAGAAGGGGGTCAAAATAAAGGGCAGGCTTCTTACGTACCAATTTACTATAGCGGGACACACTCTTACTGTGGGGTCTATCTATGCACCTAACAAGGGTCAAGAAGGCTTCCTACATGAGGCACACACTGAAGATACAGCCACACAGGAGTGCCACATTTTGATAGGGGGAGACCTCAACTTAGTGTATGATAATGACTTAGACAGATCGGCGCAGCGCACAAGTCAGGTTGGTGCCCTCTCACCTGCAGGACTCACCAGACTGCAGGACCTAGGCCTTACAGACCTGTGGAGATAACAACACCCTCGGTCATGAGAATGTTCCTTTTACTCTAACACACACAAAACATATGCCAGACTAGACTACTTTTAAGGTTCGAAGGCTCTCCAGGACGCCACGCTCTCGGCTGATATCTTGGGGATGACCCTATCTGATCACACCCCAATAGTAATTACATTAGCCCTTCCACACATACAGCAGCCGACCAGACACTGGCGGTTCCGGGACACTCTATTACACTCGCCAGACACAGTCGCCCAGATACAGTGAGTGCTTGAGGACTATTTATCACACAACGATAGCTCTGATGCAGCACTTTCCACTTGGTGGGAGCACCTTAAAACCGTAATCAGGGGTGAAAAAATTGCCATCTCTTCCGCTTACAATGTGGGGTGGAAGAAGAAAAGGGAGGATCTGACACAAAAGTGTGTGAATTGGAGCAGATACTCCAATGCACCGGGCCCCACGTATTTGGAGACAACTAACCGTGGCTCAGGTGCAGTTGGGTGCCCTTGACAAAGTGGAATATTCCGCAATGCGCCGGCGACATTCCTTCTATGTTGGCTGGGATAGGTGTGGGCGGCTGCTTGCACACAAGCCTTGGGAAGTTCGGCAGCATGAAGGGGTCCAGGAGATCAGGGATCACAAAGGAGCACTATGTTCGGACTAAGCGGCTATCGACGAAATATTTCGGGATTTCTACGCACATCTTTATGATGAGCAGCCCTTGGAGAGGGAGGATATTGATGCCTACCTAGTCCAGGTGTGTTAAGTTTTAACGGGGTGAACCCATAAAACTACCCGGCTTGGGTCAGTGGTACAGTACGTTTCAAAAAGTGGTTGTGGTAGTTCCTTATTACTATAAGCTATACGCATGAGGACAGACAATTCACCACAGAGAATTATGTTTCAATTAAAAAAATAAGGAAATCTAATTTCCATAAGTGACACATTCATTAATTGCAATTATGAATCAAAGCATTAATGTTTTGACATGTATCAACTTGAATACATTTAAAGTGCATGTAATATTTACAGTGCTCTCAGTGTGACATGGAGAAAGAAGAGGGTATTGGGTAATGGGGGTGAGTTGGTGAATGAGGGACAGGGTAAAGGTGTAGTGACATGGGCACAGTTACTAATATATACAATAAGACCTTTCCAGCCTAATATCGGTCAAAAGTTCCCACGTGTATATAACTCAGACAAATATTCATAAAATTGTTATTTTTCCATGAGTTTGTTGATACGCGGTAGATGGTCTACGTTTCGACCCCGGGCAGAAGGAGGGTGACTTGGTCCTCACTTTGGGGTCTTCATCAAGACAAGATTAAGCTTGGAGCAGGATAGAGCACAATCCTTGTACGGCACACAAAGGCTCCTGGAAATTCTTCAGTAAAACTGGCAAACAAGGTATCGAGTCTCCTGTTGCGGAGTAGATTCAATCATAAACAGGGTCCCTCTCTTGTTCAGCGATAACTATCACCTAGTCCAGGCTCGCCTGCACATTCTAACGCCGGAACAAGCGACCCACATGGAGAGAGAGATTAGGCCGGAGGAAGTCATAGCAGCCATTGCTAACTTGAAGCTAGGCAAGTCACCTGGGCCTGATGGCTACACCGCGGCCTTTTACAAGCAGTTCTGTTCCACGCTTACTCCTCTGCTCACCCAGCTCTTTAACTCCTTTGCGACTCCCAGGACAATCCCCTCCTCCGTGATAGAGGCGGCGATTGCCATTATCCCCAAGCCAGGGAAGGACAGGGCGACTTGCAGGTCGTATCGGCCTATCTTGCTTTTAAATATCGACCTGAAGTTATACACAGGGATCTTGGCCGCGTAGCTTGGCCCTTAGATGCAGGGGCTTGTGGACACTGACCAGGCTGGATTCATTCCACAAAGGTAAATGAGCAACAACACCAAACGAGTCACGCATCTAATAGAAAAGGCCTCTCGCTTCCCTATAGACTACATGCTCCTTACCATAGATGCGGAGAAGGCCTTTGATCGGGCCCACAAACCCTATCTTGAACAGGCACTCATACGTGTTGGAATCGGAGACGAAATGCGGACACACATATTTAATTGTTACCGTTTTCCTACGGCTACAGTACAAATCAATGGTCACACGTCCACACCATTTCCTATTAAGAGGGGTAGAGGGCAAGGGTGCCCTCTGTCGCCCTTGCTCTTTGCCCTCTACATGGAACCTATGGTGTTGAGGGTTAGACACCACCCTCAGATCATGGGTTTCTGCTTTGGAGGGGATAGGCACACTATAAATTTAATCGCAGATGACGTTTTGGTCACTCTCACGAACCCTTTGAGTGCTTTGGGTAGCTTTTTGGAGGAACTTGATTCCTTCGCAAGAGCATCCGGCTTCAAGGTTAACCTGACGAAATCCACAGCACTGAATCTATCCTTGTCACCACAAGTGCATGCGGACCTTCAAGCTCGACATCCCCTGCGGTGGTCTGATGAGACGGTCCCCTATTTAGGCATACAATTGGGTCCAACCATGCGGGCCATGAGAAAGATCAATTATTCCCTCATTTACACACACATTTGCTCTGCACTGCAGAGAAGGAAACACTACCCGATCTCGTGGCTGGGGCGCATTGCTGGCATTAAAATGACGATCCTCCCCAAAATGTTGTACCTTTTTTCCACGCTCCCCCTACCACCCCCTATAGGTTGGCTACAAAGGGGGCAATCAGATCCTTCTCTTTTTTATTGGCAGGGACTTCGGCAGAATGAATGAAGTGGTTAGTTAGCTTCCTCCCCCCACGAGGGGGACCTTGGAATACTGGATATCATGCCCTGTTACTACGCTGTGAAGCTCCGTCACTTGGTCAAATGGAGCTGAGCTGAATCGGAGAAACACTGGCTCTTCCAGGACTGTGCAGTAGCCGGTACTTCTCTCATGAAAATTCCCTTCCTTCCGAAACCTCACCACCCACCCAATCTGTACGCTTCACAGGTGACGCGCACAACTCTTACCGACTGGGATCGGACCAACACCTGTCACGTCTTAACGACTTTCCCTTCCCTTCTCACCTCCCTCTTTGATAATCCAGACTTTAGCCCTGAGATGGTTTTGCAGACCTTCCCTCTGTGGAGAGAAGCTAGCTGCCGAGCCTAAGGCCTATTATTTGATAAAGGCGATATTATCCCCTTCTCGCAACCCAGGGCCGATTACGGCCTTCCTGAATCTGAATGCATGCGCCATTTGCAGGTGCGACTCTGGGCCATGCACCCTGGCAACCGATCACAAGCGACTAGGCTTCTCACCCAATATGAATGCTGGCTCATCAAACGGTCCTTGGATAAGAAGTTGAACTCCGACTTGTACAAGTTGCTATTGTCCAGATACACCCACACTTACCATGCCAGGCACGCACGCTAGGAGAGAGATTTGGGGCACAGTCTGAGCTCCACGGAATGGGAGGGTGCATGCCATAGAGCGCATCACACAGCAACTCATGTCAGCCTAACCAAAACATTCACTAAGCTTGTATACTACTGGTACTACAAACCAGGGCGACTACACCAGCTTGACGCTACACAGAGCCCTGACTGTTGAAGTGGGTGTGGGAAGAGGGGTAGGCTGGTTCACCTTTTGTGGGAATGCGAACATCTCCAGACTTACTGGGCATACATACTTGACGAAGTCGATAAATACTACGGCACAAAACTCTCTAGGCTTCCTGCCTATGTTTTATTAGGGGTACCAAACCTGCTCACTTACCCCTTGAAATCTAGACAAGGGGAGCAGCTAGCCATAGCCCTAGGCACAGCCATCTAAAATATATTGATACTTTGGAGAACCCCCCGAATCCCAGCACACACAGTGTGGTACCAGCGATTGTGGCATGTACTGGGGATGGAAAAGTTTCCTCTCACCCTGACCAGGAAGGGCTCCTCATTCAGTCACCTCTGGCAAACATTCCTTGCTTTATTAGCTCCCGAGTTTCGGGAGTTGCACTGCCCAAGATTCTTGTGTCTATTGCACCCCGCCGCACCGGACTCCTCCACATAGCTCACCCTAGCTCTACACATGACAAACTGTCCTGCGCGGCTCTGTTTCTAAGTAATGGACATTTGGTCAATTCTGTGTCTTTCTTCTTTTCTTTCTTTTCTTCTTTCTGGGTGGTGGGCTGGATTGTTTTTGTTATGTGTTAGTTCCGTATTCTCAATGCACTTACTAGCATCTTGGGTTGGCCCTTCGTGTCCCGATTTAACACGTTTGTTGCTTGCATTCCTTAATAAAAGATTTAAACCTAAATTGAATACTAATAATTATTATAATTTTTTTTAATTGGTTATTAAGGAAATCACATTAATACAGTACATGGTTGAACAACACATTGCAGATAACATTAGAAAATCACAAGTCATCATCAGTCAGTATCTTTCAGGGAACATCTCTCACCAAGCTTTCCTGCCGGCGCATTTCCATTTCTATCGTGGGTGACACACAAATATCTCCCCTATGTTTGTTCCAGTGGGACCACTTCCTGTCCCATTTCTTAGGGCACCCCCTTGCCTTAAAGGCCTCTGTCTCCGCTATCATGCACCGGTCCATTTCCTTGACCCATAGGGTAACACGAGGCAGGGCTCTATCTCCCCACCCTCTAGCCACCTCTCTTTTCACCATTGTGTAACCCAGTGTAGTGAACTGTTGTTCGATTTCTGTTAGGTCAGTAGCCTCCCAGATATTTAGTAGTCCTAATCGTGGGGTGAGAGTTACTTCCTTCCCTATTGCAGTGGACATATGTGTCGTGGCTCCCTCCCATATGGGGCGTACCTCTGGGCACGTCCATAGTGTGTGGTAAAATGTGGCTTGTTGGCCACACCCCCTTCCACACCTGTCGTCAGGTTAAGCGCCTATTTTTGCCAATATTTTCCCAGTTATGTATGAGTGGTGAAGTATTCTCAGTTGGATCAGGCAGAATCTCTGAGAGATGGCCGCCTCACGGGGGGACATCAGGGCTCACTGCCAGTCTTTGTCTTCTATAGGGCCTACATCATCCTGCCAGCGCACCCTAAGCTTCAAGAAGACGTCTGGAAGGTTATTACTCAAGTTTTTTATAAGTAGGGGAAATCGCCTTCGAACTAATCGGTTGGTCAAGCAGATGGTCTTCAAGTGGGGAGGACCCTGGTATATCGTAAAAGGACGGAAAGGCTGTCTGTAACGCGTTTCTAATTTGGAGATACCGGTAAATCTCTCCTTGAGCCAGCTGGTACTTGTCTTGGAGCTCAGCAAAAGTCAAAATCACCCCCTTTTTAACCAAATCCCCTACTGTGGACAGTCCAATGAGGTCCCATTTATCAAACCCGGGCTGATATCCCAGTCTCCTCAATTTCTGAGCAATTATTATTAGTTTTTGAATTTTACCTTTAGGGAATGGATACGGGGAATATAGGGGTCGTGGGCTGGAAAGTGTTTTAATACTCAGGCCTTTATTTTAATACCTGAGCATTGAATATTTTATGTGCTTAATTATATATATTAAAGTAAAATAACAATTTGGCATACTTACCTTTAGGGATGGGATGCAGGGAGTATAGGGGCTATAGGTGGGGAAGTGTTTTAATACTCAGGTATTCATTTTCGTCCCTGACTAACACATATCTTATTTGCTTGATGACATATAATTTAAAGATTTTATATACATAATAAATCATTTTCTAGAAACATTTTTAAAAAACACATTTAGGAAAGGGGTTGTGGAGATATACAGCTTATTATTGGGTATTGTATTAATACTGAGGTTTTATTAGAAATACCTGAGTATTAATTATTATCTGAACTTAGTTAAATTACAATAACGTTTTACAATTCTTACCTTTAAGGACGGGATGCAGGGTATATAGGGGTTATGGGTGGGGAAGAGTTTTAATACGTGGGTATTAATTTTCATACCGGAGTATCACGCATTAAGTGCGTAATTATTTTTTTGTAAATATATTTAAAAATCAATTAAAAAGATAACAATATGAATAACACATTCTTAGTTATGGGATATTGGAGATTTATGGACTAGGTGTAGAGATGATTTTAAATACCCTGGTATATAATTAAATGCTTATCTATTATTTAAAATGAAAATGAAAGAACAAAAAACAGTAAGTGGTATATAAAATGAGTGTAAGTTGTTAGAGCTTTGAATTAAAAAAAACTATTAAATAAGTATTACGTTAGGAATAAAAAAGGAGTTATTTTAGACGTGGACACTTTATTTTTCATAAAGAATGAAAATAATTATAAAATCATTTTTATTGACTTTTTTATTTCATACACTTTTTATAAACATTACTTATTTTATATTTATTTAAAATATTTTGGAAACGCCCCAAAAAATAACAGTTTAAAAAAATTAAAATGAATGGTTTCTCACACTTTTCCATTCAATTCACTGGGTGAAATAGTCCTTTTTCTATTTTTGCAGATGACGGTGATGCACACGGTTGTACATGTCTTTTGCCAGTCGGTGGAGCGTTGCGTTGAAGCTCAGAAAGTGAAACTTCTGCATTCGGGTAAGTTTGTTTTAATTTATATTTTTAAGAAATATGGTGGCTATTTCTAGAGTAAAGACAGAAGGTAGATATTATAGTGTACTGTAGTTAACGTATGATGTTGGATTAACCCATTTTAATTCCAGTGTATGTTAGCTTTACATGTCTCCGCGAAGATGTTTATTTTTTTATTTTTAAAAGATAGGTATTTCAAATATAGAAGCTAGATTGGATATGTTATTGTCTTTAGTTGGTTTACATAAGGATCTTTTTGTAATGGATCTCGGGTCTTCAAAGAAATGGAGGGTGGCAACAAGGGACTTGAGCTTTTTTACAGAGGAAAAACAACAGTTTTCAGAGTGAGGTCTGAGTGGCTTCCCATGAGTAAAAGTACAAGGAATTAATTGTTATGAAGTGACATCAAAATACTGTTTTTTTGTGTTGAGGATGAATTTTGAGATTTTTAAAAAGCAGTTGTAGCACATGAGGATTAAGGTTAATGCAGTTGCCTTTGACAGATGGATTTATGTATTGTGAAGAAAAGAGAGGATCTTTGGAGTAGTAAGGCTAATGTAGTTGCCTTGTTGAAAAAAAAAAGATTTTTTTGAAGAAGACACCTTTTTTATGGGGAATTTTTTTTGGAGTACTATGGATATATGCTAATAGAGTAGCTTGAAGGAATGTTTTTGTAATATTTTTTTAAACTTGTGGAGTACCTTCCATTTCAAGACAAAACAGTCTTTTGGTGGATTATGGCTAAAGTAGCAACCAAAAGAACTGTTTCATTTTTTGGGGGAAAAACTGTTGATTTGATTCATTTATGGAATGCAACATTCTTGGTGTTAATTCAGGCTAAGGTAGTTGCCTTTTTTTTAAAATTATTTGTTTTTGGGAAGAGATTATTTTGAAGCTTTCATTTTGGATTGCTTTTTCTCCCCCAAAAAATGAATGGATGGATGAGTGGAGAAACAATTGTTCTTCGAGGTTTTGGAGACTCATGGTGACAACCTGATTGTACAATAGTCACCAGGAGTTGAGAGAAAGAAGACTTTAGCGGGTAGGAACCACAACTTTCCATTAATATTAAAGATTTAATTTTTCAAAAATTTCAAATGGATTGGTGATTGCTTAAAAACTGGCAAGTAATGTGGAAAAGTTGTTAGATAGTGTTAGAAATGTAGGGGTTAATTTATGTGCCATTGCATCACTTTTGTGCCGCCGGTGCGGCACTTTTTGTGATGCACCAGTGGCGTAAAAAATGCATCATGTTGCGTCATATTTACAAAATGACGCATCTAGGTAGATGTGTCACTTTGTAAAGCCCTGCACCACATTATACCTGCACCAGGTGTAATGTATGTAGGGTGGGCGTTTTAGAGCAAGTAAGCCACGTAGAAGTGACACAGTGAAATCTATGAGATTTGACTGCACCACTTCTAGGACGCAAATGCGTCTATATCTTTTGCCTGCCTCACAGCAGGCGTAAGACTGACACAGGCACATTGAAACGGGACTTGCCCATGTTAAATGACCCATTGCTGAAGTTGCGTCACTTTTGTGACACACTCCAGCAATGCGTCATTTTTGCGCCTACAGATACGTCAGAAATACTGTATTGTAAATATGATGCATCCAGCATTTCGCAAGGAGGGCGCAATGAAATGTGACGCATCACTGTTTTCATGCAGCAATGCGTCACTTTTCACAAAGGAGGCCTGTAGTATATAGGCAATAATGGCAAGGTAGTCTGAGCCACCATCAATAAATATTCTTGTAGTTTTTCCAATAGTCTATCAGACATTTCTATACTTTTTTTTGTTTTAGAAATTAGTGGATTCATGCTACCTGACAGTGATTGCGCAAGTCTCATTTCCTGGAAACTATGTTCCGTCTTCAAAATTTCCAGAAAATGATAAAGATTGGGATGATGTTTGGCTATTGAATTTATTAAGGAATTATGCCATCTTTCAATGGGATTTTTAGGTTTCACCCCACCCTCAAGCAGGTTGAATAGCAGTTCCACCATTCTATGGGATTCCTTGGTCTCCTCCTGCAACTTAACCTGCTTAGACGGCCAATTTATGTATCCTCAAATTAATTTAGTAGAGGGGCCAATTTTTCTTCATTTTGGGTAAAATAGTGTGATTTGGTAATGGAAGTGTAGAATTCATTTACACTATCTGGTGGTCCGAAACATAACACAGTTAGTTTACACAATGCAAATTGTAGTTCGTTGCTTGACAAATATTCCTTAACCGAGGATGATTTTTTAATCTTTCGCCAATATGCCTTTGAAAAGTGGAAAAACATCCTTGAATTTGTGCATCAGGGTACAATTTGGTTAATGAGTTAATCATTGATAATTTCAAATCAATTATTTCTTTTCCAGGACTTTAATTCAAAGTTTTGGTGTTCATCACTGTTAAAAATTCAGTGTATGCTGAGGAATGTTTGTCAGGGAGCAAAGGATACACTAAAGGAACAGTTGTGTTATTCCTGTTAGCATGAATAGTAAAAATTTGTGAAAATGGATTTGGTGTTGATTCTGATGTACCATTCATCATTCAAATTGGACTATTCTCTAAGGTTTGAAGGTTATGGTTAGTGCTAAAAATAACATTCATTTTGGAGGTTTTTCACTGTCATATAGGTGGAAAGGTTTTTTGGAGAAAGTTACAGTTCGTTTGGGTGGGACGTTAATGTCTCAGAAGGTTCGGGGTGTTACTCAGTGAGGTTACTTGCCAGTTTATGTGTCTGAACCATCCTCCTGAGGTTGGGGACAGAGGGTAGGCTACTGGCAATCTGAACTAGAATGTTTGGGGCAACCTCCCATAAAATAGTACCATAGGATTCATTTGAAGTGTGTGCGAGAAGCTTCATTTGTTGAACATTTTCACATAATTCTATTTCTATTGCTTGTTTTCCTGGCACTGCCATGGGAAAGGCTAAGGACCGCCATCCGTATCACGAGTTGAAGTCGTGTAGCACTAGTTCAAATCATGATAAGGTCAGCGATCCTTGCACAGTTTGGTGCAGCTGACCCGGCATTGTGCCAGATGCGTTGTGCCAAACCCATAATCAAACCCATAGTCTGAACATAAAAATGTTCAAAGTGGCTTCATCCAGCAGTTCTCTGACTATCACGCCTATTCCTCAGACACCACCTACAGCCTTTCAATGCTGAACTTCATG
The DNA here is from genome assembly GCF_964261635.1 of Lissotriton helveticus. Taxonomy (NCBI): domain Eukaryota; kingdom Metazoa; phylum Chordata; class Amphibia; order Caudata; family Salamandridae; genus Lissotriton; species Lissotriton helveticus. The sequence continues at coordinate 1,318,112,077 of NC_136067.1, forward strand.
GTCTCCCCAAAATTTCCTGAAATTACTTCAAAATCTGACGGTACGAGCTAACCCCACACAATCTACACTTTGTATCGGCTCGTTTTTTACTTTGACCTGGTCTTGCATGACTTGATATCCTCTATTGGTGCATTGACATTTTAGGTGCAAGTTTGTACCATAAATTTTAAAAATTCATACTTCTGGTATTTCTGATTGGATTTTTGTTGTTTTAATTTAAAAAAAAAGATATATAAAAAAATGTACTCTATTTTTCTGAATTGGTGCAGGATTTTTCTTGTGCTGTGTTTTTCACTTTATTCCTGTTTGTGGGTGCCATAAATACATGCATTGCCTCTATGTTAAGCCTTACTGCTTTTAAGCAAAGCTACAGAGGGTTAAGCAAAGGTTAATTTAGTAACTTTTTTTGTTCATCCTGACAGGATTTGTGGCTGTTGCGAGAGCAGGGTTAACACCCCACTCAACTAACAACCCGATTTCTCACAACCCGATCATTAGTTTATTAGTTATTATCCTTTCTGTATCACTTTCTGTTTCTTGTGATTTGATTCCTCCGACAGCTTGAGTTGATTATATACTCGGTCTCTGGCATCCTCCATTTCTGTCTTGTCCCAGTCACAACTAGATAATCCTGTAAAGGGGGGGTAGGCGCGCACCGTCTCACATCCCAGCACCTTTACCCCTCTGCACCTTGGTTAGTGTAGTACTGGATTTCGTGCTTGCATCAAATTTCCTCATAATTTTTACCAACACTGGTGCAGTTATTGGACCTGCTGCCACAAATTTTCTCAGGTTAATACCACTCCAGGCATGCAGGAGCTCTGAAGCTTGCCACCTAGATGATCGTTTTTTCCCTTTACACTCACAATTTAGAAATATTAGCTAAGAAAACTTGTACAAGAGGAACAAACAAATTGCACAACTTGACACAATAAGTATAGTCCTAAACATATCCCACCACGCTATCCATCAATTCAACAACCTTACTAAACTAAAACCCTTTTATAGATCACTAACCCTGGATCCTATTCCTTTCCACAAGCCATAAACCTCTAAAGCTTGGACTTCCCGAGAAATGATAGTAATATTATGAACACAACCATTAATAACTATACTCTTATTGGGAATAGAAGTACAACACTCCCGTACCTGCAAAACCCTCCAAACATAGCCTTCCTTCTCATGAAGTATAGGGGCATATTATCAAGGACGGCGTTAAAAATTATCGCCAGTTTGGCGGCAGAAAACTGCAGCTAAAGAGGCGATAATGGGCTTGATAATATGCCCTTGAGAATTCCAATAGAAATCCATGTTCTGGTGTGAACATGGGCTTCTTTGGAAAGTAAAGTTAAAGAGGAACAAGCCAATAACTATATCAGAGAGATAAAGGTGGAGGGAGAGTCCCTCGCAAGGAAAAAATTATTGTTTTAACTTTAAAAAAAAAAAAAAACAGTAACAATGTTACAGCATCTACTGTATGCCGTTTCTGAAGAGATCAAAAACAAAAAATTAATGTTTGCAGAAGTCCAAAAATCAGTTTTCAAAAAAATACTTTAAAAAAAAAAAAACTATAATCTGGATTCTTTTGTGAAGTTCAAAACTTGTTTCACCACAGTCAGTAGTCAGAAAATTTAAAGGTGGCTCTTCTTGTAGCTAGTTTTCAAAGATGAATTGTCAACAGATTTCTGGACTACAGTTCTCTGCATCTGGCTTTTCTTCCTCTTTAGACACAAGCTCAAGATAAATCCATTCAGGTGAAGCAAGCTTTCTGTTTGGAATTCTCCTTCTTGCTGGCCTTTCAGCAAAAGGCAATTCACTCCCATTATTTACTAAATTGACTTCAACTTCCTTTTGTTCTTCTTTGATCCAGTCTAATCCGTTATTCTCTCACTGTTTTCCCTTGTAAGGTCTTTTTTACTGCCTTGGATATTACGACTCTTTCAACTTCACATAATACTACAGCTGCCTTTCTTATTTACTGGTGAATATTTATTAGCATCAGAAACACGAATCACTGTGAACCGCTTTCCTCCACTGGGGCTTCTCGAGACTAACATTTTCAAATGGAGCATTTCACAAGCTGAATCAGACACTTTGTCTTGTTACTGCTGCTCAGGACTTTGCACCAGCTCTTCACTCTGAGCCTCTGATTGAAACTGACCACTAATACTCTCACCAGAAACTTCACCTTTATCAGGAACTTCACCAGTTCAACATGCTCACATTTATTCTTACTCCCCTCTGAATTCAAACTGCAAATTTAAGCTTGACTCTATGAATAAGTGATTGTTGTCACTACTACTTCATCTGCCATCTTCACTCTTCTAGTGTGACTCATGTTGATCCACTGTGGGATCCAGACACACTTCACAGTAGTATGGACCCTTTCAACCCTCCTCAAGATAAGTTCTGTGAACATGGCTTTTGAACAGAATCCAGTCACTTGGTTGCAGGAGATGTCACTGAGTTTTTTTTTATGGTACTGTTGCTGCATTCACCTGATGAGAGATAGAGTTCACCACATTAGCCAAACATTTGCAGTAATCTAATATAATGTTATCAGCTATTAATACAAATTTTGCTGAGGGTACGTATACTATTATCAAGCTCTTCCCATTAACACTTTATGGGACGAGAGTCCAGTGTCTTTCTCTGGGATACTATACTGCTAATGCTCATGAGAACAAGAGGAAGAGCATTGAGTCATTTCAAACTGGTGATTGTACCTACTTTGGTCAGATTGTTTTTGATGGTCCCATTTGTCTTCTCTATAATGGCAGATTATTAAAGAGGATACCTATAATGGAAGTGCTGATCTATCTGGAGGACTGTACAAATCAATTTAGGAGTCTCCTTCTTGAAATTAGTTAAGAGGTTTGCCTCAATATAGAGGTTGGCAAGCCGAACTACAGAATGAATTCACTTAACAAATATTTGCTAAGAGTCATACTTTTAGCTCCCCAGGCAGGATAAGCCTTTACCCATTTAGAAAACAAGCAATCACAAGAATATTTTTAAGGCGATTGTAAACTGTCCTCTTAATAAAGTTTGATTGAAGTCTTGTAAATGAACGCTCCGATTTGCCGATGTGACTCATAGTCACAATAGTCCTTTTCTCAGATTATTTCTTTGCATATGGCACACATTTGACACAGCTACTCAGTAACATTTCTTAATCTAGTATTAAACCAGTACTAATGAAACGTTCTGGTCAAATAATCTCTTTCCAGATGCGTGTGTCTATGTAAATAACTGACCACGCAATATAGTATAAAGTCAAAGAATGTAGTTGTATTCAGGAGTGATCTACACATCATTATAACTCTTTTTGAAATGCAAAATGTTCCACCTTTGTTTCCCATCCTTTGGGATGTTAGAGCACAATCTTCTCATCTAAATAGCTCTGGGTGAATTCACCAGATTCAGCTGCACTACAGGTTGAATGGCTCGACCTCTCTGCAGCCTTTGACACTGACTCCCACGACACCCTCATCAGAAGACTCCAAGAGATTGGCACACAAGGATCCCCTCTCAAATGGATTTGTTCCTTCCTCACAAGAAGAACCAATATTGTCAGGCTGCCACATTTTACAACAGAGACCAAGAAACTGATATGCAGTATCCCACAGGGATTGTCCCTCAGCCCCACTCTTTCCAACATATGCATAACACCTCTGGCCAACATCATCCAATCACAAGACATTACCGTCATCTCCTACGCCAATGACAACCCACTCATCTTCTCCCTGGCAAACAAGATTAACACCACCAGAACCAACTTCATCAACTGCATGACCATGGTAGCAGACTGGATGTGAACCAACTGCATAAAGATCAACTCTGACAAGATGAAGTACTGGTCTTCAGCAACAAGACCTCTCCATAGGATTCCACCTTGTGGCAGCAGAGCTAAGAAAAATGATCACACCCACAAACCACACAAGAAATCTAGGGATAATCCTAGATGACAAGCTCAACATGAAGGCTCAAGTCAATGCAGTGTTCACCACCTGCTTCTACATCCTATTCATACTAAGTAAGTAAGTAAGCATTTATAAAGTGTAACGAATGCCAAGGCTTCTTGGTGCTAATGGTAGTGTAGGCATCATCTGTAAAAGCCAAGTTAATATTGTAGTTTACTTAGGCGGAAAGAGCCAGGTCTTCAGTAATTTCCTGAAGGAGGCTCTGTTTGATTGTAGTCTTATTGCATCCTGCAGTGTGTTACATAGTTTTGCTGCCAGATATGAAAGACTTCTCCCATCCCACCAGGCCCTTTTCATTGTAGGGACATGAAGCAGCCCAGAATTTGCTCACCTTAAGTCCCTCTGTGGGATGTACCAAGAAAAATGTTTCTTTAGGTCACTAGGCCCTAAGCACAGTCTTTGTTGCCTCAACATAAGAAAGGAAGTGAGCAGAGTTAGCGCTGTCCCCTGTATTCCAACTGACACCTACATCTGGGTTAACACCTGATGGTTAACTGTGTCAAACGCGGCTGAGAGATCAAGCAGGAAGAGAACGGCCTTTCCCCTGCATTCTATATGTTTGCGAATTTCCTCTGTGGCCATAACTAAGGCTAGTTCAGTAGAGTAATTCGATCTCAATTAATGTTGAGTGACATCAAGTAGGTTATTAGGCTCTAGGTCTCTCCAGTAGCGGCCCGTGGAGGGAGTTCCGTGGGGTGGTGAGGCGGGGCGGGGCAGAGTAGGGGGTAGTAAACACCGGAATATGGATGAACGGAGGTAAGAAAACAATTAAATAAATAAAAATAATTACGTTGCACACGCTGCATCGCAAAAAGCGATGCAGCACACGCAAAACAATTCGTTTTATGTATTTAATTGTTTACTTACCTCTGTTCATCCATATTCCGGTGTTTACTACCCCCCACCCTGCTCCTCCCCCGTCCTGCCTCACTGCCCCACAGAACTCCCTCACGGGCCACTACTGGGTATCTCACCAGGTCTTCATTCATGGATTTGTCCAGGATTTTGGAAGGAAGAGAATGGCAAGATATGGGTCGGTAGTTCTTCACTTCTAAGTTTTCTTTTTTTAAATAGGACGAATGCAGGCTTCCAGGCAGTGGGGAGAACCCCACCCTCCAGAATATTATTTAAGAGCGGGCCAGATAAGAGCGGATCAGATCCGATGTTATATATAATATCGACAGTGGCCAATGATCAGTTGGGGAACAGGATTTGATAGACAATATTAGCTCCTTAACTCTCTTTGAGGATAAAGCAGACAAACTGGACAGTTCACTGGCAACTGCATTCCCAGGATCAGTGGATTCCTTTGACAGATCTAAGACCGGGACATTTGCGTGCCCTGTCAGCTCATTATAAACTGTTTGCACTTTGGCCTGGAAGAAATTAGCGACTTTGTCGCTAAAAAGTTTGATCTGGTACGAATTGGTTCCCATGTTGGAACTTAGATAGAATTGTACCAGTTTGTGAAAGCTATCTGGAGGAGTTTTTCGCAGCTCCTATTTTCATTGAGAAATGGCTGGTCTTTGATGTTTTGATGGACACTTTGTATTCCTCTAGGGCTAGCCGATACTTATGTTTTCCTTGTTCACTATAATCATGCCGCCATGTACGTTCTATATGTCTACACTTAGATTTTATTCTTCTAAATTGTGTGGAGTACCAAGGGGCTATAGGTTGGTTCCTACGATGTAATATCATTTTCTACTGCATACTGCAAACAAGCTTCAAATGATGGCTTTACAACACCAGATGGACCATCACACAAGCCCTCATCACCAGCAGGTTGGACTATGGCAACATGCTCTATGTCAAAAACTCCAAACAACTCCTACACAGACTCCAGACTATCCAGACTGCAGCTGCAAGACTTATACTTGATCTCCCATGCTGCACTTACATCACACCGCACCTTAGGAAGCTTCACTGGATCCCCCATTTACAAGCGCAGCCAATCCAAACTTCTCATACACAGGTGCAATGCCCTACACAAAACAGGACCAAAATACCTGAACAGCCACATACACTTTCACCAACCCACTATACATCTATACTCTGCCTCACCCTCACAGGCACACACATCCTTGCATCTGCAAAGCAAAAGTAGAGGTCACCCATACGCCTACATCGCATCCAAGACATGGATGACCTCCCTCAACAAATCAGAGCCTCCTCTTCACTACCTGAGTTCAGCAAGAAGTTGAAGTCCTGGCTCTTCATATATTCATTCATTCATTCATTAAGCTTTATCGCGGCTATTCCAGCCAAAAAAGCACAAGGTAATTTTAACAATACATTAAAACATAATCAATGTCAGCATAGACAATTGCAGTTTAATTTCATTATAAGTTCAGACATTGTGCACGGAATCGCAATAGGAGTGCAGAGGAATCAATCATGTAGTTAAAAACTATGTAAAAACATAATTTAAGATAAAAAGTTTAAAAAATGTTTTTTTTAAGTCAGCGAACAATAATTTAAAAAAAGAAAAACACACATCCCACATTGGTACAGTAAAATATATCTCCAGAAAAAGGAAGACGCTGATAGCTATATAGCTTCCTTTATCAAAAACATATCTTTAAGCCACATTGCAAAGAGAACTTTGAGCACACCACAGCATGTACTAATGCAGTATCAGATTTGAGTATCCTTAACAGATCTCGATAATTTCTAATGCCCATGTTCTTACACAGTTGGATGATCCATTTTACCCTAGACCAGTGTTTCCCAAACTGGGGTCCGCGGACCCCTAGGGGTCCGTGACACATTCCCAGGGGGTCCGTAGGCAGCATTTTTAAAAGCACAGCAAAGTGTCTTGTATAATTAGCAGAGTTCGAGCAACAATAAAAGTGTCAAGATAATGCCAGTGATTAATGTACTTGCTGGAGAGAGAGGAGAGTTTAGTTCAGTGGCAGCTTTGACTTAACTATTGTAGCACAGAGGGTTAATGTGCCTACTGCAAAGAACGTGTAACAAGCATTTTAAAAAGCAGATTTTATGTGCACAGGTCCTTGGTTACTGCTTTTGTCACAGAGATTCTTTTGTTACTGTGCACTTATAAGTGACAATCGTAATCTAGCAGAGGGACCTTTAAGCTGTCATCAAAAAGCTGCTTGAAAACTCCATGGTACCAGTTAGTAACTTATGTTTTTTCCCCAGTCATTCATTATCCTGATGCTGATAAAAAAGATTTATTTGGGAAGAAATACATTTTTCATGTTAAAGCCGAAGCTAGCCAGTGTGTTATGTTCTGAATCCTGAGTTTGTGCTATTCCAGACCAATGCCTACCAGTATGAATGACATGTGAACACTACACCTTGTAGTCCCCTTGCCTTATGTAACATTTTTTATACACTGGTTTACCTGTATGATTCACTGTCTCTATATGTGTGTGATGTAAAGTGCTCTGACATGCTACAATGGTATGAGAGATGCTATAAAACAATGGAAATACATGTGACAGGGGGGGTATTCCTTCAATATGAAATACTAATGGCCAGATGTGCGACCCTTTTTTATATGCGCAAACGTATTCGCAAACCCGTTTGCGCATGCAAAAACCTATTCGGCCATGTACATAGCCCTCGCAATTTGCGACCCATATGGAATCCCAAACAGTGTTAAACACACTGTTGTACATTTCATTTAGCGACTCGCAATTTGCCACTCGCAAGGGGTCACCAATTGAGAGGCGCTAAATAAAATGGTCGTACATCTGGCCCTAACATTCTTACAGCCAGATTCATCATTCTCCCGTTTTGCGAGCCCCTAATAGCGATTCATAAGGAATCGCTATTAAAGACTTGCAAAACGGGATTCATGTAGGAATTGCAAAAAATATTGCGATTCCTACATGTTCCTTATTTGCGATTAGCAAATTGCTAATCGCAAATAAGGAATAACTCCCCATGCATTCCTATGGGCCTACAGGCCCATAGGAATGAATGGGAAGTTACCTTATTCGCGATTAGCAATTAGCTAATCGCAAATAAGGATGCGATTTCAAGGGTGCAGGGGTGTCCAAAGGACACCCTGTAGCACCCCTGAAATGTAATCTACATTGGTGTTGCGCACACACATGTCCAAAGGACATGTGTGTGTGTAACATGCAACTTAGAAAAATGCATTTAAATGCATTTTTCTAAGTTTTTGCTATTTACCACGAGGTCTGACCTCTCGGTAAATAGCGGCCCAAAATTGCAATTTCGCAATTTTAAAATGATTCATGAATTCTCTAAAAGAGATTCCTTAAATGCAATTCTTCGCAAATGTGCGAATTCTTTAATAGCGAATTTTGCATTTGGGATGATGAATCCCAAATGCACAAAATTGCACTCGCAAAAGGCAAGATTCTGAGAATCTTGCCCTTTGCAAGTGCAATTTAGCTTGATGAATCAGGCTGTTAATACTTTGAGAATTTGATTTGTGTGCACAATTGTGTTTTATTTTAATTACTGTTTTAATATTTGAAATTTAACTCATACAGATTGCTTGGGGGTCCTCGGCTTCCAGTGGTGACTCAATGGGGGTCCTCCAGAGTCAAAAGTTTGGGAACCACTGCCCTAGACGATTTATAAACAGGGCAAAAGAACATTACATGGGCCAGTGTTTCCTCCTGCACCATGCAGCCTGGGCATACGGACTTTGTATATCCAGCCCCCTTGTCAGTTACTGCATAGAGCGGGAGAGTTCCATATCTGAATTGCAAATACAGCTTCCTTGCTAGAGGTGGCTGGATCTGATCTAAAATCAATTCAAATTGATAAACTGACTTAAAAAACCAGGAACAATTGTGATAAGCTAGTCGTAGCTACTCCTTGCATTGCTCTTGTGAGTTTGTAGGCTCTCACAGTCTTAGCTAATTGACTTTTAGAAATAGCTGGACATGCTTCCTCAGGCATGATCCATAGGTTCTCCCTGCCCATGGCACGGAAGGAATCCCTAATAAACAACAACCAGGGTATACGACCTGCAGCTCCCCAACAATGACAGTACCACTTTCAGTTCATCCCTGTAATGCCTCAATTCCGGTGTACTCCATACCAGCCGCCAGTATAGCAACGGCCTAGCCGAGGTAAGTTCTTCTATTGGGAGAATACCCAAATCCATTCGTAATGGGACCAGGGGGGTACTTATTGGTAAAGCTAAGATATTTCTAATAAGTTTATTTTCCGTAAGTTGGAGGCATTTAGGCGTATAGTGGCCCCAGAGTTCTGCCCCATATGTGGCAGCTGCCGTAGCTTGGACTTTATAAATCTCAAGTAACGGGTTTATAATCTTTGACGTACAGGAATTATGGACTTTCATTAAACCTCCTACAGCTTGTGTTAATTTCAAATTTGCCTTCGCAATTTGGGTGCCCCATCCCATCTTGTCATTTAATGACAGACCCAAATAATCAAATGTTTTAACTTGCTCTAACGGTCTGTCATCCATCAGAGGATGTGGGCAGTTAGTGGTAGTGGCATTAAAGACCATATATTTTGTTTTGTTAATATTAACTACCAATTTTTACTTCTTGCAAAACTGGGCAAACTCATTCAACACCCTCTGCATACCCATTGATGAGTTAGAGAGGAGCAGGGTGTCATCTGCAAACATTAAAGCAGGAAATTTAGATGACGAGATTCTCAGAACGTCTAGATCTTTTGCGAGGAGCAAGTCATCTATCAGACCATTTAAGAATAAAGAAAAGAGGGTCAGGGCTAGTACACAGCTTTGTCTAACCCCCTTTCCAACTGGGAAGGGTGCTGTTAGTGAACCGTTCTTCCCGTATCTTACCCTGGCGTAGGTGTTTTCATGAAGGCGTTTAAGTTGGAGGCAAAGATATGGTGGAACCCCCATGTCCAGTAGGATATTCCAAAACTGGTCACGGTCCACCATATTGAATGCCGACTTCAGATCCACAAATGTAAGATACAAACTCCCTCCTTCCAGAACTACATGCTTCCAGTAAATTAACTGGAGCCTGAATAATTGGTCTGTAGTCGAAATTTTCGATCTGAACCCTGCTTGTAGTGGAGTTAGTATGTCTCGGTCTTCAATCCATACCTGTAATCTGCCCAATAATATCCTTCCATTGATTTTCTGTTTGACATCAATGAGACTCATTAGTCTGTAGTTCGCAGGCTCAATCGGCGACCCTTTTTTAAAAATGGGGACAATCTTTGCCCCTGCCCATGTCAGAAGTAATGGAAGGCCATGGAGTATCTCATTGAACAACAGTAGAAGATATGGTACCCATACTGTCTGTTCATTTTTATACATATCCGCTGGGATCCTATCCAGCCAGGGCGCCTTATTAGGCTGTAATTTCGCTAAGGCTAATAGAACCTCGCCACTTGTAAATGGGGGTGTTTCCTGTATCAATTCAGAGTTAAAATAACAATGGGATGAATTGCTATCACAAGAGGGAGGGGATGAACCAGAGTACAATTTTTTAAGCATCTTAGTACCACACACCTACACACCTTGCCCAAGTGCCTGGATACCATCTTGGGTGATTAGTGTGCTATAGAAATCGACATAACATACCATAGCATATCATAACAATTTCAGAAATGAAACAAACTGCTTTAGCAGCTTTCAGCATCCATGATGGTAATTTAGAAATTAATCTTTTACAAATAACATCAGGTCAGCTCTTTCAAGAAGAATAACTTTAATGCTGGTCTTGGTTTTAGACATAATTCTTTGACATTCACTCATTCATATTCTGGTTCATCATTATCATCATCATTAGCATTGTCTTCATTGCTGTATGAAATCAGGAAGCAGCGGTGAAGGTTTCAAACAACTGCACCATCTAATGAAGATATGTTTAGCTGCCAGGATTATTTGCTCATACCTTGGAAAGTGGGGGATTGTCATGGGCTGAGTTCTGGTATGGGTCTGTAAAATCTTGACTAAATGAGGAGCAAACACAATCAGCATATGTCCCATTACAATTCCTTCACTCTCTTCAGTTACAATGCAAACTACTGCAACAATTTTCAGACAATCAGGAGGAGCCACAGCTACTGGATCTAACACACTCCTCATGTTTATCATGGGTTTCATTTGCACACCTTGATGCTTATTTGATCAAATAGCTAAATTCATCCATACTATAAGAAATCAGTTTATTTAAATCAACTGCTCCAAAACATCTGGTGCTTCTCTCCAAACACTGGTTACATTACAATGTATTTTTGTAATAGGACATAATTCAAAGTTGTCTCAGAAAAAATATATCAAAGAAGTCCACCAATTTTGCTGCTTCACATGAAAATGATTGTATTTAATCATCTAATTTTCCATACAATTGCACTTTCTTGTAGTATTCTTTCAATTGTTGTCACAAATATTGCATGACTCAAAAACACGTCAACAGGTTTTGCAATATATTCACTTCTTCAGGGCTGTAAATCAACATAAAAGATAGCTACATTTCCGACCAAATTTATTGTAAAATTCACAATAAATGTTTTACTTTACCTAAAGTTCCATTCCCAACATCTTAATTAGCATTAATTGCAACAACTTCCTGGATGTCCATCAGCATAAAAGATATATACATTTCAGACAAAATTCATAGTAAAATTCCCAATAAATGTTTTACTTTACCTAAATTTCCATTCCCAACATCTTAATTACCATTAATTGCAACATTACATAATAATGTGCATTTACTGTTGACTTCTCATACCTTCAAGAGAAAATAATTCTTTGACATTATTAGTTGTTTGATTTTTTTTCATTTTCACACGTTCATTCTTTCTCAATTATTTTACAATACTTTGTGTATAAAACCCTGCAAACAAATAACTAATAAAAAACATGTTGTGAAGGAGGGTTGTCAGTCCCCAATTTAGAATTATATTGTCTTGCGGCACAGCTGCAATGGGTGTCGCACTGGCTGGGCGACAAGAATCTGGAAGACACTGCCACCGAAGCCACTGTATGGACCCATACACAAATATGCGTGCTATTCCACCCACTGACCAAGGGACCCCGCCCGTTACCACTGCATGTAGCGGTGGCTCGCAAATGCTTCCTACGTAGCCTGAAACTGACCCGAGAAGTCAAACCTTATGCTCCCGCGCTCCCCCTGCTGGGCACCCCCAGGCAGGGTGGAATGGTGACATCGCCCATGCTGGAGAGCTGGACCACGGCTGGTGTGGAAACCACGGGCGACTTTTATGTAGATGGCACTATGCTCCCTTTTGAAGATCTGGCAGAAAGCACAGGCTTACCAGCTGGACAATTCCTTCTTCATGCGTCAATATTGCGCACATACACGGAATCCTGGGGGGATATACGCGAGGAATTACCAATGCACCATCTCATACAGTACCTGCATGTCATGGGCAACGGCTCCCATATTATACACTGGCTTGCACAGGCCCTCCTCGTGCACACGCAGCAATCCACGCAGCCATTGCGAGATAAGTGGGTGGCCTCCCGAGGGAGGGAATGGACAGACAAGGAATGGACAATGGTATTAGCCAGGCCCGTAAGCATCCCACGCAACTCCCGTTTCAAAATAATACAGTTTTATATATTGCATCAGGCATATCTGTCACCAGATAAGATTAATAAGTATTTCACGACCACCACTGCCAGCTGTCCCGGATGTAATCTGACAGGCGCCGACATATTACATATGCTCTGGCATTGCCCCACTCTTGCTACATACTGGAATGAGGTGACATCCCTCTTGACGCAAAGTGCTGGCGCAGGCCTACCCCACACATGGGAATCATGCATCCTGGGGTTGTATAAAAGAACCAAATTGAGCCAAGTATCGGCCAGATTCTGGGACCTAGGGCTCATTACTGCCAAGCGCATGCTCACCAAACACTGGAAGAAGGGGGAACCTCCGCTCACTAGGTACTGGTGCATTTTCTTTCTTAACTGGGCGGGAGCTGAAAGCACCACACTACATCGAGAGGAAACGGCAGGTTTGAGGAAGTTTCCAATTGCACAACTTTGGGACAACACTTTGAGTTCCTTTAAACAGGAAAGCGCGACTAGGGGGCTCACTTAGATAATGGCATACTTGAAGAGACACACACCAAGGAGACACGGTGACACCAGGGGAATAGGCTGTATTGTCCCCCTGACACCTGCGAGCCACGGGGGCTGGCGCTGTGGCTCCTCCCGGCTGGTGGTGGCTTGACCTCCCCTGTTCCACTGAGCAACGATTGCAAAGTACACCTGCCATATTGGCCGCGGACCCAGACACTCGCCCACGCAACTGTACACTGACACACCTCCTGACACTGTACTCCCAACGACACGTCCTATCCTCCCTATATTCCTCCTTTTCTTTTTCTCATTTCCTTTTCCCCGTTTCACTCGGAGATCACTTAGTGGCACCCGAAACCCTCGTTTTTTCACGGTCTATTGCCCTGTTTGGCCCTTTGTCCTCGATTGGGACTAGTTTGGAAGTTAATGTGGCAGACCCTACTGCCATACTTGTTACGTTTTTGAATATATTGACTCGAAGATTTGGACACATCCAATGTTCGATATCCCTGATCACACGACACATCTGGCGCTACCACACGCTGTCAGTCAGACATGAAGTGAACACGTAAAAGAGTTACAATTCCATGCCACCTCCTATAGGAGTTCATCACACACTATTCCGAGAATGCATTGCCCTACATCCACAGTGTTGTCACATACAATGCAGACATATTAACAGACAGTATTGCTTTAGCATTACTGCTACAGGACTTGATGCATGTAAAAATTATCTTGTGTACAATGCAACTGTATTACCTTCATGTGCTGCAATCTTTCTTGTGCAAATGTATATGAAAAGATATCTACCGTTTTATATTGGCAATGTATATCCATGTATCAACTGATTGTTTACATAAATTAATAAAATATATTCGAACAAAAAAAATGTTACGAAATTCCTTAAATTTCACAAAATATCATAATATTTGTAGATCCCATTGAGTTCACAAATCATAAAATCTTCATTATGACATTGTAAATGCAATTTATATAGATATTTATTATAAGTAAGGATCATAAATAGTCCCAATCTAATACACAAATTGTTTAAACCTCATACATCTGCTACTAGATTAAACTCACTATCTATAACTCAATCTAATCCTGAATCATATAATTTACAAATCTATTCAAGAGACTGATTAGCTATCAATTTGCTCTAATAACATGTTCCACATAATATATTACAAAGTATTTGGTAAGAGTAAATTAAAATTAATTTATTTGTTTTTAAGAATCTTATAAATCTATGTTAATCCTTATCCTGGAGCTAAAAACTGGCCCCCATTGTGTCTAAATTAAACAAGATATAGCAACGTTTAGCAGCACAAACCAAAACCCTGCCAAGATCTGGTACACTTGAGAATATTATTAATGCCCTAATTAGTTTAGATCCCACCGTAGGCCCTCAACAAACTATAGGTGGACATGGGAATACAACTCTTTCTAATTCAACTAGTTATACCACGCTTCGGGGAAGAAACTTGGACACCAACCACACAGGGCAGGTGGCGGGGGCCACTAAGGAGGGTTTGGAAAAGGCTAGGTCTTCGCCAGCTTCACAACAGGTCCAGTCTCCCCGGGGCTTGGGGGACAACGTCGGTAGTGCTGAGGGTGGTCATGCTGTCGCCTCTCCGAATCCTACGTCCATTAACTTACCACCCCAATCAACACCCTTGGTAGTTATCCTAGGGAATGTTCCACCTCTTTCTCGAGGTACTAACGAGGCCTTTTGCCAGCTCAAGAATAAAGTCACACATTGGCTTTCTAGTAACACCTCAGTAGGCCCAGTGGTAGACCGAAAGATCTTAATGGTCCGCCGTGTGGGTTGGGTGGGTAATGCCAGAAAAAAAAGGGGGGGGATTGCATTATTGTAAACTTTAATGATTGAATGATGATTGAAAGAATACTTAGAGAGTCTCAACTTGACTTGTCCAGCAGGGGTTCCAACATATAGATCCTCCCCCTGGGCTTTTTCTATCAACCTGAGCCGCTACGTAGCTTTAACTTAAACCACCCTGGTTACTACCAGCCATATGGCCAGAGCGAGGGAGGAGTGACTAGACATATGATTCCACACATCGCGAGACACACTTCTTTAGAGGGGCGCTTCTTTTCTCCTATCCCTCAGGGGTTAAACAGATTTGATGCCCTCTCGAGATTAGAGGAATGCGATTGACTGCTCCCAAGCCTAGAATTCAACGTCTCAAATTCGGACTCCCAGGAATCTACTCACCCTTTACACCGCCGGCATCCACCGCCAAGGGTGTATACCCCCGTGTCATCAGAGGTCCAACTGAATACTTCCCTGGGGGATCCCCTAGAGCAAGTATCTCATAACATCATTTCCTGGAACATCGCAGGACTGGCGGGGAAGTTTCTTTCTTGATCATAAGTGGGTATTGTTTATCAAGCAATTCCCTGTGATTTGCTTGCAGTGGAATGCAACTTATTCTTAGAGGGCTATAAAGCCTTCTTTGTTCCTGCTTTGCCCTCGTCAAGGGGTAGAGCTAAGGGCGGTTTGGTTATTTACACAGCTTTAGCCCTGAAATGTAGAATTAAGGAAATTTCTTTCCCCCACATAGATTTCCAAGCTATTGCTCTAAAGCAAGGGAATGCAAGTCTTTGTTTGATCAATTTTTACAATGCAGTATATCCCGTGAGGTCCTGCAAGATTACTTTATTGGGCAAGTTTGTCAAACAGCACTGTGTTTTTTTTGCCCATTGCCTTATGTTAAACGGAGATTTTAATTTACGCCCATGTGGAGACCCGGTATTAACCTGCATAGGAGAAATAGGCTGCGCTAGGATGGGGGGACTACATTTCGAGCACTCACCACAGGGAGACGCTCTCAACAGTTTACTTAACAAATTAGATTTGATTTCTGCCATGTCCGCGGTAGATGACTCCAGTAAACAGCTTGTTCCCTCTTTTAAAGGCCATAATGGGGGGTCTTTCATAGATCACGTTCTGATTTCTGCTGGTCTACACTCCTCACTCTTGGAGTTTAAAATTCAAAATAGTATTTTTAGCGATCACAATCCCGTATGTGTCCACCTCGGTGGATATATATTGAACTTCCAGAGGAAGAAGGTAGCTCCTGGTGTGCTGAAACTTACGGACAGTAGGCGCCAACTTAAGTGGTCCCAGGTGAACTCAGAAGTACTTTATGACAACATCCAGTAATCATGCGCTGCTGAACTAGCATCATGTGTGTCTCTTGATTCCTCTCCCATGAATGTACTCAAGGCCTTTGAGGGAATTGTCATTAAGGTGGGGGCCTTAATGCCTGTTCCCGCACAAAGACCGTCGCATAGAGTCCCTAAATGGGTTGATTCCCTATGCTCGAAAGCTGCAAGAGTGCTAAAGGAGGGTCTGAAAGCCAGCCCCAGAGACCAATCCCGGATTAGGCTTCTCCGTCTTAATTATAAAAGGACCATGGCAACTCGAAAAATTGAAATAAAGGATGCCATTTGGAAAGAACTCTTAGACCCAAGCACACTAGGTAACAGCTCGAAATTCTGGGGATTAATCAATAGACCCCTATTTGAGAGGGAAGAGGTGGATGTTATTGGTACTAACATCACAGAAGATGAATGGGTACAACATTTCAGATCCATATTCTAGAGTACTATGTCGGAGTCACACCCCAAGTTGGGAAGAAGTGAAGAAACCCTGCCCCCGTTCACGTTGTGTGAGGTTGAGAAAGGTATCTCAGGCCTGACTTGCAACAAGGCCCCAGGTCCGGATGGCATGCCCCCAGACCTTTTCAAATCAAACCAGTCTCTCTGGATCCCAGTCCTCATGGCCATACTTAACGCAGCGGTGGTGGAAGGTTGTCCAGAGTCATGGGGTACCTTCACGATCGTCCCAGTTTTCAAGAAGGGAGATCGTAACAGCACTATTTGTTACAGACCGATCTCCCTTATTGATTCTGTGGTTAAGGTCGTGGGCGGAGTTGTGCTGAATAGACTGTCTTCCTGGGCAGAAGAAAACAGGGTCATCTCTGATATCCAATACGGGTTTCGCCCGGGGCATTCTACTCTGGCACAATGCCTTAACCTGTACATGATTCCGGGAAGTAGACCGCTGCCTGCAAGGGTGCCATCTACATGGCGTTCATGGACCTTTCCTCCGCATTTGACTGTGTCAATCGGGGGAAATTGTGGCAGTCCATGGGCGCCATGGGGGTGGACGTCACTCTGGTTAACTTCCTGAGGGATCTGCACAGGGACACCAGGGCGAATATTAGATTCTCCCAGGACCTCGGAGTATCAAGGGATTTTACTGTTGAACGGGGAGTAAGGCAAGGCTGTATTTTAGCTCCTTTTCTTTTCAACTTGTATATTAACGAGCTGGATAAGACTCTGACCGAAACTGGGGTGGACTTCCCATATGTGGGGTGCAGGGGTCTTCCCGTCCTGCTTTATGCGGATGATGTGGTCCTTCTGGCTAGAATCACAAGAGGTCTGCAGTCTTTATTGAATGCCTTCCGTAGTTTTATGGCTGACCGTGATATAGCCATAAATAACACTAAATCCTACATACTACAGGTTGGGACTCAACCGAAGCGTAATTACACTTTTTTGGTGAATAATGAAAAAGTGCCCATAACTACAACATTCTCCTACTTGGGTGTCCTATTTGATGACCATCTAAACTGGGGCGCCCTAGTCGAGAGGAAAAGAGGAGAGATTATACGGGCGAATGCCGCTATCTTCAACTTTGCGACTAAAATGGGCACGCGCCCAATTGCTGCAATGCTGAAGTTATATCAGGCGAAAAGCGTTGCAATTGGCAGTTATGGCAGCGAGCTATGGGGATGGGGCAGATTTGGTAAAACCTAGCATACGCAAATTTATGCTGCTTAAAAGTGTACCATCACTGGAACCATATCTTACGTGGCCCCTCTCTTCCCATGAACGATTCCTATTAACCAGGTTCAGGTTTGATTACTACCATCTCCTACTTGCTATTCCGAAGGCAAGCCATAGAGGCCAGGTGCTATCTTCCTGTGGCTGCGATGGTTCATCTCCACAGGACTTGACGCACTTCATGTTTTTTTGCCACAACTACGATGCTCCCCGGAGGTTCTTTTTAACGCCCCTTTTAAAAAAGATTAATTTTATTCAGGTCCGCCCAGCTTTCTGCTTCTTGCAAATGCTAAAACCAGAAAGCACCTTATTTGTGGTTGGTTTTTAAAAATCGGCATTGAGATTGCGAAAACGCTTTCCGAATTACCGGTTCCCCACATCGTGGCTATTGTTTTAACAAACTTTTTTATCATAGAGTCCGTATATACTGTATGGGTGCCAGTTTTTACCATGTTTGTGTCAATATTTGAATGAATTATTTATGTCACCTGTTTACGGCTAACATATTGTTTTATAAACTGACCCATTTTATTGTTGTAATGTCGCTTTTATGGTTTTCATATCTGTAAAACCGAATAAAGTATTTTGACTCTGACTCTTATAAAGTGTAATTCAGTAGTCACTATGTTTATCCTTATATAACTGCCACTGCTCTTAGTCCATATCTTAATGGATTTTCCATAATTCGCAAATATTTAACACCTGTCATTGGTATATACCATCTCAAAAATAGTCTTTCATATATTGTTTGCATAAAACAATTATTTGCTAGTATTTACTCATCACTCCACTAATGTGGATGGTAATCTTCTGTAATTCCAAACCCATCACAAAAGCATCAGAATTATCGTACATGTGTTATATATTTCATACGTACAATAATTTATCATAGATCGTGCATTAAAAGTCAATACTCCCATCTGAGTCTCAAACCTAAGGCAGGAGACCTCAAAGTACCATTCCTCCACAGTGTGCCACCTTATAATTATGGTTTCATAGCTTAGGGGACAATATCAATCATTCCCCTCCATGGTCGAATAAAACTAGTATGTTATATGGGTTTGTTTGCAAGATGATCATATGCAAATGCCCTTGGCAGAACATGCCCACCTTTTCTCCGAATTTGTTTCCTTGTAGATCTCACAAACATAATTTGTATAAACCATTACAAAATTGTAACATCCTAAAATTATGCACCTGATTTCACAAATTTCACGCTTGTACTGCACATCTCAGATCTCCTTCACAATGCAACTTAAAACGCTAGACTGGACCACACAATATAATTATCTGAAATGTATATAAATTAAAATGGAAATACAGCAAACACACTGCAGCGCAGGTATCCTTTTGAAGCAATCATATCTATTTGACCCCAACACAACACACAATCCAAAGTTTCTAGAGTAGTCATATATGCCCCATGATTAGAGTATCTAAAATCAAACAATATAATTCAAAAGATCAGTAGAATGTAACCATGGAAACTATATATAAAAGACCCTCAAGATCCACCCAGCAACATACCTCCTCTTTATTAAAACACCAAGGACCCAATCTGATCCAGTTCTGATTGCAAGAGGCCACTCTCACTTGCCTCACTTAAATACCTACAATTCAACTGATAAAAGTCAAATTCAAAGCGTTTATGCCTCCAATAACCAATTAATATCTTCAACAGTTCCTCATCAAGTGTAAACATGCTGATCCAATTGTAACATGTTCTAATTCATCTTTGCTTGCTTTCAATTCCATTGCTCCATGTCTAACAAACCTTTATTGACTAATTGAAGAAAACAATTGAAAGTATGGTATAAACTTAATGTTCTAACATATAAATATATATAAGATAAGATGACTATCCTAGACTGGGTTTAAACTCTAGTTAGCCACAAGGCTAACGGTTTCAATAACACTATGTGCCACAGCATATACCCTCAAGTTACAGCGAAATATTTTGACTAAGAAATTAGTTTAAATGCTTACACAAATCCGTGTGTGCATACATTTATAGGAATACCCATCATCTATAATGATCTTCAACATGGAATCGACCTCCATCACACAAACCCAAAGATTCTGCACCAACAAAATGATCCAATCCATGCATTAGACCTGTCAGCATTAGGGTGGTCTTCCCCCAAACTTTTTGCCTTATTCCTCCATATTTTTCATGCCTTATTTTTGTTTACCTTAGTACTCCCTGCACTTTCCCACTACTAATGTGCTCCTTGATTTTGGTGGCCAGCAGCTGGGGGTCTTCATCGACCAGCATTCCCTGCTCTCCCAGGAGGGAGGAGGGAGGAGGAAACCCTGCAGCCCTGCAGTCTCACGCTTAAAAGTGCTAAAGACCCCTTGACCGCGGGACGCGCTCCTTGATTTTGGTGGCCAGCAGCTGGGGGACTTCATCGACCAGCATTCCCTGCTCTCCCAGGAGGGAGGAGGAAGCCCTGCAGCCCTGCAGTCTTGCTCTTAAAAGTGCTAAAGACCCCTGCACCGCGGGACGCGCTCCTTGATTTTGGTGGCCAGCAGCTGGGGGACTTCATTGACCAGCATTCCCTGCTCTTCCAGGAGGGAGGAGGAAGCCCTGCAGTCTCGTGCTTAAAAGTGCTAAAGACCCCCGCACCATGGGACGCGCGCCAGCGAAGCCCAGGCTTAGGGCGGGCCCGTCCTTGCCTTCATCGCCTGGAGGAGGCTGGGCTGGGCCACTCCTCTTGGTACGCTGGTTTTAATTCACTCAAGTGGGACTTTGCTGGATACGAGGACTTTGGGCACTACAAGCTGTGAGTTCCAGATGCATTGAGGAAGATAACTTGCCCTATTTTACACACTACGGGGCATATTATCAAGGCGGGCGATAAGAGATTATCGCCGCTTTAGCGGCCGTTTTCGCCCACTAAGCGGAGATAATTCTATCGCCCAATCAGCAAGCTGTCACTAACAGCAGTTAGCGACAGCTTGTAGGCAATAGCGAGTGGTTTGGGGCCAGCTTTGCATGTCAGCGATATTTATCGCTAATGACATGCAAAGTGGGCGTACCTAACCTGTTAGCTACTGAAAGCAGTCGCTAACATCGCTATCGCCTATTATCAATGCAGGCATAGCGATGGAAATATTCGCGCTAAGCGCGAATATCTCCAAAATCTACCGCCTGCCCAGACCAGTTCTTAGCCTGTATATCCAATGGGAGGTGGATATTCAGGCTAAGTCCCTCCTAGTGATAATGCCTGAATATCGCAGGATTTACAGCGATATTCACACATTTCGCCGCTATCGCCGGAAATGTTATTGCTTCAGAGATAAACCTTGCTAATAGCACGTTATCTCTGTGATAAAATCCGGTGATGCTTGGCGATAAAAATAATGTCGCCATGCCTATTTAGCGATAAATATCGCTAGTTGTTGATAATATGCCCCTGCATTCTTTTCTTGGTGCTGTTGTATGATCAGTCTCGTTGCCTAAATACTTATGGTTATTATTAGTGTTCTTATTCATCAGCATTTTGTGTTTTGTGGGTGGGGGAGTGGGAGTGGAAGTCCCTTTCCCTGTCCTCCTGACTTGCAAGTCCATCTCTGATATGGGGAAAGAAAAGCCACTGAGAGTGATAACATGGAGCGGGGAGTTGGAAGGGGGTCGTAGGGAGGTTAGTAAAGGCAAAATGGCGCATAAGTCAGTTGCTAAGAATTGTGTTTTAGATCGTATTGATGACTTATTGGTTTTGATTGTCATGATATTTTGGCTTCACCCATAACCTCCTGCGCCCCTCCAACTCCACCTATAATAGGTAGCCAGCCCGCTATTATAGAACCAACAATTGTATCTGACATGGATTCTAATCATGTCAGTAAAACAAAGCGAATTCCATCTATCTTTACCAGGCTCACTACATAAAGTACTAAAATACCTAGGCATATTAATAACAAGCAAAGCAATATAGGGGAGATTGGTGGGAAATTAGGGGCTCTCCCGTTTTCTACTCGAGGGGTAGACCGTAGTGCAGGAAATGAAAGAAGTGACTGCATTATCACCACTATTATCCCTCTATTAAACCGATACTCAGCACTTCAAGAACAGCTAGAACAAATGCTGGGAGAGCGGGTAGAGTCACCGGGATGTACTCCATCCCCAAGTCCGTATGTTGCTTATACGACTACCCATAGTGAGGTAGTAGACAGGAGGGGGGAGAGTTTTCAGTCTCAGCAGCCTACACAAGGATGTGATGTCAATAAGATCATTCTTGAACTTAAGGAAGAAATCAGTTCGCTAAAATCCACTATCTTAGCGCTTTCTAATCAAGTGAAGTTACTTGTAAATAAGGAGCCAATCCGACACCAAGTTGCTGTACCATCTAATATTCCCCCATTAAGCCATGCTCCAGCAACAGTAAGAAGTGTAATTACTACGCCTGTGATTGACATAGTTCCTTTAATGTCTATTCAAGCCTATTGCCATTAGGAAATAGGAATATAAATAGAAACCTAAGCCAAATTAGAGCAATACAGGATGAGAACAAATCCCCTTCTAGTTTTAGGCAGTGCCTAGAGAAATGCTCAACTAAGAGTATTTTTATGAGTAACCTGCCTAAAATTAAATCAAACGGTGATCATGAAGACCAACAATCACTGCTCAACAAAACAATTACATTGGATTAGAAAAATAAGGGGCTGTAGGTCACGAATTAGGGACGATATTCTTTGGGCAAAGAGATTATTACATAGCTCCTCGCCTACAGATTCTATTGAACTCCATCTAAGGGATGAGGGGCTAGCTCTTAATCTTATAGCCTTGGATGCAAGAACATGCTCACCTGTAGCCACCAATATTCAGATGAAATACAGAACATTTACTTCATTACAGTTATGTGAAAATAGAGGGTTGGTGCCCTGATGGGATCTGACTCACCTCTAGCCCAGAATGGTTGACTGTTGAGCGCCAATACCACACCCCATATGAACTTAAACCCCCAACAGGACAGGAGTAACCCTCTTATGCCAGTGGCACAGTGGATAGGAGAGCTTCATATTATTCCGTCACTTAGGATGCTGACATACTGTCCAAAGCCCTTTATTCCCTTACAATCTAGCAGTGAACACTAATTAATGGTATGCTCAGATCAGCAAGTAAACTCCTCACCTCCTCAGGCCAGCAAAGTATAGAAGAACCTTATCAAGTAGCTTCCCCAAGATTAGAAGAGTGGACATCTACATTTCGTATTTTGTCATGGAATGTCGCTGGGCTAAGATTAAAGTTGGCACTTCCCCACTGGATTGAATACATTGAGCAATTTGATGTATGCATCCTTCAAGAAACCTGGGCGACTGCACCTATTTTTATTCCAGGTATGTGACATTCTCCCAGCCGGCAGTTTCTAGTCATCCAGGTAGGCCTGAAGGGGGATTGGTGACATGGGTTAAAATGGAATGGCTTTGCTCTAATAAAGAGGTTAAGACTAATAGTCCTTATATACTTGTCATAAGTCTCAGGGGTAAAAATGGTAGGATGATGGATATTTTTATTGTCTATGCTCGGGGCACCAAGGCAGGTACATGCTCAAGAACTCTTCGACTGCTAGAAAATATTCTTGATGAGAGAGAGTCATCGTCACCTTTAATAGGAGCTGGAGATTTTAACACTTCATTTGAGCCGCTGAATCTGATGGATGCATCATTTTGTGATCCGATAGAGGTGCAATGGAATGTTCCCTCCCTTGATCTACCTCCGATTAGAAGATAAACTCAAACTGCATTGCAGATTCAGGCTATAACCTTAGAGTATGGGCTTAGGGCAGCAAATGGCCATACTAAATCTGATAGGAAGGGAGCTAATACTTTCCATAGAACCACCACTAGGAGTCGAATTGATTATATTTTGTTAGACATGAGGCTGTGGCCGGACGTACAAGATATGGTGGTTGGTATAACCAGTGATAGCAACCACAATCCACTTGAACTTGCCATGACTATGCCATAGAGTAAATATCCTGATAGTCTGGGGGTTAGGATTACGTCCATGTACGTGTATCCCACAAACGAAAACAGACGATTAAAGTGGGCGAGTGTAGTAATCAACGCTATGAAGATCGATGCTATTAAACAAGCTCTTCTAGAAACCACCATAAAGCTCAAAAGGAGTATTGAGCAGCAAGAGGATCTTGCTCTGATCACAGAAACCCACATGTGCTTTTTCAAGCAAATAGCATCTCTTTTCATCTGTTCGAGACCGCAGCGTAAGAAACCAATATCTACCTTGCAGCATGCAAGGAAGCCAGGTCAAATCTGACAGATGAGATCAAAAATAAGAGCGTTGTGAATATTAGATTAGCTAGGAGTGCATTTAAAAAGATTCAAAGAGAAGCAAAAAAGGAGTGGGTTGAGGACAGATGGATACAGATTTGAAATGCCTGTCAAAGAAAGGACTCCCAGCAATTTTGGCGGCTTCTGACAGGGGAGATGCAGATAGACCCAGACAGCCCACCAATAACATTACAGAAGCAGCCTGGTTTGATCATTTCACAGTAGTATATTCAGGATTGGAAAGGATGGACACAGATGGTCTTTCAATGGATTTTACCAGCATTCAGCCTATTAATTACTTATTTTCTCTAGCGGATATTGTTGAAAGTATTAATTCCATACTCAAAAGCAAAGCTACAGGGCCAGATGGTGTACTTGGTGGTGTCTTTCTCTCGGATTTTCCAAAATGGTCATTGTGCATCAGGTCTTTGCCCATGGTATTGTAGCTGGAGGTCCCGTACCTACATCCTGTCATGGAGCAGAGGTTATACTGGTCTTTCAAAAGGGGGATAGGTCACTGCCTTCCAATTATAGGCTGATTAGCCTACTGGACGGGGCGCAGAACGTTTTCTCCCGTGCCCTGCTCATTGAAATTACCGATTGGATGGAGGATAACAATATACTTTCCCCTTACCAAGCAGGTTTCAGGAGGAAAATTAGTACCATTGATCAGGTCTTCCGTTTCTCCTTACTGGCCTGGAAGACCGTAACATTAGAACAGGGTAGTCTCTACATTGCCTTTATTGATCTAAGGTCAGCCTTTGATCTTATCCCCAGGGCCAAACTTTGGAAAGTCCTTTATGATCTGGGGCGTCCACATGACAATCTGGCTCTTTTAGTATGGCTGCATGAAGGAAGTTGTGCAAAGGTACGATGGGGGGACCAAGGGCAGTTGTCGGATCCAATAAAGGTCTTAAGAGGGGTAAGACAAGGTTGCGTATTGGCCCCTACTCTATTTTAGCTTTTTATAAATGGGGTAGTTAAACATCTAGCGGAAGTCCATGCAGATGCACCTTCATTTGGGAGTGAAAAAATAACCACTTTGTTGTTTGCGAACGATACGCTTTTGGTCTCGAAAACCCCCAGTAGCCTCCAATTACTACTTGACTGGTTTAAGTCCTTTTGTGTATCAAGAGGCCTGGAAATTAACATCACCAAGACAAAATTCTTGCTCATGAGGTCTGACAAGATCCTGAATAAATGTTCCCATGTGGCTTGCGAATAACTGCGTGTTGTTCAAAATATTAAGAAAATTATGTAGAGCCATGCATATCGTATTTTAAGTAACTAAAATACTCAATCTGCATTGTGATGATGTGATAAACAAACTTCCTTACTGAATATTCATATTGTAATTCTCAACAAAATATGTTGATAAACTGCGTTCATTCCAAAGGCAGGAGAAAGTAATCAATCTGTAAATTTAACATACAAAAAAACATGTTCAGCCTTGTGTCATTATCTATAACATTAAGCACACGTTCTAGCAATCAAGCCTACTTACTTAGCAGCTGAAGCTGCATCTTTAAAGAATCCCCGATTTTTCTTGCTTTTCAGTGAAACCGAGTTCCCAAAAGGTTGCCAAGTCAGCTGCATAGAAAACCTGGGGGCATATTACCAAGCAATAGCGATAATTATCGCTATTGCTTGGTTAGAGACAAAAATTTACCGCTGAGCTGCGGTGATTTTTATCGCAAGTAAACCTTGGTATTACCAAGGTTTATCGCAAATGCGATAAAAATCGGCCGCAATGCATGAATATCGCTGAAAAGTCAGCGATATTCATGCATTACCGAGCTAATGCTCTTAGTCATGTTATCCACCTCCAATTGGATAACATGGCTAAGAACTGCTCAGGGCAGGTGTTAGCTTTTGGAGATATTCGCGCTTAGCGCGAATATCTCCATAAGTTGGTAATAGGAGATAGAGATGTTAGCGACTGTTTCCAGTCGCTAACATCTTGGCACGCCCACTTTGCATGTCATTAGTGATAAATATCACTGACATGCAAAGTGGGGCCCAAGATGGTCGCTATCTCCTACTAGCTGTCGCTAACTGGTGTTAGCGACAGCTAGGTAATAGGGAGATAATTTTATCTCCGCTTTCTTGACTTTTAAAGCCAAAAAA
Source organism: Lissotriton helveticus (assembly GCF_964261635.1). Taxonomy (NCBI): domain Eukaryota; kingdom Metazoa; phylum Chordata; class Amphibia; order Caudata; family Salamandridae; genus Lissotriton; species Lissotriton helveticus. The sequence continues at coordinate 1,318,138,372 of NC_136067.1, forward strand.
GCGGAGATAAACCCCCTTGATAATATGCCCCCAGATTTTTTTAAGTAAGCTGGGGCATAATATCAAGAAACGGCATTAAAATGATCGCCTCTTTAGCGGCAGGAAACTACTGCTAAAGCGGCAATAATGGGCTTGATAATAGGCCCTTGTGAATTCCCATAGAAGCCCAGGTTCTGGTGTGACCATGGGCTTCTATTGGAATTCTCATGGGCATATTATCAAGCCCATTATCGCCGCTTTAGCGGCCGTTTCCTGCCACTAAAGCGACGATAATTTTAACGCCGTTCTTGATAATATGCCCCAAAATAGTTAACCAAATTCAAAAGTGTTGGCTTGGGAAATAAAATTGAGGTTAAAGACTGCATGTTACCTGTCCAGGTTAATCACACCACCATGTAACACATATTACTTTGCCGATCCTCGGGAAGTAAGCCGAAGCGCGCAATGAGCATACTATTCATTGCATTGCAACGTGTGACGAGGTTTGTGATAAACATAAAAAAAAGACCCCTACCCAAACAGGGGGGCATGCAATAAACGTATTTATTTAAGCCAGAATAAACACGATCCAAAACAACATTGTTTTATCAATCAATATTCAATGTCTGACCACAGAGTATATCCATTTAAAGTTATGAGTTTTAACAAGATATTATGACGTTTTGGAAGCTTCACATGTAGAAATGTCCAATGGCAATTCCATGGTACAAGGTTTAAGACAAATGCAGTCATAACAGGACTGTCATTGCAAATGTCATGGTCTGGCTTAGAAAAGTTAGCTTTCTAATGTTAAAAGTATCCTCCAAAGTTAATTGTAAGTCATTGTCACCAGAGGTCTATTCATTCCAATCACGAATTCAGCTACATGTATAAAGCCCAATATTCATCAACATTTCATAACAGGCTAAGCATCTGCATGTATCTTCTGTCCCTTACATAGTGGGTTAGCTAAGGGTTTTAGCCGTTTTCAACACAGCACCCATTATTCTCAAACAGTCACAGTGCAACTTTGGCAGGAACCAATCAGTGACAGTATGACTCTAGTGGCTTCTCACCAATCCCAGCACCACTCCTTGGTTGACTAACCAACTGCTGCGCATCATCCCCGTGAATGGGAAACAATTACATATCTCTTGACAATGAATGCACATAAATAAACAAAATACATCTTGCCTACTCAACTTAAATAGGAGGAAATCAGTAAGTTATAATGCAATTAATCTCCTCAAACAATAGAAACAAGACAAGTACCTCTACTGCACCTGTCAAAATGCAATTCACACTAAAGCAGAATCTCATCCACCGGCAAACCACCTCTGCATCAAGGAGCAAATAGCTACAACCTAATTTGACATGCAAACCCTGGAAAGGTAACTCATTAATTCAGACAAAATCCCTTTCTGTGGGAAAGTGGTGCCTCACAAAACAGTTGCAGTTCCACAATAATATATCAAGATTTCGGAATTCGAAAAATCTGATAACTAAATTAATCAATAACACAATGATTTTTTTTCGAACCAAAAATCACAAACATGCCAAATACATCAAACCAACAATTAAAACAATAATGAATATTGCATAACCAGATTCCTCACATCCAGCCTAACAGTTCATGAAACAACACAAACCACAACATTTCAATAACTCATCAGAACACTCTCAATTGCAAGAATCATTCACCCTATGTATACTTACAACTAGCAGCTGTCCCAACGTTGTCCGGGTATGAATTGCTGCCGGCCAGTAGTATATTGTTTTGTAGGATTTCGTTTTGATAGCATTTCTTATCTGTGACAGGCCTGTGAAACGCTCCGATTCACAGTGCACTGCTGATGCACTTAAGAGTGCGCGTTCAGTAGTGTGTGAACTCGAGTATCCCTACTTTATTTTTCCTTGCAATATTATATAGCGCGAACTCGACAACATGGCATGAGCACAATTTACATTACAGAAGAACACATTCATTTGTGGTAGGCATGGGGAGACAAAGCGATTTGCCTGGAATCACAGGATGTTGAGCTGATGCCAAGATTCGAACGTAGCTCCCCAGCTCTAATGTTCGCAATTCTAGAACTTGTGGCGGGAGGTGGTCTAAAAGTGTATGTCGGTGCTGGCCATCAATGAGAGAGACCTGTGCATTTTTCAAATCGGTGTTGAAAAAATATGAGTATGTTGCTGGAGATATGGGCCGCCATGCCACCAATGTACTTACCGGGGGAGGGTAAACACCCATTATTCCGCAACTTTCTTTCTGCATACCATCACTCTGCATACTTTCACTTCGAAAGTACCATGACTCCGCAATGCCATTATAACGCATGGCATTATATTTTATATGCTTTTACCACGCATACATTTACAACGAAATTCGTTGTAAATGCATGAATGGTAAAAGCATGTTTTTTTTAATGTTTGGATAAGATAAGTATGGGTATAGGGGTATATGTTTTGGGGTACTGAGGTAGATGTTTTGGTGTGTTTGGGTATTTTAATGGTTCAGATATAGTTTTGGGTTATGGGGTACAGGGGTAGTTTTAGGGTTTAGGGATAGGTATGGGTTTTGGGGTACAGGGTTATTTTTAGGGTTCAGGGCTAGGTTTGGGTTTTGGGGTATAGGGGTATTTTTAGGGTTCAGGGGTAGGTTTGGGTTTTGGGGTACAGGGGTATTTTAAGGGTTCAGGGCTATGTTTGAGTTTTGGGGTACAGGGGTATTTTTAGGGTTCAGGGCTAGGTTTGGGTTTTGGGGTACAGGGGTATTTTAGGGTTCAGGGGTAGGTTTGGTTTTTGGGGTACAGGGTTATTTTTATGGTTCAGGGCTAGGTTTGGGTTTTGGGGTACAGGGTTAATTTTAGGGTTCAGGGGTAGGTTTGGGTTTTGGGGTACAGGGGTATTTTAAGGGTTCAGGGCTAGGTTTGGGTTTTGGGGTACAGGGGTATTTTAGGGTACAGGGGTAGGTTTGGGATTTGGGGTACAGGGGTATTTTTAGGGTTTAGGGATAGGTTTGGGTTTTGGGGTACAGGGGTATTTTTAGGGTTCAGGGGTAGGTTTGGGTTTTGAGGTACAGGGGTATTTATAGGGTTCAGGGCTAGGTTTGGGTTTGGTGGTACAGGGGTAGTTTTAGGATTTAGGGATAGGTTTGGGATTTGGGGTACAGGGTATATTTATAGGGTTAAGATGGGTTAGTGTTTAAGGGTGTTGGGGTATTTTAAGGAGTAAGGGTGGGTTATGATTATGGGGTGCAGGGGTATTTAAAGGGAGCAGGGTGGACACCCGGAGCTGGAATGTACAGAACCTGGGAAGAAAAAACAATGAAATATTGGGCACAACGCTCGCTTTTTTTTCCCGTAATCCCGCGCCTTGCACACGCCCACGACCCTAGCACACGCCCACAACACACGATATGAGACATGGCACGAAGGGTGGAATGTACCACACGCCCCCAGCGTTTGTCACGCCCCCAGCACATGCCCACAGCACAACGCAGACACACCCACAAGGGACTACTTTGCTGGCACGGTTCTTTTACCTTTTAAATGTATATGGTGGGCGTCTGCATAGCCTATGTCCTCCTGCTGCAACTGCCCTTTCCAACGCTGATTTGGGTGTTGTGATTGGTGCTGTGGTTCCTGAGATTACCCGCCTCAAAGGTTTGGGCTCTCTTTTTATTATATTAGTATAGATACTCTTTGCTCAGGAACAACACCTGAAGTCAGGAACAAGGAAAATAATCCACTAAGGAAAATTCACAGAGGAAAATCCACTGTGGATTTAAGAATGCGACAGAAGTCAGATTTGGTACAGTTCCAAAAATAAACTCCCTAAAGAAGAAAGAAGTATTCTTATCCTGCAACCATCCTTTGGTTGCTCATCGGTGAATGAATTGGAGACAGTGCTAAATCTTAATTTTATGAGGAAATGTGTAGCTGACATAAGGCACCATACAGCAAATCAAAAATATAGTCAATTAAGTAAGGATTCAATGGTTAAATTTTCGATCAGAAGAATATATTTGGAAATATTTATTACAATGATTCGAAAGGTGCAGTAAAGGAATGGTAAATGCTAGTGCATAATGTAATATTCATAAAAGCACACAGCAAATACAACAATACAGGATAAAATGCACAATTAGAAAAAGTCCCAAATGAACAACAAAATCAATGAGAAATCGGGCAGCATCCCTATTGGTTCTCAAGAGAATCAGGAAAGTCTTCTGACTTTGTAACCAAATTAAAGGATTTACATGGGAACTTTTTTCATAGACTAACATTTAAAGTTCAAAATCATCATGATGTTGTTGATTCTCATGTGAAGCGCTCTGATACCTTCGGGTCTAGCCAGCGCTATATAAAACTCTTTTAAATAAATAAATAAATAAATAAAATTACACTTTTAGCAAATCAGAGAACAGGCCTTTTAAACTCTTACAGCCAGATTCATCAAACCAAAATCCGCTCGCAAAGGGCCAGATTCTGAGAATCTGGCCCTTTGCGAGCGCTATTTTTGCATTTGGGATTCATCATCCCAAATGCAAAAATCGCAATTCTAGAAATCGCTAAATTGCGAATAATTGCATTTAAGGAATTTCAATTTGAGATTCTTTAAATGCAATTCATGAACCATTTTAAAATTGAGAATTCGCAATCTGGGGCCGCTATTTACCACAAAGTCTAACTACGTGATAAATAACAAAAACGTTTTCTAAGTTGTATGTTACACACACACATGTCCTTTGGACATGTGTGTACGCAACACCAGTGTACATTGCCATTTCATGGGTGCTACAGGGTGTCCTTTGGACACCCTGGCACCCTTGAAATCGCTTCCTTATTTGCGATTCGCTAATTGCTAATCGCAAATAAGGAATGACTCCCCATTCATTCCTATGGGCCTTTAGGCCCATAGGAATGAATGGGAAAGCCATTCCTTATTTGCGATTCGCATTTAGCGAATCGCAAATAAGGAAGGAGTAGAAATCGCAAAAAATATTGCGATTTCTACATGCATCCCGTTTTGCGAGTCTTTAATAGCGATTCCTTAAAAATCGCTATTAAGGACTCGCAAAACCGGACTTTGATGAATCTGGGGGATATTGCCTTAAAATCTATGACCTTTTCCACTACATGAATAGTGATTCTGCCCACTATATGATAATGTCATCCGGAGATGGCAGGGGGGATTAATTACAAAACAACAGCAAACTATTGTGAAACACAGTGAGCTAGCAGAAAGGCATTTGGAATCAGTAACATTACTGTGCCCAATTGAAAAATTCAATGTTAATGAAAATAAACAAACGACTTCACTAGACTGTACAGCTGCAGAAATGAACAGCGGTGAACATGTAGAAGGAGACATCCATTTTGATCAAGATAGTGTGAAGGCCTAGTTTTGCACATGCCAGGAAAAGGCACTGTAATAAGTCATAGCAAATTCGAAAGTAAATCCAAGTTCTGCGCCTTGTTAATAATGCACACATCATAAATGCACAGAATCATTTTATACATTCAAATCCGCACCCACAACATTGTACATACTTTCCAATTAAAGCAATTTGTGTAAACTGAAATCAAGCCCCGAATTTCTTGAGGGATTCAGTAAGTTGCGGATCCTGTGTTTACTGAAAGCAGCCCTTATTTTTCTCAGTTTCAGTGGCTATCTATACTAGGATGCCGTCGCCATTTTCTCAGAGCCAGTTGGGTACACCGAGCTTCTCTAAAACAATAATATGGTTTTCGGAAATATGTTGAGTTGTGATAACTTAATGTTCTAAGATGTTTTTAATCGAAATACCGCCGACTCTGAAGGCCCCTTTTGTACCTAGAAATCACAAATAGCAGTAAAGCAAAAACAGTGTACAAGACTAGAGAAAAAACATGGAGCATTCTGCTGGGTCGTACATTGTGAACCTGTAAAATTTTGGCACAGCACAATAACTTCGCAATATGAAAAAAACCAGTCCCTCCTTATTTTGATAGCTGCTATGCTTCTGATTAATATGTAAACTGTTTGCAAAATGTTGACTTGTTACGCCTGTTCATGGATCATTTATGAATGTATATTTTGCTGATCAAATAGATCCTCCTGCATGTAAATTAAATAGTTGCGTAGCTACAATTAATGCAGGAGGTGCAAGGATGGGGAGCCCACAGCCTACAAATTGTGGTTCACTTTTGCCACTGCAGTCGGGATTGGGACATGATTTCTTGCTTACATTTGGGCCCACGGATCCCCTGAGGAGCCCCCGATTAGAAAAAAATCAAAAATAATTAAGTTAAGGTGCTGTTCGCCTCACCTTGCATTATGTCATGTGAAGGAGGAAGTTGCAAACTCTGTCCATCAATTCAGCTTGATTGAATATTGACTCCAAACAACGGCCTTTGCACCATGTGTGTATAACTTATTTACATCGCCTGACTTCCACATATTTCATGCCAAAGGCACTTAGAGGAAACCATTGTTCTGACATGTCCTATCAGTGTATGCTAGAGTACTCAGTTTAATTAAGTCACCTTACAAGCTCTAATAATAATTCATCATTTTACTAAATGATTGCTCTGAGGTGTGGGGTCCTTCATTTTTAAAAAGGTTTCCGATTGATTTATGCTGCGACTGGTCTCTAGGCATCAGGGTTGCAAAGGTATTTTCCATTAGCGGATTGCTGCTGAATCAGGATTTGTTGGCATAAATCTTCAAAACACAATTATCCGTCTTTTCAAGCCGCATCGATTGCCATCTATGAAAGCAGAGTGTTGCCAACACATATCCTCTTCACCCGGTCATGCACAGAAATGTACCCACCCGTATCCTCTAACTTCTGTTTATATTTTCTTTGGTCTGTGTGTAGTATTCACACTTTCGTTATAAAAAATGGTTGTATTATTGATTACATAAATCCAATTCCAGGACCAAAACGTATTGCAGGCACAGTTTGTCTGCCTGTTGCACAGTTAATATAAAGAGGTCAATAAAGTAAAGAGGAGTCTGTTTATGAGAACATAAGGACAGATGCATCCTCATATTCTGACAAAACATATTGCTAGGTTTTTGATTATGGAAGCTAACTTTCATTCGTGTGTTATCTAGTAATCTTACATGAATATAATGATCTAACATCTTGAGTAGTTTTCTTTGAAGATACGGTAGGCTTTACAACAGCAAATCTGATTCCAAAAATAACCCACAAGGATTTGGTTCATATTGCATTGTTGGATCGTGATATAAGTGCCAAATCCAGAATCAAAACCATAGTAGGATAAAAAATGCATTATATGTCATATGTATTTGACAGCACGGTATGGGTATAATTAACAACACATGTTGTCACATCACTCTTAATCACAACGATGAGAAAAATATTAATTGATAAAATATGTCACTGAAGTGACTTTTTGCATTTAAACTTACCTCAGCGGGCATGGCCAAGGCGGCCATCACAGCTGTTGCCTGAAACCTAAGTCCCGACCTGAACCTATCTAATCCTACCTCAATCTGGACTACCGGCCACTGTAACTCCCCCATACACAGCACTACCAGCCTGAGAGGCAGATTCAGTGACTCTGGGGCCTCCGGGCGGACTTCAAGTTGTCGACCTGCATGAGTGGTTCGAGAGGCCGGGCGCTGGACCCGCAGCATGACTGGGGGCTTCCGGCTGCACTCCTTAAGCCAGCGGGTGCCCGACAGTGAGAGCTCCTACCTGCGGTGCCCTGGTGAGGCGCGGGTCTCTTCTGAGACCTGGTGAGCCCTGATGCCGGAATCAAGAGGAGCTCCAGAGGGCCCATGTGAATGCAACCAGGGGAGCTCCAGATGCACATTTCGGTGCAACGCCACCTGGATGAGGCCCACCCATGATCTTGTATCTCCGCTGCATTCTGTGGCACTCCTCTCCAGACGGCCTAAACACGGTGAGTGGCTGGTGTCCATGAGGCAGAGGAGACCTCGCTACACTCGTGAGCGGGATGCTGAGGTTTCGCCCAGCCCGAGGCCTGGTAGTTAGGTGGCACCCCCAGGGGTCGGGGGACCCAATTGAGACACTGGTGAATGCTGCAGGGGGAGTCCATTGGTGCACCGGGCCCCGCACTGTCACCACATGGGGTAATTTTGCTGCACAAGTCAGTGCAGTGCCCCATGAGTGGGCCCCCAAAGACAGCGATTCTGTGGCCCCACGGCTGTCTATGGTGTTCGGTTCTGGTTGTGCTTAGAGACTGGCACCCAAGAGACCAGTGAGGCCGTGCTGCACTCAGGAGTGGGACATAGAGGTTTTGGCCCAGCCCATTGCCTGGCTGGCTGGTGGTGACCAGGGGGTCTGGGGTCCTTGATTGAGTCACTGGGGAACATTGAAACAGGAGTCCTTAGGCGTACCAGGGGCCCCACACTGCAACTACTTTGTGTATCTCTGCTGCTCAGATTGGTGCCGTGTCCCCCTGAGCGCCCCCCCCAGCGGTGATCCTGTGGCCCCAAAGCAGCCTGTGATGACTTGCCCTGTCAGACATGGAGAGAGACCAGCGCCCGGAGGGCTGAAGAGTCCGTGCTACACACAGAGGTGGGGCGCTGGGGTGCCGGCCTGTCTCCGGGCCAAGCGGATTTGGGACTCTCTTGAGGGCCCGCTCTAGTCTTTGGTGCTCTGGGCCTGCTTGCTGCAGCCGCCCCCCACCTGGCATCTGGTATCCGGGGGGCAGGGGTGGCAGATATCTTTGGCGGACAGCCATCAGCCTACCGTTGAGGCCCAGGGACTGGATGGCATCGGCGGGGCCTGCGGGTCAGTTAACTGCACAGGTTGGGGAAGAAGCCCTTGGAGGCAAGGTCCCCGCTTCCCTGATGCACACAGCGAAGTATCCTTACATCCTTTTAATCAGGCGCTAGGTCATCAGATAGCTCCTGCATCGGCCTCGTGCCCCTCCATGGTTTTCGGGACTGTGTCCACTGGATTCTAGCTCTGTGGTGGTTCTCAACCTTGTATGAAAAAGAGAGGTACCCCTTAATTAAACAAGGGAATTAAGGTTTGACAACCTAAAAAAGTATTATCCCCTTGATGTTACTATAAAGTTCCACCTATAAATACAATCATTATATAACAAATCTAAAAAATTGATATTTTTATTACAAGTATAAATTTATTCTTGTAATAAAAAATATCAATTTTTTAGATTTGTTATATATTGATTGTATTTATAGGTGGAACTTTCTAGTAACATCAAGGGGATAATACTTTTTTAGGTTCTCAACCTTGCCCAGCGCGCCCTTCACTGTGATCCCACTATGGGAAAAGACAAAGCCTCACATGCTGCATCAATATAAATGCAAATGGATCACTACGCTACTTGTTCTGGCGGTGCCCCTCCTGGACTTCTGGGTCCCCCAGATGGTAACAAGTCCGTGGCCTTACTCAACAACCTTTGCAGTCATTTTGCAGGTGTTAGAACTGGGGGTCTCTAGTTGGCAGAGGTAGGTACCGCTGTCCAAATAGGGACCCTTGCTTCTAGTCAGGGTAAGGAGGAAACACTCTTTAGATAACCTCTGCTCACCCCCTTGGTAGCTTGGCACAAGCAGTCAGGCTTATCCAAAAGCAATGTGTAAAGTATTTGTATAAACACTCACAGTAACACAGTGAAAACACCACAAACTGACTCCACAACAGTTAAAAAAAATAAAGGTATTTAATCTAAACTAGACAAGACCAAAACAACAAAAATGCAACATACACAGTTCAAGAATATGGTTGCAAAAGAGTTCTTACGGTTGCGATAAAATAATCCACAGTTGCGTGAAAAGTTCAAAGTTGCGTCACGTTTAGCCAACAGTACAGTATAAATGCGACAAAGTTCCAAAGCTGAAGCTGGTGAGGTGAAAAACAAGCGATGTATTGCTTCTGAGACACTGGGGAGGCGATGCGACAACCCCGCTGCAGCAGCAGGCGTGTTGCGACGAATCCGGTCTGTATGGGGAGGAAGGTGGACTTGTATGAATTCCGGTGCGTAGTTTCCGTAGGAAGTTATTCCCGCAAAGGCACGATGCGATGATCTTTGGAGTTGCGACGATCTCCGGGGCGACCATGCGTGGACCAACGGTGATCTCTCTCTCGCAGCTCCTCGATGCGATGGCTTCTGCGATGACACTCGCAGTGACTTGATGCGGTCCGCAAGCAAGCGGTGCGGAGATCTCACCCAGCGACGACAGGCTCTGCGACGACACTCGCAGCGATGGTAGTCTTCCCGCACCGGTCTGGTGCGTCCCGCACATGAAGGATGCGATGGCTCTGGTAGCGGCAACAGGCGCTGCAATGACCTCGGCCTTCGTAGCAGCGGGAATTTCCTCGCACTGTCGGGGATGCGCTCCGCAAGAGAGCGATGTGACAAAACTTGCAGAAAGTCTTTAAATGCTTGGTTTCCAGCTTCCCAACACAGGTACAACTTCCAGAGGCACCACAACTGGCCCAAGCACTCTAGGAAGGACAGAACTCTCTCAGCAGAGTTCAGGGAAGCTGGGGGTGAAGTCCTTTTGTTCCTGGGACTTCAAAAACAGGGAGCCAGCTCTTCTCAGGCCCTTGGAGATTCCTTCAAGACAGGGGACACAGCACCAAAAGAAAAGTCCTTCCCCTCTCCTTGGCAGCAAAGCAACAGCAGGTCAGTCCAGCAGAGCAACAGCAGGGCAGTCTTCCTTCTTCAGTTTCAGCTTTCTCCTTGGCCGAGGTTCCTTCTTGATTCCAGGATGATCTAATTTTCTGTTGTCATGGGTCCTGTACTTATACCCCTAAAAGTCTTTGTTCCCTTTGTGCAGGAGGGCTCTGAGCCCGGTATGAACCAGTTCTGGGTGTTCCTGGAGCACTTTGTTTTGTTGGCTTCTCCTTTCCTTTCAGAGTGAGGGGCAGGGTCGTCAGCCACCCAGCAGGAGGTGGAGCCAGCATTGTGGAAGGCAGGCACAGCCCTATTCAGGCCCAGGTGCTATCCCCTCCCACCACTCAAGATGCAGATGCAGATGCAGTCATTCAGCCTAGGGCTGACTCAGCAAACCTCCTGGGGAATCGACAGCCCCTGTCACTCTCAAACCAGACAGTCAATTCACAAACAGGCCAAGGCACACAGAAAGGTCAGACAAGGGAACAGCAACTTTCTAAAAGTGCTATTCTCAAACACAGGAGTTAAAAACCACCTTTCGTAAAAGATGTCTTATTACATTTTCAGTTCAGGGATACCAGACTTGTATGTCCTATCTTGTTCCTATGGGAAGATATGCTGGTAGCCACTGTAGCCAACGTCCCCCCATGATAGCCTATGGAGCAAGATAGGCTTTCAGCAGTGAAAAACGAAAATGGCGGTAATTCACTACCAGAGCATGTCACCTGCAAAAATACATGCCCTACCTTTCACTTACACTGCACCCTGCCCAAGGGGGTACCTTGGGCCTTCCATAGGGGTGACCAATGTGCACAGAAAGGGAAGGGTTAGGCCTAGTCAGTGGGGACACTGACCAGGAGGACATGGCAGTTCACTGACTGCACACAGGCCCTGCGGTGGCAGGCCTGAGACTCCATTTTAGGGCTACTCGTGTGGGTGGCACAATCAGTGCTGCAAGCCCACTAGTAGCATTTGACATCACCAGCCCTGGCACACTCAGTGCACTTTACTGGGGACTTCTAGGTGATACAAATATGCCAATCAGGTATGTCCAATTATAATAACAATTTACACAGGGAGCACTTACACTCTGACACTGATCAGCAGTGACAGAGTGTCCAAAGCATCTAAACCAGCAAAAACGAAATCCAGCACATCATCAAAAATAAAATGGGGGAAGAAGCAAAAAGTAAGGGGGAAACCATGCCAAGGAAACCAGGTCTAACACATGTCCCCTCCAGCTGAAAGTGGGGAGAACTGCCCACCCTCTTGGGAGTTCTCTTCACTAAGGCGGAAAAACCTGGAAAGACCATCAGCATTGACGTGTTCTGTGCCAGGGCGGTGTTCCACCGTAAAGTCCATTCCCTGTAGGGAGATGGAATACCTCAACAGTTTTGGGTTCTCACCCCTCATCTGCATTAACCATCTGAGGGGCCTGTGGTCTGTCTGAACACGGAAGTGAGTCCCAAACAGGTAGGGTCTCAACTTCTTCAGAGCCCAGACCTCAGCAAAAGCTTCCCTTTCAATTGCACTCCACCTCTGTTCCCTGGGGAGTAGCCTCCTACTAATGAAAGCTACAGGCTGATCCCAGCCCTCCTCAGTGATCTGTGAGAGTACTGCTCCCACACCATGCTCTGAAGCGTCTGTCTGCACTATGAACTCACTGGAGAAGTCAGGTGCCTTGAGCACCGGTGCTGTGCACAGGGCAGTCTTCAGGGCATCAAAAGCAGTCTGACAGGCTCCGGTCCAATTTGCATTCCTGGGCTGCTTCTTGGAAGTCAGCTCAGTCAAGGGGGCAACGAGGGTGCCATATCCCTTGACAAACCATCTGTAATTCCCGGTGAGACCTAAAAAGGCTCTCACCTCTGTCTGGGCCATGGGGGGCTCCAAAGCCAGAATGGTATCAATCTTTGCCTGTAGGGGTACTACCTGGCCGCTCCCTACCTGGTGTCCCAAGTACACCACAGATCCCTGCCCTATCTGGCACTTGCTGGCCTTGATAGTGAGGCCTGCCCTTTGCAGAGCCTTCAACACTTCACAGAGGTGTTGCAAATGTTCCTCTCACGTGGAGCTAAACAAAGCAATGTCATCCAGGTATGCGGCCCTGAATTCCTCCAGCCCGGTCAGTACCTGGTTAACCCATCTCTGGAAGGTGGCAGAGACGTTCTTCAACCCAAAGGGCATGACTCAGAACTGGAAGTGCCCCTCTGGAGTTGAGAATGCAGATCTCTCTTTGGCCCCATCAGTTAAGGCAATCTGCCAGTACCCAGAAGTTAAATCAAACGTACGGAGGTACCGGGCAGCTCCCAACCGATCCACAAGCTCATCTGCTCTGCGGATGGGGTGTGCGTCAGTCTTGGTGACCGCATTGAGCCCACAGTAGTCCACACAGAACCTGAGTTCTGGAGTGGCAGCGGGCGCAGCAGCTTTTGGGACTAAGACTACTGGGCTAGCCCAAGGTCTGCTGGAGGGCTCAATTACCCCTAGCGCCAACATCTTGGAAACCTCATCCTTGATGCTGGCCCTGACCTTGTCAGCTACCCTGTAAAATTTCTGTTCCACAGGCAGACTATCTCCAGTGCCCACATCATGGACGCACCAATTGGTGACACCTGGGGTCAGGGAGAACAGGGAGGAAAACTGACCCAACACCTGGCGACAGTCCCTCTGCTGTTCTGGGGTCAGGGTGGGCATGAGGACCACAACATCCATTGACCCGTCTTGCTCCTTAGCTGCCAGGAGGTCAGAGAGAGGATCACTATCCTCTTCCCCTCCAGCATCTGTATCCATGAGCATTGTCACTTCAGACCTCTCAAAGTGTGGTTTGAGTAGGTTTACATGCAAGACCCCAGGGGTTGCCTGGGAGTCTTCAAGTTAACCAGGTAGGTTACTTCGCTCCTGCGCTCCACCACCTCATATGGCCCAGCCCACTTGTCTTGGACTGCACAAGGCTCCACTGGCGCCATCACTCACACTTTCTGCCCAAGTTGAAATTCAACCAGAGTGGTATTTTGGTCGTACCATCTTTTCATTTCTACCTGGCTAGCTTCCAGGTTCTCCTGAGCGAGCTTCCTGAAGCGTTGTGTCTGGTTGCGGATGGCCAGCACATAGCTGAACACATCCTGGGGGTTTTCCCACGGGATTTCTCCCACCCCTCCTTCACCAGTGTGAGAGGTCCTCTAACAGGGTGGCTATACAGGAGTTCAAAGGGACTGAACCCTAAGGACTTCTGAGGCACCTCCCTGTAGGCAAACAACAGGCATGGTAACAAGACGTCCCACTTCCGTCTCATGGGCTCCGCTAGGCCAAAATCGTAGCTTTCAGGGTGCGGTTGAACCTTTCAACCAACCCATTTCCTTGAGGGTGGTCAGGAGTGGTGAACTTATAAGTTACCCCACACTCCTCCCACCGAGACTTAATGTACCTAGAGATGAAGTTGGTACCCCGGTCGGAGACCACCTCTCTTTGGGAACCCCACACGGGAAAAGATCCCCATCAATGCACGGCCCACCACATGAGCTGTGATTGTCCTGAGAGGGACTGCTTCCAGGTACCTGGTGGCATGGTCCACCAAGACCAGGATGCACCTGTTGCCTAAGGCTGTCTTGGGGTCCAGCGGGCCGACAATGTTGATGCCCACCCGCTCGAAAGAGGTGCTCACCACAGGAAAGGGTTGGAGGGGTGCCTTGCACTTCACTCCAGTCTTGCCACTGGCCTGACATGTTTTGCAAGATCTGCAAAAGGAACCAACGTGCTTCCTCAAATGGGGCCATTGGAAGTGGGTGACAAGCCTGTTTAGAGTCTTATCTTGCCTCAGATGTCTTGGGAGAGGAACGTCATGAGCCAGACCCATTAAGAAGTTCCTGAAACGCGCGGGTACCACCAGCACATGGGCTGCACCGGGCTCAGCAAACTCAGGCTCGCTATATAACAAGTCATCGTCCCAGTAGATGAAGTGATCTCTGGACGCTCCACCTGCTGCCTGGTCTGCAGCCTGTTGCCGCATACCAACGAGAGAAGGGCACTCTTTCTGCTCCTTGCAGAATTACTCCCTGGAGGGCCCACCTTCTTGCTGCCAATGGGTCGGGTCAGCTCAGGCAGGTCGCCCATTTTGGTCACCTGTTCCCTTGTAGGTTCCAGGGCATCCCCCTCAGGTTCTGCTCCTTCCTGGCCTGTGGGAACGGCTGGGGCTGGTTTCCCACGCCCTCTGCCTCTTCTTGGTCTGGCAGGTCTCTGGGCCACTGTTTCAGGCTCCAGTTCTGCTGAATCACCCTACTGGGTGCCATAGCACGCGTGGTCACACCGATCCATGCAGGCAAACCCAACATCTCCAAATGAGTTCTGTGTTCTACATCCTTCCATGGAGAACTCTCCAGGTCATTACCTAGCAGACAGT
Source organism: Lissotriton helveticus (assembly GCF_964261635.1). Lineage (NCBI taxonomy): Eukaryota > Metazoa > Chordata > Amphibia > Caudata > Salamandridae > Lissotriton > Lissotriton helveticus. Next base: position 1,318,153,381 of record NC_136067.1, read on the forward strand.
CTACAGGCAAGGCATCATTGACAACAACTTCCAAGAGACCAGAGACCCCCCCCCATTCATAGGGAACTCGTGCTACTTTGCAGAGGCGCACAGAGCTATCAGCTGCAACTACCGGGCGAAGTACATTGGGGATACACTGCTCTTCAGACACCCAGTGACACCTCACGGATGTCACGCTGGCCCCTGTGTCTCTCAGCGCCTCTATCTCCCTCCCATTGACGGTCACCTTCTGCCCCTATTTCTTAGTGTTAAGGGGCAGTAAGGTTCCCTGGACCATCTCTTGGTCTCCTAGAGAGACAAGGGTCAGAACTGCTAGTTCTCCTCTTCCCCACTAGAAATCAAATCCCCTCCCAAAGCTACACTTGCTAACCCTGGGGCTGGAGCGCCAGCGGGTGCTGGGGGTTTCTTGGGGCACCTGTTGATAAAATGTCCCACCTCATTGCAGTGAAAGCAGGTAGGGGGACCTCTGTGTTCCCATCTACCCTTAGGGGACCATGGCTGCTTGGGTCTGGGGGGTTGGGACTCCTTTCCCTTGGAACTATTTTGGGGCCCTTGAGAGAACTCCTTGTGTTACCCTTGTCCCCCCCATTCTTCTGCTGGGGACCCTGCCCACCTTTGGCTGTGGTACCCACAATTCCTCTGTGGACCCTGGTACTGGTCCAGCAAGCTCAATGGGGTCTGTCAGCTAGCTGTCTAAAAGTTGCTGGCGCAGCTCTGGAACACAAAGACTACTCAAGTGCTCCCATCTAATTAAATGCAACAACCCCTTATAATTAGTTACTTTGCTGCCCTTCATCCAACCTTCCAGTGCACAAGAGTACACATTCACTCACTCCATCCAAGTCTCAGACTCTTTCTACTTAGAGTTTCTAAACTGCAGTCTGTACTGCTCTGGAGTAAGTCCATACCTGAGACAAAGGGCATCCTTCATATTGGGGTAGGGCATGGAACCTGCTATCTCTAAGGACTCTAGAGCACTTCTCCCGGAAGCCTCAAAATGTTTCCACAGGCCCGCCCCCCAATGCTGTTCAGGCACACCAATTATTCACAATGCAATTTCATAGGAAGTGAACCAGGCATAAATATCCTCACTCCTATTGTAATTCAGTACCAGATCCTTGGGAATATGTACTTTACCTCCCTGCACTGGCTGTGCGCTGCCACCATTTGAACCGGCATCCACCTCCTTGGCTTTAAGATCGAGTTCTCTCATGCTCAACTCATGACCCAAAAGCAATTTCTTTTCCACCAGGGCACGGGCATTTTTGCTTTCCTCCGCCGCCATTTCTTTCTCCATTTCTAATTGCTTCATTTTCATCTTCATGACTTCCAAGTCATATTCTCTTACTCTTTGATTCTCTTGTAACTCTGCTTGGGTGAAGACCATACTGGAATGGGTGCTACCAGGCCTTGAGCCTGTTCTGCTCACAGGCAGATGTGTGATTTGGAAACCATTCTCTGTACTTGCATCATTTCCCTCTTGTGCCTCCCAATGGGCCTTCAAGATTCTCTACAACTTCTCCTTCCGGTGGCCGCTGTTGAAGGGGAACTCAAAGTAGTCGCAGAATTGCCTAAGCTGTGTAACCTTGTAGGAATACAAATCCTCAATGCAAAACTCCAATTCTGCCTCCTCCACACTGGATGCTTTCTGTGGTGTTTTCATCAAGAAAAGACGAAAGAAGCTGTATTCGTGAGTTCTTAGCTTTATTGTAAGCAGTAAAAGCCACCGCTCCTCTCACCAAGTCTGAGAGGTCCCAACTGACACTTAGAGAATCGTATCATGAGAAGTACTATGACAGTCCTAACATTCTACATATAAACAACAAGCATATCTAAATACAACATTATCTCTTTTTTTTAAAGAAAAACAAAAAGAAAAATACAAAACAAAAAAAAACAATCTAAAACAAAATGCAATGAAGCAAGAAAACATTGCAAACAGGAATAAGCAATTACAATCTAGATAAAGAATAATCTCAACAACAAATAAAATGGAACAAGAATAAGGTGACTACAAAAGTAGTCGGGTTGCACTATGTTTAACGTAACTTCAAGGGAAGTCGGGACACACATGCAGATTTCCTTATTGGAGTATTATTCAAGTTATTCACAGAAAGATCCTTTCCTACCACTCTCACATCAGAACCAACATCTGAAGGAAGAGTGGTACACCTAGCTTGAGGATCACACAAAGTTGTGCTTGTGGAAATGGTAGAGTGGTTACCACCCGAATTGACTTTAACAACTTTACACAGATTCCACAAATGTCCACCTTTTACCATGACAGCATTACCACAAACCCTTTCAACATGCACAGCTTCACCAAAAATGTCACAACCTTGCCTGACTGTTCTATAATTTTTGATGCAGACCATGTCCCCAGGAGAAACAGTAGTTACTTTAGCAGATTTTTTCTCATTGTATCTCGCAGCCATTTTGTCCTGAGCATACCTAACTTGTGTTTCCAATTTCAAATTGTCAATCCTACAACTCGTTTTTTGAGAAACAGTTCTCAATAACCAGGCAGGGTAGAGAGTAGAGGTGGGTATTCTGCCTCTGAGAGAAACAAACGGAACAATCTTAGTAGTGGAATGCGGAGTTGTGCGATAAACCACAACATTGCATTTACAGCACTTTCACCATCAAAATTGTTATTCTTGGCCCATTTGATACATTCCACAATTACCCAGTTCATTCTCTCGACAAGACCGTTGGTTTGCGGATGGTCTATCGAACTTCTCAAATGTTTGACCCTGATTCTGACAAAAATACAGACATATCGTGATTAACAAATTGTACCCCATTATCCGAAACTAATGATTCTGGAAACCCTCCTCTCATGAAAATTTCTGTGAGAAGAATTATAGCACTCTTGGCAAGGGGATTTGCACATAACCTAACTTCAGGCCATTTACTATGAAAATCAATTAAAACAAAAACAAAATGTAGATGAAGTGGTACAAAATTGAACGGTCCCACTAAATCAATACCAACTTTTAACCATGGTTTGGGAGGAAAATCAATGGGTTGTACAGTTGGAGTAGAAGTCCTTAAACTATTTTCAGCCCCAGCACAAACACAACATTCTTTAACCCTTTCATCTACATCCCTATCCATGGATGGCAACCAATAATGTAATCTTAGTCTCCTTTTAGTCATGGTGATACCAAGATGTCCATTGTGCACACAATCAATCAACTTTACTCTTAAGCTAATAGGCGGAATACACCTGCTGTCTCTCATAACGACACCATCTTCGATGGACAAATCTTCAGAGACTTTCCAGAAAGCTTGACTGTTAAAAGGTACACATTTCTCTCTTGGCCAACCATTAATAATAAAATGCTTTACCTTTTCTAGAATAACATCATTGACCATAGCTTCATTCCACTCATTCTCATTGCATACAGCATGCTCCACAGCATCAATCACAGCTATAAAACAATCTTCTTTGTCTTCATCCAAATCTGCTGATTCATCATCCTTTTTAGGAAGCCTAGAAAGAAGATCAGCAGTGACATTCACTTTGCCTGTAATATGTTTTGTTTCAAAATTATATTGCAAAAGTTTGGTTGTGAGCCGTGCTCTGCGAGGTGTAGCATATTTTATTCTGTCACCATTTAAGATGTAAACTAATGGCTTATGACCTATCTGAATAAGAAACTTTCTTCCCCAAATATAAGTTCTAAATTTCTCGCAAAACCAGTAGCAGGCCAACAGTTCTTTTTCTATGACAGAATAATTTACTTCGGGATCCCTCAACACCCTGGAGGCATAACTGATAATAACATCTTTGTCCTCAACTCTCTGTGTAAGGACCGCACCTAGCCCGTAGTTGCTCGCATCAACTGTGATGATACAACTAACATTAGGATCATAAGCTTTTAAGGTCTTGGCATTGGTCATCTCAGATTTAACCAAATCAAAAGTTTGCTGACAATTTTCATCCCATACAAAGGCAATGCTAGACCTCAGCATGTTGGAAAGAGCCTTCATCTTCGTAGCATAATCTGGAATAAATCGCAAATAGAATTCACATAATCCCAAGAATGAGCGCAGCTCATCTTTGTTCTTGGGAGTAGGACATTCTACAACAGCTTTCACTAATCCAGGTCTGGGAGAAACCCCATTGGCAGAAACTAAATGACCCAAAACTCCACCTCCCTTTTCCAAAATTCACACTTGTTTTTTTTTACCACAATGCCTCTTTCCCCAAAAGTTTTAAGTACCAATCTGAGAGTAATATCATGTTTGTTTAGTAATTTGTCAAAAATCAACATAAAATCTTGGAAAATGGCCACTCCTTTTATATCCTTTGCACTCCTTTTACATCCATTTGCATAACTCTCTGAAACACAGAGGCTGCCGAAGCAAGCCCAAAGGGCATTCTGCGGAATTGGAACGTCCCAAAAGGAGAGTTGAAGACAGTGTAATGTTTCGAATCATCCTCTAACAAAATTTGATGATAGGCTGAAGCCAGATACATTTTTGAAAACCACTGTGCATCTCTTAATTTGTCTAACAAGTCTCCAATTTTCAGAAGAGGATGGGCATCAACCCATATTTCTTTATTGAGACTCCTAAGATCAATACATAGACGGATCTCACCATTCCTCTTCCGTGCGATGACCAATGTACTAAGCCACAAACTAGACTCAACAGGTTCAATGACACCATTCTTCTCTAATCTATCTAATTCAGTCTTGAGGCCTGCTCTCAAGCTGAAGGGAACTGACCTAACTTTGTGTTTAACTGGTATAGCATTACTTTTGACTTTAATCTTGTGCTTGAAACCAGTAATTTTCCCCAGAGAATCAGAAAAAACACTTGGAAATTCCTTCTCTAGACTCAACGAATCAGGTAAATCTTGTACCACCAACACTTGTTCCTTAGCACCTGGTCTCAAAATCATTCCAAACAATCCCTGATGGTACCAACCAAGTATGTTGAGACCGCGTACAGCTACATAAATCTTACCATATATTTTCCTGCCCTTAAATACTAAAATGTCTTCTATATAACCATCCAGATCAATTTTGCGACCCTCATAGGAAAGTGGGGCTCTCTCAGGGGGAAACAATTTCCTATCATCCCAAGATTGTTTGAATAACTCTGAGGTAATCATCGTAATCCTTGCACCTGAATCTGCTAACAACTTTAAACAGACATCACCAACAAAAATGTCAACATAGGGATCAATACACTCAGAAGGATCACCAGTGACAACATCACCATCCCTAACAGTGGCAATCATGTCCTTGAAGTTTTGAACCAAATCACTGTCTGTAACATGCTCATCTTCAACAATGCAATTAACATTTTCAGCTTTACTCACATTACTTTGACACACTTTCGCCTAATGACCAACTCTTCCACACTTATACCACTTGGCATTCTTTCCTGGACAAAACCTATTTTCTTTGCTGTGGGGGGCATAACCACATCTGTAGCATAAATTGGTTTTCTTGAAAACACCTTTCTCAGTAACTTTTTCTTTTTTAGAAAACCTAGTTTTAGGGATAGAAGAAACAACAACATTCACACTGTCTTTGCTAACACTCACTGAACTTAATTCCTTAATCGAATTTTGAGCCAGTTCAAGACTTTTTGCTACTTTAATTATCTCTTCAAGCGTGGGATTGCCCATAGTGAGCAATTTCTGTTGAATATGTGTATCATTGCAGTGTGCAATAAACTGATCCCTAACTAATTGATCACGAAACTCTCCAAACTGACATTCAGCACACAATTTGCGCAGAGCACTCAAGTAGGAATCCACATCTTTACTTTGTAATTGTGCTCTTTTAAAAAATGTGTTCCTCAACACAACTAAACTTGGTTGGACATCAAACTTGATGACAAGTTTTTTAACGGTTTCTTGATATTCATCAACCACTTGCCCTTCATCCAATACCAAGTCTGGTAACTGTTTATAAACTTCTCTACCTTCAAACCCTAAACAATTTAATAATAAATATTTTTTTCTTTCCGCTCTGTATCTTGACACACTAATTGCTCCTATATATGTCTCAAAGGCATCAAACCATTGCCTCCATTGCATTTGAGGAGTACCAGGGCTTTCCAAGAAGGGTGGAGGCTGGTTCACTGACTACATATTGCTCAAAACCTTAGAATTGTTTAACTATTGGTATTACACCTTGGAATTCACACACAACACACCTTATTAAACTAATGAATGACTCAAGTTAATTATAAGATATAACAAACATCACGAAAGTTGAAATAAAACTAAATAAAGTGGTGGTTTTTTTTTTTTAAAGTATAATTCTGAAGTTCAGTGGAGAAAATAGCAAAACAAACACTCCGTAGCGCTTCCTCAATGTGCATGCAATAATCGTTGACACACTCAGCGCAGAGGCAGCAGAAATATGTTCTAGCATCGGAACAAATGTTGTGACATCACTTGACTGTTCACGTAGAGACGCACACAGCGTGAAGACGTAGAGACGTGAAGGCGTGAAGACAGCAGAATGAATTGACGGATGCCGAACAGACACTGTGACGCTGTAACGCAGAATCACCAAATCCTTCACCACATTCTATTGCGTCACCATTCAGACTCTGTCCAGACAGGAGAAGGATCACAACAGTTAAGACTTGCGGAGAAACGAACAGTAGAGCAGGCACTGCACACGGCACCATCAAAGTCAAAGGTGTGCAAATGTCGGCACTGCCGAAGACAGACGGGGACATATGTCGTCTAACTGCGCCTCCCACCACCGCAATACACTCAAACCTCCTCACCTTTTGAGTGATTCTGCCGCTGGAGAAACATGGTTTCCCTAATAAATCGAACTGCCGCTGGAGGAGGTGAGTGAAGGTTTCCTTTTTCTTCTATTGTGCCTGAATGTTCATTTCTTGAAAAATGCTGCGAAGTCCAAAGCTTCAATGAGATGTATTATGATGTCCAAAGCGTCTTAAATCATTAATATGCAGACCGTTGCAGTGGCTTACAGCTTAAGAACACCTCGTCGCTAAAATAATTGTGGTGTTTTCATCAAGAAAAGACAAAAGAAGCTGTATTCGTGAGTTCTTAGCTTATTGTAAGCAGTAAAAGCCACCGCTCCTCTCACCATGTCTGAGAGGTCCCAACTGACACTTAGGGAATCTTATCATGAGAAGTACTATGACAGTCCTAACATTCTACATACAAACAACAAGCATATCTAAATACAACACTTTCCCATTCACAGACATGATGCTTAGAAGAGTTACTCAAAAATAGAACCAACCCAAAAAAAAACAGTAGTATGCGGTGGCGTAGTGTTCTGCACTCACTAGTGATGCACACCAATCACTGTGGGTCTAGTACAAATACAAGTTCAAATCCCACAGCTGACCAAAAATGTTAGAACTGGGGGTCTCTAGTTGGCAGAGGTAGGTACCACTGTGCAAATAGGGACCATTGCTTCTAGTAAGGGTAAGGAGGAAACACTCTTTAGATAACCTCTGCTCACCCCCTTGGTAGCTTTCGCACAAGCAGTCAGGCTTATCCAAAACCAATGTGTAAAGTATTTGTACCAACACTCACAGTAACACAGTGAAAACACCACAAACTGACTCCACAACAGTTTAGAAAAATAAAGGTATTTAATCTAAACTACACAAGACCAAAATGACAAAAATCCAACATACACAGTTCAAGAATATGGTTGCAAAAGAGTTCTTAAGGTTGCGATAAAATAATTCACAGTTGCGTGAAAAGTTCACAGTTGCGTCACGTTTAACCAACAGGACCTTTTAAATGCGACAAAGTTTCAAAGCAGAAGCTGGTGCGGTGGAAAATAAGCGGTGCGTTGCTCCTGAGACCCTGGGGAGGCGATGGGACAACCCCGCTGCAGCAGCGGGCGTGTTGCGACAAATCTGCTCTGTATGGGGAGGAAGGTGGACTTGTATAGATTCCGGTGTGTAGGTTACGTAGGAAGTTTTCTCTCACAAAGGCACGATGCGATGATCTTTGGAGTTGCGACGATCTCCGGGGCGACGATGCGCGGACCAGCGGTGATCTCTCTCTCACAGCTCCTCGATGCGATGGCTTCTGCGATGACACTCGCAGTGACGTGATGCCGTCCGCAAGCAAGCGGGTTCGGGGATCTCACCCAGCGACAACAGGCTGTGCCTGTGTGCAGTCTGTGAACTGCCATGTCCTCCTGGTCAGTGTCCCCATTGAACAGGCCTAACCCTTCCCTTTCTGTGCACATTGGTCACTCCTATGGAAGGCCCAAGGTACCCCCTTGGGCAGGGTGCAGTGTATGTGAAAGGTAGGGCATGTACTTGTGCAGGTGACATGCTCTGGTAGTGAATTACCGCCATTCCCTTTTTCACTGCTGTAAGGCAATCTTGCTCCATAGGCTATCATGGGGGAGGCAGGCTACAGTGGCTACCAGCATAACTTGAGAAAAAACGGAGACTAGTGGTGGTCTGAACTAAGCAAAAAAGACTGAGCCAAAAAGACAGAGGCAAGAGGCTATGTGTGGGAGTAACTATATGTGTGAAACATAGGAAATGAATCCCATTTTCCAGAGTTTCTAATGGATTCTTTCCCAAATATTGTTGGGAGTAAACCTCACCTCTCCTGGCCACTCCTCAGGAAAAAAGAGGCCCCGCTCTGTCCGTCGGTACCTCTGGCTTCGTCCTAAGGCTTCGTACCTCGGCTTAGGACGAAGCCAGAGGTACCAACGGACAGAGCGGGGCCTCTTTTTTCCTGAGCAGTGGCCAGGAGAGGTGAGGTTTACTCCCAAGAATATTTGGGAAAGAATCCATTAGAAACGCTGGAAAATACCGAAGCAGAAGGTAGCTCGCGGACGGTACAGTATCCAGTATTTTGTGGTAACTTAATTTAATTTTGATTGTTGTACGTCATTGCAGTAGTGTAAATTCTAGGTCTTGATGAAAGCCTGGTAGGGGAGATGCCCCTGCATGGCAGAAACATGTTGACCACTATAAACATCTAGTTTGGACAGTCAATATTTCAGACTGTCTTACACTTTCTCCTTTTAATCTTGACACCATGATTCATCCCCAATAAAAGTTTCCCTTGATATCATGGTAGCCAATCTTTGATTTTTGTTCACAATCTATTCTCACTGCAATCTTTGTCTTCTCCACACCATTTCACCCACACATTACATTCTGGGTCGGATCCATCGCTGGAGGTCTTGTGGAAGTGGAGAAACACACACATCATCATTAGGTGTGTCTCCTCATCCAGACCATGACCTGCTATAATCCCAGATGATGAGGCTCCGCCATTTGGGTGGGCTGATGGGATTCATTTCCTATGTTTCACACATATAGTTACTCCCACACATAGCCTCTTGCCTCTGTCTTTTTGGCTCAGTCTTTATTGCTTAGTTCAGACCACCACTAGTCTCCGTTTTTTCTCAAGATATGCTGGTAGCCACTGTAGCCTGCGTCCCCCATGATATCCTATGGAGCAAGATTGCCTTACAGCAGTGAAAAAGGAAAATGGCGGTAATTCACTACCAGAGCATGTCACCTGCACAAGTACATGCCCTACCTTTCACATACACTGCACCCTGCCCAAGGGGGTACCTTGGGCCTTCCATAGGAGTGACCAATGTGCACAGAAAGGGAAGGGTTAGGCCTGTTCAATGGGGCCACTGACCAGGAGGACATGGCAGTTCACAGACTGCACACAGGCACAGCCTGTTGTCGCTGGGTGAGATCCCCGAACCCGCTTGCTTGCGGACGGCATCACGTCACTGCGAGTGTCATCGCAGAAGCCATCGCATCAGCAGTGGCAGAGTGTCCAAAGCATCTAAACCAGCGAAAACGAAATCCAGCACAGCATCAAAAATACAGGAGGTAGAGGCAAAAAGATAGGGGGAACCCACGTCAAGGATGCCAGCTCTAACAGCAGGGGATTCAAACCTCTCAGGTGGCCGTGGAGGCCAGGGTTGGTCCCAGGCCCCCTACTGGTGCCCCCCCCTCGGCTTATCATCATACATATCTTGAATTATTGCGACCGGGATGCAGTCAATAGTGAAGCACACACCTGGCCAGACCTTCACTGCAGAGACACTAAGGGCCATATGTATGAAGGTCATGATTTGCGATTCGAAATTTGCGATTTTTACCGAATCGCAGATTCAGAATCGCAAATCGATATGTATAAAAGAAATCACAAATAAATATCGATTCCGTAAAAAAAACTATTTATCTGCGAGAATCCATAAAGCGATTCCTTAAACCCGAAAATTCGCTAAATTGCTATTCCTTAACGGAAAAAATCGCTATTTAGCGAATTTCGGAAATCAGCCAATCGGAAACCTGGTGCAGCTTGATGACGTCACTACCAGGAAGTGACTGACTACCCATGCTGCAACAGTGTTGCTGAGTGAGAGTCACAGTGAGGGAGAGTGGAAGATTGAACTTTGCTACAGTTACACCATGGCTGAAAGTGGCAACATGGAAATGCCTGAAACACAGCAGCAGCAGCAGCAGGAAGGCGAAAGTTCCAGAAAAAGAAAACAGAAACTTTCTGAAGCAGAACTGGAGACACTGATACAGGAGATGGTGCCAAATCACGATTTGCTGTTTGGGAAGAATTCCCTGAAGGTGCCAGAGACCCGGAAAAGACGCGTTTGGGTAGCCATACAGGTAAAAGTGAATGCGCTGGGAGTGACACACCGGGGTGTGGACGTACTACGCAAGCGCTGGTACGACCTGCGCCAGCGCTCAAAAGAGAAGTTAGCTGCCAGGCTGGAGCAGTCATAGCACACCGGCGGAGGGACCTCAACTGTGCCGGACTCCACACCTCTGGAGGAACTTGTGGAGGGTACCCTGCTACCAGAGAGCGTGACAGGCGTGGCTGACCTAGACAGCTCAGATAAACAAGCATCCAGACCAGGTAAGAAGCATGCCATCACACCCCAAACCCCACCCCCCCCCAAACCCCCCTGCAGCGACCTAGTGGCCTGGGAACCACATTTCATGCTAGAGCAGGTACACAGACAGACACAGCAATGCATCTTGGGAGATGTAGTCACATGAAAATAAAAGTTGTGTTAACCAGCCACGCTAGGCAAATGTTGCATGTGCATGTCAGGAAAGGGAAATGAAAAAGTAATGTAACCCCAAACTGTGAAATAATTTATTTTCACATTGCAACTGAGTACAGTTAATTGATGTGTGCTGTTCTGTCCACAGCACCAGCAACTACACAGCCTACAGGCAGTGGAAGAGTAATGGAACTTCCAGACTCAGGAGACGCAGGGCAGGAGCTAGAAACAGATGGGGAGGGGAGCCCTGTCAATCCTCCGAAGAGACAGAGGAGGAACATAGTGAGGCCAGTGCCACCAATGGAGGCCGAGGCAGAGGACAGCAATAGTCATTTGCAGTCCCAAGACACACGGCCACAGCAAGAGTCCAGGCCACAAGACAGCCAAGGTCCACAAGGCACAGCCAGACGCAGACATCGCACGGCCAGCAGCTTCCGAGATCAGGCTGAAGAATCTGTGTTTGCCGGCTTGGAATTGAACATGCTACAGGTGCAGCGCCTACAAGCAAAAAACATAAAGGCGTTACAGCGAGAGGTGAGGGCAGGGCTCAGTGGTATACAAGGCGAACTGAGGGGTGCCATGCATGCACTTGGAGAGCTGCGCGCAGAATGTGCTGCAAGGCGCAGAGAGCTGGAGCGCATAGACCGTTATACACGGGCCATCAACTGCTTGGCCTCTGCCACTAATTTCCAGACCAGGTGCAGCATTGTGATGCAGCGGGAGTTTTCACATGGCATCGCTGCTCAATTAGTGAGGTTTGTCCACCTATTGCGCAATAAAAAATGCTGGATAGTTTGTCCATCTTTCCATTCGATGACTTGATTTACTCAGATTGTCCAACTTGTTTCAATCATTATTTATGGGCATAAACTATTTGTGATAATAAGCACATGGTAACAATTGTTGCATGGGCCTTTACCGTCTTGTGACAGGTACGCCCCTTTCGGCAACATATATACTGGTTGATGAATATGATTCTATATGTATTGTATGACAACATTCCTTTTGAATCTGTGCCTCCAATCTTAGTAATATGCTTTGATGGCCTTTACCGTCCTGTGACAGGTACGCCATATTTTGTGGTTTTTGTACATTATCCTGAAATTCCTTATTGATATTTGTGATATAATACATGTTTTTATGAGTGGATGACACCTTACTCTATCAAAACCCCCTTCCCCCTGTCGGTTCTAATCCATCCCGATTGGAAGGGCATATTGTTTTCACTCCACAATAATCTTTTACATTATTAAACAATAATTTCCGCATGGATTGTGGTTACAATAATGCGAAGGAGCATTGGTTATGCTCTAGAGTAAAGATGGTCCGGTGTGTACCACCATGTAATATACTAAGAGTCACTCCATGATGGCTACCTCCAGCCACGGACCATTACCTAAGATACGTGCCGTTTTCTATGTCTATGACGATCATGTGATCGCAATGTAAGCCTTGACTCACCCGGCGTACTCCGCTACGCGAACTCCGCGACGCTGCTGCTGTTTGCATTCGGATTTACTCCTCATGCATCAGGTACGTCCCCCACCTTATATCCGCAATTTATAGACTTAGTTCAACATCCCTACATGAATTTTAATGGAGAGTTCCGGGTTCTGTCTCCGACAGGTGCCGGATTGATTAACTAGATTGCGCAGAGTGCAGCATTCGAGTTTGGTGACTTCTCAACCATTTTTCAACCGGTAGGCTCCATTTAATTGGTTTTCTATCTTGACATTCCCCGGTTTGCGACTCATATAGTGATGGTCTTCATCCCCCTTCTTTTATAGACCCTCGGTTACCTGACTGTTCCATTGCCGATTCACACAATGATGTGACTCGAAGGGCCCCCACTCTTTTCGTAATATATGGATCTTGAGGTTCCTGACTCAACGAGAATCCAGTTGGGAATCAAGATAGGCGCTTATTGTAAGTTTTCTTACTGCAATTTTGCTTTGCCTTTCTCTACCATTTAAACCGATGATCATTGGCTCACTGTTTTCATTGTTTCCACCCTATTCAGAAGGACGCCTATCTTCTTATCAAATCATCCATCCATCCAATATTCACATCTAAAGCCAGAGGCTGGCCCTGAAGTCCAGGCTCCATCTAGCCTGTCCTGTGGGAGTGTTAGTTCATTCTTCGCCCTCGGAAACAAGCATCCCTGGTATGTCTTGTTTTTCTAAATTGTGATGTGCTTAGCTAGGTCTTTAAAGATAAACTTGCGGATTCATCCCTAATTTTAAATATTTCTGTACTAAATAGGTCTGTGTCCCTGTCTCCCGTCCTGATGAAGACCCTATTGCAAGGGATCAATTCAAGCCTGCCTTTATAACAGGGGTCGAAACGTCGACTTTTTCTTGTGTTCTCAGCTTCATTCCAAAAACTGTATTATTAAGTATATTCATGAAGTATGTTATTTTGTAATATTACGTTTGAACTTATGGTCGGTGTTAATTTGAATTAATGAATTTACTACTGTGTGGCCTTTTGGCTTTGTTTTTATGTCACTTACCCTTTTCCCATACTCACTACACACTTCCCCTTCCCCTTTCCAGGGCACTATATTGAATTTTCTAGTGTTACACCAAAAATGGTTGCCGGAATAATTGGCTCAGCTTCATCGTAATTAAAAACAATGCGAGCACATTGACCTTTTGTCTTTGCATTTGTTTCATCTTGATGTTTCTATAAATAACTTTTTGTGTGATTACTGGGACCCCTCTTTCTCAGCAATATACATACCCAGGTCCCAGTGACTATATTGGGTGAACCCTTTTGTGGTAACTTACTTCGAGCAGGTGCATACCTGCGAGGTTCTTCTTCTTCTCTTGTAATTTTCTCTATTTGGTATAGTCTAGCACATCATGGTGGAGAGTGAGCTTCTCTCCTACTCCGAAGAATACATCGATCGACTACTGGCTGACCCTGGAAACAATTTTCTTTCATCGGATGTTTCCAACATTGATTTCACTTTGAAAGACAAAATTTCTCGTTTAGATCGTTTAGAAAAGAAATTGACTAGAACCCGGTGGCATGGCCACCTATTAACCAAATATTTGAAAGAAAACATTATTCCCATTGCCTTGCAAATCAAGATCGAACCTGTGATCTTTACTGAAGTTCCCAAATTCAAGGAGGGTTTTAGCCACGTCTCTAACAACTGTTCACGCCACTGGATGGTGTTGGGCGTTGAGACGGCGGCGGATCAGGTAAAAATAATTGCCACTGAGATTGAACAATTAAAAGCCGAAATTTCTGCCCATGCCAGTTTTGCTTCTGCTAAAGAGACTCTCACCAACTTGGACACCTCCCTTAAAGACTTTGAATTAACCACTCAAAATAAGAAACTCGAGAAGTTGGCACGTGATCTGCGGCTGTACGATAAGAAAAAGACCTATCCGTACCTGCAGGACGATTATTATCGTCAGGATAATCAAGGCAGATTCACAAATAGAGGCCGTGGTGCCTTCCACGGTCGGCGGAATTTTTCTACCTTCTCTGAGTCCTCATATAGTTCAGAGGGAGAGCAGGATCAAGCAGGTCCTAGCCACACATACCCCGGTACCAACAACACCTATTCATTTCAGGATTTTGGGTATTATCCACATCAATTTAGTCCTTTTTTGGCCCAAGGCCCTGGATCCTTGAGACCACCTCGGGGCAGAGGCAACAACTGGGCCAGAGGCCAAACACATGGTCAATCTCAGAACGCACCATCATGGGTTGCGGGCCGCGGCCAACCTACCAAGCAAGTACAATTCCAACCCGAGCAACACGGGGAACGGACAACACGCCGCAAGACCTACCGGTGGTAAAGTCAACATCTTCAACCAATCCTGTGGTCAATATATCGTCTTACACTCTGACTGACGATGAGCAAAAAATACTAAAGAAAGGGTTATCTTATGTTCCCACGAACATACCTGATAACTTCTCTGTCAAAACCGAATTGTGTAAATATTTCCGGAAGATCCGACTCAAATATTTTTTCAGGAACACAGTCCCATCGCAACAACAATCCCATACTGGTCTTAGGTTGCCTTCCTCTTTTGTTCCACCGGCTTATGCTATGTCTCACAAAATTTTGGCATACGAGGAAGTAGTATGGAGGGATGTCTGCCAGACACTAGACAAAAGGACGTATATCAAATTTAATACCAGTAGGTCCGAAAAATTGGCTCTACAATCTCTTGCTTCTAACAACAGAGTGGTCATCAGGCCCGCCGACAAAGGCGGTGCCATTGTCGTTCAAGACGTGGTTAAATATGAGCATGAGATTCTCCGCCAGTTGGACGATGGAGTCAGTTACCAACGACTTCGGTCGGATCCATCTGCATCTGTGGCACTCGAAATATTGGAGATAACGAAGAAAGGTTTTGAACTTGGTTTTCTTCCTGAGCATGAATTTAACTATCTTAATCAAAAGAATCCCAGACTTCCCACCTTATATACACTACCCAAAATTCACAAGAGCATGTCTGACCCCCCCGGTAGACCCATTGTCTCGGAGTGTGGGTCCATGCTTGAACCTGTGGGTAGATATGTTGATTATTTCCTGAAACCGATTGCTGAAACCACCAATACTTATCTCAGGGATACAATGCACACCATTGGCATTGTAGAGAATCTCCCCTTTGATGCTAACAATCAAATGTTGGTAACATGTGACGTAGTTTCACTCTATACCTGCATCCCGCAGGATGAAGCATTGGCTGTAATGACCAGATCTTTGAACCAGCGCCCTGCCCCTATGGCTGTTCCGACAGAGTTCATCATAGCACTACTTAGAATTGCCATGACAAAAAATTTCTTTGTGTTTAAGAATCAATTCTTTCTCCAGACTAAGGGGGTCGCTATGGGGGCTCCATTTGCCCCGGATGTGGCTATTATATACATGGCGATCTTTGAAGAGAACGTTGTCCTACATCATCTTAATCCATTCAGAGACCAATTGGGTCTCTGGATGAGATATATCGACGATATTCTCTTTGTTTGGAATGGCTCTCTCAATCTGTTATCATCTTTCCACAACTGGTTGAATGAACAGTCCCCTCACCTTCAGTTTACTATACACTCAGATCACAAAAAAATTGATTTTCTGGACATTACCATCTTTGAAGATACGGATACATTGAAAACCACTCTATATCGCAAACCCGCCGAACGCAATTCATTGTTACAGTACACAAGCCACCACCCCCGGGCACTCCGGGATAACTTACCCTTTGGGCAATTTCTTCGGATCCGAAGAAATTGTTCTTTTAAAGATCATTACATGGACCAATCTGAAGATTTATCCAACCGTCTTCTAGAACGGGGCTATCCCAAAAGACTCATCCGTCAGGCTAGGAAACGTGCTTGGTTTAACTCTAGGGAAGACCTGCTTGTCCCCAAGACCAACTCTGACAGTTTGAATGATCGCATTCACAACACTGGGGGCATTCTAACGTCATATGCACGTGAGGAATAATCATGGTCTAATGATTATCAGATTATATTGTTAGGGACTACAAAGATGGCCGATATGACACCATATGGTAGTTCTGAGCACGTCCTCTCACGAGATCTCATGCTTCATGAATATACTTAATAATACAGTTTTTGGAATGAAACCTCCTGGTCTCTTTCGATGTAGAATCACTGTATACTTCTATCCCTCAGGATGAGACTTTGGAAGTCGTAACATCCATCCTGAGGGATAGTATATGTGAAACTATCACCCCTGTACCATTTATAATGGCTTTGGCAACTATAGCCATGAAAATGAATTTCTTCAAGTATGAGGACAAGCTGTTTCTCCAGATCTCGGGCACGAGTATGGGCAGCGTTTTCGCGCCGAGCCTGGCGAATCTATACGTGCACCAGTTCGAACAACAACACGTACTGACACCCACCAACCCCTTCCACACCTCTATTAGGTGGTGGAAGCGTTATATTGACGACGTGTTGGTGGTGTGGAGAGGCACGGTGGATTCCGTCAATGAATTCCACCAATGGCTAAACAGTAGAAACCAGTTTCTTAAATTCACCATGGAAACAAATAAGGAAAGAATTGCATTCCTAGATCTGTCGATCCATGTCACTACTGCAGGATTGCAGAGTGAACTGTATAAGAAACCAATGGCGCGGAACTCACTCCTCCTTTACGAGAGTTACCACCCGAAGTCCCTGCGCCAGAATCTACCATATGGCCAGTTCCTACGGGTTCGCAGGAACTGCTCCAATAGAGAGGACTTTGAGGTGCATGCTAGGAATCTCTGTGGACAATTACGGGACAGACACTATCCAAATTCACTCATAAAAAGATCAAAAAAGAGAGCGGTTAACAACAATAGGGAGGCCCTCCTGGAAGCTCCAATCCCTAAACCACCTCTGACTAGACTCACTTTCGCGAGCACCTTCAATACTAGAAGCAATGCCATCCAGAAGATTGTCAAAAGACACCGGCGCCTTCTGAACCATGGGAGAGAGAAAATCGCGCAACCTTTGTTTGCGTTCAAAAGGGCAAGCAGCATTCGGGATCGACTTGTTCACCCACGCCCAAAAGAGCTCCCTAGGAAACTTGGTGAAACACTGTGGAACCTTCCACCAGCTGTCGGGCATCACCCTTGCGGCACTTGCTCAGTCTGCCCTCAGACCAAACACACGAAGGAGATAGATATAGGCACCACGAGACCTTGGTTGCAGAGTAACTATAGTAATTGCAATAGTACCAATCTGATTTATATGCTGACATGTCCTTGCTCCACACGATATGTGGGTATGACGACCCGCAAAGTCCGAACCAGGATGTTGGAACACAAGAGTTCTTTTCGTTGTAAGAAAAACAACACTAAACTTACGAGACATTTCCTGGAGCGTGCACATCTAGAAACGGACTTCCAATGGACTGTCCTGGAGAAGCCATATATACCCAGTCACATAAGTGATGTGTCGGGTTACCTTTTTAGAAAAGAGCAAAAATGGATTTATAAACATCGGACTGATACAGGAGGATTAAATGATGATATTCCTTGGACCTCCCTGTAGCCTTGGCACTAGTGAGCAATAACTGGGATATACTGACTGTAATAGGGTGTGTCTATATAAACATGTTGTTCATATTGATTCATGCCTGAATTACTTTGCTCACACTTTTCTCATAATATCACAAATAGGTTTGAGTATGTGAGTTTTCTGACATACACTGGAGGGTGACATATAGCTATGCACAATCATTAGGATGGTATCCACCTTGTAAGATTTTGGAGCATCTGCATAGTTATGCCCATTGAATATACTCTGAGGCCACTCATGGCACACTACTCAGAGCACTTGCGTTCCCAAAAACAACATTGGAATATCACGAACCAATAGGTTGCAGTCATTTCACTACAAAGATGTCCGAAATTACATCATTGGGCAGCTGTGATTGCCCAATGACTGGTACTTTTTTCAGAAACAACACATGGTCAATCGTGATTCTATGATATACAGGTTGGAGCCTTCAAAACTACAAAGATGGCCGACATGATGTCATCGGGTAGTTCTGAGCGCATCTTCCCGCGTGATTTCGAGCGTTAAGTAGTGCGCTCTTGTTCCTAAGAAAACAAGCTCAACTAGGCTTACTTTGTAGAAAAATAGGCAGTGACTCACAACACTGGGGGCATTCTAACATCATATTCACGTGAGGAATAATCATGGTCTAATGATTATCAGATTATATTGTAAGGGACTACAAAGATGGCCGATATGACACCATATGGTCGTTCTGAGCACGTCCTCTCGCGAGATCTCGCGAGATTTCGAGCGTAAAGTAGTGCGCTTAGTTTTCTTATGAAAGTAAAGACCAATAAGGCTTACTTTACAATAAATGTCTGATAATAGTGTCCTTGCCACTAATATATACCAATTGAAGGGACTCATGATAAGATTGCCACTATCTAGTATACATCTTAAACGTGGAGGGATACTTCACTAACAAACCCTCACTAGACTACTTATACTAGCATTTCCTACAGATCGGTGCCTCCCCCAAGTCTCAGATGAGAGCTTGAGGTACCGACGGAAAGGTGAGCAGCTACCACAGAATACTTTTAGCTATACTATGTTGTAAACTTTAACAAATCACAGGTTTTGAAGATCAGAATGTTGTAAAATTCCTGAATAAGCATACAAAGGAGTTTTAATCTTCCTTAAAGTTTGGTGTCTTAGTCGAGTTTCTGGGTCATTTTGAGGCTTAGTACACTGAGTTTGGGGTGTTTATCTACCTCACATGTTTTGCCTCTAGATATAGGGCATTTGGTTATAGGAATGATTATAGGCAGGGTGTAAAGCGAGAACATTTCTTTACAGTACTTTGCCACATTCTTTTGTTTTCCCTATATCTTTGTAGTGCGGGGCCTCTTAGTACCTGAGCAGTGTCCAGGTGAGGTGAGGTCTATTGCCCTACCACAAAGGGTAAGCATAAAAATTAATTTTCTGACACACATTATTGGTTGGCTTGGTGACACACTATGCACATGAGACTGATGCATCGAATACAGTACTAATGATATAACGTTTTCCTTCACAGAATTCCCAGTAACCATTGTGAATCGGAGGGTTAATGACCATGGTTGTTACAGGTTGTACCGTTTCTAACCAGTTTTACTACAATTTGTTTTGGTGATGGTGGTGAATTCAATATTTCACAATTAGGAGTGCAACTATTATACGAGCAGAGGCCTTGACGAATGCCAAGGGATTAAATACCCGTTAGGCAGAAACATGTTGGCCCTTATGTAGACAGATAATTGTCACTGTCTTCTCTTGCACTGTTCTATTTTTTAATTAGGAGGCGTGTCCAGTCCGCAGAATAAAGTATTTAGAAGGAGGACATTCCATCCTATTTTAAATCACTTTCTTGTTCGTTGCACTATTTCTTCTTACTTTACCATCAAAGGATCAGTCATCATGGACGGTTTGTGTATTTGGTGGACCAAATCCTGATACAACAATAAGGTGCGGAGCTGAGTGTCCCACTGATCAGGGGACCAGCCTCATTTGCACATGGGTTTGGCCAAATGATAGGACTGATCATTGAGTCTAATTTGATGGAAACCCTTTACAATCTGTTGTGGATTAATCAGCCAATTTACGAATAATCGATGATGTACCGGTCTCCTCTATGCATGTAGTGTTAGCCTTTTTTCCTTCTTTATCCTTATTAATACGTTATGTGTGTGCGATAAAGATATTTTGAGATCTTGTTGACTCAGTATCGACAGTGTAGCCTCTCAATTCGGCTGTTAGACCCCCTGTGTTTCGTGTGTTATACAAACCACAACTCCCAGCAGCCCCGGGTCACCAGGCGCACCAGTGACATCACAGCCTACGCCCAGCGGTGCCCGAGCAAAGCCTGGGCCAAGGGCGGCCCCGTCCTTGCCCGTCACTGGCCGGAGGTGGCTGGGCTGGGCCACCCCTCTTGGATTTTATCTCTGGGAGTAAGGTAACTTTTCATAATGCCTACAACTAGTGCTCCCGTTCGTACCCAAATAAAGCATGCATGTACTGCTAAAGGGCCTCGCATTAACCCAGACACTTTCTCAGTAACTCTGCCTTCGGCAATTGACTTAATGTTACAAAAGGCGATTGGGGTAGTTACTACGGAAATTGAACTTACGGAAAGACGTTTATTTATCACTCCTGACTTCTCCCCCTTGGTAACATTGACTTCAGCTAATGCTCTAAACCCCTCTGAATCATCTGTACTTGAATGTCTCCCTTTGCAAGACTCTGTGTTAACATCCTCACCTAAAGCAGAATCTGCTAGAGAGACTACTATCAAAACCCTTAAAACAATTAAAAAAGACAGGAAGAGAAAACAGGGCAAAGTTAGGAGGTCTAAGGGGAAAAAGGCAAGGGAGGGCAATGCAGAAGGTACTTCAAATGGTCCCAGATCAGAGAATCGATTGGGCAGTAACGATGTGTCTCTGGCACCAACTATATCCATCTTGGGCCCAAGCATTATTATCGGATCTTCTTATTCAATGTAGGACCATTGTGAAGGAAGAGATTGCCCCACTTTATGATCATGTTCAAAACCTAGTGGCTAGTGTGGGCAAAATCCAGGCTATCAGGCAACAGAGCGCTAATACCAAATCACTACCTAGACACCAAATAAGGGCTGAGATCCACCAAAATCCTACTGAGACTCACCAAATTCAATTCTGTCCTGAAATTACTCCGGTTCTGGCTCCAGCAAACTTCATAGAGGTAGCTTCTGATACTGAAAGGGTAGATAAGACTATCCCTCAATTGGCTGGGCAAGCCCCGATAGAGACCCATCCCAAAGCAAGGAGGGAGGACCCAAAACAAAATCAGTGTATACGGGCAAACCCAACTTATAATTCGGAAATGGGCAATATATCCACGGAGGGTAATAGAGATGGGGTCCCCCCACGTAGGGAAACACAAAAACTGCCCCTTACAACTATCATAGGAGGGTTTTTATTAATAAACTGTGCGATTACTTAAAATCTTTACAGTATAAAATACAGTAAAAGTCCCCGCCCCCCCCGACGCGCCCTACTCCAAGTAAAACCGTGAGTGCAACTTTTAGTTACAATACTGACTGTTTTGACTACTTTTGTCCAATCAGAGTTCTATCAAAAAAATAAGGGTTTTGTATACTCCATAACTCCACACCTACTGGGGTCTGAGAGACGTGTAGAAGTTCGGCATCATCATTCACACTGCAGAGCCAGTTGACAGTGGGTGGGTTCTTCATCAGGCCCTTAGCCGACCCAGATTAAATATCTAAGTCCGATGGTTCCAATTACTTTGTGAGAACTCCCTAAATTAAGTGTAAGCTGACAACATTGGGGCAGCAGGGGAAGCGCAATGCCCACTGTCGAGGCCCTTCGGATCTGTAGCCTTTAATTGGGAATCGAGTGCCATTTTGACTTGATGGGTGAACTTACCGACCCTAGCTAACAAGCAGGTCGTAGTTTCTGAGAAGCACCAGTCCGAGGCCTCTCTGTATGTTCTATGGCATAAGTTCCGTAATGCCGGATGCAGCAGTCGATGTCGATCACTGGCCAACTTTGTGCAGCAACACAGCAGGTGTAGCCAGGATTCTCTGCGATAGTTGCATAGTCGACACGCAATGGCTCCATCCATTCGTGCCCATTTTGGGTTGAAGTCCGCGATCCTGAGGGCCAAGAGGCGCAGAAACAGAATTTTCTGTCTTGCATGGGTTGTTAATGAATCTTGCAGGTATAGTTGGGGTTTACCGGGGATGTAGGACTTGTCCAGGGCCAGAGTTAGTGGGTTGTGCCGGAGCGACGAAAGGGCGAGCCCGAAAGAGATGGTCTGGACTTGGCGCTTAAAGGCTTGGGCCCAGGCAGAATATGGGATTTCGTGAAGGGGCAGGCTCCTTCCCTCGATTTTCAGTACGTCAATGGCTAGTTCCTCCTTGGAGTGCCATGGGAGCCCACTTCACCAAAGATGGTTTTTAAGAAGTGCTTTAAGGTGTTTTCGGGCGCTTTCAATACTCTAATATGGTATTTTAACAAATCCCCTAGGAGTGCCAACTCTGGTCATTTCAGGCCTATTTCTAGTCTTAGCCTGTTGTTCTGTGCCTGTCTGGGGCCCGTAGCACCATCTTGTATGCTTTCGCCTGGGCCGCGTGGACCACTTTCTCGAATGCACCTGGGTAGGCTATGTGGCCGTACGTGATGGCGGGAATCAGTTTAGCCCTGAGTACTGTCAGCATCGGTTCTGCTGAGGGACTGGCCAGGCGATAGCTTAAACGTCTTAAAGACAGTATTATTTTGTCTATTCTTGGTTTTTGCTCCTTCGGATGTTTGACTGCGATGGCCCTCTCAGACACCCAAATGCCCAGATAGTTATAAGATGAGGCGGTGATGATTCGGTGCTCCCCCAGGGACCATGAAGCTTTTTTTTGTGATGGTATTTGCCAAAGATTACTATCTTGCACACGTTGATCCGTAGGTTGTTCTCCTTATTGTATGTGGCAAGACTGTTTAAGGTTCTTTGAAGCCCTACCTTGGTGTGGTCCATGACCACCGTATCGTCTGCGTACTGGAGCGTTCCCAAGACCAGCTTCCCCAGTCTTGGAGGTGCTAGGTTGGCATCTTTCAGGGCTTGCCCCATGTCCGCTGTATACAGATTAAAAAGTAGGGGGGCCAAGACACACCCCTGCTTTAAACCAGAGTTGGTGGCAATTCTTGTTGTTGTGATTGTGGGGCTTAGTTTCACCTGAACCCATGTCCCCTCATAAAGTGCTTTTATGGCTTTTAGCAGGTCTTTGGGGAGCCCCCAGGACTCTAGTTTTGCCCAAAGCCGGCTTCTATTCACTCGGTCAAAGGCCGTAGAGTAGTCTATAAAACAACAGAACAGGGGCAGCTTATTCCTCGAATTGGCCTTCTTCGCAAGGTAAGAGAGCGCTATGATGTTATCCAGGGTGGAACTGTTAGCCCTAAAGCCGGTCTGTGAGGGCGGAAGAATGCCGTTCTTGTCCACCCAGGTCTCCAGTTCCTTTAAAAGAAGGCGGGCATATACCATAGCTTCTATGTCAAGAAGGGCTATGAGTCTGTAATTAGCCGGGTTCAAGTGATCACCTTTTTTAAGAATGGGAAATAGAATTGAGCCTTTCCAGGAAGTTGGCAGGATTGCGGTTGCAAATGAGTGATTGAATAAAGGGGTGAGTATGGTTGCAAAGAAGGCTGAGGCAGTTTTGAAAACCTGGGCGGGGATCCGGTTTGGACCAGGGGCGCCGTCGGTTCTGATGGCCTTAATGTACTTTATTACGTCCGCCTCTGAAAACTTTCCGAATCGGGTCGGTCTTAGGACTTCTGTCGGGGCGCTTTCAGTTTTGATGGTTGCAGCTGCCGCCTTGGACCACACGGGGCTGCCAGGGGTTGGACGGTTTGGCTCACAGGTATACAGCCCCTTTGCATACTGTTCCCACACTTTCCCTGCAACACTGTTTTCCTTGTGCGCGCCTCTAGGGGTCAGGCTGTTGATGTAGCGCCATAGCTTGCTGTTGTCTTTTTCTTTGATTAAGGAAAACACTGTCAGCCAGTTCTGTTCGGTCCGCTGTCTTTTCAGCTCCCAGATTTTCTTTTTGTAATTGGCTCGCAAAGCGGCAATGGGGGGCCTCCCTGGCAGGTGAGCGCCTTTCTTTTTTGCCCTGGTTGCCTTGTTGAGTGCACACTTGATCTGAGTCAGGCTCCGCGATTTTAGGCGGCTTGGCCCGGTGTTTTTTTGGCAGCTTCTTGATTGGTGAGTGTTGCCCAGGCACTTCAATATATCCGTGGTCAGTGTTTCCCATAGATATGTGATATTCTCACAATCTTGTGGCCTTAGTTTTGCCACCCTACTGGCTACATATGCCGAGAATCCGTGGCTGAGATTGGTCGACCATTTTATTCTTTTGAGGACTAAATGATGTTCTTCGCCTGTGGTCGTTCCAATTACTTCCTGAGAATCCACCTGTTCCCGCGCCAGGTTAAATGTGGCGCGGAGGGGCCTGTGGTCGCTTTCGACTCTGTCGTCCACGGTAAAATTGCAAAGTTTGTGAGCCAGTCCTTCGTTAGTGAAGATATAATCTATGGTGGAGACATTCCTAAAGGTCGAATTAGCGGTCCATGTGGGGTGGCTCATTTTGTGTGTCCCGTGGGTGGATTGCAGATTAAAATTCAATCAATGGGGCTGACTTCTTACTTGGGGGTGCCACAGGGATGAGATCCAGGCCTCTCAGGTTGAAATCACCCGCGATTATTACGTCATGGTGCAAACGGCTTATTAGTAGGTCTTCCAGAGTGGTGGGGAGTGATTCCATAGCCTGAGGCGTTTGATATTTTGCTGGATTGAGGTAGCAATTGATTAGTAAAAGGGGGCGGGATTTTTGACCCGATCTCAACCCTTCTATTGTGATGGCTTGCAAGTCAGGTGTCACCAGTTTTAGTTCTGTTACATTACATTTGCAGGCATGGCTTACGAAGATAGAAAGTCCCCCTGACGGGCGACCAAAGATCGTCCTTTTGGTTGCTGATTTAAAGTGTTCGTAGAAGCCACCTATTAGGGTCGTTGACCTCGCCCAGGTCTCCTGAATGCACAATATGTACCCCTGTGCAAGGTAATCAAGAGTGGCCGTGTCCCTAAAAATATTACATAGCCCGGCGATGTTCCATGAGATGATGGTTAGCTTGCGGTCTTGGCCCCTAAGTGGATTTACGCGTGCTCTGTTTTCATGGGTGTAGATAGGGTTAGGGACCCTGTCTCCATGTGTCCTCCGTGTGAACCAGTCCTTGCTGAGGCCGCTGCACTCTACGCTGCCTATCTTTTTGCAAGATTTTAATTTTTAGCGGGGTTCTTGGCCTCCCTGATTTCAACCCCCCGTCTGGGCTGATGGATCTTGTGCCTTTGAGAACAGAAATAGGTTCTTGAAGGCCATAATGGGGCGTAAGGACATGTGGGTATTTTGGTGCCCTGGGGGCAGTGACTTCAATACCCCATTCTGCGAGTTGTATTACTTCCTTGAGGACAGCCTGTTGGGCTTGCTGATTCACAAATCCGACTATGGTGGAGTCACCATGGGTATCTGTCTCCAGACTCTTGAACATCACCCATTCAATCATCCCTGAGGTGATTTGTGCCAGAGAGTCAATATGGCCAAAGAGTTGGACTATATTGGACCTGTTCAGAGTGTCAAAGGAACCTTTGGCTATGTATCTAGGAGTGAACAGCAGCTCATATGTTTCTGATGGATTTTTATATACAGTGGAGCACCGTTTTACCCCTTCTCCCAAGGACGTGGGCCTCTGGTGAATTGGAGGTAGAGGGTTTTTATGGGTGTCTCCTGGCTGCTGTCTATCTGACGCCACGATTGGGAATCCTACCTCTCTTGACAGTCCTTGCCACTCACCATTGGTTGAATTCTGGTGTGGGAGGTTTTTATATGTATCACCTGGCTGCTGTCTGCCTGGCGCCTCAGTTGGGAGTCCTACCAATCTAGCTGCGCGCCCTGGTTTAATGTAAGGTTTGTTTCATTCTTGTGGTGGGGTGCCCAACCAGATAGGCTGGGGGCGCTAGGTTGTGTGCCGAATTCCACCTGTGAAGTCCTTAGTTGAGCCTCCACGTTGGTTTGACCCTCTGGGTGAGGGATTTGATGTCTAAGGGCCTCGCGTGAGACGAGAGGTGCATCTCTAGGCTTGCCGGTCTTGGATGCATGTTTAGGGATAAAAATTGGAAAAGGTGGTTTAGGGCTACTTTTAATTTCGGTGGCGCCAGAGGTTAGTGTAGCCGGTGATATATTTCTGCTTTTAACTTTGGATTTCTTTACTTGTTTCTTTAGTCTTTTTTTGGCTCTCCTTGACAGCGGAGCTTTTACACTTGCCGGTGCACCTTCGGCCTTCTCCGGCAGGGGGGTAGTGACAGATGAGTCGTCACTTACGGTGTCAAGATCCAAGACCTCAAGGTCCCAACTCCCTTGTTCTGCCAAAATGAGATTATTGCATGGCCCTACCAATGGCTCCTTTGGTGACCTGTTAACCGCAGTGCAAGGGTTAGTCATTTCGTCGTGCACTTTCGTCAGGGCTGGTAACTTTTGTGCGGCATGTACTTGAGGTGTCCTCTCTCCCAGACCCTTGGCTAGTGCAAGCATGTCTTTTAGAACTTCTGGTAGACTTGCCCATTTTTCTAAAATGGCGGCGCAAGAGTTAATATTAACCGCGGGGCGCATTGGGCGTCGAATAGAGCCTCTAGCTTTGCCAATTTATCGTCTTGGCGCACCAGGTGCTGGGCCATTGAATGCAGGAGATCGACTTGTACTTCCATCTTCGTGGACTGCCATAGCAACGCCCTGGCCATTGTGTCCTGAACTTCTCTTATTATGGACAGGTTTAAATCTTTTACGATGACTTCGTCGATTGAGTCTTGATGATGTGTCAGGCCCAACGGGCTCCATCCCTCCGTTTGTGATGTTCTCAGGGCATTCATCCTTCCTGAGTTTATAGGTGTGGCTTCAAGTGTGCGTTCAATTGACTGTTCTAATTTTTGTAAGAACGATGTTGTTAGTGCGTCCATACCCGGGTAGGTCGACCTCTTTATTATCTGGGGTGTCCCCGTTGTATTCGGTCGCTTGCCAGTGGTCTTTGGGGAGGAGGGTGCGGCAGCCACGTTTTGCTTCGCAATATCTGTCTCTACGTTTGCCCCCACTGTGGATCTCACGTGAATGTCGGCTGTGATCCTAAACGGACTCTTCACCCTGGCGACGGGCTAAGGTCGTGCTTCGGGGCTCCCGATTTTTTCAGTGATGGCAAACTCGCAGGAATGAAGGCCCCTCTGATCTTGAATGGACTTTGGTGTCCCCAGTTTGGCGCTGCACTCTGGACCTGGTTGTCTCTCGTCCAAGGCTGTCGAGCCACTGGGGGCCTGAAAGAATTGAGTAATGAGGCCTTGAGGGACGGAATTACCAGTGACTGAGTCCTGGGATTTTTGGGTACTAGTGCTTCTAGTTACTCTTCTTTGTGCAGTACTTTCGGGGTTCGCCTCCGCCTCCTCCTCCGTGCTAGACTTGGTCTTTTTAAGCGTCATCCTTTAGGCGCCGTTAACTGGGGCTCTGCGCGATATAGTTCGTTACTCGTGGGCCTACTTGTAGGGATATATCACCTGTGAGGGCCTTATGTATCTTGTATATGTCTAGTTTGTGTGTCTGGCTCTACACGCAAACTGTATTAATCTGTATTAGTCTACGTTTCTTCAGGGGGAGAAGGTGGGGGCAAGCGGTGCACGCAAGGGGGCCGCAGGCTGGGAGACCTAGTCAAGCAGCCCCTCGGTGCGCACCCCGGGCTCTTACTTTGCAGCCGCCTCTAACGGCCACCACCACTTACATCCTGCGCTGGCTGCTCAGACTGCTCCAGGTACTCCAAGTGCTCCCGGTACTTCACAGTGGGCAGCCTCTGCTCACACAGCTCTCAGGTGCTCTGCCGGCTCAGTTGGAATATCTGCGCTGCACAATTACCGCTCAGCTGTGATAACAGGTCCGCGCCACTCCTCCACACGCCACACGCCACTCTCCGGGATACTCTCCGGCGTTGCAACGCGCGCTCCGCGATCGTGGGCTCTGGTAGCCGGACGCCTGTTCTGCTTCTTGGCAGTCTCGGTGGACTCAGCGGTCTACGACCTCCGACCTCCCAGACTCCCTGAGTCCGGCGGAAAGCCCTGAAACCCCGAAACTGGGTCACGGCTGGACAGGGCTGGACGCGGCTGCTACAGCCTACCACACGCTGCTCACCGCCCGAGCTCTCTCACGGCTCACTCTGCTCACTCTGTTCACTAGCGCCACCTTCTGGTCCTCTATCAATCTACCTCCAGCGGCAGCACCTTATGTAGTTATTCTGGCTGGAATTCCCGACCTTAAATATGGCCAAAATGAGTCTCAATTAGACCTCAGAAATAAGATACTGTTCTGGTTGGCTAGATACAAACAATTCCCCTAAAACAGGGCTGGTGAGATCTTGATGGTGCGTAGGTGGCTTGGGTGGGCACTACAAAAAAAATAATCCCGGGGGACTGTGTGGTTATTAATTTTAAGTATCCTGAAGCCGTCCGCAGATTGATAATCCATCCCTCCCGCCTTTCGGGCCAACAAACCGCCATCAAAGCCCTCTTTTTGGACTCTTTTTACCCCTCTTCCCGAACTGTTGGTGAAGTTTATTTCCCCCGGGACTGTGGTAGCTGGTGTGTGGATTCTTATATGATGCCCTCAAATGCCCTGTCCTTATTCAATATTCCGGTGTCAAATAAGTTCGACCCCTTAGAGGATGTAGACTGACTGAGAGGCCCGGTAGTTTTTACCAATTATAAATCTGGAATGCAGGCGTCTGAATCTTTGTTTGATCAAACCCAGGCCCAGAGGCAGGTCATAGCTCATATGGGGGAGGGTATGGAGCTACAAAAACAGGACACTTCCTGTAAGAGGTCACACGAAACATGTCTACCTATGCTGCCTTAGCCCCTGTCTCTTTGGATTCTCCGGGGGGGGGGGAGGTTGCCCTGACTGGCGGTCCTTCATAGATCAACATGATATATGCCTACTTCACCTACTTCAGGAGACGTGGGCAAGGGAGGAGACAGTAAGACTGGGTTTCACTTCATTCAATTATCTGGCATTGATGGGGGGAAGGGGTAGACACTATGGGGGGTTATCTATATTGGTAGCATCACACTTGGGCTGCACGGTGACACAACTACCCACTCCAACTATAGATCTTCAATGTGTCACACTTAAGTTTCCTTCCAATGTCATGGTGACTTTTATTAATGTCTATTTTCGCCCTGTTAGTATTGGGAAAGAATCTGTAACATTGGCCCTGCTTGATACTTTTATTCCCACAGTTTCTGGTAATAGGCAACTGATTATTGCTGGTGATTTTAATTGTCAATACGAGCCCCTACCTGCCATTGGAAACTCTATCAATATAGAAGAAGACAAGCAATGGTGTATACCTGAGGTCCAACTTAGTCCAATTAAGGCTTGGTCACCACTGGCTGTCCAATTGAATTCGATAACTATGGCCCATTCTTTGAAAGCCTGCAATGGCCGTACCCAGTCCGATCATGAAGGAAAGACCACATTCAATCGTATTGGCCAAACATCTCGGATAGATTATATCCTGGTCGAGACAAGGTCATGGCCCATGGTCACCAACTTTGAGATTCTATCCAGACATGATAGTGACCATAATGCTTTGGTTCTTAACTTGAGACTACCCGACACTGGCATCTCTGTTGGGAGTAAACCAAGCCAGAATATTGAATTGAATCACACAAATAATAGGAGAAGGCTCAAATGGCCAACGGTAAAACAATCTTTAGGTAAAATGAGTGCCTTATATTCAGCTTTCTCTCAGACCTTCATGGAGATTAGTGGCTGTATTGAGCTTGGACAAGAAGAGGTGGCAAATAAAATCTCTAAACTACATCTGGGGCTAGTGGCAGCATTGGCTGATGTACTCAATCCGGTAGTGACTAGACATAGGACAAACCAGAAGACTCAGTCATGGTTTAGTGTAAAATGGTGAAGTCTCTTTTTTTAGTCAACCAAAGCCCCATCCAGGAGTCTAGTCAAATTGAGGAGGCAGGAATACAAGCAGGCTATTGCAGAGGCCAAACAGCAATGGGAAAACACTGGATGGGATAGTATCAAAAGTGCCCTGGGCAATAGGAATATGCGGGAGTTTTGGGCAATCGTGAGGACGGGCAGCAGTTATGGATATGCTGCAGATGACCCGAGTATTGCACCTGAGAGATGGATGGAGCACTTTGCGGCGCTATATTCGATAAAAGCAGGCCCTTTTATGAGCCTGGAAACCCTCCAGAATACCTACAATGACTCTCAACATAGATTAGAAGATGCCCCCCCACGGATTACTCTTAAACCAGCACTAGACATAGAAATCACACTGCTGGAGGTGGAGGATGCGATAAGAAGACTCCAGGTAGGAAAAGCCCCTGGCATTGATAAAATCCCTGGGGACTTTTACAAGGACCAACCTGAGATTTGGACCGCATACTTCTGTCTGATGTTTAATGCTATACTTCAGGGCTCCCCCATACCTCAAACTTGGTTGGGGGCGGAAATTGTCCCAGTATTCAAAAAGGGTTGCCCATTAATCCCTGCAAACTACCGCCCAATCAGTTTGATCGACGTGAGTCAAAAACTGTTTGCACGGATTACTCTTGATCGTCTCCAGACCTGGATGGAGGATTCGGAAATATAGAGCCCCTACCAAGCCGGATTTAGGGAAAAAACATCCACCATTGACCAACTTTTAAGATTAATATTGGAAAACAGTTAAAGTAGAGGGTGGCAGACTCTACTTAATTTTCGTTGACCTTAAGATGGCATTCGATCTGGTACCCCGGGATATTTTATGGGATGTTTTGGCAGACATCGGGATCACAACTTATCTCCTTAATAGCTTTAGGAGACTCCATTCCAACAAGTTTGCGCAGGTCAGAAGTGGCAAAAGGGGTGCCTTGACTCCTAGGTTCGTGGTCAACAGAGGAGTGAGGCAGGGATGCGTCCTGGCGCCCACCCTTTTTTGTCTTTTTGTTAATGCCTTAATTGACCATCTTAAAGGGGTCAAATATATTGATGCACCCAAGATACGTGGAGAGCAGGTATGTTTGCCGATGACACCCTTCTTTTGTCCAAATCCCCGATGGTAATACAGCGTGCCCTAGATAGTTTTGCCAGTTTTTGTGAGAAAAGGGGGTTGGAGATTAACATCTCAAAAACAAAGTACATGATCTGTAATCCACCAAAGATCATTTGCGCCAATCCTTCTCTAAATGGCACTGCCCAGGATAGGGTCACTGTATTCGAGTATTTTGGCATTACCCTCAACAACACTATGGAGTGGGGCTCTTAGATAGCCAAGGCCAAACTTAGGCTGGTGCAGTTGACAGGGGGTGTTCTAAAACTGCACCGGGAATCAACCGCCAAACCAGTTGCCTCCGTCTTGGAAATGTATAAAGCACAAGCCCGGGGAGCCATTTTGTACGGGGCAGAACTGTGGGGTCACTGCCCAACTTAACATATCCTCAAGGCGGAAAACTGCTTCTTGAGATCTTTGCTGTCCCTTCCAGCTAGTACACCCCTTATCCCTCTAAGAATGGTCCTAGATATTAGACCCATAGACGAGGTAATTGGTCTTCGCCCTTTAGCATATTGGCATAGATTATGGGTAACCCCAGAATTGAGGTATTTCAGGGAGGAAGTAAAAGAACTTATGAGACTCCCTGGAATAGATAAAATCCAATGGTTTGCTCATGTAAGAAAAGTGAGTAAGAGGTTGGGCTCCTCGGAACTTTGGAGTAAGCCTGAGGTAGCGTGCATGAAGGTGTCGCTTGCGGACTTGGTGAAACTCCATCGCAACCAACAACTGGAGGATGTTGTTACCAACTCTGCGCTGGGATCCCTAACCTTAGACTTTCTGAGACATAAAGATGAGTATAAATTGGAGCCTTTTTTGGACGAGATTGTCCCTAGCCAAGCAAGGAAACTTTACGTTCAATTTAGGCATGCACACTACCCCTTAGGGTATTCTCGTATAAATGCGAAATTAGACTTTTCTAATTCTATTTACTTAGGCCTCCCCCTGTTCTTGTCTAAACGCTTGCAAATAGTGCAAAACCAAGCGGCCAGATTGATCTTCAAGAACCACTGTGGGAGTTCGGCGAAACCATTGCTGGCCACTCTCCACTGGCTACCCATAGCCCAACGGGTAATATTTAAAGTAGGATGTCTGGCCTTTAATGCTCTTCACGGGAAAAGTCCCATTTTCATCAATAACCTAATCGTCAAGCATGAGCCTACCCGCAATCTTCGTTCTGCCCATCTGTCCCTTCTTACCTTACCCTCCTTCAAGCGGAAGCGTCAAGGCGGGTGTCGATTTGCTTTTCTTGCCCCAAAGGTGTGGAACTCTTTCCCCCTGTCGCTCAGGAAATTTACTAATCTCATGGATTTTCGGGGAGCCTTGAAGACCTGGCTATTCAAGCAAGCTTCGGGATAGGTTAACTGCTCTCCATCCTTCCTCACTGCCAGCGCCATTAAACCCCTGGGTGCCCGTGCGCTTAAAAAGTTTAGTATAACACAACATAACATAACATAACATAACATAACAATGGTCTGACAACAAATCGCTAGAATGCCCAGTGTGTGGCGCAAAAGAGGAGTCTGTGCCCCATGTCCTCTTTTTCTGCCCACTTTATAAGAATCTTAGGCAGCGATGGCCCATTCAATTATGTAGAACTATGGGGCTCAAGCACTACCATCAGGCACTCAGGATCATAAAATCTGATACTTCCCAACCAGTTTTATTCTCTGTTTCTTGTTACTTATATGCCATGTGGCGAAGGCACTGGTCATTCATTAAGAACTAGTTCCGTGGCCAATGTTCTGCCTAGTCCCGCCCGTTGTGTGATATCTCTGCTCTGACTATGCAATATTTTTAACCTGTATATATCTTTTTTATCTTTTTAACTTCTTTTTATCCTCTAAGCCTTGTGAAATGTAATTTTTGTATTTTGACAATTAATGGAGTAACACATATTTGTCATGATGCTTTTTTTTATTGAGTGTATTTTGTATTTCTGCATCTTTTAAGGTCTTTGACCGAAATAAAGATTACTTGACTGACTGCTAATTTAACCAGATCAGACGCAAGGCATTTTCTTGAAAAGAAAATGCAGATTAGAATCTTGAAACATTTTTCCAGGTATTTTTCTATATGAACATCTACTTTAACATTTACAGGCAACATAAACAAATCAAAGTAAATAGCATCTGCTGCAATTATTCACTGCACATATTTTGCATTCTAATTGATAGAATAGTATAAAATGTTCACGAAAAGCTGTAGATAAAGATTGATTGTTCCATATGCCTCGAAGGCAAAATACAGTGGAAGAGGTTTCAGAACAAATTTGCATTGATCTTCAGGGCTGGCTGCTTGCATGGTTCTAAAAGCCATTGTTTTCATATGGTGTTCAAAAATGTTGACAGTTGATTGGCGCATTTCAATTCAATTCTGTTTGTAAAGAAAATAGTGCCCGATTCCGCTGCTCCAACATTACCTCAATCTATTCCGACCTATTATTACCACAGATTTTTGCTCGGAAGAGTGTGCTTTTAGTTGATTAGTCTGCTTTGTAATATGTATCGCATTGGAGAAAAAGTACTTGCTTTTGCTTGCCAGTTATAAAGGGCAAATTCTCTGTACTGTTGTATTTAAAGTAGAAAATCATTGATCGGTTCCGAGCAAAATAGGAACAATGAATATGCAATGCCACAAGTTTTAAGAAATGCCAGCAGAATGCTGCAGTGTTTCCCAAGTTTATTATATTTTTTCAAGTCTTTTGTTTTTTAAGCTTTCAGAGTTACTGTAGAATTACAACAAGGTGTCTACATTTAGGTCTTACCTTTGAATGTGCTCAGGTCGGACTACTTTTTTTCCCCTTGCAATAGAGGCCCATTGATATATATCAGTAAGTAACATCTTTATGATGTTATAAGCTACATAAAGATAGGCAGAATATTCACATAAATTTATTGAGGGCAAGGACTATAAGTTTTAGTCTTAAGTAGTTCAGAGATATGTGACTGTAAAAGCAGCCTTAGGTAGACGTGATGATTTTATGACATGGAAAATGCACTTTGACCAGGTATATGTGGCTGAAGTCATGGAGCAGAGTCAGGTGAAATTAACACATGCAATGCTGCCAGACAACTTGCTGCGCTGTGTGACAGGGAGAGAGCAGGAACGCGCCATATCTACTAAGGAATTATATGTTCCGGATCTCTTCCTGCCTTGGCGCCACGAGTGCAGCTAAGTGCCAACCTAGGCACCCTTAAGCCATTGTCTCAGTTGACCATTCTCTGAATGAGTTACTAAACTGTAAGGTCGGATCTCCAAAGATTTTCTGCCCCCACCATATTTTTAGACCTACGGCTCAGCACTTCAATCCCCACACAATAAAATATGGATTGACTTTCTAAGGTCGGGAATTTTTCCTGCGCATTGGAAACCGACATCTCACCTGCCGTGCCGTTGCAAAAAAATCCTAATGCTGATTAACCCTGGGCGAAGTACTACGATACGCTTGCGTAGTTTGTGCTACTTCACACTACGCAAATTGCACGTAGCACTACGTAAATTGCACGTAGCACTACGCAAATTGCATATAGCAATTGCGCATAGCGGTAATTTTTTGCTTGCTCGCAGTCCTCAACGTCAAGTTGGTGACCGGGAGCGAGCAAAATGACACCCCGGCGAGACTTTTTCCTCGTTCGTGATCGGCAACATCAAGTTGCCGATCGAGAGTGTGGAAAATAAACCTCCCAGCAAGATTCTCAACATGGGGAGGCCAGGTTTCTCATTGCAAGTGCTCACGTATGCTTGCGACCGCTCGTAAGAAGAAATTACCAGTCGGTGTTGAGAAAGCTGCCGCTCGAGTAGAAATCTACTTGAGCGGCAGAAAACGACCGCTTGCACTGTGCAAGATGCGGTTTGCACTAATTGCACAGTGCGGACCAGCATCTGGCACTGTGCAATCAGTGCGAACAGCATTTTGCACAGTGCACTACGCAGTTCGCGTAGCTACGTGTAGCTCACGTAGTGCGAAGTGCACTTCACGTTACTACACGTAGCGCTACTACGCGAACTACGCCCAGGGTTAATGCTGATGCCAGCGTGAATCGTATTTATATGCCTATATCTCTCCTCCCAGCCCCAGCAAAAATTCTGGAGAAAGTGGCCAATCAACAATTGTCCACTTTTGTGGAGGCTAACTCGATTCTCCATGACTCACAATTTGGCATCCAGACAGTTTTTAGTACAGAGATGGCTTCATTGGAGGTTGCTGAATTTGTCAGGGAGATTCTGGACAAGAACACACCAGTTATGGTGCTGCTCCTTAATTTGTCTGCAGTGTTCAACACTGTGTCGCATACTATTTTGTTGAGGATACTTAGCAATCTTGGCATTCAAGGCAAGGTTCATCAATAGGTCAAATACCGACTCTACACCTGCACTTTTCATGCCCCAAACCTTTGGCATGTAATGTGCCACAGGGTTCTCCACTGAGCCCGCTTCTGTTCAGCCTATACCTTTCTCCCTTGGTAAACCTTATTGAGTCCTGGGAGGGTTAAGGTAGTGTCCAACGCTGATGACACCCAACTGCTTTTCTCCTTCCAAAATAATACAGAGGCAGCCTCTTCCAATTTAAAAGAATGGCGATGCAATGGTTGGTAAATATGGCCCCCTCTTCATTTTACAGGTCTATGTGAGGCCTCTATGAAAGAAAGTCGTGAGAAATAAACATCTCATTTTAGGATAAAAATCTTTAAGGGTACCAGGCTGTTGTGAGATATTTGTAGATGTTTTGATATTGACTCCTGAATATTGATGTAAATGTTACCATCAGCATATAATACAATCTCCTTTCTCCTTGATGATGGTATAATACGACTGATCCTAAAATGAAAATACTATATGTTGAACTATTCCTCTAGCCACACTTACAAAAATGAAAATAGTTTAGCTATGAGGCTGGAACTGCTACAATTCTCTTGTTGTGAAGATCCATGTTTTAAACACTAGATAGTTTAACACAATTATTCTGTATTAAAAGGCACCTTTTAATGGAAGAGCAAATAAATAATAGAATGCATTATATTGTAATTTCAACTAGGTCTTAGTTTATTTTATTCATAGGTTTTATATAGCGCTAGCTAGACCCGAGGGTATCAGAGCGATTTACATGATTGAAGAACACAGTATAATAATCTTGACCTGACCTCAATACTCGCCAGGAGATAGTAAATTTGTTCCACACTATCAGGCGATCGATTTTTATCTCATGACATACGGACAATACCCAATAAACTTTATTTTTTGTCCCCATAGCCATTTTTAATTTCACTTATATCTCACGAGCACTGCACTCCATCAACTGTATCCTGCTTGCAATAACTGCTTTGGCTTAGAATAGTGAGAGCATTCGGCCGAGCACAGACCTACGTCAGCCGCAAAGCGGCATAAGGTTGTGCCTGACCTTTCCTCTCTTAGTCCTCCACATGACGATGCTCCGCCAAGTAGGTGGGCTGATGGAGACTTCTCTCTAGCCTAGCAGTGGGCGGGTTGAATGCATCTGGGGAAAGTTTGCTGGGAGCTTTTCAGACCATCTGTCATGACAACAGACTGACTTTCTCTTGTTTTTGGTTACAAGTTATACATTGGGGTTTAGGAGCAAAGTTGGTCTATAAACTACCCCACAGACCCTCCAACACACCTTTTTATCTTATTCACAGTATAATAAGGCCACTTACCATAAGATGCAAGACATGTTACATTTTTCGAAACAGACACAAAATTAAACAAAGAAAATCGTTGTGCAATTAGCATGGATTAACCGTATGAGGCAATAAGAACAAGAGTATGATTAAGGGAGAGAAACGCCTAATAAACAGCAGAAACAAACATACAACTCAATATAACAGAGGGGTGAGACCTATAAAGAGAGATAATTAACAAAGTTCAGTATTTATTTTATTTATTTATGTATGGATTTATAGAGTGTGCAGCTACCCAACAGGGTCTCTCCGCACTGGACAAGTGGAGGCAGAGCCAAGCAGATAATAAGCAGTAGGCAGGGAAGGAAGTCAGGACAGATTGTTGAAATGCAGTCTTTAGGCGCTTATGGAAAGCTAACAGAGTGACAATTCCTAAGATCAACTGAGGGAGCGTTCCAGAGCCTGGGGCCCAGATAAGAGCAGGAGTGACCCCTCATACAGACAAGACAAACCCTGGGGACTGAAATCAGTAAGAGGCTGGAGGAACTCGACTGTCGAGCTGGCACATAGGGTATTACCAATCTTTGAATATAGGAGGGAGCAAGGCTACATTTGACCTATAACATGTAACAAAGACCCTTAAATTCAATGCGATTATTGACTTTTAGCAAATGGAGTCGTAGGGGCAGAGGTAACGCAGAGGCGCATCTAGGGAGGTGTGGAAAACGAAGTGCAGCTGCATTCTAAATGACCTGCAACTGATGGACTTAGGCTTTGTCTGCACCCAAATACAGCACATTGCCATAGTCCAGCCTGGATATCAGCAAAGCCTGCAGAATTGTTCTCTGAGCTGCCAAAGGAATAAGCCAAAGGATTTTGTAATCCATCTAAGAGCAGCAAAGCAGGATGCTGTAACCCTGGACACCTGAGGTTAGAGGGAAATATTTTTATCAATAATGAAATACTGTTTTTTCACTTTGAAGACAGAGGCAGGCAATGGGCAGAGTGTCAGGCGAATGTTTGATTCCCAAAGTTTAGGGTTATTACCAAGAACAAGCACATTAGTTTTAGCACCATTTAGCTTGACAGCATTACTTGTCATCCACAAGAAGACATTCCTCGAGCCATGCTGAAGCAAGGAGGGAAATTGGTGCTGGGAGGAGGAAGGTGAAAAGATAATCTGAGTATCATCGGTATAAGAAAAAATAGTCAATCCTGACTTCTCAGCAATGTCAGCCAAAGGGCTAATGTATATGTAATAAAGCAGGGGGCTCAAAATTAAGTATGGGCCAAGTTTGCGGATCTGCGGTCCGCGAATTCGCGCAAAATCGCAAATAAATCCGCAAGTTCGCGGATTTTTTTGCGAATAGCACTGGAGTCATTTCTACTGGCTAAGCCAGTAAGTGCTACTGATGAAGCAAAGCTTCGCATATTTTGCGGCTTGCCGAAGTCAAGAACCTCGTTTATGTGTAATAAGGTAACAAATGTATGTTCTACTAACGTTTATTTTTGTTTGGGCAAAGTTCACGAAGCTTGCCTATGTGTATTTCTAATGCATTTAATCCGTGTCCTTTAATATGGCCGCCGCTTGTATTTTAGTTACTGCGCATGCGTCAGCCACACTCACGTGTCCTGACGCGTCTGCAGAAGTGGAGGGAAATTTATGCGCATGCGTAATGCATAGCTGTGCCCATCATGTGGTACTGCTCGTGCCACTGCTCTTGTGCCTGTATCCATGTAGCTAACATTTAAACTGCATAAGTATATTTTATGATGATAAGTATAAAGTACAAACCCTGTGATGTGTTTTCATGATGACATTATTATGTATTAATTTGTTTTTGCTTACTTTTCATGTACCGCGGGGAATGGGGGTCTGAGAGAGAGGAGAGCCATATTGGAGGTCCCCTCTGCGCCTGCGCAACTCTCTGCGGCACAGTAGACCTTGACTGATGGAACATAGCCAGTTGGCAGCGATGGGCGAGATGCTCCTGAGAAAGTCACCTCTGCCCTGCGAGAACAGCGAATGTGGCTCCTTATATGTTACAATGTGATATTGTGCTACTGCTTGCCGTGTAGCTTCTCATGGGAACCCCAATCTTTCTAGGCGGTACCCAAGCATGCAAATACAGGCTTGAAATATTGTATTGTGATTGGTGTGTTACCCAAATCCTACCTTAGGACCAATCCAAATTGAGGGATTCTGACACTTTGCAACATTGGGGGGTGGTACACTGTCCCCAAACTGTATATCTACCCTGGGTTCACCTAGGGAACCGTCCGACTTGTCTGGTTTAGCTGACCTGTCACTGACCCATCGTACTCAATAGGTGACTGAAGATACAGAGCGCTGCGGAGCACTCTGTCCAAAATTGACCATAGACTAAGGTTCTACTGAACCTTAAAGTGCTGGCGAAGCACTTTGCTGGGAGTTCGCTGACCCAATCGGGGTCTTGATCGATAGCTGCAGAGCGGGTGGAGCGCAGGCGTTGCTTCCGAACTGTGGGTTCCGGTCCTGTCCTGAGCGGTCCTGTCTGAGGGTTTGCTGTCCTGTCCTGAGGTCCTGTCCTGATTTCCAATCCGAGGGTATCCTGTCCTGTCCGGGGTGTCCATTCTGCACCTGCTGTCCTTTGAGGGGTATCCTTCCTTGAGGGTTTTCCTGTCCTTAACTGACCCGTGGCCAGGGTTTGGTTTCCACACCATTCTAGGTAAATATTGCTCTGAACCTCTTAAATCTTGCACCTTCTGAATTTCTGACTTTTGCTTCAATAAAGTTTCCCATTGCATATGTTATTTTTCCATGTCTTTCCGCAACTATTGAAAGTCATTTGCATTTTTCCATAAGTTTGTTCCTATGTCTTCTCACTTGTTAGAAATTATATTTTGCATTGCAGTTTGTCATTTTCTGATATGGTCTAGAACCTCATTGCCTAGACTGTTTAAAGGCCCGTTTACCTTAAGTGAAGCGTGTTACTCTTTATAGGCCCTCCTGTAGTTATACATACATAGTCTGCCCATGCTTAAATATTACTGAATAGCATAGTATCTTCTCGTTGCATTTTATGTCAGTATTTCAATGATTACTCTGTCGTTATTTCTCTACAGTTATATCATTTACATTATCTTGGTTATTGATTGCCTTATTCTTATGTACCTTATGCATGAAGCAAATGAACTTTAGATAAACATTTTAAAACTTCCCGTTGTCCGTGGTCATTTCAACAGTATTTTGAATGTTATTGGTTGGGTTTGTATTTTGCTGCCTTTCCTTTTACAGCTAGCTCCCTGATTCATTGTGGTCATTAGGTACCCGCATCGGTGGATGGTAAGTCGGGTGCAGTGAGAAATAATAGTAGGGAACACACACACAAATTGGTAGAGCTCGTGAAGTCACCTGGTCAATGTATATGGTGATTTGAAAGTATATGGGCCCTGAAGCCGGAAACGGCGAAAATTATTGGTCGGGTGGCCTCGCGCGCTCTATCAGTTTTACTGGTAGCAGAGGTATGGTTAGGGACTAGCTAAAGGTTAGGCAGGATTAGTTGGACTAGTTGAGTCGGAAGCTGCTAGTACATTAATGCTGCTAGAAGAGCGGCTGTTCTAAGAGACCTGATCATTCTCTTGTGAATACGCTGTTTTGGAATTCATGAATTGCTGTATTGTTATTATTCTTGTTTTTATATTGTTATATGTATTAATCCATGCGTTCGTAAACCGTTTAGTTTTGTGTTGTCCGAACTCCCCGGGGAATTGAAAGGGCAAGTGGTGAATAGAATCCATTGTCCTGAGGTCACAGGCTCGAGGAAAGTTAGGTGCAGGTTAAGATAACCGGGAAGCACTAACTAGGGTTTTCTGAATACATGTGTGAATAAATGTCAGTAACGGGGTTCATTGGCAAAATTCCCATAGTGGCGTAACCTAGTAAGGGTCACATCGGAAGAGTAGCAGGTTCCTCGGAGCTTGGGTGAAAGCAAAGGGGTCCGCTGAGAAACCTTAGACTCAGATATATCCCGGAGAAGTGGATGAGTTTTGGGGAATAACAGGTTCACCGATGCTAGAGTGAAGGGTAGGCGGAAGGGATCTGCCCGCAGCGTGTGAAAAGTAAATGGAAATAGTTTACTTGCAGTAAAAGAGAGCTTTCTGTCTAGACACTTGAGCACTGTGGCGAATGTGTATTTGTTGTAAAATAACCAAGCACTGAGCACTTTAAAAGAAAGAAAGTTTCCGTTACCTTGTGAAGGGAGGGAGTCAGTCGCGAAGCGCCTCTGACGTCACTCTGTGCCGCGCTGGGATTGGTAGAAGCAGCGGGCGGGTAGCGGAGCTGAGATTGTAAAGGAGGGGTGAGCGCCAGAGCGTGGGAACTGTCTCACGAAGGGGCCGCGCACCCATTGGCGGAGATTATTCAGAGTCGCGCACCCATTGGTTGCACGGATTTCTGAAGCGCGTTCTGATTGGAGGTAGTTTGTAAGCAAAGTTTAGCGTAGAAGTCGTATGTGGCACTCGCAGACTACAGGAACTCGACCTGATCCAAGGCACCTAGGGTTTGAAAGGGATCAGTGGAAGACTAATAGATACGATATTATGTACGGAACCAAGAGAAAAATGTCCCTTGTAAGTAAGGTGAAAAATTATTTTAAAACGGACAAACCGATTAAATCTAGAGAAGGTGTTCTTGTCCCACCACCCAATACTCCTGCCTCATTCATGATGTTTGACCGAGGGTATAATACCTGTGTGTGGTTGGAGAATTGGGTGAAGTACACAAAAGATGACGGAGTATTGGCTTTTCCGTTAGATGGTACTTTCAATGGTAGGATCTTATTTAATTTAAGAACTCGGATGAATGAACTGCATCCCAGACCGAGACTAACGCAGTATGAGGCATTAAAGGAATGGGAGATTGAGGCTTTTGAAAGAGAAAGACCCCGAATGGACAAGGGTTTGACCAAGTGGTACCCCAGGCTGAAACAGGAGTCCAGGGACAAAAGGATGAAACAGTGGAGGCAGAGCATGATTGTTGAGGGTCTGTTTCCCATGATGCCGGCATGTCATAACCCTGCAGCGGGTGAGAAAAGTACCGAAAAGTGTAAGCATTGGGGGGCCCCTGGGGAGTCAGATGATGAATTGATAGATGACATCTGTACCAGAAGTCCGCCACCTTATAATGAGGGAACCCGACCTTCCAGTGTAGGAGATGCTCCCCGACGCCACTTCCTCAAGGAAGAAGACAGATCCCTAGGACTGGGAGGGGGTGGTCAAGTATTGCCCTATTTTGAGAAACCCGAACCGGCGGAAACAAGGGATATATATCCCAAAGTGCCCGCAAGCCAGGAAGAAAAATATTCACGTACGAAAGTTTTCTTTCCCAGACCCCTGTATGAAAACGAAGAGAAACCATCGAATTCAGGACTGCTTTTTGTTCAACCTCCATATGAAGAAGAGCGCAGGTCCTTTAACACCGGAACCTTGTTCCCAAAACCGAATTATGGTGGGGGACCAAGTGAAACGCACCCCACTGCCCCGAGTTTTACTCCTCCATTGACCCCACAGATATTACATGATACGACTTTAAGAAGGATACTAGTGGAAAAGGAGCAAGAGGCTCTAGCTAGACAAAGGACAGAAATAATTCAGAAAATCTCCCAGTTAAATACCAGTCCTGAGGCGTTGACTATTCCAGTAACTATTGGACCAATGGTTCCGTTATACGGAAATGGTCAGGGAAATCAGATTACTCCAGTCATGACCCCAGTCATGGCACCCCCGAGACAGGAACCGATAATCATAGACGATCAGTCCAGT
Source organism: Lissotriton helveticus (assembly GCF_964261635.1). Classification (NCBI taxonomy): domain Eukaryota; kingdom Metazoa; phylum Chordata; class Amphibia; order Caudata; family Salamandridae; genus Lissotriton; species Lissotriton helveticus. Next base: position 1,318,196,077 of record NC_136067.1, read on the forward strand.
GAGTGTGAGTCTGAAGTTGCGTTCTTGGACTTACCAAACAAACAGACCGGGAGGGGAATGCAGCAGAGGCATAACCCTTTTAATGCGAAAGAAATTAAATTAGAGTCAGCAACAGGTACTAGGAGTGTCTCTCTGGTAACTCCGGATGAAATTGAGAGTTGGAGTCGCGAATTAGAGAAACAGACTCCGCAAACGAAACCTTTAGACCTCTACAAGCTGAGAGTAGAAATAGAAGAATTAATGGCAGGAAATGTGGGGTTGGATCGATTAAATACCTACTCTGAAGAAGAATTGTCGTTTATGTGTAAAAGTTTTACAAGGAACACCAGAGTGCTCCACGAAAAACTGACAGACACCGCAGCTAGTATGGGGGTAGATATCTCAAAATCCAAGCCCTTGCAGAAACCGTACAGAGCAGACTTCTCAGACAAAGATATAGAGCACCTGAATGTGGCAGGGAAAAAGTTGCAGATTAAAGAATTATTGGGGGTACTGCAAAAATGGGGAGACGTGGAAAGATGGAGAAGCAGGTGGGCGAAAAAGAGGGAAGAGGCTCGCTCCCGACAAGTGACTCCTGAGTTTGCTTTAAGGGAGGTAGAAAAACCTGAGCAGTTATGCCCCATGCGCGAAGTACCTGGAGGGAAATATGTGCATGTCCCCTGGTCCAGACAGGATATTGTGTCCTTTACGAACGATTTTCCAAAATTACGAGAGAAACCAGTAGACTGGTACAGGCAGGTGGAAAGGTTCGTGAAGGTACAGAAGTGTCTGTGGAAAGACCTGGATGGGTTTTTCGACATTGTGGTTCCGGTAGATTTATGGACCCAGTGTAAAATAGCCATAGACTGGCCTAGTGAAGAGTACCCAAGAAATAAGGAAACAGGGGAGCCATCAAAGGATGTCATGCGAAAATATGAGCAGGTAATTCAGCATTTGAAACAAAAGGTGCCCGCAAAGGAAACTGATTGGACAAAAATAGATAGGACAACACAGGAAAGGGACGAGACAGTGCACTCCTTCTATGAGAGGTTATTGCAGGTATTCAAAACATACAGTGGTATTGATAACATCGATTTGAAAGACATGACGCACTTTATTTACAGGTTTGTAAATGGTTTAAGACCTGAAATTTGTCAGTGGATAAAAGATAATAAAATCTGTTGGCATACAAAAAAAATGGATGAGGTCCTGCGGTACGCTAAGTACTGCGAGGACGAGATGGCAGAAAAGAAAAAGGCCCTTAAGGAAAAGGTGATGTGGGCTCAAGTAAAGCTCGCAGAACAGCAGGAAAAACAGTTGAGTAACATGGTTAAAAATGCTGAGAACAAAAGTCCTGGGGGAGGGGGTGGAGGAAAGCCCCGGCCCAAATTTAGCAGGGAAGAGGCTATGAAGAAATTTCCCTGCCATCAGTGCGGCGAAATTGGACACTGGCGAAACGAGTGTCCCTATTTGACAGATGATAACCCTAAAACACCTGATTTAACTCCACAGACGCAGAAAGAAAGACCAAGAAAAACGCAACCACAGGTAAAAACAGTTCAGGTGCCTCGTGCGCCAAAGTAGGTATACAGGGGAAAACAGGCAGAGGGTGAGGAGATAGAAGTTTGGGAAAGCGGTGAGAACAGAAATACAGCAACTTCGCAGTATCTGCTGAATGATACCTTCCTTTGTAATGATCAGTTCTGACGGGGCCTGAGAGGGGAGGACGAGGAGTGCGTACTTGGCGCTTCCTTGCCGGTAGACCAGTCTGGACCATACATTGAAGGAAAGGTTGACGGAAATGATGTCACCTTTCTGTTGGACACTGGCGCTACCCGTTCTACTGTAAGAACAGTGGACGTTCCAAACCTACCCCTCTCGGGAGAAAATATCCAAGTAGTGGGTGTATCTAATCAATTGATTAGTACTCCTGTTACCGAACCAATGGAGATTTCAATTGGAAATTTTAAACAAATGCATAGGTTTGTCGTCTGTGACACCAGTCCAGTGAATCTACTGGGTCGTGATTTGCTGTGCAAAATGAACTGTACCATCTTTTGCACACCAAAAGGTGTTGAAATTCAGACCCCGGATGAAGATGGCATTTATAAACTATTGTTACTCAGACCTGACTCAGAAATTAAAAGATTGACCCTGCAGGACTTGCCCAAAGAACTCCAGGAAGCAGTAAAGCCAGATGTGTGGGACTTCACTGGAAAAGATGTAGGATTGATGAAGGATGTAGACCCCATTCAGATAGCCATCAAGGACAATGCAGTATACCCTAACACTAAGCCCTACCGAATGAATGCTGAAGTGAAAGCCGGTGTCACTCTGGAAATACAAAAATTATTAGAAGGAAACATCATACAGGAAGTGATGAGTAGCCCATGCAACTCACCGATTATGGGTATCAAGAAGCCTAGTGGCAAGTACAGGGTAGTGCAAGACCTGAGAAAGGTAAACAAAATTGTAGTTCCTTGCTGCCCTATTGTCCCGAACCCAGCAGTGATATTGTACCAGATTCCTTTGGATGCTGAGTGGTTCACTGTGATTGATTTGTGTCATGCATTCTTTTCGATACCCCTGCACCCCGACAGCAAATTTCTTTTCTCATTTGCCTTCGAAGGTCACGTGTATTGCTGGAACCGGGTCCCTCAGGGGTATACAGAGAGCCCCTCTATCTTTAATCAGATCTTGAAAAAATGTCTAGAGACTTTGACCTTACCTGGGAACTCTGTCTTAGTGCAGTACATAGACGACCTTCTACTGGTGTCTAAAAGTCATAGGGACTGTGTAGTTGACACCATTGCCCTACTAAATCATCTGTGTGAGAAAGGGCATAAAGTGGCCCCTGACAAACTACAGTTCTGTGCCAAATCAGTGAAATGTCTAGGACACCAGATAGAAAAGGGTGTCAGAAAAGTCACATCAGAAAGAGTGAGAATAATTCAAAAGATGCAGTTGCCCCGTACTCAAAAAGAAATCAGAATGTTCCTGGGTGTACTAGGGTACTGCAGGCAATGGATTCTGGGATTTGCAGTCTTAGCCAGGCCTTTGATAAAAATGACCACGAGAGGAATGCCAGATATTGTAGAATGGGACGATGAAAGCCTAATGGCCTTCACAAGACTGAAAAACTGTCTGTGTACAGCCCCTGCGTTGGGAATGCCAGATTATTCCAAAGAGTTTGCCCTATTCTGTGACACTCGCGATAATTGTGCATTGTCAGTCCTGACTCAAGAACATGGCACGACCAGAAGGCCTGTGGCCTATTTCTCTGCCACCTTGGACCCAGTAGCTGCTGGGTTACCAGGCTGTCTGAAAGCAGTAGCTGCTACCTGCGCAAGTTTGGAACAGAGTGAGTCCATTGTCATGGGACATCCTGTGACTGTGTATGTTTCACATGGAGTGGTAATTTTACGGACTAGAACTAAAACGCAGTATCTCACCCCTAGTCGGCTGATTAAATACGAGAGGATTCTTGTGGGTGCAGCAAATGTAAGCATTGTTAGGTGCGGTATTCTGAACCCTGCCACTTTACTCCCCGACCCCCTGGAAATGGAAGGTGGGGATGATGATGAACATGACTGCATTGATCTGACAGAGTTCAGCACCAAACCACGCCCAGACATAAAAGAAACGCCATTGCCTGAGCATGATAAAGAACTGTTTGTAGATGGTTCCTGTCTAAGACATGAACTAGGAGGCCTGAGTGCTGCTTATGCAGTAGTCTCTTTAACAAAAATTGAAGAAGCAGGTTACCTATATAACATCAAGTCTGCACAAGTAGCCGAATTGATTGCTATGATAAAAGCTTGCCAAATTGGGAAGAACCTACGCATAACAGTGTATACTGACAGTCAGTACTGTTATGGAGTTGTGCATGACTTTGGCCAATTGTGGCTACAGAGGGAATTCCTGACTTCCTCAGGTACTCCCATTCGAAATGGAAAAGTTGTTCATGACCTTTTAGAGGCCATCCAGTTACCCAAGGAACTGGCAGTGGTAAAATGCGTTGCTCATAAGAAGAGCATGGACAAAGTATCACTGGGAAACGATTATGCTGATCGAGTGGCCCAATGGTGCACCAGAGATCACTATATCGTTAATCCTAAACGAGGGGGGATCGGAGCCAGCTGCCAACTTCAAGTGTTTGAGGAAGTGCCTACTTGGGATGAAGTGAGAGAGTGGCAGGAGTTGGCCCCTTGGCAAGAAAGAGAGAAATGGAAGGAGGATGGGTGTAGACCGAGACGTGTGGATGGTGTCATTTTGGGCCCAACTGGTATGCCTGTGTTACCCCGACACTTGCTTGGCACAATGGCAAGATTAATACACGAAGGATCACACATTGGTAGGGATGCCATGATTCTGGTATTTCAACAGACTTGGTACAGTAAGAAGTTCAGGAAAGTAGCAGAGTCCCTCTGCCAGAGGTGCCTGTCATGTCAAGAGATGAACCCAGGCAAGAGGACAATGGTTGAACTGAGCAAAATTGGGAGATCAGGGGGTCCCTTTGTAAGGATACAGATTGATTTCATCACCATGCCCCGTTGTGAAGGGAAGCGATATGTCCTTGTCATTGTTTGCGTATTTTCAAAATGGGTAGAAGCTTACCCTACTCCCCAAAGTGACGCACTGACAGTAGCGAAGTGTTTACTAAAAGAACTGATACCTAGATTCGGGGTGCCATTCATTATTGAATCAGATAAGGGTGGACATTTTCAGAATGAAATACTGGCGGAACTCTGTAAGGCCTTTGGAATAAGGCAGAAACTTCACTGTGCATATCATCCAGAGGCTTCTGGAGTAGTGGAACAAGTAAATGGAACTATCAAAAACAGACTAGCAAAGCTGACTGATGCAACTGGCATGACCTGGGTGAAGGCCCTGCCCCTGGTCCTGATGGGACTGAGAAGTGTTCCTGACCGCAAGACAGGCCTAAGTCCCCATGAAATCATTATGGGAAGAGTGATGAGACAAGCATGGGTGCCAGGAAGCAAACTGTTGAGTATTACTGATGATTTGGTGCTTGAATACTGCAGAAGATTGGGTGACCAAGTGCGTTCTATCTCTCGCCAGATTGGAGACGACGGCATCCTCAATCCAACGACTCCTCTCCACAACTTGGTTCCAGGAGACTGGGTCAAAATAAAGAAGCACACTCGATCAAGCTGTCTGGCACCAAGGTGGGGAAAGAAACGCCAAGTAATCCTGGTAACAACCACTGCAGTGAAGGTCGCAGGTATTCCCCAGTGGATCCACGCTGGCCACACCCAGAAGGTATTACCAGACAAAGAACTTGAAGAAGAAGGGCATCCAGCAGAGGACTCTGCAGGAGCCAGACCAGAAGCAGCTGACAACGAATAGCCCAGCACCAGTCAGGCTGCAGGAACAGCAGACGTTGGCCCAGGAGTAGTTGACTACGAACTGCCGAGAATCCAGCCTGCTGAAGAGGTCCAGGAAGCTGAGCCAGGAGTAGCTGATGACGAGCTGCCAAGCATATGGCCAGAAGAATGGATACCGATGATTGATCTGACCGAAGATCCCATCCGAACAAGAGAGCGACTTTGTGAAGGTAGAGAGTGGACTAGTCAGGAAAAGCAAGGCACAGGCGAAGAACCTCAGCCTCTTGAGATTCACATCAAAACTGAGGAAGGAGAAGGTTCAGACAGGGACAGAACAGGTGTTCGATACACCTCCACTAACTCCTGATGTGGATAAGGGACAGCCTAGACATAGAGTAATAGTTCGAGCAGAAGAAAATCAAGAGATCGAAGTGCTTGAACAGGATCAGATAAGGTTAGAAGAACGGGTTCAGGAAACAGAAACAGAAACAGAGACAATCGAAAGCAAAAAACAAAATATTCCTGAACAAGGCCAGATTAGTAACCAGGCAGAAGAACTAGATGCTAGCCCTGGAACTAGCCAGATAGGGGAAGAAGAAGAAGAAAGTGAAGCAGAATTGCCACAAGTTAAAGAGAACAAAAGGATAAGAGAAGAAAGCGAAGTCCAAGTACCTACTAAGAGACTAAAGAAAAGAAAAAACCTTGAGCCTAGGTTCGTAAAGAAATTGAGGCTAAGGATAAAGACGGTGGAAGAAAAACGTGCAGAAGCAAGGAGAAGTGCACGGATAGCAGAGCAAGAAGAAAACTCTTCCAAAAGAAGGAGTGAACGAATAAAAAGACAAAACAAAAAGTACAAGTCTCCTGAATGGACACTCGTTTTGGAAGAACTTGAAGATCTTGATATAACTGACGTAAGCGACGGAGAGCCTGTCCCTGAGTACTCTGCTGAAGAAGAAGACGAACCGCCGTGAATTTGCACAAAGTAAGCTAGTTGTGTAAAGACACAAAGAGGGGTCGAGAAACTTCTTCTGAGCCGAAATGTCTGATTCAACTGTGAATGGTAGACCTAGTTGCAGTCGTTGCAAGACGTGCTGCAAGGTGTGTATATGTAGTATAGTAGTACTGATAGTAATCTGGATAGGACTAACAATCTTTATACCCTTTACTGTAAGTAAAGACACTAACATTGTCCCTACTGAAATTATAAATACTGACAGTGAGGAATTGACAACACAGAGTGTAGCGAGACATGAGAGAGCACTGAGACAAACAAAGCAAAACTTAGAAGCATCAGATGAGGGAGGACTACATTATCATGGAATTAAGAACAGGACACACTTAAATGTTTTTGCAAATTTGTTAATACACTATGTAGAGACTATGGAAATTGAAGATTGCTATGTCTGCATGAAGCTACCTACCTCTGTGGCTGAAGGCGTGACATACCATCACTTGCCATTGACATATGGAATCTCCTGTAGCATTTTAGCTAGTTTATTTTACAAAAGAGGACCGTTACAGTACTATTACTCTAATAATGACGTGATCTTTTCTGAACTTCCTATACGTGGGAACTTGAATCCTGTACATACCAAAAGCGACACCATAAGATATATGGGAGACTACTTCTTGACTATAGGTAACATTGACATAGCTGATGCACACAGAGATAACTTGACTTGTTCTTTGCGTGAACAGGAAAAGATGTTCCTGAATATGGCAGAGAAAAGAAGAATTAAAATACAAAAGAAGGCTAATGACGAAAGTCAGAAAAAGCCAAAGTGGGCAGAGAACATGGAAGGCACCTCAAATGGTAGGGCGGGACCTGCTCTGTTGCTGGATTTTGAAAAGAAAGGCAAGCTATGTCTTCATCGCGAGAAGACTAGGTATTATAATAATGTTTTCATTGGTTCCAGTGAATGCAAACATAATTACAAGGTAATTGGAGGTTGGGGTTTCAAAAATGGGTCAGAGCCTGTGTTTCCTGGAATTTATTATATTTGTGGGGACAAGGCTTATTTCAAATTGCCGGATCACTGGTATGGAAGCTGCTATTTTGGCATTGTCTTCCCGAAAATATACCATGTGAATGGAAAAGCTGGAAGCAATGAAGATACTAATGGCTTAGTGCGTAGTAAAAGAGAAAGTATAGGTGAAATTATGGGTAGTATTTTCAGTGCACTGATACCTGGAGTGGGAGTGGTTCTGAACACTCACAGAATTTGTAAATTGTCTACTATAGTGGATGTCTTGTCTACTGAGACAGCTCATGGATTTCTGCTGGTCAATACCGAAATGGTTGCGATCAGATCAATGGTTTTGCAGAATCGACTTGCTCTTGACACCTTATTAGCGAAAGAGGGCGGAGTCTGCCGGATGTTGAAGGCGCAACATTGTTGCACTTATATTCCGGATAAAAGTGTACAGATCAAAAGATATGTGAAAAACATTACTAATTTGACAAAGGAACTCAAACCACTCGAGGTTGATAGTGCTTGGAAGAGACTGGTAGATGGTCTCTCAAATGTAGGTCATTGGCTTGCTAGCGTAGGTAAAAGCTTATTGTTCAAGATACTGATGCCAATTGGTATTATAGGTCTTATCATATTTCTCATTTTTATCTGTTGTAAATGCCGCAAGCGCACCAAGAAGCACGAGGTAAATGCAAGAGGGTTGAAACGGAGTGTGGATGAGATTGAATTGGAGGAAGTGAATGATCAGATATACAAAAAGGTGAAGACTTCTCACCCTACTAGAACTGAGAGAGAAAAGTTAGAACGATTGCTGGAAGAGATAGAGCTATATAAAGTGTGAAAGAAAGTTGGCATCTGGTTCCATTTTTGTGATGATAGTAAATATCATCAAAGAGGGGATTGATGAAGCAAAGCTTCGCATATTTTGCGGCTTGCCGAAGTCAAGAACCTCGTTTATGTGTAATAAGGTAACAAATTTATGTTCTACTAACGTTTATTTTTGTTTGGGCAAAGTTCACGAAGCTTGCCTATGTGTATTTCTAATGCATTTAATCCGTGTCCTTTAATATGGCCGCCGCTTGTATTTTAGTTACTGCGCATGCGTCAGCCACACTCACGTGTCCTGACGCGTCTGCAGAAGTGGAGGGAAATTTATGCGCATGCGTAATGCATAGCTGTGCCCATCATGTGGTACTGCTCGTGCCACTGCTCTTGTGCCTGTATCCATGTAGCTAACATTTAAACTGCATAAGTATATTTTATGATGATAAGTAGAAAGTACAAACCCTGTGATGTGTTTTCATGATGACATTATTATGTATTAATTTGTTTTTGCTTACTTTTCATGTACCGCGGGGAATGGGGGTCTGAGAGAGAGGAGAGCCATATTGGAGGTCCCCTCTGCGCCTGCGCAACTCTCTGCGGCACAGTAGACCTTGACTGATGGAACATAGCCAGTTGGCAGCGATGGGCGAGATGCTCCTGAGAAAGTCACCTCTGCCCTGCGAGAACAGCGAATGTGGCTCCTTATATGTTACAATGTAATATTGTGCTACTGCTTGCCGTGTAGCTTCTCATGGGAACCCCAATCTTTCTAGGCGGTACCCAAGCATGCAAATACAGGCTTGAAATATTGTATTGTGATTGGTGTGTTACCCAAATCCTACCTTAGGACCAATCCAAATTGAGGGATTCTGACACTTTGCAACATTGGGGGGTGGTACACTGTCCCCAAACTGTATATCTACCCTGGGTTCACCTAGGGAACCGTCCGACTTGTCTGGTTTAGCTGACCTGTCACTGACCCATCGTACTCAATAGGTGACTGAAGATACAGAGCGCTGCGGAGCACTCTGTCCGAAATTGACCATAGACTAAGGTTCTACTGAACCTTAAAGTGCTGGCGAAGCACTTTGCTGGGAGTTCGCTGACCCAATCGGGGTCTTGATCGATAGCTGCAGAGCGGGTGGAGCGCAGGCGTTGCTTCCGAACTGTGGGTTCCGGTCCTGTCCTGAGCGGTCCTGTCTAAGGGTTTGCTGTCCTGTCCTGAGGTCCTGTCCTGATTTCCAATCCGAGGGTATCCTGTCCTGTCCGGGGTGTCCATTCTGCACCTGCTGTCCTTTGAGGGGTATCCTTCCTTGAGGGTTTTCCTGTCCTTAACTGACCCGTGGCCAGGGTTTGGTTTCCACACCATTCTAGGTAAATATTGCTCTGAACCTCTTAAATCTTGCACCTTCTGAATTTCTGACTTTTGCTTCAATAAAGTTTCCCATTGCATATGTTATTTTTCCATGTCTTTCCGCAACTATTGAAAGTCATTTGCATTTTTCCATAAGTTTGTTCCTATGTCTTCTCACTTGTTAGAAATTATATTTTGCATTGCAGTTTGTCATTTTCTGATATGGTCTAGAACCTCATTGCCTAGACTGTTTAAAGGCCCGTTTACCTTAAGTGAAGCGTGTTACTCTTTATAGGCCCTCCTGTAGTTATACATACATAGTCTGCCCATGCTTAAATATTACTGAATAGCATAGTATCTTCTCGTTGCATTTTATGTCAGTATTTCAATGATTACTCTGTCGTTATTTCTTTACAGTTATATCATTTACATTATCTTGGTTATTGATTGCCTTATTCTTATGTACCTTATGCATGAAGCAAATGAACTTTAGATAAACATTTTAAAACTTCCCGTTGTCCGTGGTCATTTCAACAGTATTTTGAATGTTATTGGTTGGGTTTGTATTTTGCTGCCTTTCCTTTTACAGCTAGCTCCCTGATTCATTGTGGTCATTAGGTACCCGCATCGGTGGATGGTAAGTCGGGTGCACTGAGAAATAATAGTAGGGAACACACACACAAATTGGTAGAGCTCGTGAAGTCACCTGGTCAATGTATATGGTGATTTGAAAGTATATGGGCCCTGAAGCCGGAAACGGCGAAAATTATTGGTCGGGTGGCCTCGCGCGCTCTATCACTACCTCGTTGGGTAAATGTATTGAGCTTTTCTACACTACAGCTGCGTATAGTGCCAGAAGAGTTGTCTCCAGTGACCATGTGTGTGTTACTATGCCATCGCGCCGAAGGGCGCAGGGGTCCCTTGAGTGAGCTGTACATCATAGCGGGTAAATGGCGGGAAGAAGGTGCACACCGCTAGTGTGTGGGCGGGGCCAAACGGGAGGGCTTCAATGCGAGTTCACATGCCATTGCCTCTTGTGTGTATAAAAGGTCAGAGACTGATCAGAGCAGCAGACGAGGAGAAATAAGCTCCTGGTCACAGGAACTGCACAGGGATTGCGCTCGTGAAAGTGAAGGATGCACTTTGCACAGCCGCTGAGCCTCCAGGGAAAGGAGACCGCTGGTGCAATTTATTTTTGTCATCCCTGAGCCACTGTAATGCAGAGATGTTATGAAGCAACCCGTCACATGTCTGACATTTACTGTAATCATGCTCGCTTTTCAGGCAGCCTGCGGAGCTCCTGCTAAGTATGTCGCGGTCACGTGGATATATGTCTCGGTCACGTCATGTGGATATTCTTAAGGCGACAGTTGTCAAGACTTGTATTTTTTTTATGCTCAAATTGTGCAAATCCGCGTAAACTATAAAGATCTATTGTACGTATGATAATATCACATAATTTGATTTCGGGAGGCTTAACGGTGCCTGCTGCCGTATGGATAAAAGCGATGGCTTTTAAATCAGTCTGCACTTTATTGGTGAAGCCACGTATGATTGCGACAAGCATGATAACGCGCGTATCTTACTGATGTTGCACAGGAAACAGATGGGGGTCCGATTTTTATATAACCTGCTTGTATAGGTGGTGTGATGAGTGATGGGGGTCTAGGGAAAATTTGTGTAGGATGAAGATGTGACAGATGGCAGTGGGGGAGATACAATATTCTGTGAATGATACTCTGAAAAGTAAACAGGAATTCTGGGTAGCATTAAAGTAAACAACCATAATCCATAGCGTGAGAAACCCAGGCATTTATTTCCTACACTACAGCTGCGTAAAGTGCCAGAAGACCATGTGTGTGTTATTGCCATTGCGCCGAGGGGAGCAGGGGTCCCTTGAGTGAGCTGGCCATAAAAAAAAACAATCCGCCCTCAAGCAAATTTGCGAATTTTCGGCAATTTCGCGACATTCGCGAATCGCGAAATTGCCAAAAATCCACAAATTTCGCGAGCGTAATGGATTTTTGGCCCACGCTTACTCAAAATCGAACCCTGAGGTACTCCAGAGGATAAAGCTTGAGTATCAGATCTTGCTTCATTCGAAAAGACCTGATAGGTTTGGTCTTTCTAAAAAAAAAAGCAACAACTTCAGACCCAAAATACCGGTGGCTTTGAGATGGTCTATCAGAATGTAATGTGACACCTTGTCAAAAGCTGCACTTAGATCCAGCAGAATGAGGGCACACATACCCCCGGAGTTAAGTGGTTGCCTGAGAGGCTCAGTGACTCCAAAAAGAGCAGACTCGGTACTATGGCCAGGTCGAAAACCAGACTGTGAAGGGTGCAGCAAATTTTGAATTGTAACAGAAGGGGAAAGTCAAGTATTAAAATGCAGGTCAAAATTTTAGAGAACTCAGACAAAAGGGAAATAGGGTGAAAATTAGACCAGCAGAGACGATCAAGACCTTTCTTTTTCAAAAGAGGAAGGACAAAAGTATGTTTCCACCTCTGGGGTACCAAACCTGTAGTTAAAGAAGTATTGAGCAAGTTGAGGATCACAGAGAGAGCATCTCATCCAAAAGATTAAGTTTAGAAGGGGGGGACCAAGAGGTGAGCCAGACTTAATGGAACCTAACAACAGCTGCAAGGAAGGCAGGTCCAGAGGAAGCCATGAACTAATCTGTGAGGAATCCCCAGACACAAGAACCTTGGAAAAAATTCAGGGATCCCCACAGTTAGGTTGACAGGAAGCATTTGATTCCCTTGTTGAGAAGCATCCACAGCAAGTTGATCGTGGTTGTACTTGACTTTATTATAAAAGAACATTGCTAGCTCATCGCATTGAGGTTGGGAAAGCGAAGGAGGGCACAGGGAAACACTAGCTGCTGAGAGTTTAGTCACAACTTTGAATAAAGTTTTCCGGTAGGTTGGGAGCTAGAGATCTTCTCAATATTGAAAGAAGCGCAAGCTGATCTGCAAAGAGCATGATAATGCTTTAGGGCCAGATGTACCATGGTTTTTAGATTGTGTAAACGGGGTTTAGACCAGTTTACGCATGCTAAAAGCCTTGGGCCCATGTACAAAACCTATTTTGCGACTCGATAATCAATTGCCGACTTGCAAAATAGGTTTTGCAACTCGCTATTGGGAAGGGACATTCCCTACCTAATAGCGTCTCATGAGCCATGTATGAATGCTTTGCAACTGCAATTGCGGTCGCAAAACACTCACAAATTACCACCTACTTCAAGTAAGTGGTAATGCAATCGCATATGGAAAGGGGTCCCCGCGGGCCCCCTTTCCCTTTGCAACTGCATGTGAAAATATTTTTCACATGTTTCATTTACATTTTTTTAAATGCATCCCATTTTCCTTTAAGGAAAACGGGCTGCATTAAAAAAATAAAAGCTGCTTTATTTAAAAGCAGTCCCAGACATGGTGGTCTGCTGAGTCCAACAGGCCACCATCCCTGAGAGGGCCAGCCATTCCCAATGGGGTCCCAAAATGCAAGTGCCTCATCAATATTAATGAGCCTCGCATTTTGTGACCCCAGTGGGAATTGCAATCAGTGTCTCTGACACTGTTGTACATAGTAAATTGCGAGTCACAATTCGCAACTTCGCAATTGAGCGCAAATTGTGAGTCGCAATTTACTAGGGTCGTACATCCGGCCATTTATGGTCCTAAATATTCCAACTAAGGGCCTGATTCTGATGCCGGTTGGAGAGTCTTCCGACTGAATCGGTTTGGAAATGGTTTTCGACCCACTCGGATCGGGAGAGTCCGACCCATGGAGTACGATGCATCTGGATGCTTCCAGATACGATTTGGTTGGACTCCCATTGACTTCAATGGTAGCATATGTTCCTAACCGCATCATAATTGGGCCCTGGGCCGGGAAGACACGTTCCCGATCAGAGCAGATACCATTAGGAGGCCTTCCTAACCGCATCAGAATCAGGCCCTAGGTGGGAATGTTTTCCAAACCGCATCAGAATCAGGCCCTTAGCATTAGCCGAGTAATGTTTCCTCCATTGTCTTTCTAAGGTTTTGCAGCATTTTTTCACTTGTTTGAGAGAGGCAGTAAATTAGGCGGCAGGAGGATGGGTTCTGAATTGTGTGGATTCACTGAGAGAGGTAGAGTAGACTCAATGGCCGCTGTAAGCCATTGATGCACAGAGAGCTGGTCTTGATCAGGGAGAGAAACAAGAGAAGGAATTTTGTCAAGAAGCAAAATGTTAAGTGCCAATAAATTAAGTTTGGACCCGTTCCTCATTTTAGGCAATAGAGTCAGCCTAGTGGAAAAAGTAGGGAGAAGCCTAATCTTAAAAGGAACTGTAAAATGGTCAGTCCAGCAAAGCTGGACAGGAGGTGCAAAAGATGGTAAACAGACATAATATCAAGTTGTTAATGTTGACTTGCACTAATATCGAGTGCAAAATATCGTAATTCAAAAATTTCGAATCAAAATATCGTTGTCAAGAATATCGAGTTTAAGGTAAGTAATATGGTTTTTAAAAATATAAAAGTCATTATCATTTGCAAAAATATTGTTGTAAAAATATCATTGTTTTAGTTGTGTTATGTATTTTAGTGTGTATTTTAAATGTATGTGTACTATTTCTTTGTGTAAAAATTGCATTTGTTTTTTAATATGTGTTAATTTTTTGGAAGTTATAAAAAAAAATTGAGTGCATTTTGTGTTTTAGTTCCCTGGCGGTTTGTGGGTTTATAGTGTAATAGGGTAGGAAGTAATTTAATTATACTGATTGTATTAATAATTTTTAGAAGGTCTTACTTTTTTTAATTACATTTTGCGCTTTTGTTCCATAGCGGGTTGTGGGTTTATAGGAGAATAGGGGGGGAAGGCATTTAATTATAATACATTAATTAATATTGCATATTAATTAATATTTATGGATGTCATATTTTACATTGTTAATTGTGATGATTAATTTATTATTAAGTTATTAATTGGTTGCTAATTATTAATAATTAATTAGTAAATATGTTGATTGTGTTATTTCTTTAGGAGCAAGTTGTGGGTTTATAGGGAAATAGGGTGGGAAGTAATTTAAGAATAATTAATTCATAGTTTTTATTTATTAATATTTATATATTTAATATGTTATAGTGCTAATTGTGGTAATTACATTATTATTCATGTATTGGTCATTAATGATTAATACTTCATTATTCATTATATTATTTTTGTCATATTTTTAAGAGTGGGTTGTGGGTTGATATGGGAGTAGGTTGGGAAGTAGTTTATTATTTTAAGTTGGTTTATAGTGTTAATTGTGTGAATTAATTTATTACTAATTCATTTTAAATTGCTTCTTAATTGTTATTAATGAATTAATTAATTATGTTAATTGTGTTGTGTTTTACAACATTGGTGGTGTCATTTATAGGGGAGAATGGTGGGATGTAAATTCTTAATTATTTATTTGTTGGTTAATTAAAGGTAATTATCTTGCTGGATTGGGAATAGTAAAGTATTCCCCTCCGCTATCCAACACTTTCCCTACTGCTGCACTTGCTGGAGTGGGAATAATACATTATTCCTCTCTGCTATCCAACACTTTCCCTACTGTTGCACTTGCTGGAGTGGGGATAGTAATTTTATCCCCTCCGCTATCCCACACTTTCCCTACTGTTGCACTCGCTAAAATGGGAATAGTAATTTTATCCCCTCCGCTATCCAACACTTTCCCTACTGTTGCACTCTCTGGAGTGGAAATAGTAAATGTTATCCCCTATGCTATCCAACATTTTGCCTGCTGTTGCAATTGCTGGAGTGGGAATAGTAAATTATTCCCCTCCCCTATCCAACTCTTTCCCTACTGTTGCACTACCTGGAGTGGGTATAGTAATTTTTACCCTAAGGCTATCCAACACTTTCCCTACTGTTGCTATCCCTGGATGGGGAATAGCAACTTTTACCCATACGCTATCCAACACTTTCCCTACTGTTTCACTCCCTGGAGTGGAAATAGTAAATGATTCCCCTCCACTATCCAAAAATGTCCCTACTGTTATTGCACTTGCTGGAGTGGGAATAGTAAATTATTTGCCTTTGGTATCCAACAATTTACCTACTGTTGCACTTGCTGGAGTGGGAATAGTAATTGTTACCCCTACGCTATCCAACACGTTCCCTACTCTTGCACCCCGTGGAGTGGGAATAGTCATTTTTAGTCCTTTGTTATCCTACACTTTCCCTACTGTTGCACTCGCTGGAGTGGGAATACTAATTGTATCCCCTCCGCTATCCAACACTTTCCCTACTGTTGCACTCTCTGGAGCCCGATAGCTGTGACACTGCTAGTCATACCCCCGAAATGAGACATCTACACGGGCCAGGTACTGGCAGTGATGAGGTTCTGGCTGCCCATACAGCTAGGTCCCAGCCCGATAACTCCAATATTGCTAGTTGTATCCTTGAAGTGAGATCTCCCAATATAATTCAATGCATGGTTGCCCCTGGTTTTGGCGCACAGAGACAGCCTATGGTTAATCTCCCAAGGCAAGGCAATGATCCCCTATACGTTAATTATGTCCCTACGGGCTCACTTATGTCGTGGAACATTGCAGGTTTTGGTTCTAAAACATCACTACCTGATTGGCTCATCTTTGTAAATGAGTTTGATATTTGTATTTTTCAAGAGACTTGGCTCCTTGTACCGCAATATTGTGCAGGTTATTTAAACGTTTATGTTCCCTCTATCACAGGTGTCAAAGGTCACTATGGGTTCGTCAAGCACTGGCCCTGAGCATTAAGGAGTTGCCATCTAAGAGTAGTGATATTCAGGTGCTAATGCTGGATCTGGGCCCTTTAGGACTCTTGGACATCTATAATGTCTATGTGAGGGGAGTCCGGGGGGAAATTCCCAAGTTCTTGTGGCTTTGGACAGCCTCCTCGAGCTCTACTCAACGGGCAATAGTGTGATTGTCATGGGTGACCTAAATTCAATCTTTGAACCACTTGCTACTCCTGATTGGCACCTTTCCAATGACAAGGATGCCCAATGGGGAGTACCAAAATTGGAACTTGATCCTGTTAAAAAATGGACAGAAGTTGTCATTCAGATTAACACCATCTGTTACGAAAGGGGACTTAGGGACCTTAACAGAAGGACAACACAGGATAGGTTTGGGGCCAATACGTTTAACAATGGGCACAGTAAAAGTAGGATTGATTATATGCTCTGTAGTATGAAAATCTGGCACACAATTAATGATATGGTGGTTGAGGACCGCCTGGAAAGCAACCATAACCCCTTGTGTGTCACGGCGATTAGATTGGGTCCTTTGTCCATTCCAGGCGCTTCTTGGACGGTTTTGGCTGGATTCACCCGCACCCTCATGCCGGGATAGTCCCCGTTGCTGAATTACGGCCCCTATATAACTCTGCAATCAGTGTTATTAGGGCCCTAGTTCAATATATCACCCGCAATTTCCAGGGCGGGCCCCTGGTGTTGCGGCACAACCAGCTGGACCGAGCGGAATGAAGCTCAGTCCCGTGATGGTTAATGCGGTTATTTGCAAACGTCCCCAGGATAAGGATGATATGCTTTTTTGTCTTGCATTGAAATTTGACCAGCTGGAGGCGGTTTTTCCTAATTCGACTCCCGTAGAAAAACACAGGATTCTTACAATTAGTTTACCCAAGGACTTTGTACCAGAAGCCGGTGACTGCGAGTCATGGGGTAGAACTTTTGCAGCAGTGTACACGAGGTGCTTTGGCACTCCGTCAATGGCTGTCCTTCTGACGGTCATTGAGCGTGTTCAGGATGAACACGGACCGGAGGCTGCGGTTGAATTGGGAATGAGACTCGTGGGCTCATTTGATGTAGTTTCCGATCTGGTCCTTTCTAATATAAAGGGAGATGCAGTGAACTTTCAGGTGGCTAATGTCTTACGCGATGTCCCCGATGCCGACAAACCCCGACAGTTACCGAGAATTATTGCGGCGGCTTATAAGACCATTGGCCGCAATAGTTTAGGTGTCAAGCCCTTTTCTGTTGAAGATAAAAAACAACCTCAGGGTACGAAGTCTGATGCAGACCTTCAACCCAAAGCTCCAAAGCAAAATTGGAACAGAAATAAAAAACAGGGGAAACAGCAACAGAAAACAGGCGTCCCGTCCCCCATCACCAGTGCCTGTGTCTTCTGAGCATGTTTATGATTTGCGATTCTTCACAGAAAAGACCCCAGTTTCAGAAAAAGAAAGTTGTCGCTTTAACAGCGAGATTTGCCACAGAAAGTGTGAACGCAGCTTCGGAATCAGACATGGGCGCTGACATTGTTGGACAGCGCGGCGGAGATTACCATAGTGCGAGAGACCCTTCGTCCACTACTGAAGGTGACAGCGACTGACCAATTTGTTGTTGTTGAGACAGCTGATACTAAAGTAGCTCCCCCTGATTGGCTTTTTGAAATTGACCTTTTAATTGAAGGTGACATACAACGTACCATAAAAGGGGTATTTTGGGAAAATCTTACAACTACCTATGACATTTTGTTAGCGGAGGCTGACTGGCCCCCACCTTTTGTTCTCACAGCTCCGAGAGGGGAGGAGGTAATCCTCCCTAGTTTCGCAAACACAGTGTCTAAGGAGCATGCGCTGAGTTTTGCTGAAGAGTGGGCTAACGCCCCTGTGCTGGCTTTGTACCGTACTCACTGTGGTTGGGATAAATTCTCCCCCCACCACGAGATTCCCTTACGGTCTATGCCACAGCCTCAGCCTCAATATCCCATGCGGCATGAAGCAAAAGCTTCCGTTGCAGAAATCCTTGAGCAATTGGAATATCGAGGATTGATTGAAACTTGTGTGTCACCGATGAATACACCACTTTTTACTGTGATCAAGCCTGATGGTTTGTACCGTTTGGTATTGGATTACCGGCATTTAAACTCGCATTGCCGTACCTGTGCAGTACAGAATACCCACGGCTCTGCATGGTAGATGGTCTTGTGCGTAAATGGTTTAAAACCACAATTGACATATCCAACATTTTTTGCCCACAATTTGTCTGGTCTGAGTTCCCAATGGACCAGTTTTACCAGCGGTGGCAAGCAACGCCAATTTAAACGCCTGGCTATGGGCTATAAGAATAGTCCGGGTGTGTTTGCTGCCCGTATTGTCTTTCTCTTGGAGAGAGTAGACCCAGATGCGTGTTCGTATGTGGATGACATTTATCTCACAGACGACGAAATATGGGCGCATCTGTGTCGCGTTGACAGCATTATTTGTAATTTTGCGGACTTCGGTTAGAAATTCAACTTTGCAAAGTCTCATATTGCAGAGTAAACAGTGTTGTTCCTGGGCTATGAGCTCAACAATGAAGGTCGAGGTTTGGCTCCTCACTTCTTGGAGAAATGCGCAAGGCTGCGCGCTCCTACAACACTGAAAAAATGACAGTCCTTGCTGGGATTTTTGAATTTTGGGCGTACATATATTCCCGAATATGCCCAGCGTATCAAGCCGTTGTATGCCTTGATACAACCTACTTTTTACCAAAATCGTGCTGGCTGCCTGAGCATTCAGCCATTTTGCAATCTTTGCAGGCTGATCTTCTAGAACCTAAATTCTTACTGACTAATGATAACCACACCAACCTGGTGATAAGAATCATCCCTGGGGCGGTGGGTTTCACATACCTTACTTTTAACGAAGGAGACACAGTACCTATCGCTTACAAGTCACACTTGTACACTTCGGCTGAAATGCGGTCTTCCACTGTGGAAAAAGTTTTGACAGAAGTGCAAATGGCGATTCTGAAAGAACGTGCACTGTTGCAGGGAAAACGCATGTTGGTTGTAACCCCGTATCCTGCCCTAGAGGCAGTGAAGAAAGCCTGTGTACCTAATTCTAAAGCTTTGCACCCACGGTGGATACAATGGGCGTCATCATTGACTTCTCCGGATGTCACGTTCATTTTTGACGCCTCCTTGCAGTCGCAGGAGTTTTGGCAGTATGAATTTGTTCATCCTGCTCCGTTGACTATGCGGCCTTTGGAGGATTTTCATTGTATCATTTACACTGATGTTCAGTGCAAGTTGCGCATGGGTCTAAGCACGTATACGTCTCAGCTTGTGCCATTGTGGTTGGTACCATGGTGAATGATGAATTCAAGTCCGATGTTGTACATACGCAGACATTAGGGGACTCTACCGCCCAATTGGCAGAGCTCCGTGCTCTGATGCTGGCATTGGAGTACGCAGATCCCGGTGTGACTACTCTCATTGTAAGTGACTCTTACTACTGTGTCCAGTCTTACAATGAAAACCTGTTCTTTTGGATTCAGAATGATTTTCGTGATTCCAAGGGTAGCACAATAAGACATAAAATGATCTGGGTTCGAGTGGCTGAACTTAAAGAGCAGCTGCCACTCATGTATGTAATTCATACTCTTGGTCATCAGCGTGTGGGATTTCACGCTGTTGGCAATAGTTTGGCCGATGAGGCCATAAAAACAGCAATTTCGACATATTTGGTTGCAGCAGTTACACATTCCAAAAGTAAGATTGATGATGACATCTTGACAGCAATTGCCGCTACTGAGAAGGGAAGTAATTGTCCTACGGGGTTTCCTTCAAAGTATTCTTATCACTTAAGTAATGATAAAGTTCCTTATGTGAAAATACTGGACGTTTGTGAAAGATTGATTCCCAACGCGGACAGCAGGTCCACTCTGATTACAGGTGCCCACGAGGGTGTTTCGTCCGCGCATGCAGGCGTTTCGGCTACTGTATCTCAGTTACAACAACGTTTCTAGTGGCGGGACTGTACAAACAGACGCGTGATTATGTCCTTCAATGTGACATTTGTCAGCAGATGAAGCCTTTGACTGCTACGCTTCTGCCACAGACACAGTTGTACATTTCTAATAGACCACTTGGTTGTGTTTATTTAGATCATTGCGGTCCTTTTTCCTCTGATACTGCATATAGGTACGTCTTAGTTGCAGTTGATTCTTGTACACGCTTTGTTTGGGTCTGGCCGCACTGCAGCGCTGATTTGCGAACTGTCATAAGAGACTTGCGTGTCTTTATGAGAATTTTTGCCTGTGGCACCTTCCATTCGGATCAGGGTCCAGCTTTCACCTCTAAGGCGTACACGGATTCCAGGAGTTTGTTGGGGGTCCAAGTCAAGTTTTCGTCTCCATACAGACCTGGGGGTAAAAGTGTTGTGGAACGAATGAACCGAGATTTAAAGCAGTCTTTGACAGCCAGGGTTATAGGTACTGGCAGGTACTGGCTAGCCCATCTCAATAGCGTACAACGTGCACTTAATAATCTCCCTAGAAGGTCTCCGGGTGGGCGGACCCCATATGAAATGCTCGTTGTTATCAAAATGTTCGTCCCGGACCTTGAAGGTCTAGGCCAGGCTTTCAGCTGCTGCCCCCTTTGACGTAGATGAACATTGTCATGTTTTACAGAATCTACAAGAGACAAGAGACCGTCTTACAAAGGAACACTTGCCCTCCACATCTGATGTTGCGTTGCAGATTCTGGTAGTTGGCTGGCTACCCCGAGTTGGTGAACTGGTTCGAGAGAAGATCGAGAACAAGAAAGGATTTGGTCCCTCATATCGAGCTCCAGTTCCTGTACTTGGCGTGCAGGGCACAAGAACAGTCATTTTACCACCACTTCCAGGTCGTAGAGAAAAAAGGTACATCTCCATTGACAATGTCAAATTACACAGAGTGAACGATTCTTCTTAGCATGACGCCTGCGGTCTCCTGCCATCTATACTGAGACATTCTGTTTTGGCTCCGGCTCCTAACACCGGGCCTGACGTCGCCATCGAGATGCCTGTAGTTTACAGTCCTTTATTGAGTTCTCAACCTGATGCTCATCTTGATGAGACTGAATATATTTACCCCACAGATTTATCGATGTCCAATTTGCAAACTTGTTTGGCTACTGAGTCCAGATTTTCATTTGACACTGACTCTACCACATCGAAGACCCCTCCAAAAAGTTCTGGTTTTGCTACATGGTTTAAAAACATTTGTTGATTCCTCCTTGGACCTACATTTGGTTGGTGCTTTTTTCAATTTTTTCTTCATGTCAATTGGATTTGTGGTGTATTTTTTCCGTCTTGTCAACGTACACTATGTTGAGGAGAGAACATCTATTCGACACATTAATGGAACTTTGGCACCCCGTTCCTCATCACACAGATTGAAGAGGGACCTGGCTTTTGTAAACATTACTGCTTGGCCCATCTTAGATGGGATTGTACGGGATGCTGCCATATTTCAAATCCATGGTCTCACAGATGTTATAAATGTCCCGAATGTCCTAAGGGTTTCCATGGGAGATGTGATTAAACAAAATATACGTTCTGATGATTGGGATGTTCAGGCCGTAGAGGCTTTGTTTTCCGATTTGAAATATTATGCTGCTTTTGATGCTGAGGATTTATATTTAGACTCAGCGAATTATGGTGATTTGTTTTGTTACCAACACTTTGGCAATCACTGCCTGCATAATGAGGAATATGGTTAATTATACCCAATGGGAGCATTGCCGCGCTCCTGTTGAAGGCAGCTCCAGTTCTCTTTTTAAGAGGTTCACCTATTTTACTGATTTTAATCATTCAAATCCAAGTGCATTTTAAAATGACCGAGAAGTCCATTTCCAGAGTTAGACTTACCCACACAAAAGTTCTATATTCTAAGTCCTTTCTTGACCAATTGGATGTTAGGGGCTATGAACTGTGGAAGGATACAATGGATCTTAAATCTGTTTGGGGTTCTAAAAGTTGGCAAGTGCAAGGCACTGAGGCTTTGCATCGTGCATGTCTCATCCCGAACCATAGGTTGTTTTTAAATTCTACAATTTCACAAACGACTTGCTTTGGATTGGCTACTACTAAAAGATTAAATGCTCCTACTTTTCCAGAATTGGAAGAATACCCCGGTTGGGATAATAATACTAACTTATCTATTAGAGATTTGCAAACCATGTTGCTTAATTCTTCCTTTAACATATCCAGTTTGGATCCTAATGGTTGGATACTATGGCACAGAGGTGCAGATTCTTGCCAACATCATTTTCTGGGTTTAGCTCAAGGCTACACACAGGTTAGAGTGGATCCCCGTTTTGAAAGTGGCCATTCTGTGATTACCTATTTAGTAGGCAAATTATGTCAGAGTTTGCGCCAATATTCCACTTTAGCGTCAGTTAAGCTACGTTTGTCTAAATTGACTGACAATGTTTATCTAAATGATTTTGTCAAGGGCCCGGCTTCTGGCTGATCCAAAAGGTGGATATATGCTATTTACAACGAAGTTTGGAAAATGTCCCAGATTGAGGCTGCTTCCTGCTTATGAGCTATAGATCAAGCACATTTAGAAAATGTGCTAGCAGTTGTAGATAACAGCATTAACACACTTTCTTCCGGCATTTACACATTAGATAATATTGTTTTATCTGTTGTTGATATTGTGCAAGATGATTTCTCTGTTTTGTACCATGGTCAAAATCAATTGCGTTCCATTATGCAATTTGCATGGACTTTGCAAAGTTGAAAGCAGGAAAAGTGCCCTGGCACTACATGAACACATCATCTTTGTTTGCCCCTTTTAATTTGACTGACTAGCAACGTTTTATGTCTATGAAGGATGCAACTTTTTCTATGTTACATATTGAAAAGTTAGAACCGTTACAATTTTCTGTGGCCGAAGAAAATTCTGCTGTGTGGCTGGTCCATGGGTTAATAACATTACCTTTCCCTCTGTTCAGGTTCGAAGCTTGCATGAAGTACTACACAATAGGCAGATATGAACCCCTGGGCACCGCTTATCTCCATGAAGCTTGGACGCTTCCTTTTACCTATAGGTGCCTGAGGGAGGGAAAAGAGGTTTATTTGAATCGTGAGTATTGCACAACAACACCAGATCACTCATTAGTGTGTAGGAATCCCCAATTGCATGGCTCTTGCAACCAAAATGCGCCTAATCTAGCCTGTGTATTGAAAGGTACACTGACGCCTGCTATCACTTCGACATTCACATTACTAGCAAGTGGTAGTTATTTACTTTTAAATAATGAAGATTGTTGTGGGATGTTCGCCGGCATTCCTTACGTGGTTACAGTCAGTGAACGAGTAGTCTGCTGTAAAAATGTAATGTTTCCTCCTCCACATGGGAAGCTGGATGTTTCCATCTGGCTGTCGATTCCGACCTTGAAAGCAGAGTTCAACAAGATGAGTCGCATAAGAGCTCTTTCGTCTCAAAAAGAAGTTACCCTCACATCTGCTCGTGAAACATTTGTCCTTCATGTGGCAAACACCCGCACAGAAGTGCATGCTCTATTAAATACGGATTTACCCTTGCATTTCGGTGAGTTAATTCCCACTATCTTTAATGCTTCCTCCTCCACATGGCTGGCTCACTGTTTTCAAAGTTGTTAGTAGTGGCCTTGTGACTTCTTTTCAAACTATATTTGGTGTGTCCCCGGCATTTTTTCATTCTATTTTTTCTAGCCTGTTTGGTGGATTTCCCTTAATGCTCGCTCTGGTTGCAGGAGTGCTTCTGTTATTCTGTTTATTTCAAAATGGATGCACATCCTGTGTTGCAAGACAATCTGCCACGGCTGTTGCTGCTCCGCAACCAAATGCTTGATTTTTATGGAGCGCTGCCTCTTGCTACATTGAGTGCAGCTCATGGATTATCATTTCGATTTTCCTTTTTTACATGCGCCCAGCCTGTCTTTCATTGCCTGAGCTGCGATTTTGACTTGGCCCTGGATTTGTGTCTCTGCAATACGGTGTCTCCCGAAGCGGATTATGATCAGCTGATGAGCCCCATAGTTGCTCATTAATTGTTTTGTTCTAGCGGAGGGATTATGGCCTTTGCAGCAATGCATGGAGTCCTGGGACATTGTAATGTTTTTGCAGCTGCGCATGATTTCTTGGCACGCAATTATATTGAAGAAAACCGGAGTTGTCCTCTGATGGTGCTAGAGGCTCCGGTTACTGAGGAACATGTATGTTACTTCCCATTGCTGAATTGGATGGCTGAAATGTTTCCAGATGGGAACAATGACTTCCTGTTGGAGGCTGTTGCAATGTACTTTGCATATACATTGTAGGAGTGAGATGTATCGTCGCTTCTCTCTTTCCATGACCGAGGTCACATGTTGGACATCGGATTTTTTTATATTTTTTTCTCGTCTTCATTTTTATTCTCCCAGGTACTATTGACTTCCCTATGGCTGTGGAAAAATGTCTTGAATTAATGTGTTTTTAAAATTTGGAGTTTGCTCCCGTTTATTCGCTGTGGCAATTTGAACTTGGTTCTGACTCTTGTTCGTGAACTCTGCTTTTCAAATTTGCCCCCTTCTTATCCGTGCTCAGATCAAGGGAGGGTGTCGTGGGGCTGAGCCTTGCCTTCACACAGTGTTAAGTTGACATGAGCTTATTAGAAGTTTAAACACCATTTTTCCTTTCTGCTGCCTTTTGCACACGGTACACACTTTATTAAATGTTTAGAGTTTAGCAGAGTGTTTTGCTTCACACGAGAATAACATGTTTTTCTATATTAGCAGACTTGCTTGGTAAGCTTAGTCTGAACAGTGAGTGCCGAGGCCTTCAAGGTCATTTCAACACAGTGGTTGTTGTTTGGACTGATCAGCGCACGTTCTAGAAATAACACATATGCAGCTGTGGCCACCTCTGGGATTGGCGTGTTTTAATAATGCACTGCGTACGCATGATTGAACACACTTGGAGAACATTCGTATGCTGAGAGCTTGTGCAGAATTTGATGTGATCCACTTCTGCTAAATACCAAAGGTATGGGGCCGCCTATGTAATCCCAAAGAGACCTTCTTTAGTTATAAAATAACCTACTAGCAAGGGAGGGTGAAATATAGGTATATATTTAACCTGTTTCCGTTTAGCATTATAACATGCTTTCTCCCTTTGTATTTTATGGAATAGTAACTATGCTGACAATCTTGTTTCTGATAATATGTCTGCTTGTATTAGCTAAGATGCTGTGCATGAGAACAAGGCATTAGAAATAAATATTTCAAACTTGCACGTGTCTTCTTTTACTCCCTGTTTTGGACTGGTATGAGAATATAACGAAAGAGTGTTCATGTTTTCAAAATTGCCTGAGGCAACCTAAGTCGCATGTTTTGGGTTGTCTAATCATTGGTATTTTGGAAGAGCCAATGAGACACTGATGCTAGTCTTGTAGGGGATTTTGGGTACTAAGGTGAGTTTTGGCACACCCTTATTCACTGAGGTCCCAAGTCTCTATGCACAGTTCTGTATAGGAGCAGAATCCCTGCAACAATGTTTTCCTCCAAATAAGACATCGTACTCTGTTTTAAGAATTTGCTGCGTTCTTAAATGCACAAAAGCAAGCATTAAGTTTGATACCATGCTTACCTCATCAATAATTAAAAGTTTCATTTTCTTCACCACTCTTGAAACTTCATAGCAAGCTTCTCCAGATAGCTTGTGATATTCCAATTTGTTTTCATGCTCTACAGGTAGCATAAGTAAACAATGTAATGTAATTCCTTTAATGTTGTGTGCTGCCAACCCAGTTGGAGCAGTTACACGACCCAAGACAAATGTGAGTCAGTTTTTTTCGGTACATAACTGGTCAAAACTTTCATTAAGAAACTTTTTCGTGTTCCAACTTGACCCCTGATATACATTCGGATAGGTTGAAATTATGAGCATGTGCATTCTTTCTTTTCATGAAGAAATCCATGGTCAATCTGTTGTATCACTTGCTGATATATTTCTTTCTGTTCAACATTTAGTTGTTCTTCCAAGTTTCCTGAGTCCATAATATCTTCTTGAGCTTAATGCATTGCTGTTTCCACTTCATTCATAGCGATTGCCGCTTCATTTTCAAGAATTGGTTGTCCTAGTGGATCTTGACTCAGTGGAGCAGAACTTTGACTATCTTGAGAGCTGTCTCTAGCAATCTCAGCTGCAATAGTAGCTTCTTCATCAATTTCATCATTCAACATTTTCAGATAATTTGCAAAAACTGTAAATTCTATGGTATCTGTACAAGCATTGAAGGAATCTTCATAGCTCTGAAAATCTCCAAGTAATTCCAATTCTGTACGCCACTGTTTGAAGAGTTGCAAAAGTGCTAAATAGTAGAATTCCCTTTTATCTTGATTATCACAACTTAGTTTTCTGTGATTATTCAAATTTCCTTTCCTTTGTTTCACCAAACATCCTTCGGAACCAATCACTGCATATTTTCCATCATTTAAGTTTTCTGTAGTATTCCGTTTAAAAGTGTAATATTGTAGCACTTCATAAAGACATATGTTCTCAAGATGATGACTTCTATTTGGATAATATGTGTCCAACATATTTATTTTGACAATATCTGTACTTTCAGGATCTTTTTCTGCTAAATATTCAATTTCTTGTACAGATTTAAGTACTCGATTTTGCGTTGGAGTAAGACCCAGACTCGCCCAAATGATTTTTCTAGATTTTGAGTATAAACTTGCAGATGATAACCGATCTGAGCATTCATACGCTCCAATTTCTCGATAGGATAACATCCTCAAACTGAAACTGTACAATTTCTTACTAAGACTCTTTGCGTGAGAAATTTCTTCCCATATTTCTTTTAACTCCGTCTTTTCTGATTTTGTTATATAAGATGTCACATACCGGGCAACAGCAATGGAATTATACGCAACATACTGAATATCAGTATTAGCATTCCACATTGAGAGAATAACTGGATTATAATCATTGATGTATTTTTATTCTTCACTTCTTCTCAAATTGTATGTATTTTTGGGAGATTTTCTAGTGATGGTATGTCTCCCAGCTGACATAAAACTGTTTACTCTTCCCTTGGATATTACAGGACATGGAAATCCAAAATGACATTTGGTATAAAACTTTTCCTTAGACTAGTACTTTCATCTACAGTATTTTCCACATTGATGACTTTGGAATCGTAAGACTTGTTGCTTTAAAGTGTTTTCATCTGTTCGTTTTGGTATAGCACATGTTGCATATTCTTCAATAATAGACAAAACAGTGTCATCCGAATCAGTTCCGAATTTAGGTGCATCTTTGATCCATAACAGCATATGTATATGAGGAGCACCTCTAGCTGGATTCTCCTTTCTCCCCCAAAAAATCTACAACTTCTCCATGAGGAGGATTCTTTTAATTGCAGATACAATACATCATAGCTTCAAACCTATGATTGAAATATCTGCATACAATAACAGGATCCAAAGAGCACAATTCTCCAGGTGTCTTGTATTCAATATTTTTTATATTTGAATTTGCCTCTCGAAGAAATTCAAGTAAATCATCCCTAGCGTATTCAGCACAGCTTGGGTAAGAAACCACGTAGGAGTTCCTATCAGCCTGATTCATGTAGGTAAATTGCACTCGCAAAGGGCCAGATTCTGAGAATCTGGCCCTTTGCGAGTGCGATTTTTGCATTTGGTATTCATGATACCAAATGCAAAAATCGCTATGTAAGAATTCGCATATTTGCGTGGAATGGCATTTAAGGAATCTCTAATAGAGATTCCTCAAATGCTATTCATGACACAAAACAAAATAGCGATTTTGGACTTTTGGGGCCGCTATTTACCGACAGGTCAGACCTGTCGGTAAATAGCAAAAACTCAGAAAAATGCTTTTAAAAGCATTTTTCAAAGTTGCATGTAGCACACACACATGTCCTTTGGACATGTGTGTGCGCAACACCTGTCCAAAAGTGCATTTTAGGGGTGCTATAGGGTGTCCTTTGGACACCCCTGGCACCCTTAAAATCGCTATCTAAGTTGCGAGTAGCAATTTGCTACTCGCAAATCCCCATTCATTCCTATGGGCCTCTTGGCCCATAGGAATGAATGGGGAGTATTTGCGAGTAGCAAATTGCTACTCGCAAATAAAGAACATGTAGGAATCGCTATTTAAGTAGCAATTCCTACATGAATGCCGTTTTGCGTGTCCTCAATAGCGAATCGCTATGATTCGCTATTAGGGACACGCAAAACGGCCCGTACATGAATCAGGCTGTAAGTTCCTTAGCATACATTTAACTTCTCCATGACGACGATACCAATACTCATTAGTACCACGCTGACATGCCATCAAATAAATCAGCTGAGATTCTAAATCAAATGTACTCAGTGGCCCGGCAAGCCTTTCTTGGCAGCCCACGGACCTTGCAGACATTGTACCTGTGTTTTAAAAAAATAAAATTTAAAGAGTGTCAGCAAACACCGCAGGAGCAGCGTGGACTTCAAGACACTCTGCTCTATGGGGGCCCTGCATTCCAGCGATGTCAGAGAGGGGATGCAGGGAACAATGCCTCATTAACAAACAAATGGTCTTTTTAAAGACCTGTGAAGTACTCTGGTACTCTGGTGGGACTCTGTGGGTGCCCGGGAAGCTGTCTCAGCCCAGGCTGACACACATGCGGGGTGAGGTGACAGAAGCTAACAGACAGAGGGTGACAGACAGAGGGAGACAGACAGAGGGAGGGAGACAGTGGGACGAAGACAGAGGGAGGGAGGGAGACAGAGAGAGAGTGAGACAGGGAGAGGGAGACAGAGGGAGGGAGACAGATGGAGGGAGTTAGGGGGAGACAGAGGGTGGGAGTCAGGGGGAGACCAAGGGAGGGAACGGGAAACCAAGGGAGGGAGACAGCGGGAGGGAGATAGAGTGAGGGAGACAAAAGGAGGGAGGCAGTGGGAGGGAGGCAGAGGGGAGAGGCAGAGGGAGGGAGAAAGTTGGAGGGAGAGAGACGGAGGGAGACAGGGAGGGAGACAGAGGGAGACAGAAAGAGAGGGGGACAGAGAGAGGGAGACAGGGAGGGAGGGAGATGGAGGGTGGAAGATGGAGGGAGGGAGATGGAGGGAGACAGACAGAGGGAGGGAGACAGACAGAGGGAGGGAGACAGACAGAGGGAGACAGAGGGATACAGACAGAGGGAGGAGTGAGACAGAGGGATCGAGACAGATAGAGGGAGGGAGACAGACAGAGGCAGATAGACAGAGGGAGGGAGACAGGCAGAGGGAGACAGACAGAGAGAGGGAGACAGATGGAGGGAGGGAGACATACAGAGGGAGGGAGAAGGAGGGAAGGAGACGGAGGGAGGGAGAGGGAGGGGGAGAGAGGGAGGTGGAGAGGGAGGGAGACTGAGGGAGGGAGACAGAGAGGGGGAGAGACAGAGAGAGGGAAAGAGAGAGAGACAGAGAGAGAGAGAGAAAGAGAGAGAGGTCTGCAAGAGAGAGAGAGGGAGGGAGACAGAGAGAGGGAGGTAGAGATAGAGAGATGGAGGGAGACAGAGAGAGAGAGAGAGAGATAGCGGGAGAGAGATAGAGATAGAGACAGAGAGTGCGAGAGAGAGAGAAAGATGTGTGTATGCCAGGTCTGGTGGCTCACTGGACAAAGGCGTCCACTGCAGGAGCCTGTGTTCACCCTCATGGTCACAGTTTATTTTGGCCTAGCCCCGCCCTCTCTTCCCCACTGACCCCGCCCCCACCGGTGTGGCCCTCGGCCACAAACCACACTGTAAATTTTGCCCCTGAGAGAAAGTTTGTGAGTACCAATGTTCTAAATGATCGTCTCTCTGATGTACTTTATCCATAAATTCCTTTGCTGAAACATTTTGAAGATGTACTCCTGTTTTCAAAATGTGGTGCATATGAAAGTCCAGACAAGTCACTCTCAAACAAAAGATGAAATATATATGGGATACATTGTCGAAATCTTTGATTTTCTGCATACAATCTTATTGTCCGATATTCAGATGCAGGAATCTGCAAAGATAGTTCATCATATCGTCCATTTTTTCCAGTTGAAAACAGCGATCTTCCAAACTTTTCCCCCATACGCTCATGGGAATACCCTTTGCATTTTTCATTTGGAATACTTCATTAGTATTCTCCATCTCTTCTTTCGAATGAAGTGGATGTACACTATAATGTTCCTTTATTTCCTCACTTTTGGACATGCCCACTTTTTCAATTTGACCACTTGACGTTTCAGTATCATCTCCTAAAAGTATTTATTCTTCTTCAACATACACATTGTTGTAGTAATCTTCGTTTTTTACCAGATATAATGTTGCCTTTTGCACTTTCCTAACATCCACTAATGCTTGCCAGATTTTTTTACTCTTAGTAGGAACACCAATAACTAGAATAACTAGTGGTTCACTTTCTACATTCTCTACACCAATAGTTTCAATATTTTTCTTTAACTCTAGAGGTAAATTTACAACTCTTCCTTTGAATCCTCTCTGTAAATCTATAGGAGGCAATTTACCTGTTTTAAGCTCCATACGAACAACAGCTTGAAATGGGTGCACACTTTGAATCAGAATAGACTCATACGTATTAAATCAGTTCTGGAGGAATAGTTACCAACTCTAGATTATTATAGACAGCTCTAGGTGGCATTTTATTCTCGTGTAATTTGTTATAACAATATGTACAAATACACTGATTAGAACCCAAATCAAAATAATTCTCTACCAACAAATAAGTTGCAAATTCCTTCAACTTATCATTATTTTCTCTTTCACTTTTTAAATACAGATCAACAGTCCTAGTCTGATTTTTATAGTGAGTACACCGGCAACAATTACAAGAATAATTTGGCTTTCACCTGAAATCACCTTAAACTTTGTAATTTGTTCTTCACAATTTTCTTCTATTAATGTGTCAGTTTCTGCACTCTCTTGTTCAGGACCAAAGTAACAAAACTCGATTTCATCACAAACCTTCTTTACATCTGATACTGACCCACGCAAAAGAGCACTGTTGAACTCATTTAACATTAGTGCTGGACTTTTTGCGTAATACAATCTTTTGACTAACTTCCGCATTTGAGAATGATGTACTGCTAACATCCTGAAATGATGAAAAAAACTTTGACATACTTTTCTACAAAGACAAGCCAGAGAATGACCTTGCAAACCAGTATTGTGTCTCACTCTGCAAGGATCTAGTCCTTGCAACATCATAATCTTTTGTTTAACACTTTTTTACTATATTCTTGTAAGAAATTACGTAAAATAGCAATAGATTCCTGTCGTATACTACAAATACTACGGCAATCCCAAGTATACACTGGGGCTTTAGGACACCTCCCTAGAACTTCATCGGCTATCACTTCTTCTACATTTCTGGGAACCATCTTCTCTTTCTCAATTGGACAACCATTTCTAACCTCATAAGCTCGACCGCTGGTATCAACTGCATGCAATAAATTATTCATCTGAAAATAACTCTCTTCATTAAAGAAAGGCTCTGAACTTGAACTGTGTTTCCATTCACCCAAAAAAATATCACAAAAATTAGTTCTGTTAATTAGTCTTTCCTTCCTACTTTTGGCCTTCATAAAATGGATTGGTTTATATAGTGTTTGAATTCTGTTTAAAACCAAAATGAATAATTTCCTTTTTAATTCAAAAGCCTTTAAACAATACATTCAATTTACTTCATCCTTTTATAAAATAGTGCTCTTTTTAAATATTTTTTCACATCTTTTAACAAATTAAAAACAACTCAATTTAAAAAAATATTTTTTCTGATTTCTTTATACTGATTTTGCTTATTTTACCATACATTTTGTCTTTTGAATGTAATTTACCATTTTGTCCTTTGTTTTTATTCATATTCTTTTTTCTGGTCGAAGCATTATTTGTACTTTCCACAATCTGCACACTGTTTCTAGGCTTTGAAAGTTCTTAAATAAATTCTTTTGTTCTCTTACCGGAAGACTTATTGTTTTTTCCCACATGTTGTTGGTCATCCAATTCTTGTTGTTGAATTTTCTTCAAATAATAGTCCTTTTTTGTCCTTTTCTCTTTTCTGTTTTTTAGGCATGATAAGTTTATTTTAATGATGATAAACTATATCTGTGAAAAGTAAATATATATAAATTTATTTTAATAAATCTATAAATTATGCTTTTCTATTACTAAACAAGCACATTGTATATAAAAATCATTTAAGCACTTTCTTTTGTAATCTTTTGTCATTAAAAGGTGTGAAAGACAAGTGTATAGGATGCCTGGGTGAATTTATAAGTGTTTGGGTTTTGACGCAGTGTTTGGATTAGTACATGGTGCTGGATGGCTGACTGGAGAAGTGCAAGGGGAGTGACAGGGTGTTTGCTGGAGTGCATAGGTACAACCTGAGTAATTGAAGGTGTGAAAGAGAAGTGTGCAGGTGGTTAGAGGACTGCATGCATAGTGGACAAGGGTTTGTAGCAGTGCATGTGTTAAGGCGTGGGGTCACTGCATGAGTACTTGGGTACTGACTGAATGATTTTGAGTACTGCAAGGAGACTACAAGGGTTTGTAGCAGTGCAAGTGTTAAGGCCTGGGTCTTTGCATGAGTACATGGGTAGTGACTGAATGATTAGTAATGGAAGCAGAGTGCTTGGGTGAATTTATAAGTGTTTGGGTTTTGGCAGAGTGTTTGGATTAGTACATGGTGCTGGATGGCTGACTGGAGGAGGGCATCGGGAGTGAACAACTGTTTGCTGGAGTGCATGGATACTGCTTGGGGAATCGAAGGTGTGAACGCAAAATGTGAAGGTGATTAGAGGACTGCATGCGTAGACTACAGGAGTTTGTAGCAGTGCATGTGTTAAGGCCTGGGTCACTGCATGACTACTTGGCTACTGACTGAATGATTAGAGAACTGCAAAGAGAGTGCCTGGGTGAATTTATAAGTGTTTGGATTTTCACACAGTGTTTGGATTAGTACATGGTGCTGGATGGCTGACTGGAGGAGTGCAAAGGGAGTGACAAAGTGTTTGCTGGAGGGTATAGGTACTACCTGAGTAATTGAAGGTGTGAAAGAGAAGTGTGTAGGTGATTAGAGGACTGCATGCATAGAGGACGGGGTTTGTAGCAGTGTATATGTTAAGGCCTAAGTCACTGCATGAGTACTTGGGTACTGAAAGAATGATTACAGTACTGCAAGGAGAGTGACTGGATGAATTTATAAGTGGTTGGGTTTTGGTGCAGTGTTTGGATTAGTGCATGGTGTTGGATGGCTGACTAGAGGAGTGCATGGGGAATGACAGGGTGTTTGCTGGAGTGTATGGGTACTACCTGAGTACTGTAAGGTGTGAAAGACAAGTGTGTAGGTGGTTAGAGGACTGCATGCATATTGGAGAAGGGTTTGTATCAGTCCATGTGTTAAGGCCTGGGTCACTGCATGAGTACCTGAGTACTGAAAGAATGATTAGAGTACTGCAAGGAGAGTGCCTGGGTGAATTTATATGTGTTTGGGTTTTTGGACAGTGTTTGGTTTAGTACATTGTGCTGGATGGCTGACTGGAGGAGCGCAAGGAGAGTGACAGGGTGTTTGCCGGACTGTATGGATACTGCCTGGGGAATTGAAGGTGTGAAAAACAAGTGTGTAGGTGGTTACAGGACTGCATGCGTAGTGGACAGGGGTTTGTAGCAGTGTATGTGTTAAGGCCTGGGTCACTGTATGAGTACTTGGGTACTGACTGAATGATTAGGAGTACTGCAAGGAGACTGCCTGGGTGAATTTATAAGTGGTTGGGGTTTGGCACAGTGAATAGATTAGTACACACAGTGCAGAATGGGTCAATGTAGTAGTGCAACGGGAGTGACAGGGTGTTTGCTGGAGTGTATGAATACTGCTTGGAGAATTGAAGGTGTGAAAGAAAAGTGTGAAGGTGGTTAGAGGACTGCATGAGTAGACTACAGGGGTTGGTAGCAGTGCATGTGTTAAGGCCTGGGTCACTGCATGACTACTTGGGTACTGACTGAATGATTAGAGAACTGCAAGGAAGAGTGTCTGGGTGAATTTATAAGTGTTTCGGTTTTGGTGCAGTGTTTGGATTAGTACATGGTGCTCGGTGGCTTACTAGAGGAATGCATGGGGAGTGACAGATTATTTGCTGGAGTGTATGGGTACTACCTCGGTAATTGAAGCTGTGAAAGACAAGTGTGTCGGGGATTAGAGGATTGCATGCATATTGGGGAGGGGTTTGTGCCAGTCCATGTGTTAAGGCCTGGGTCACTGCATGAGTACTTGGGTACTGAAAGAATGATTAGAGAACAAAAAGGAGACTACATCTGTGAATTTATATGTGTTTCGGTTTTGGCACACTGTTTGGATTAGTACATGGTGTTGGATGGCTGACTGGAGGAGTGCATGGGGAGTGACTTGGTGTTTGCTGGAGAATAGGGATACTGCCGGGGGAATTGAAGGTGTGACTGACAAGTATGTATGTGGTTGGATAACTGCATACATAGTAGATAGGGGTTTGTAGCAGTCCATGTGTTAAGGCCTTGGTCACTGCATGAGTACTTGGGTACTGACTAATTGATTTAGAGTACTGCAAAGAGAGTGCCTAGGTGAATTTAGAAGTGTTTGGGTTTTGGCACAGTGTTTGGATTAGTACATGGTGCTGAATGGGTCACTGGAGGAGAGAAAGGGGAGTGACAGGGTGTTTGCTGGAGCGTATGGACTTGGATATGTGTTTGGGTTTTGGTGCAGTGTTTGGCTTAGTACATGGTGCTGGATGGCTGACTGGAAAAAAGCATGGGGAGTGACAGGTTGTTTGCTGGAGTGTATGGTTACTGCCTTGGGAATTGAGGGTATAAAAGACAAGTTTGTAGGTGGTTAGAGGTCTGCATGCGTATTGGAAGGAGTTAGGTGACTGCATACATTGTACACATTTCACTATAGCACTGCTAGTGTGAATGTCTGACTCATTCTGAGAATGAAGCAATGCCTGGGTTCTAATACTACTGAAACCTGACAACAGGATAGGTTTTTAAGAAGTTATGTGTCAGCAAAGAGATGAAGTAACCACATGCTTCAGTCAGAATTGTTGCTCAAGTGGACACAGACTGACAGTGTGACTCTAGAGAAGCAAGAGAGACTCACTAGTCTGGAAGGGGTTAGGTGACTGCATACATTCTACACATTTCACTACGGCACAGCTAGTGTGAATGCCTGACTCATTCTGCGAATGCATAAGCAATGACCGGGTTCTAACACTATTGAAACTTGACAAAAGGATATATTTTTTAGCAATTATGTGTCAGCAAAGACATGAAGTAACCACATGCTTCTGTCACAATGGTTGCACAAGTGTACACAGACTCACAGTGTGATTCTAGACAAGCTAGACTATTCCCTGGACTTTAGCAGGAGAAACACAGTAGTCCAATTAAAAACAAAGGCACCACATACAACACCTCACAAATTAATAACTCACCTTTCAAATTGATTTGTAGATTAAGAAGTATCTGAATCACACACTAGATTTTCTTATGTACACAATGTCTGTAGTGCACTGCTCTTAGCAAAACCAAAAAATGGCAATCTTTCCCTCTCATTCTGCACACATATACAAGTAAATATCAAATTGCATTGCTTCCCACATTAATTCAAAAGCTAACACACATTTCTATTGGTTACACATTTCAACCCTTGCCTATTCACATTACTTTCAACACTACCCCCATTCTGCTTAATGCCTGTTACCATAGTAACAGTTCATGGAACACTCAACTAAACATAAAGGTCACAAGTTCAGCACACAATGTTGCAAATTCAAACAGCAAGTGTGCTTGACTTTTCAAAATATCAGCTTATCCTATCTAATGTTCCTTTCAAACAGTTTTTACTAACCAATAAGAAACATGCTTTTTAAACACAGAAACATGCACCCTATTTTTTAGTCTAGAAGGTTCTCAAACAGCCAATCATTTCTCTTCTTTTTTTAAAACTGCATCTTATCCACCATTTTAGTAAAACCTTAGTTTTCAAACTGCCCATTTCACCTACAGACATCTTTCGAGTGCATCCAGACATCCCTTCAAGATGCTTAGAGTGTGGATTGTGGGACTCAGCTATATTTTCTGGAGCAAAAAGTATGCTGAAAACAGAGGTATTGACAAAGATTTAGCTATGCCAAATGTCGACTTTAAATGGATTGGACAGAGAGGGAGTCGGGCACCCAACGCGTTCACACCAGGGGACCGCACTGAGAGTCGCATACCCAACGCGCTCACACCAGGGGCCGTGCTGGGAGTTGCACACCCAACGCATTCACACCAGGGGGCCACGCTGGGAGTCGTGCACCCAACGAGTTCACACCAGCGGGCTGTACTGAACACCGCGCTGGAGTTGCTACTTCAAACTTTCTGTAAAAGAAAATTTGCTACTATCACTAAATTATATTCTCCCCAGGGATCCCATCCCCCGGGGCCTATATACAACAACCCTGGGCGGGCGAGGTGGGTGTAGTGTTGCCTACTTCGCCCTTTGCAAAGTAGGCGAAGCAGGCAACACTACGCCCACTTCGTGGGCGTAGCGAAGTTGCCCGCCACCCGCCACCCGCCTCCCTCCCGCCCTCCCTAAATGCCTACATTAATATATAAATGAATCATAAAACCACTTACCTTGTCCGCCGCGTCCCCGGGGCTCCCGCTCGTCATCGCGCCGCCGGCGCCGCTGTCTTAGATACTAATGCGCATTTCTCACGAGAAATGCGCATGCGCGGGCGGCCGCGCATGCGCATTAGTATTCAAGACGCGCGCGCCGGCGGCGCAATGACGAGCGGGAGCCCGGGGACGCCGCAGGACAAGGTAAGTGGTTTTATAATTCATTTATATATTAATGTAAGCATTTAGGGAGGGTGGGAGGGAGGCGGGTGGCGCGTAGTGGGGCTACGCGAAGTGCGTGGGTGGGCGTAGTTTTTTGCCCACTTCGCGTAGCTTCGCGAAGCCCCACTACGCCCACTACGCCCAGGGTTAATATACAATGTTGGGGACCATGGGGGGAGCCCCAATGCCCCCACGGTCCTGCAGGCTCCCTGCGTCCTTCAGGAGCCGGCATTGCTTTTCCACATGGGGAGCTGCTAACATGCAGCTCCCAGTGTTTTTTTTGTTTTTAAATGTTTTATTGAGCAGAGCCTTTGGTTCATAATACATTATACACTTGAGAAAAAAAGCAATTAAAAACAGTTTGACAGCTTCTTAATTTGAGCAGCATAAAAAAGTTTAGATTTTCATAGCAGCAATGAGAGAAAAACAGTTTCCTGATACGCCTGTAGTGGATGATAAAACAAAAGTGCAAATGCAACCAGACCTACATACATACGACATATAAATTGCAAAGTGAAAAATGTAAATTTATTAACAACTCATCCTATAATTGTTCACGAAACTAGAATTACATTCATTGACCATATAAAGTGCAAGCGTGCAAAGTGCAAGTTTATAAAAAGCTAAATCAGCTAGTCCTATAGTCCTTCCTGAAACAAAGTGCAAAAATGCCATTTATCTATACAAATAGTAGCAAAAAAAAATTCCTACTACATTTAAAGTGCTACGGTACACAGACATAATATCGACTCCAAAATATCGTTTGGACATAATATCGACTCCAAAATATCGTTTGGAGAAAATATTGACTGGACAGAATATCGACAGCCAAAATATCGTTTTTAAGGTAAGTGAAGTAATATCGTTTTTAAGGTAAGTGAAGTAATATCGTTTTTATTTTTAGGGTTCAGGGTCAGTTTTGGGTTTTTGGGTAAAGGGGTATTTTTAGGGTTCAGGGTCAGTTTTGGGTTTTTGGGTAAAGGGGTATTTTTAGGGTTCAGGGTCAGTTTTCAGTTTTTGGGTAAAGGGGTATTTTTAGGGTTCAGGGTCAGTTTTCAGTTTTTGGGTAAAGGGGTATTTTTAGGGTTCAGGGTCAGTTTTCAGTTTTTGGGTAAAGGGGTATTTTTAGGGTTCAGGGTCAGTTTTTAGTTTTTGGGTAAAGGGGTATTTTTAGGGTTCAGGGTCAGTTTTCAGTTTTTGGGTAAAGGGGTATTTTTAGGGTTCAGGGTCAGTTTTCAGTTTTTGGGTAAAGGGGTATTTTTAGGGTTCAGGGTCA
This sequence comes from Lissotriton helveticus, assembly GCF_964261635.1. Classification (NCBI taxonomy): domain Eukaryota; kingdom Metazoa; phylum Chordata; class Amphibia; order Caudata; family Salamandridae; genus Lissotriton; species Lissotriton helveticus. The sequence goes on from NC_136067.1 coordinate 1,318,234,494, forward strand.
GTTTTCAGTTTTTGGGTATTATTTTATTATATTTTATTACTATATATATATATGTTTAATAAATATGAAATAAAAAAATATTTATTTAACTTTCATTAATTATTTAATTATTATAAGTTAATTTAAGTAATTTTAAGTATATTTTAGTAATTAATTATTAATATTAATTTAATTTAACACTGTTTTTAGTAAATACGATATTTTTTACAACTATATTTTTGTAAACGATATTTTGTATTCGATATTTTTGTACTTACCTGTTTGTACATACAAACTCGATATTTTTGCTGTAGATATTTTTTCCTCGATATTTTGGGTAGTCGATATTTTGGTAGTCGATATTCTTTCAGTGATCCAAGTGCAACCTGCTAGTCCTCTATTATTGACCAATTCCTTCATAGCTGCTAACAAGCACATGGCCTAAATAAAACTCATACCCATAAGGGATACAATTTGATAACCAATTCAAATAGCTGCTACATTAGTTTGCCACTTCCAGTATTATAATCCCCCTTTAATCTACTCTAAATCATTAAAAATCTTCCAATTTCTTTCAAATGTTTTAGTGGCTCCTACCCTCCCCGCCTAGGCTTTCTCAAATGTTCGGGTCCGTTTCATTTTGTTAAACCATTTCAAATGGGAAGGGGCCTCCCTGGATTTCCAATTTTGTAAAATTAGGGAGCGAGCTACCGAGCTCGCAATACATATAAAAGCTTTTTTGGGTTCAGATTGAATTATATCCTCTCTACAGATTCCAAATAAGGCAACTTCGGCCTCAAACGGAATTTTTTTTCTGATTGCTTGCTCGATATCTGACAAAACTGTCTCCCAGAAAATCCTTAAACCTGGACATGAAAAAAAAGTGTGATGCCACCCGCCTTCCCCATCTGTTTGGCATCGGCAGCTCCCAGTGTTGAAAAGCAATCTGGTTTGCATTTTGGAAGAGCTCTCTGTTCCAAAATCCAAACCAAGTTTACAATGGCAGGGCAGGAGCCGTGAGGCTCCCACCATGCTATAGCAAACAGCAGTGTCCCCGGGGGTAGGCACCCCGAGACACTGCCAGAGCCTGCCTTGGGGGATGGCGGTCCCCAGGGCCATCATTGGCTCCAGGAGGGAGGCCAACACTCAGAGCAGTGATGGCGTAAGTGTGAGGAGCCGCTGAATCCAACTGCCACGCTGCAAGGTGCATGCCGGGAGGAGCTGGAAAATGGGCGATCCACTAGCCGCCCTAGACACACCGTTGCTGCTGATGTCCGCGGCCGCGCTCAGAAGCACAGAAAGAACTTCGCGGAGCAGAACGGAACTTCATTTTTCGTGCAGCCTTTCTTTTAACACTGCGTCTTCCGGGAGCTGTGCGGTCTTTTACGAGCTAATCCAGGAGGGTATCTGCTTCCTAAAAAGAAATCCAGGAAGCTTGTCGGGACTGGAACGAGATCAGCGTGGTGGAGGCAGAGGCAAGGTCACGCAAATATGACCACCCGGGAACAGAAAAACCTCAAGACAAGGCGTCTCTCTGTGCAAGGGGACGCAGAAAGAGTGGAAAAAACTTAACCACAACCAAAAGGTAAAAGGGGGCTTGGGGGTGATTAAAAAGAATACAGGTAAAGCCTGTTTAATGAAGGAGGCGGGCACGGGTAATACTGGAGTCTCCCCCTCTATAAGTAATCACTTTCCTGTACTGAAAGCCACACCTGCAGTTAAGGTACCCGATATAACCATGCCCCTGCAGGACAGCAATAAAAACACTTACAGTATCGATCAAGGTGCTTCAGTACAGCTCCCTCCGGTAAGCCAGGTGTGGTCGGGCCTGAAGATGAAGGGCTCCCCTCAAGCCTAGTCTCCTTATCTGACCTCCCGGATGCTGCCAATATGTGTAGGGAGACAGAGGGGGCAGAGATCCACCAGGTTCTTACCGGCAAGGAACTCAGAGAAGCGATTAGAACACCAGCTAACTCTGGCCCCTCAGTCCCCCAGACGCCCGATCCAGCAGGCGAAAGCTTTTACTCAGTATCAGATGGATCTATGACCGATACTGGGAATGAGGATTCTACCTCCAGTGAAGATGTATTGCCCGATGGGGATAATAGTGATGAAAAGGATGACCCCAATACAGCCACTAATACTGTCCTACGGAAAAGGCAACCACGGAAAAAGCGTAATCAGCTGAATCAGCTGAAATGGGATTATCAGATACCCCTAGCTTACTTTCCCCGAAGAGTGCGTCCGGTGTACAACAACAAGAGGCCCCGCAGACTGTGGTCGAAATCTCGGGCGAACCTTCTATGTCTTCCATAATGAACTCTATCAACATGAACTCTACCAAACATTCCAGGGGAAGGCCCGCTCAGACAGCCTGTCCGCTAAGGGAGCCGCCAGAAAGCTTCAAGGTGGTATTAGGAAGTTAAATAAGGTCTGCAAGGACATTGGAGATCGGGTGGCCATGGTGGAAGTCAGAACCGAGACATTATAGTTGGAAGCTGCTAAGGCAAAAGAGCAGGGGGTGAGCATTAGGCCTGCCTAGTGGATCTGATTACTAAGATCGAAGAGCAAGAAAACAGGCAACGGCGGAATAATCTCCCATTACTGGGGGTTCCCGAGGGAATTGAAGGAGAGGCCCCCAGAGGGTTCATCGTCAAACTACTACAGATGCATTCCCCACACAAACCAACTGGAACTGGGACCAAGAAATACAAAGGGCCCACCGCTTTCCCTTCAAAATCAAACCGAGATGGGGAGATAACAGCTCTAATGAGAAGCCTAGGGCATTCTTGGTCTTTTTCGGGAATTTTCTTTTAAGGCAGCTGGTGTACGACAAGGCCAGACCAAATTACCAGAAGAAGTGAATGGGGTAAAATTCTTTGCGAAGCCAGACTTTTGCCATGCAACTGTAGAGCGCAGGTGGAGACTTCGCCAGCTAATATCTCCCTTCCAACAGCAAGGGGCTCAAGTCTACTTGATGAACCAAGCCAGATTGAAAGTCCTCTTCGATGGATCGACGCAAGTATTTCTTTCAGAGATCAAGGCGGGGGAATATCTCAAAGAAATCATCGGGCGGAAGCAACTGAACTAACCAAGGACTTTGAACATACATACTAACTAAAATGAATGTGCTGACATCCCTCCTGTGAGTTGCATATACTAGCAGATGCTAGCGGATGCTAGGGGGATAGGGCTTCCGGGTAAAACCTGTAGGAGTGTTTTTTTCACCTAGAATGGTTAAGGATGGGAAGAACTGCGGCTTGGGAGGAGGAACTCACATATTGCTAACCATCATACACGGTTATCCTGACTGCTCGATTAAGGGGGAGGGGACACTAAAGGTTTGCAGTGGGGGGGGAATAAAGGTTTTAAGTAGATTGCTAATTAAAACTCAGGTAATGGTTTGTGGGGTGAATGGGTGCAGGAAAGAAAGGTGGACGTAAGAATCTAGACAAGAAATGACTATAAATGTACAAATGAGCATGTAAAAAAAAATTAGAATAGTTTCTATAAATATCTGCAGTCTTAATGACCCTGTAAAAAGACAAAATGTAGCACAGGGTTTGCGCACATTGGGATCTGATTTGGTCTGTCTCCAGGAGACGCATGTTGAAGATGCCCAAAAACATCTGCTGAACACACTAGGATACAAGGTTATAGGGGCTACAACGCAAAGGGCAAGGGTGAAAGGAGTGGGGATTCTAGCTAACAAAAAGCTGCCCTTAAAGGTAAATGGAGTTAAATCAGACGGTCTTGGGAGATGGGTAATTGTGGGCTGCATCTTCCTCCAAACCTGGCGTTTACGATCTGCTCTATCTACGGGAGTAACCTAGATGATCCAGGTATGATCAATTGGGTAAAGGAAGAGCTGGCGCACTGGTCACTTCTCATAATACTATGTGGTGACATGAATTTAAATCTACCTAGTAATTGGCAATCTGAAGTGAACTGGAAATATAGAGGTAGAAAGCCAAAGGTGTTTCAAGCTATGCTAAACTTAATCAACACACATGGATTGGTGGATGTTTGGGCACAACAGAGATAGGAACAAGATTGCTTTACCTTCTTTTCAGCTCCCCATCTGTCTTTAGCAAGATTAGATTATTTTTTTGTTTCCTCCTCCTTGGCTCGATTATGTTATATTGATATTTCCCCCAGGTTTATGTCAGATCACAGCTCACTTATTCTAAATCTAGAGTACTCGGCTATGAAGGGCTGAATTCAAATTGCAGTTGTGAAAAGGCACTAATGTATGATTGCAAATTTAAAGAACATATGCAAGGCTGGATCCAGGAGCTTTTGAGTATAAATATGGGATCATCCCCCATCATGATGGTGTGGGATACCTTAAAAGCTAGGGTCAGAGGCGAGACACTCCGATATTCAATCAGGAGGAACAAAAAAGAGAAAGAGCAGGTGAAACGTTTCCAAGATAAATTGATAATCGAAGAAAGGAAATTAATATCAGCAGTTAAAGCATGAGTAGGAGTAGAAGCTGCACAACACACTGTAGCCACAGCAAAAGCTGAGATTGGGTCTATATTTGCGGAAAGAACAACCGCTAGATGGGGCTCTGCCCGAGGGAAAGTGTACGAATGTGGGGAACTCAAAGGACATCGATTGGCATTATCAATTAGACAGCAGTCAACTGCCAATGCAATAACCTCGATTCGCACAATCTCAGAGGGGGTAATGAATGATCTCGATAAGATTCATAAGGCCTTCATGGGGTTTTATAGAGAGCTGTACACAGAAGAGGACATTAGACCCTCTGAGCTCGGGGAAATTGAAATTGCAGAATACGTACCTATGACTAAACTTAACATAGAGGACCACAAACAAATGGAACACCCTCTAACCTGGGAAGAGATAGCTACCGCTCTGGCGAGTCTACCAGATGGTAAGGCAACAGGCATGGACAGTATCGCTGTTGAGTTTTACAAGCATTTCTTACCGCAGATCAAAGAAATTCTTACTAAAGTGGTTGTCTCTATTTTTAATGGTGCCTCTCCACCCCCTCTTGGTCCTTAGCTAAAATTGTAATCTTTCCCTAAAAAAATAAGTAACCGCTTGAAATGGCTTCCTATAGACCAATAACTCTAATAAATATGGATTCAAAAATATTCTCCAAAATTCTAGCAACCAGAATCTCGAATAACATAGAGGGTGTGGTATCTAGATGGCAACACGGGATTATCCCTAAAAAGGGAACCACAGATCATGTTCGTCGGACAATCACTTTGTTCGATGCAGCCAGGGTGACAGGGGACCCGATCGCATTAATTCTACTCGATGCTGAAAAAGCTTTCGATCGGGTCTCCTGGCAATTCCTCTGGGACGTTTTGAGGAGGACTGGTTTTGGACCTAAGATGTTACAGGCTATCCAAGCTTTATATAAAAACCCGGTAGCCAGAATTATGATTAATGGACAGCTAACAGAACGGATTGAGATCTTACGTGGGACAAGGCAGGGGTGAGCCTGTTCTCCACTCTTCTTTGCCCTCTTTATTAATCCATTTTGTAATAAAATTGAACTTAATCTGGAAATAGTGGCAGTAAGTAGGCACAGCACAGGCACGAAGATCATGGCCTATGCAGATGATCTTGCTGTAGTCACCCCTGACCCCAAAGCTGCCATTAAGGCTTTAGAATGAGAGTGTCTGGAGTTTGGGAAACTATCTGGGTATGCCCTTAATAGAACAAAGACACAGATAGTCTTAAACAAGAAAATTAATTGGGTTGATTGCCTAGTAGTTCCAAAAGCTAATACCTGGGCATTAACATAGTTGCTGACATGCACTCAATAGTAGAATAAAATCTGATTCCGTTAGCGGTTGATATTTAAAAATCCCTTAGGAAAATTCTGCACCTAACAATAAAAGGTCGATGCAACATTATAAAAATGACCTTTTTCCCTAAATTACTTAATTTTTTTTTAACCATTCCCCTAGAGTTTAATAATAACATTCTGCACTTATTTGAACACATTTTTGGTCAGTTCATATGGGCCTATTCACAGCGAAGGAGAGCGTATAAACTACTCTCTTTATCCAAAGATAGAGGTGGCTTGGCACTACCAAATTTAAAATTATATTATTGGGCAACAGTCTTACAGTATAGCACTGCCTTATTGCATGAATTTCCTGACCAGGATCCCATAGGACTCCCATCTCCATATACATTATTACTGGGGGAAAGTATTAGGGGATGTCTATGGAGACAGCTTGATTTTGGATACTATAAACGGGTTCGGTTTAATACTATAATGAACGCGTACCGGGTCTTTACTAATATACGAAGAACTTTTGGATTGGGTAGACTAAACCATTATACCCCCATTAAAAGTAACTCAAACTTGCCACTAATCTTTGGAAACTCATACCTGCAGAAATGGCATAGAGCCGGAATAGCTTAGTTGGGGGACCTGGTAACTCCAGCGGGGGTACAGTCCTTTGGTGAGTTAAAAGGCCAATATAACTTAAATGAGAATCAGATCTTTTTATATTGTGCTATTAAAGATTTCTTAGCACATAAAACGGGTAGGCTAGCAGGCTTTGTAAGGATATATTTTATAGATAAAATACAGGAACTTAAAACGCCTCGGATTTTTGGAATCTACTCAATATCAAACTGCCAAATGCCAGATGTCCTTGAGAAAATAGATGTAAAATGGCAACTGAAACTGAACATCCCTCAAGACACTTTTCGTCTTGCATTGAGCCTTGCTCACAAATACTTGTTGTCATCTAAGTTACAGGCCCACTTCTATAAGACTGGATTGTTTCTTTACATCACCCCAAACAAAATAGCGAAATGGGGAACTGGAAGAGGAACAATGTGTCCCAGATGCTCAGAGTATTCTACAGACCAGGTACACATGTTCGCAACATGTCCAAATTTAAAACCTTTATTGAAGGAAGTACAACAATTTCTAGGAGCAGTACTGGCATTAGATATTCAACTCACCCCAACAACCATAATGATCGGCCTATGTGAAACTATCAGTAGCAAGGCAGGGGGCGCTTTAATATTTGTTGCTATGACCATCTTTAGGATCTGCCTGGCCTCACATTGGAAAGATCCGAACCCTCCTTCGCTCGCACAATGGCAGGCCATGCTGCTGGCCACATGTAAATTAGAGAGCGCCATCTATGCTAAAAAAGGTAGACGTGCACAAAAGAAAGGGGTGGAGATTTGGAAGCCTTTAATGAAATGGTTAGATGGTGGAAATGTACAGATTGTATAGGACTGTTGATTTTTCTTTTATCCTTTCTCTGCGGAAAATTGAAATTCTTTTTTTCTCTTTTTTTTCCCATCTTTCTTTCTTTCTCATTTTTCTTTTTTTGAAACATGTATAATCGTATTGTATATACCAGTGAACAGTAACAGATACCCTACTGTTTATGTTTATAACTGGGTTGTATAGATTGGTGTCGGGGTGGGAGGTGGGGTTGGCGCTGTAATGAATTACTTTGAATATATGGAATATTTTTGCTGCATTTTGAAAAATAAAAAATGTTTTAAATAAAAAAAAAGAGCCTGCCCTGGGGGGTGGAGGTCCCTAGGGCCATCATTGGCTCCAGGAGGGAAGCCTCACGGCACCCTCCCACTTAATGCAAAGCCCCGGGGTTGGTGGTCCCCGGGGCTTGGGGGTCCATAACGCAAAACCACCAAACTGATAAAGTTTCTGTGTGCATGATAGACATCATAGGACTCAAGTTGAGGCAATACATAGATATGCGTGTTGGCCATCTTGTAATATGTAAAATGTAAAATACAAAATACAAATTACCACAACATGCTAATAACTCTAGTGAGAGCTCTCCCTGTGTATGGAAGTTTACTAACACCGATGCCAGGTGGAGGCATGTGGTATGGCTAAATTCCAAAATCAAATAGTGGCACGTGGTGACATAGTGTGGGATATGGCAAAACAATTTATTACACATGGAATACAGTGTAATTCCGGCATCGTTCCAGGCTCAGAGTGAATTAAGCCGATGAGACTGTCCCCAAATATCTGGGGTCGGTATCAATCATCCAGGTCTAATGGTCACGGTGACACATACCCGTCCCAAGTGCAGACTCGTGCCATGTGCTGCTGTGCAGGGTGAGGGTATGGACAGAACGAGTGCAAGCGGTTGCCATGTAAAATTTGCGGATGCACTCATAATTCTACTGGGTACAAATAATGAGTGGGTCATTTTGCACTAAAGGGTCAGGAATTGACCACCCTGCTGAGGCTAAAAAAAAAGTGCTTTGGCCGCATTGGCGTTAATTGAGCATTTTGCTGGCAACACTAAGCGGCATAATTATTGACAATAGCGATGTCAAATAAGGCACATCGTGTCCACCATATGGCACATGGGGTCTAATAATTGGACTTTAAATTCATTGGGTGGATGCCATACATCATACCACTTAAAGGTGAACCAAGGTGGTATAATGGAGAGTGCCTGTGATGCATGGGAACTAACTGGTCACAGAATAAGTAGTTGTAAAGCAAATAACGGGTTATATGTTCTTAACACTGTGATTTACCATTCCACAGGTTGTGGCCCCTGGAAATTCTAGGAGTGCCAACACGGGTATCACCGTGAGTTGTTGTTTTTAAATTGTGTTATATTTTTCACACAATATATCCGTATGGACAGGACACGCCTTAGCGAGTGTGGACCACCGGGGATATTCACTTTCTGGTCCTGAAGAAAGCTGCATAAAATTGAAAAGATAGCTGAAACATGTCGACCTTCACCTTTTGAGATACAAGGGGTTAATAAAATAGCCCCTAAGGTATCCAGTACACCTTTTTATTGATACTACCTGACCTGTGAATAAATTGTTTTGGGTACAGCTAGTATTTTTTAACTTCACTATTCACTACACACTGAACACACACGGAAAAACCCTATTCACAACAACCAGCTCTGCTGTAAATCAGGTGTCGAAGCACACTGGAGGAACATTCGGTTCCTCCAGTGGGAACCCTATGATGAAGCATGTCACCACTAGGATGATTGAGGGTTCTTCTTACCAATAAGGTATAATTTTCGCCGTGTGTGTAGCACTTTTTAGGTTCCTTGACAAACGTCTCTTCACTTATGGTTTGAGTTTTTCTTGGTCGCTTGGTGTAGTAATATCATTACAGCACCTTAGAGTCACTCTTTAGTTGTTGTGTACAAATAATGAATGCCAAGTGGACTGACACCAGAGCGACTGGTCCAGAGTTCATGGGAGACAAGTCCAAAATAAAATACAATTGCAGAATAGCGAGTCAATCATACTTGCCACAGATGCTCCTCAGTGCTGGTGTATTCAGTGATAAGATGATGTGCGGATGGTGAAAAGGGTAGGATGCCTGTGAGGTGAGTGCAGTGGTTGGGCTCCTTCCTTTCCTCCTGTCTGTGCAACCAAACAAAGAATAAAAACATATTAGTTACAATTGTGGTTAAAAACATACTGTTCCAAAAAAAAACATATGCACTAAAGTCAAGGGAAGAGAAAATGAAGAGCAAACAGCAAAGGTCAAGGTCTGAGGACATAATCTGGCCTGAGAGAGTGCGAGTCCTCTGTCAGATGTATGGCTAGTTCCTCATCCTGGTTGAGGGCCCCGGGTCCTTAGACTGGAAATCAATAATACATCTGGACTCCTTCTGTCTCAGTTTTAAGACCCTGTTGCCTCCCCTCGGGTTTCTAGGGATTTGTTCAAGAATGAAGAATCTGAGGAGGGAGGTATTGGTGAAGTGTTTATCTCTGAAATGCCTCGCCACTGGGTATTTTTCGTCATTGTGTGTTATATATATATTTATTTATAATTTTCAATATGTTCCTAACATTTTATAATTTCTTGGGATAAGTATTTATTAATACTATTAAGTAAATATATATATATGGTCCAGTGGAAGGCAGGAGCCGAAACGCGTAGACCGTCCATTTGATGCACGTTATTCTTTGCACTGGTGTGTAAATAAAACGCTGAAATTCAACTGTTGCTGTGCCGTGATCTTTATTCTACTTAACCGTGGGAAGAAGAAAGCTGTGGCTATATATATATATATATATATATATATATATATATATATATATATATATGTTATATATATATGTATGTTTAATTTATTTTTTACATTATATTTATTACAAATAATTTAAATTTTTTAAACATAATTCTAACTATGGGCTCCACTATCCCTGTGGAAACCGGAACTATCCACCATACATGTGGCGGTTCCGTACCACAAATCAGGATGCGCCCGCCACTATAGCAGACACATTCTGTAGTTTAACATTGTGGCGGGGGCACCCGCTGCAATGCTAAAATCGCTCGTAGTGCATGTCACTGCACCACATGGCAGGCATCACATGGTGCACCCCACCTCCCAACAACATAAGGGGGCCCCGCAACGGGCCCCGTACCAAAACTCTGCATGCCTTTCCATGGTGGCATCCCCGCCATGGAAAGGCCACTTTTTACGTATATGCTAATATGTTGTACGGTGCCTGCTAGGCACCCCCACCATTTTAGGCATTCTGCACCATCCGCCAGGCAATATGAACGATTGCTGGGGGCAGGCGGTCTTTGCGTCCCCTGGGGACACAGTCAGCTTCCCACCGCCATGCTAATCTGACGGTGGGAAAAATCTGTTTGATGGCGGAAGGACTGCCACTTCAGGGACAGCAGTTGCCACCGCCGGCCCTGCGATAGTGGTCCTTTTGCCATCCTATTCACCCCCCAAGTTTTCTTTTAAATATATGTATTATTTAATTTATTGTAAATTATTTTTTCAACATTTTAAAAAACGATACTTTTAACAATGATATTTTGTTATCAATATTTTTGTACTTACCATTATGTAGATAGGAGATCGATATTTTTGACAACAATATTTTTGACATGATATTTTTGTAGGTCGACATTTCTGTTGTTGATATTCTGTCAGTGATATGCAGAAGATACAGTAGTAAGATTCGAAAAAATAGGGTCAAGAAGGTGACCAGCAATATGAATGGGCATTGAATTTAGTAATGAAATATTGAGAGTATACATGTCATCTATGAATGAAGACGCTGATTTTTCTTCGGGGTTCTCAAGGTGGTGGTTAAGGTCACCAAGTCCAGAGAAGTTAGCAGCCCGAAGAATGTGGGGGGCCAGCAGATCAGAAAGAGCTAAACACCAGTTGTAAGAAGGCCATGGAGGGTGATAGTTAAGGGCACCCAAAAGGGTAAACTTATGGGTAAAAGAGATAGAGAAAGCCAAGGCTTCACAGTTAGTTTTTTTTTCAAAAATAATGGCGATACCATCCCCAACTTTAAGAGTTCTGTTAATTCCTAACAAGTAAAAATTGTCAGGGAGCACCAATATGACATCAGGTAGAGAGCTATTGTGAAGCCATGTTTCAGTTAAAAAGACTACATCAGGGTCTTAATTGGAGATAAAGTTAAAAAGATGAAGCTGATGTTTAGGTAAGGAATGACAATTTAGAGTGAAGCAGCGCAATTCGCTGTTTGATGAAAAAGCAGTTAAAGCTTTAGGAGAAGAGCAAGGAGCAAAGTTATTTTTCTAGTGCCTATATGGGTTATTGATTGGTTGTCTGAGTACCTGTATGGGTGCCTGAGTGTTTGTGTGGGTGAGAGGTGTATGACTCTGTGCATGGATGTGTGAGTGGATGATCCACAGGATCTATTAATTCAAAAGTGTATCTGTGAAGGCTATATGGTTGGGTGAGTGTGTGCATGGGTGTGTTGGTGAGTGAATGGATGTCTCAGTGGTACATGTGTGAGTGACTATATAAGTGAGAGCCAGTATATGTGAGTTTTGGAGTATATACATGACTACATGTGAGAGTGAGTGATTGAGAGAGTGACTTTATTAATGAGTGTGTGCTTGTATCAGTGATTGTATAAGAGGGTATGTGTTAGTATCTGTATATATAAGTGAGGTGTTGTGTGTATAACTGTATAGGTGAGTAAATGGGAGTATTTTTGATTCTTTGCATGGCTGACTAGGTGTGTGAGTAACTTTATGGATTAGTGGCAGTGTGTGAGTGTCTGTATAGGTGTACGAGTGCATATGATAGTGCTGTATTGATGAGTGACTGCTTGTATGAGTGACTGTATGGGTGAATGAGTGGATGTGTGTGTAGACCTAGGAATCAGTGAGAGGGAGTAGTTTCTGTCCTGTAACTCCAGTTCTGTAGTAGGGGTATCTCTGTTATAGTCATAATCTAGTGAATAGTCCCGCCCATGTGCGTGGACCCCGGAGCAATCAAAAATAATCTCTTACAGTGTCAAAAAATGCAGAAAATGCATAGACACTTAAGAGAGAATTTAAAGACAGATAATGCAGCCAAAAAGGCTACACTGTCCAGTACTTCAACTAGAAATTCCACCATAAAATCCACAAAACAGCAAAGCCTGTACAGATTTCCCTTGCTTAACAGCAAAATCCCTCAGGAATGATAGAGAGAAGAACCTGGACAGACAAGCCCCATAGGCTGCCATTATGTGGCTTAATTAGGATACTGTGCCTTTAAGGAACCTTCCAGAACCTTCTCTCAGTATCCCAGAATGCATAGCAGGTCCAACTTAGCCTCAGTTCTTTTTGAAGGCGCAGAAAACGCCAGACCTGTAGCATTATGATCATGAACAACACTCCACCGGGGAGGCGGGAGGGCGCTTATGACTATAACAGAGATACCCCTACTACAGAACTGGAGTTACAGGACAGAAACTACTCCTTCTGTAGTAGGGGATCTCTGTGTATAGTCATAATCTAGTGAATAGAATGGCAAGCCCATCCCCACACCAAGCGGCGGTGGAGAATAAAATAACGCCACTACTGTGCGAACAGATTCCGCAGCGAAGCCTGCCCAACCTGAGCGTCTGCCCTGGCATCAGTGTCCAGGCAGTAATGCTTAGCAAAGGTATGGACCGACTTCCAAGTGGCCGCCTTGCAGATCTCTGCAATGGGAACATTACGGAGCATAGCTGTCGTAGCAGCCTTGCCCCTGGTGGAATGAGCCTTAGGTTTGCCCCCTAAGGTCTTATTAGCTTTGCAGTAACACAACTGAATGCAGGACACAATCCACCTAGAGATGGACTGTTTAGAGGTAGCAAGACCCGTCCTGACTGAGCCATAATTGATGAACAATTGGTCTGACCTACGAATATCTTTAGTCTTATCAAGATAAAACTTCAGCACCCTCCGCACATCCAGGGAATGTAAAGACCTTTCCGCTGGAGATGAAGGGTTCTGAAAGAACGTAGGCAAAGTGATAGTCTGATTGATATGAAAATCAGAAACAACCTTGGGAAGAAACTTAGGGTGAGTACGCATAACAACTTTAGCATTATGAAATACAGAATAAGGTTCTTGGCAACACAATGCCTGAATCTCACTCACCCTGCGGGCCGATGTAATGGCCACGAGGAACGCCGCCTTCCAGGACAGGTGCTGCAACGAAGCCTTATGAATGGGTTCAAAAGGCTCCTTCATCAATCTGGACAGCACCACATTCAGGTCCCATGAAGGCGAAGGAAGCCTGACAGGAGGGAACACTTTCTTCAAGCCTTCCAAAAAATCTTTGATCACAGGGATCTGGAAAAAGGAAGTCTGTGAAGGGCCTTTCCTGTAGGCAGTCAAAGCGGCCAGATGAACCTTAATGGAATGGACATTAAGGCCCGACTGCGCCAGATGAAGCAGATATGGAAGGATGACATCTTCCTTGCAAGTCGTAGGGTCATAGTTCTTAGACTTGCACCAGATGCAAAACCTCTTCCACTTGTAAGCATAGGAAGTCCTAGTGGAAGGTCGCTTAGCCTCCTTCAGTATGTCCATACAATTCTCTGGGAGATTCAGATGGCCATATTGCACTATTTCAGGAGCCATGCCGCCAAACTCAAAGACGAGAGGTTGGGGTGCACCATCCGCCCCCCGAACTTCGTGAGAAGGTCCGGCCTGCACGGCAGCTTCATGTGAGGGAGGAGAGATCGGTGAAGCAGGTCCGTGAACCACCACTGTCTGGGCCATTCCGGGGCAATCAGAATCATTCTCGCCCTGGATTGAGACAGCTTGATGAGAACCGCCGGAATCAGGGGAATTGGTGGAAAAGCGTACAGAAAGCTGTTCGACCAGTTGATCCATAACGCGTTCCCCAGCGTCCCCGGCTGGTAGTACCTGGAGGCGAAGCCTCGGCATTTGCTGTTTTCGGCGGTGGCGAACAGATCTACGTCTGGAGTTCCCCACCTTGCGAAGACTTCTCCTAGTACTTCGTCGTTTATGACCCATTCGTGGTTTTCCTGCATGAGTCTGCTCAGTTCGTCTGCCTGAACATTCTGCACACCTGGCAGATGGGTGGCCGTTATCGACAGTCCTCGAGCCAGAAGCCAGTGCCAGATCGCCTGCGCCTCCTGCGACAGAGTGCGCGATCTCGAGCCCCCCTGCTTGTTGAGGTAATACATCGTCGTCGTGTTGTCCGTCTGAACAAGCAGAGAGTTGGTCTGAAAGGATGGATGAAAGGCCTTCAGTGCCAAGTGAACAGCTCTCAGTTCCAGGAAATTGATGTGGTACGTGGACTCCGTCGGGGACCACGTCCCTTGAATTTGCAGGTCTCCGGAGTGCGCCCCCCAACCCTGGAGAGACGCATCCGTCACGATGGTCTGTGTGGGAATGTCCTTGTGGAAGGGAACCCCTCTGAGGAGATTCTCCTTCGAGCACCACCACTTCAGAGACTGAAGAGCATGTAGAGACAGTCGTATCCTGTCGTCCCAAGAACCTCTCCTCTGGTCCCACTGATCCTCCAAGCACTCCTGCAGAGGTCTCATCTGTAGCCGTGCGTGAGGAGTGAGAAAGATGCAAGAGGCCATCGATCCCAGTAGAGAAGACACCGTCCTCACAGTCGTAGACGGAGTTTTCATGAGAGCCTGAGCCTTCCGAACGAGTGATAAACGTCGCTCTTCCGAAGGAGACACGCTTGCTGACAGCGTATTGATGGAGGCCCCCAAGTACTGGATGCACTGTACCGGAATCGGGACCGACTTGGACATGTTGATGTGCAACCCCAGCTTGTTCAAGAGAACGCACGTCTTCTGGAAGTGTGCTTGAGCTTCCGAGAAGGAGGAGGCTTTGATCAACCAATCGTCCAGGTACGGGTAGACAAACACCTTGTTCTTCCTCAGGTGTGCCGCTACCACTGCCATACATTTTGAGAATGTCCTGGGTGCAGACTTCAGTCCGAAGGGTAGCACCGTGTACTGATAGTGATTGGTGCCGACTTGAAAGCGCAGAAATTTCCTGTGTTTGCATGCAATGGGCACGTGGAAGTATGCGTCCTGTAGATCTATGGCACACATCCAGTCTCCTCGTTGCAGCTGAGGGTAGATCTGATGCAACGACAGCATGCGAAACTTTTCTCTGCGAATCCACTTGTTTGCCTGCCGCAAATCCAGAATGGGCCTGAACTCGTTTTTGTCCTTCTTGCGGACAAGAAAGAACCGAGAGTACAGACCTCTTCCTCTTTGAGACAGAGGTACGTCTTCGATCGCCCTTTTCCTCAGCAGAACGTCCGCCTCCGCCTGAAGCTCGCGCAGTTGATACTGCGAGCTGACGGGAGGAATCGATGGAGGAGGGCTGGTGAAACGTAGACTGCATCCATTGCAAACAATATTCAGCACCCACTTGTCCTGAGTAATTTTTCTCCACTCTGCCAGAAAAAATTGAACGCTTCCCCCCACCGGAGCGGGTAACGGACGAGGGGGAAGTAACAGCTCAGGGACGGGACCCGGCTGGGCCCTTGGTCGCGGTAGAGGACTGTTGACGACCTCTACCACCTTGGTGCTTCTGGAAGGGCCGCCTGTACTGCTGCTGCTGCTGCTGTTGATGTTGTCCAGCAGACTGACCCCTTCCACAACCCTGCGACCCAAACCGACGTTGGTACTGTCGGAAGGGTTTCTTTTCCTTGGGCTTCTCCAAGCCCACTGCCGTCAGGGTCTCCGCCTCGGCCTTCATCCTGGCCATCTCGTCATCTGCGTGTTTCCCGAAGAGGGTATCTCCGGAAAACGGGAGATTCGCCACGCGTTGCTGTGCTTCCGGTTTCAGCGACGTCAACCTGAGCCAAGCATGGCGTCTCTGATGAATCCCGTGGCAATATCCGTGCGCGGACAGCAATGATATGTCCGCTGCGGCGCCGATGGCCTGGTTAGAGACCAGCATCCCCTCCTGGACGATCTCCATAAAGTCCTCTTTGCGGTCTCGAGGGACAAGGTCTGCGAACTGCTCCATCGAGTCCCACAGGGACCGGTCGTAACGTCCCAGCAAAGCCGAGTCACTGGCGGCCTTCATCGACGAGGCGGATGTCCCACACGCCTTACGACCAGCAGAATCGATCCAGCGGCTCTCCTTGTCCGGAGGCACCGTGGACGCAGGGGAGGTGGCATGAAGCTTTCGTGCAGCAGTCACGATGACCGAATCCGGTACCGGGTCCTTCCTCAAGAAGGCTGGGTCTGAGTCCGGAGCCCTGTACTTTTTTAGGAACCTGGAAGGTGCAGACTTCACCGTTGCCGGCGTCAGGAATAGCTGTTCGGCGGGCTCAAGGAGCCCCGGCACCAGAGGTAACAGGGGGCGAGACAAGTGCCTTTTGTGTAATGTCTCAAATATCACCGAGGTAGAAGCCGTAGGCGCTTCAACCTTGATGCCCAACTTCTCCGCTCCACGCAGGAGAACCTCCTGAAACGTGCTTATATCGTCTATCGGAGACACCCTAGTCTCCGGCGAATCGGACAGCGTGGGCGAGTAGGAACGGGTCCCAGAGGGAGAACGTGACCTGGACCGACGTCTCTTGTGGTGACGCCTGGATCGTGAGGAAGATCCATGCCCACTCCTCGATCTGTCCCGTCTCCCCGAGCGAGACCTCGACCTTTTGGGCCTCGGACGCTCCTTCGGCCTCCCAGGGTCAGGAGTCCCAGGCTTCTTAGGTGTCTTCTTCGGAGGCGTCGGAAACTTAGGCATCGACACCGCCCTCGGTGGAACCGGGGGTGGAGGAGTAACCGCACGCGGGGTCTGCGGACCCGGCTTCGGGGCCTTCGGAGGCGGACCCTTCGGCCCAGCCGGCCGCGAAGGAGGTGTAGAAGGCTTCATCGGAGTATCCACCCCGGAATGCGCCGTTCCCGGCGAGCCACCATCTCTTGCGGAGTGTGGGGAGCCCCCCACAGTCCTGGGCCTGTCCTTAGGACCTCCAGACGCTGAAGATCGGTGCCCAGACGACGACCGATGGCCCCTCGACGTCGAACGGTCCTTCGGCGTCGACCGATTCACACTTCTCGACGTCGAACCGTGTCTCCGTCTCGACGTCGACCCCGACCAGATCGACGAACCACGAAACCTCGACGACGGGCGATGGTGCCTCGACGGCGACCTCGACCTCTTCGCGGGCCTCGACGTCGACTTCTTGGATCGCTTCGACGTCGACCCTTTGGACCTTCTCGACGTCGACCTCTCGGACCTTCTCGACGTCGATCTCCTTGACCGTCTCGACGTCGGTCTTTTAGAATGCTTCGACGTCGACCTCTTCGGCGCCGGAGACGCCTTCCGTCTCGACGGCGACCTCGACGACGAGGATCCCCTCGACGACGATGTCCTCGACGGCGAACGGTGGTGTCGCCTCAACGGCGAGCGCCGACGCCGGGCCCTCCGATGTCGACCACTCGACGCCGACACCGACGACGAGGAGATCGACACCGGCTTCGACGGCGGCCGGAACACGTTCCTCGACGTCGACGGGCGACGTTTTCTCGACCCAGAGCCCTGGGGAGACCTGGAACTGGCCGTTGACCGCCCCCTCGACGTCGTGGTCAGCGCAACTGACCCAGACGGAGATCTTGGGCGAGGGCTGGTCTTCCTGCCCCTGGGGAGCCCCCCAGAGGCCTCAGCATGGGTAGAAGGAGCCCCTCCTGACCCACCTCGTGCCTTCAACCTTCTCTCTTCAAGTCCCTGAAGCCTGATCTTCTTCCTCTCCTTCAGGGTCCTTCCAGAGAAGCCTCTGCAGATCACACAGTCCTCAGGAATGTGGGAAGAGGGAAGGCAGAGAATACAGACCTCATGGGAGTCTGACTTGGCCTTCTTCCTTGAGCACTCAGGGCATTTGTCGAATAATGCAGGCATTATGGACAAAAAAGAGTGCAGAAACACAGAAAGAAAGTCACCAAAGTACTTTAAAAGCACCAAAAATCGAAATTAGTGTAAAACACTAACAAAAACCCTTGAAAAGGGAGAGCTCAATGCTCCAGGGTCCTGCTTGCAGGAGCCGGAAAAAAGAACTGAGGCTAAGTTGGACCTGCTATGCATTCTGGGATACTGAGAGAAGGTTCTGGAAGGTTCCTTAAAGGCACAGTATCCTAATTAAGCCACATAATGGCAGCCTATGGGGCTTGTCTGTCCAGGTTCTTCTCTCTATCATTCCTGAGGGATTTTGCTGTTAAGCAAGGGAAATCTGTACAGGCTTTGCTGTTTTGTGGATTTTATGGTGGAATTTCTAGTTGAAGTACTGGACAGTGTAGCCTTTTTGGCTGCATTATCTGTCTTTAAATTCTCTCTTAAGTGTCTATGCATTTTCTGCATTTTTTGACACTGTAAGAGATTATTTTTGATTGCTCCGGGGTCCACGCACATGGGCGGGACTATTCACTAGATTATGACTATACACAGAGATCCCCTACTACAGAAGGTATGTTTTAACTGGTATTGGTGTGTCTATAGTTTTGATAATGGTAGTCTGTGTTTCAGAGTGGGTGTATCAATGGTTATATTAGGGGGCGAGGAGGTGCATCAGATTATCACTTGGATGATGTCATCCGTGATGTCATTTCAGATGTCATCAGTGATGTCACTGACCATGTCATGAATGACGTAATATGTGACGTTATCAGCAGTGCATTGCTGGAGCGTGAGTTATATTTAGCTCAACTAACTATAACAGTTGAATTTCTCTGGTTTTGTATGAATGGAATGTCCAACTAACTATAACATCCCTGAAACCTGTGCTTTTTTCAGTGAATTTCCAAGGTTTTTTAAATGCTAATTTTGATCTATAACGTCCCTGAAACCTATGTTTTTTCAGTGAATTTCAAAGGTTTTTTAAATGCTAGTTTCTAATGATAACGTCCCTGAAACCTATGGCTTTTTTCAGTGAATTTCAAAGATTTTTTGAATGACAATTCCTAACTACAACATCCCTGAAACCTTTGTTTTTTTCAGTGAATTTCCTAGGTTTTTTAAATGCTAATTTCTTACTATAATGTCCCAAATATTATTTTTTCTTAGTTTTTTATTTGTTATAAAAATAATGTAATATTTTATATTTTCTAAGCCATAAATATAATTTTTTACGTTTTTTTATCTTAGAGTGGATTTGGGTACCGATCGTTTACCTGTCTCTTTGGGTGCACAATTACAAGCCACCATATTGGTAAAGTCATGTATGATGGCGCACGTTAAGTGACGGGTGCACTAATTTCAACCCCGCGTAACGTTACGTACGTAGTTAGTGGGTTGCGCGAATTCACAGTCAATTTCTACGTTTTAAAACCATATATATATATATACGTTTAATATGTATAGATATTGCAAGAGATTGTTTAATTTATTCATAAAAATCATATATTTGTAACTGGAATAAAGATAAATCATTGTTAAATATATTTGTACAGAATTGCGACGGGTACACGCCGATTGCGCAATTGCTGCATGAATCCATGTGACTTTTAAAGAAAGAATTTCATTAGTTAAGAACCTTTTCATTCTACAAGTTGAAGCACCCCACCCAAATTTCTCATTCCTTCAAGAACATTGCCACGAGACACACCTTTTGTGTTTACTTCCCTTGTGCTATTATTTTGGTGATTTTATTGTTTTGAAAAACAACAAAAATGGCATCTTCCAGTGCACTTGAAAACATCCATGATGAAGAAGATGGGTTTGGGGAACCAACAAGAAGAAGGAAGGAGAGTATAGTGTGGGCCTTTTTTCACTTTTCTGGAAGGAGATAAAAAGGTCAGTGCATGGCAGGTGACCTGCAGCATCTGCAAACATGTCTTATAACGGGGCTCCGTGAAGAAATACTCATGTGGTACTTCCTCCATGCTAAGGCACCTTCAGACAATACATCCTCATCAGCTAGCATGGTAGCAACACAGACAAGAGCTAAAAGAACAAGCCCAGCAAGATGTCCAACAACCAGGACCAAGTACTTTAACTGGTTCTGGAAATTCAAACAGAGGACCTGGTATTAGGGAAGAATTTGTTGGTGTGGAGGAAAGGTGCATCAAGTGCAAGAAAGTTCTCTGTTATGGCGAGCAGTCCATCAACACCATTGTTTTTGCTGCACAAAGCCACCACTGCTAAAAAAATGTGCAATGTT
The DNA here is from genome assembly GCF_964261635.1 of Lissotriton helveticus. Taxonomy (NCBI): domain Eukaryota; kingdom Metazoa; phylum Chordata; class Amphibia; order Caudata; family Salamandridae; genus Lissotriton; species Lissotriton helveticus. The sequence goes on from NC_136067.1 coordinate 1,318,254,884, forward strand.
TTTTAAATTGCAAAAGTTTAGTCAACAGTTTTGTCTGTTTATTCTGGTTTTTTTAAAAAAACACCAAACCAATTACAAAAAGAGTAAGATAAACATAAACAAAATAAAAAACAAAAAAAGAAGAAACAAAATGGTTCTTGTTAGAACCGCCTATTTGGTTAAAAAAAGACAAATTTGTATGCGTTGTATGAAGTGCATGGATAATATCTGGATGATTACATGGGTGCATGGGTAGTGCCTGGATGATTGGAGGACTGCAAGGACAATGCCTGAGTGACTGGAAGAGTGCATGGGTAGTGTCTGGGTTATTGCATAAGTGGATGAGAAGTGCGTGGGTGATTGGATGAGTGCATTGGTAATGCCTGGGTGATTTTGTATGTTCTTTGTTAATGCCTGGGTGATTGTATGAGTGCAGAGGTAAGGTATGGGTGATTGGAAGAGTGCAAGAGTAATGCCTGACTGATTGCATTAGTTTATGGGTAATGCCTGGATGATTGCATGAGTGCATGGGTAGTGTCTGGGTGATTGTAAGACTGCAAGGGTAGTGCATTGTGATTTTATAAGTGCTTGGGTGTTAGTGGAGTGATTGGATAAGTACATGGCTACTGGCTGGGTGGTTGGAGGAGTGCATGGGTAGTGCACAAGTGACTGGAACAGTGCATGGGCAGAGCCTGGGTTATTGTATCAGTGAATGAATAGTGCCTGGGTGATTGGAGGAGGGCATTTGTAATGCCTAAGTGATTTTGTAAGTGCATGGGTATTGATTCGGTGATTTTATATGTGCATGGGTAATGCCTGGGTGATTGCATGAGTTTATGGGTAATGCCTGGATGATTGCATGCTCTATGGGTAGTGCATGAGTATTTGCATGAGTGGATGGGTAGTGCCTGGGTGATTTTAGGAGTACATGGATTGTGCATGGTGATTTTATAAGTGCATGGTTAGTGACTGGGTGATTGGAGGAGTGCATGGCTACTGGCTGGGTAATCGATGAGTAAATTAGTAATATCTGGGTGATTAGAGGAGTGCACATGTACTGACTGGGTGATTGGAGGAGTGCAAGGATAGTGCAGGGTGATTTTATAAGTGTATAGGTAGTGACCTGGTGATTGGAGGAGTCCATGCTGCTGGTCGGGTAATAAAAGGAATGAATGAGTAGTATCTGGGTGATTAGCGGAGTGTATGGGGAGTGTATGGGTGATTGGAGAAGTGCATGGGTAGTGCCTGGGTGATTGCATGGCTAAATGAATACTGCCTGGGTGATTGAAGGAGTGCATGGGTAGTGCCTATGTGATCTTGTAAGTGCTTGGTTACTGCCTGGGTGATTGCATGAGTGAACGGGTAATGCATGGCTGATTGGAGGAGTGCATGGGTAATGCTTGACTGATTGCATTAGTCTATGGGTAATGCCTGGATGGTTGCATGAGTGCATCAGTAGTGCCTGGGTGATTGTAAGAGTGCAAGGGTAGTGTGTGGTAATTTCATAAGTACTTGGGTATTGGCGGAGTGATTGGATAAGTGCATGAACTGGCTGGGTGATTGGAGGAGTGCAAGGTTAGTGCACGGGTGATTTTGTAAGTGCATAGATATTCAATGGGTGATTATGTAAGTGTATAAGTAACGTCTGGGTGATTGCATGAGTGCAGAGGTAATGTATGGGTGATAGAAAGAATGTATAGTAATGCCTGAGTGATTGCATGAGTTAATGGGTAATGCCTGGATAATTACATGAGTGGATGGGTTGTGCCTGGTTGGTTGCAGGAGTGCAAGGGTAGTGCATGGTGATTTTATAAGAGCATGAATAGTGGCTGAGTGATTAGAAGAGTGCATGGCTACTGGCTGGGCAATTGAAGGAGTGAATGAGTACTGTCTAGGTGATTAGAGGAGTGCATAGATAGTGCATGGGTGATTGGATTAGTGCGTGGGTGATGGGATTAGTGCAGGGGTAGTGCCTGGTTTATCACATGAATTGATGAGTAGTGCCTGGGTGACTGAAGGAGTGCATTGGAAAAGCATGGGTGATTTTTGTAAGTGCATAGGTATTGAATGGCTGATTTGATTTTGTAAATGCATGGGTAGTGCCAGGGTAATTGCATGAGTGCAGAGGTAATATATAGATGATTGAAAGAGTGTATGGGTAATGCCTGAGTAATTGCATGAGTTTATGGGTAATGCCTGGATAATTGCCTGAGTGCATGTGGCCACTGGCTCGGTAATTGAAGGAGTAAATGAGTAGTGTCTGGGTGATTACAGGAGTGCATGAGTAGTGCACTGGTGATTGGATGAGTGCATGGGTGGTGCCCGGTTTATTACATGAGTGGATGAGTAGTGCCTGGGTGATTGGAGGAGTGCATTGGAAATGCCTGGGTGATTTTTTAATTGCGTAGGTATTGTTTGAATGATTTTGTAAGTGCATAGGTAATGACTGGGTTATTGCATGAGTGCATGGTTACTGCTTGGGTGATTCCATAAGTGGAGGAGTAATGTCTGGATGATTGAAGGAGTGCATATGTATTACTTGGGTGATTGCAAGACTTTAGAAGTAATGTCTTGGTGATTGCAAGAGTGTATGGCTACTTGCAGAGTGATTAAAGGTGTAGATTGGTAATGTCTGGGTGATTTTTTAAGGACATAGGTTATGCTTCAGTGATTGAAGGATGTGCATGGCTACTGCTGAGGTGATTTGAGGAGTGTAAGTAAGTATTACTTTTATTTGATTTCATTAAAAGTCATAAACGCATGAAAAAACACATATTACATAATAATTATCTAAGATAAAAGTCTATAAAATGCAAACAAGTAAAAAACGTTATCCTTTCATAAGCTTTGGTCGCAATGACAATTAAAACAAAGATATTATAATCTATACAAATTGTGAGAAGTTGATTGCAGTTCAATATGAAAAGAGCGATATTTGATGTCAGTGCAGAAAGGGAGTGACCAGACAGTCATATACCTTTGCCATGTGGACTATTATGTTTTTTTGTCCAATTCTTTGGCTGCTATTTTCCAAAAGGTAATGGCTCGACATGACAGCTGAATTGACAGTCCACCAAGGCATTGTATCACTGCAGCTCTGCACGACCTCAATTGGTGTTTCCTAAAAATCTCACAGAGGACTATTTTTCGAGGTTCTAATAGCAAGGGACAGATGCATAAAAGGTGTAATAACGACTCTTCTCCTTGTTCACACAGGCGACATTCTTTAGTGGGCCATGTAGACTTCCTTTTCGGGGTTAGATCATTTGTGGGGAATTAACCCAGCCGCAGCAGCGTCAAATAGTGCTTTTTGTAATGCGAGAAGTATTCAGACAAATACGGTTGGGGTTTCGGAAACTGATATTATTGAATCACTGCCCATGCATGATTTTTCCTAGCAAAGGCGGATTTGTCAATAAATAGCGAAGTTCGTTTTATTGTGCTGTTTACCATATTCTTGAACCCGGAATAGGATGTTGATGTATGCCATGCCTCTTCAAGATGTAGATCAGCTAGTGATTCTTTTAGGACTGAAACAATAGAGTTTTTTTGCCTCGCTTACTTTTCGATCTCTTCCCAACAGCAGTGGGCTAAAGTGTTGTCTTCCGCTTGCCTCATCCGTCAGTAATATTTTGCCATCGCCCCTTGTCTGGCAGGTTTCTGATTTTTAGCCCGTATTCCAGTCGAACTTGTGCCTGAGAGATGTGCAGAGGAATTAAAAACAGGCGCTTAAAAAAACTCGATTGGGCTAGATTTAAGGCGACTGCATCTTTTGTATTCATAATTTCCGACCCATATGATATTGAGGGTAAACATTTTGCTGCAATTATCTGCAGCAACTGACCTGTTGGACAACCTTTTAGCTTCTTCTGTAAAATTTTGAAAGCATAAAGGAGTTGTTTTGCTTTAATATTCCCTTGGTCCAAGTATTGCTTATATTTAAGTGTATGGTCGAGTTGGAACCCTAGGTATTTGTATGTGTCCGGCTGCTTCAGGCGACACTCCACGCTGGGACGTGGGATTAGGTGAAGAGGTCACCCGCCCGCTCCAACGAGATAACTGCCCCATTCACGCAGACCCCACGGGAGCAGCCTTGGGGCACTTACGACCGCCAACGAGGGGTATCCCTCTGATGCAGGAACCCCTCTTTGGCTGGATCCGGCAACCACACAGGTTGTATCCTTCAGATGCCTCAGCCTGATGCGGGGCATCTCACTAAGTCACTAAGTTTATGAGCACTATTTTGGTCCTGAAGAATTGCCAACACGGCATGAAACATGTCGACCTATTCACGAATGAGGGTTGAACGGGACTGACTCCTCGTAGCTACTGTAGTCCCATTGCCCCTCACATTTTTTACTAAGGTGGTGAACTACACGATTAAAGACAAAGCAGTAGAACACACCAACCTTTTTTAACCCACCTCACTCACGCTCACTACTTCACTCACTAGGGCCCTCACACCCTTACATCTACCGGCAAGGAACAAAAGATCTCCACAAGAGTGTAGCACCCCGTGCTACCCGTCAGGCATTGCAGCGCCGGCTTGACGTTGGAGCAGGAAGCCGATGATGACACGATACGACTAGCTGGTGACATGACAACAGCCGTTAAACCAGCCTGTTGTGTGAGGCATCCCTAGTTCCGACAAGGGATACCCTTCCCTGTTGCACTGAGGCATATCAACGCCTTACACGCTAGGAAGAGAGGAAGACAGCATACTGCACTACGCAATCACTAATCCCAGGGGAACTGTGTGCTATAATTTGTTGCATTCATAATTTCCGACCCATATGATATTGAGGGTAAATATTTTGCTGCAATTATCTGCAGCAACTGACCTGTTGGACAACCTTTTAGCTTCTTCTGTAAAATTTTGAAAGCATAAAGGAGTTGTTTTGCTTTAATATTCCCTTGGTCCAAGTATTGCTTATATTTAAGTGTATGGTCGAGTTGGAACCCTAGGTATTTGTATGTGTCCACCTGGGATATTTGTTTTTCCTCCAGTTTCCAGGTGAATTTCCCCTTTAACCCTATTTTGTGATGACTACTAAAGCATAGTGCCTTAGTTTTCTTAAGGTTTAATATTAGTTGAGCAGAAGTGATATAAGATCCTAGTTGGGTCATCGATCGCTGCAGGCCTATTGGTGTTTGTGCTAGGAGCATGATATCATCTGCGTATTGAAGGCTCCTAATTGATGTTTTGCCTAATTTTGGAGGGTCAGTTTTCACTTGTTGGAGGTATTTCTCAAGATCGGCTGTGTAGATGTTGAATAAACAGGGGGCCAACACACACCCCTGCTTTAGCCCCTTTAATGTTGGGACCTTGTTTGTTATGGTGCGGCCATCTGCCTTCCTTATCTGCACCCATGTATTTGAGTAAAGGTTGATTATTGCCTCCAAATGTTTGGGTGGTGCCCCCCAGCTTTGCATTTTGGCCCACAACTTCTTTCTCAGAACCTTGTCGAACGCTGATTTAAGGTCAATAAAGCAAGCGTACAAGGTTTGAGATTTTGCGTAAGCTTGATTGGCTAGAAGTGTTATAGCAGAAATACTGGTAAGGGTGCCCATTCCGGCCCAAAATCCAGTTTGAGTGTTTGGTATCAGGTTTATGCGATTGACCCAATCCTCTGGATCTGCCAAAAGATTTGAAGCATATATCTTGGCCTCCACATCAATCAGTGCAATCATTCTATAGTTCGCAGGGTCTGAACGTGAACCTGTTTTGTATATGGGATTTAAAATGCTTCCTCGCCAAGAATCAGGGATCAAGCCGGTTGCTAACGCGTGCATGAACAATGGAGTTCGAATACCAGTCCAAAATGAGGGGTTGTGCCGGAAGAGTGCATTTGGGAAGCCATTAGGACCTGGTGCTCCCTCAGATCTTACATTTTTTATAATTTTAAGAACCTGATCTTGTGTAATCTGTGGCAGAAGTTTTGAAGATTCTGACTTTTGTGTTTTATACGTGGTTTCTAGTGTGGGAGCTTCCTGTTTTGTAACACCTAAGAGTAGAATGGCGTTATATGTCTGATCGATATGGTCTCTCCAGGTGTGTTCCGTTATATCTGAGTTGAAATGTCGGTTCTTGCCATTTGATAACTGGTTGATAACTTCCCAGAACAGCTTAGCGTCTCTCTGCTTACTGGCATAGAAAAGTTTCGCCCAGAGATTTTCACTATAATCCTTCTTGGCCATCTTGAATTCTCTTTTTAGCTCTTTTCTTGTTTTTGAAATAAGGGCAAGGATGTCGTGGGAGGGTTCTGAGCCTCGGAATCCAAGTTGTCTTAAATATTTGTTTAGTTGTTTTTTTTGTTTCCTTAGGCTATTTGTGAACCAAGCTGCCCCTGCTGGTCTTCCTCCTTTGCGTCCATTATCTTTTCTTGAGAATTGTACTGTAAGTAAAGGATGCCCAAGCCTTTGGACACAATGATTCAATTTTTAAATTCTCAAGAAGAGTAATGCATGTAGCCATGATGTTGTCTATTTTCCCCTTATTCCAAGAAAGTCGTTTTAGATTGTAACATTGCGTTGGTAGAGACATTGCATTGTCAGTTTTGGGGTTTGCCATGCTTATAAGCAAGGTGAAAGTTTGGGGATAGTGATCACGTTCTGCTCTCTCTTTTATTAAGAAGTTCACAATATATGGAAGAATATCCTGATCTATAAATGTGTAATGAAGGATTGAGCCTGATTTTTGAGTAACCCTGGTGTATACTGGGGAACCTTCTAATGGAACTCGTCCGTTGAGCGCACACAATGATGTTGGATTTGTCTGCCCTGTCTCTTGGAGGAGGAGTAGGTCATATTGAGTAATGAATTCCATGAAGTCTGGATCTTCCAATTTTGCGCTTAGGCCGTTCACATTCCAAGAGCAGATGCTGCAGCAATTAGCTGGATTTAATGATTTGGGTGGATTTATTCATGGCATACCGTGACTGGTTCCAGATGGATTCCTCTGCCCGTGGGCCGGTGGATTGTCCGCTGCGGGGTGAGTGATGGTGATGGTAATTTTCCTACCGGTTTGAACTATGCCATTGCTTGGTCTGTATTGATCCGGACCTTTCGCACCTCTCAGCTGATTTGAGGAGTGAGATGATTGAGTTTGAAAAAATGAATGACTTCAATAAAACTTAATGTAAACTTTAAGTAATGGGGGTGCACTAGAGGGCACCAGGTAAGATGGCTGCATCTTAATGTAGCTGTGCCAAGCTGATCCGATATCCGCCAAGGATCTGCCTAAAGAACTTTGGAAAGATGATCGCTCTGCGGACTATGCCGTGGTTAGCGGTTTCAGCTGAGAGATCCCCGGCTGGCGTGAAGGCAAAATGGCGACAGCCTTCATCCACTTCTGAGAGGGCGCGCATGCCATTGAGCCGCGAGGCGAGGTTACGATGAACCTACCGTGAGGTGCGCATCGACGGATCTGCAGGCAACTGGGGCTGGAAATTCTCACTTTCGAGAAAGCCATTTTCACTGAGGTTAACAAACTCAACGCAAAGGACTTCAATTCTTTCCACAATACCAGTGGTGATGAACAAAAAGCGATTAGGGAGCTAACTAATAACAAAGAATTAATCATAAAACCAGCGGATAAGGGCGGAGCCATTGTCCTACAAACTCAAGACGCTTACAATACTGAATGCATGTGTCTATTATCTGACCAACGAAACTACAAAATCCTCTCGGAAGATCCTACTGAGAAACTACGTATCAGGATTGGGGGCATGGTAGAGGAAGGTCTAGCTCACGATTGGTTGAGCAAAAAAGAGGGAGACTTCCTGCAGCAACCGTCACCACAAATTCCATACTTCTATAGCATCCCCAAGGTTCACAAAAACATCACCAATCCACCTGGAAGACCCATAGTTTCCGGCATTGGCTCCATCCTTGAGCCACTTTCCAAGTTTGCTGACGCCTTCCTACGACCTCTGGTACAATCCACCAATACCTACCTGAAGGACACTAAGTCAGTACTGCAACTATTGGAAGAGAAGACTTTTGACCCAACGAAACAACTCTTGTTAAGCCTGGATGTAGAAAGTCTATATACTAGTCTACCACATGATGAGACTTTACAAATCATCGAGGAAGTACTCTTTACAAATTCATGGAAATACCAAACTCCCCGTGGCCTAGTACTGGAATGCATCTCCCTGGCACTACAAGACAACTTCTTTCAGTATAACCAAACAATCTACTTGCAGACCCATGGCACCAGCATGGGGAGTACATTTGCTCCTAGTATAGCTGGACTATACGTTCACCACTTAGAGCAGAATAAAATTCTACACTCGGACAATCCATACAGACCCCACATCAATACCTGGAAGAGGTATATTGACGACGTCTTCATCATATGGGACGGCGATTTGGAAAGTGCATCCAACTTTGTGATCTGGCTGAACAACCAGAATGCATACCTGAAATTTACCAGCACGATATCAAGTCAATCAATGGTGTTCCCGGACTTGAATATCTACGCTGACGGCAATAGACTCAAGAGCACCACACACTTCAAACCAACGGCCAGGAACTGCCTCTTGAGGTATGACAGTTGTCATCCCAGACATCTTAGGGAGAATCTGCCTTATGGACAGTTTTTAAGGTTAAGACGCAACTGCACAGAACTGAGTGAATTCAAGACCCAAGCTGGAGACCTGAAAAAGAAATTGATGCAAAGACAATATCCTGCCAGAATTATTGATAAGGCAATGAAAAGAGCCAAGAATAATCACAGGGACGCGCTACTGGAAGAAAAACCACAGAGTACAGATAACGACAAAAGACAAATATGTGTCACGACCTATTCTACAATATCCAATGAGGTATCCAGGATCATAAATAAACATTGGAGGATACTGAACTGTGGAAACATGACTTTGGAGAAACCAATGCATGCACACCGTCGGGGCAGAAACCTTAAGGACTTACTGGTCCACACAAGACCCAAAAAGAACATTTCGATGAGACAAACCAAAATTGGGCTCCAGGGACACTTTCCCTGTGGGAACTGCAGCAGTTGACACCTGACGCAAAAAAGTAAGACATTGACATTCAGGAATGGAACAACTTGGGAACAACGTGCTTTCACAAATTGTAACACAAAAAATGTTGTGTATATGATCACATGCCCGTGTGGTTTGGAGTATGTAGGAATGACGACAAGAGCTGTGAAAACACGAATGGGTGAGCACAAAAGCAATGTACGCTGTAAAAAGTCCACCACCAAAATGGCGCCCCACTATATGGAGAAACAACCCTGTGTAAATGATTTGCGATGGACAGTGATTGAACACATACCATCCGACTCAGACCTGTTTCTGAAAGAACAACGATGGGTATTCCGCTTGGGTACAAATACCCATGGTCTCAATGATGATGCCCCCTGGAGCCAGCTGTCCAACTCTCACTGAAACACAGTGTGTACCTACCCTTTCCCCATGGGATGTTGACCAACGTGTTCCCCATAGACAACCCCCCCTTTCTATGCTGACATATTTATGGACTCAGCACCTACTAACACGGCTAATATTTGGATGTCACCCCCATGCTATAATATAAGGCTTTCTCTAACATCCTGAGCCTTACAAAATCTAAGGGATTCCATATTAATAATCAATCCCTTTGTTTCATTATAAACGCTTTCAGATCAAGCAAGTTGACATTTTATTTTTCAGGGCAATCGCGCTGTACCAAGCGGAGCGTCTCCGCGCATGCGCATTGGAAGAGCAGAGACACTCGACACAAACGCTACTCACTCTCACATGCGTATTCCAAAAACTACCGCACGAACTGATGCTCTTGATGCGCATGCTCCTATCATGAACACCTCCGCGAATACGCCTTTTACCACTTAGAACCGGACATACCAAATAAGGGATACCTGGTAACTGGTCAACCAACGGATAAACCTTAAAAGGGCATTAAATACATCCGCCAATTAACCAATGACCGGCCAAAACAAATTAAGTACCTTAAGCATAAATACGAGAGGGAGAACTCCCGTAGTCACTACCAGCGGAGCAGCGTAGGGGGAACACGGAGGTAATTCTATCCGGAGCCTGTAAGTATTTGGTACACCAAAACACCATCTACTACCTTAACAGTGAGTACAAAAGACTGAAATCTAATCTCTGCCCATACAGGTTGCGAATTTAGCAACAACAACACCCCCAACGTTCATTTGATGCTCATGAAGCAAGAAAACCTTATACATTAGGTATGACCTAGTGCCTCTTTGACTTAATATGTGTTATATATGTTGTGTGTTCTGTGTGTACTTTTTCCTTTACAGGATCATTGTATCTTTGTTGCTCCAGGTGACTGCACCTGTCTGAGCTAGCCCAACCTGGGCAACCAAATTTATTGACTTTGGCTTTTTTGTTTTTTTTCCAGGTCATGCAACTGCATGTTCCTTCACCGCTGTAGGCACACTGTAGCCTTAGTTGATCTTAAAACACTGTAAATAGTATTTCACTTTTGGTTAATTACACACCAAATAGAAAAACGTGAGTAAGGTGGGGAAGTTGTGCCCCCGCCCTGAAGAAGGAGCACCAGCTCCGAAACATGTCGACGCACACCAGAGGTACTGTCCATAATCACGACAGTTAACTACCTCAAACTGCACTTCTTTTACTAGAGGTTGAATAAAAAAAATTTCTTTGCCACCTACGAGCCAGGTACTTTTTAACCTTCACCACATCCCACCACTCACATTTTTCTAAAATACCCAACCACTTCCACCACACGCACCACACATAGTCTTTACTATAAGTGCTCCCACGTAGTCGTAGGTCGCAGCACGCCGCATCCCGTTAGAGGGGTGCGAAGGCCCCAATGATGAAGCATCACACCACGGGGCCTGTTGGTGTGTGAGGGGTATTTTACAAAACACTGAATGTCCCCGCATCTGTGGTCGACATTCCCCCTTGTCTACTGTGAGTAGGATTCTTTTTGTTTATGTAACAGTGCCCGTGGAGTAAGAATCCTAACTCTCCACTCTACCTCCCTCCTGTTGTTATTTTTGTAACTGGTGGTGCTGGCCTGCTTTGTACTCCTGGCTGTGGATCCTCGGGACCCACTCTTCTTTAGCTCACTCCACCACCCCAGTTCAGACATGGTCATATGCAAATCAGTCTGTCCCTGTGCTCATGGGAATAGTCCAGCTCGAACTGCCAAGCCATGTCTTCCCTGGACCAGAAACAAGCATCTTGGGACCGGTTTCTGGCTAATCAGCCATCATCAGCCAGGCTAGCTTGAAGCCAGTGGCAAAGTGAGCAAGGGACCCATATCTGGGCATACCCTGCCAAATTAGGGCGAACAAAGTGATACTAAAGGGGATAATGGACGGAGCGCTTGAGCAAATCAAACACTCACCCCCAGTCAACTGATCTGAGTTTAATCCATCATCATTCTTTAGCTCACTCCACCACCCCAGTTCAGACATGGCCATATGCAAATCAGTCTGAACCTGTGCCTCATGGGAACAGTCCAGCCGAACTGCCAAGCCAGGTCTTCCCTGGACCGGAAACAAGCATCCTGGGACCGGTTTCTGGCTAATCAGCCATCATCAGCCAGGCTAACTTGAATCCATCAAATGGACAAAATCAACGGTGTTCCTTCTGATCGTTGGTACCCGTGAGGTGGAGCTGGACTTCCCTCTGATGTGGTCCACTGACACGGCACAGTGTTTAGGTATAGATTTAGGTATATGGTTACATAGAGATCCCGATTTGGTGATTTCTATGAATTATGGCAGTGTTATCACTAAGATTACCGACCAGGCTTTGCAATGGGCTACAATTACTGATTTCCCTAGTGGATCGAAAAGCAGTCCTTAAAATGTCGGTTCTGCCTAAACTTCTTTATTTGTTCGTCAACATCCCGATTCACATGAATATTGCATTGTTCAAAATGCTGCAGTCAGACCTGTTGTCTTTTTTCTGGGGTGGTAAAAAGCCAAGATGCAGCTAGGACCTGCTGGTACAACCATTTGAACGAGGTGGCTTTGAAGCACCAGATATGCGGCTCTACTACTTACGTGCTCAGACGCAGTTTTCATACTATTGGTACTTCCCGTAGAGTTTCCAGCCACACTTCACAGTAGAGGCAGATTCAGTGGTACCTGTGCCGCTGGTGGCAGCTGCCCTATTGGGTGGAAGTGGTGGGCCGACTACCAAAATGAACCCTGTTCAATGCACTGCGTGGGCATGGAAATATCTTACAAAAAGGGCACAATTAGACTACCTCTATGTTCCAGCGCTGCCGCTTGCGGCTCATCAGCATATTTACACCACACAAGAGCAGGCCGCAGTGAATGCACTGAGAACTGCGGGGAGTACACTGCTGGGTGACCTCTATACACATGGCCAGTTCCGACCACTGTCAGAGATGCAAGTCGGGCGGGAGCAAAATATGATGCTGGGGTTCACATATGTACATGTAAAACAGGCTGTCCGAAATATCTATCCTGATTATCCAGTGGAACCAAGAACGCTGCAGGCACTGCAGGCGGTGCTTGCAGGCGAAGCACGTAAGGGCCTTATAACCAAATTATATAATGCATCTCTGAGGGAACTGGACATTATCGAAAATCCCTCCTACAACAAGTGACATGCAGCACTTGGGACCTCATTTACACTGGATGTAAGGAAGTTTTGTTGCATGCTGACAGGTTGCCTGACAGTGAACTGCAACCTCCACATTATTCAATGTAAATACTTACACCAGCTATATTATACGCCTCTTCAGCTGCGTAAATTTGGTCTGTGGGAGAGTGCTCGCTGCGTGAGGTGTGGACAGGATGATGCAGATTTTCTGCATCTCACATGGCGCTGTGCTGGTATACATGTATTCTGGATCCAGGTCATAAGAGTGCTTACAGATGTAGTGCTGGAGAATGTGGTGTGTGCGTCGAATGTCTGTCTGCTGGGTTGGGTGGAGCACCTAAAAACCAGGCAATCTCAGACTAGGGGCTGTCTCTCTTCTGTTTGCTAAGCGAGCGGTTGTGCAATGCTTGGGCACCAAAAGTTTTGCAACAGTAATAAAATGGGTCCATGACATGCTGCACTGCGGGGAACAATTGGAGGCTTATGTGGAGGAGGTACCTGTGGCCTCGCGGCCCAAGGACTTCTGGGTTCCACTCACCGGTTACCTGCTTGGACATCCTGATTTGCATTAGACAGTTTTAATGGAGCACTGGTTGCTCAAGGAGTTGGGACAGGGGCCACCTTTGAGGATAGTTCTGTGTATAGATTGTCTGAGACATTGGGTTAAAGAATAACTTTCTCAGTGCCGGGTGGGGAGGGTGGTGGGTCTGTTCTTATTGGGTATTGCTTTAAGTGTAAAATGCTTGTATTGCCTATTTGTTCCATCCGACTTGCTTGGCTCCAGCCACTGAGCGCTGTATCATCCTGTTGCAAGCTGATCAATAAAGAGATTTTGAAAAAAACTTTAATTCATATTATTAGGGTTATTACATTATTTCATCTTACCTTCTTATTTGAAGTAAATATCAAACTCATTGAAACTATTTTACAATTGTTGCATTGTAAACTAAATTTTAAATATTTTCAAACTTTAGTATTACTTTCTGCAAAAGAAGAAATACTGTTATTGAAAATAATGTTATAGTTTTTAAGAACATAACATCATTTTAGAATTACATACCATATCAGTTTCTCTTTTTTGCTCTTTTCAGAATCTGTTGAATTTCACAGTATTCAGTGCTTTCATTACAATCAATAACATTGTAAAAAAAAAAGAAACTCTGTTTTGAAAATATTAATGGCTTTCAATCTTGATCATCATATAACAGTGGGCAAAAAAATACAATCAATAACATAGTAAAAAAAAGAAAATCTGTGTTGAAAATATGAATGGTATAAACACTAGAAGGAGTATACCCCAGAGAAATCAAAAAAGAAATCAACGAGATACGACAGGAAAAAAAACAAAAAAGGAAAAGTTCTTCCTTTTTTAAAAGACACCTCACTCACCAACCTAGTTGTTGACATGCATCATCATATGGGACCCACCCGAGTAACCGAATGTTACTCGGGTGTGCTTCAACACCTGATTTCCAGTGGAGCTGTTTTTTTTGTGAAAATAGGTGCAAGTGAGTGAAAAGTGAATTTAAAATTGTCTTTATTGTACTCCCTAAGAGTCTAATGCGGAGCAATGAGACAAGATTAAAACCAGTGTTTGAAACCTAATTAAGCTCAACTGGACTGAGGTATCTACAAAAAGAAGTGATCATGGTGGTCTACATGTTTCAACCTGTAGATGATAATACTAGGTTTTCATCAGGACCTCTGTAGTGACCCAAGCGGTATGCAGTCACTAAGGTGCACCTCGTCTCTGGGGCACTCATGAACGATGCCGTGTACTCACAGTATGGTAGGCTCTCAGCCTTGTGTGAAAGGACAATAATAACAAAATCACCTATCAGTCTTCTGTGAAAGGGATAACCATCTGATAAATAAATGAACTGTCATACATAGTTAAAATCATTACTGTATGATTGACAGACAATTTATTTTGTATCTGATTCGTGAGTCCTAACACTCGATACGTGCAGAGTCTCACACAAGCCATGCACCTCGACAACTGAGTGCTTCATGAAATCCCATGTTATTGATGGTGGTGTCATTAATTCCAGCAGGAGTGAAAAAACCCTGATCGTGAAAACATAGCCAAAGTGAACATTTTTCACTGTGGGTATCTAGTGCAAATGCAATTATTTTTCCAAAAAGACTATTATGGGTACAAAACAAGGAGAATCAAGGAAAGAGCTTACTAAGGGCTAGTTCCTGCTTCGCCTCATGGAAACCATGGGGAGCGCTGGCTCTAGTCACACTCTGCAGACAATAAATTTACAGTTATTTACAAATCATTACCTTCGTAAAGTGAGTAAGTAAAGCGGAGCCCACCCACGTACGCCAAGTTGACTTACTACTCCAAACCATGCCACCCGTTGTCCCACCTATAGTGAGGCCCTGCACGGAATCCCGTAGAAAAAGCGCCGTGCTGATTAGCCAGAAACCGGTCCCAGGATGCTTGTTTTTGGTCCAGGTAAGACATGGCTTGGCAGTTCCAGCTGGACTGTTCCCATGATGCACAGGGTCAGACTGATTTGCATATGGCCATGTCGGAACTGGGGTGGCGGAGTGAGCTAAAGAATGATGATGGATTAAATCCAGATCACTTGACTGGGGGTGAGTGCTTGCAATGTACAACACTCCATCCAACATCCCCTTTGGTTTTGCTTTGTTTGCCATAGGTTGGCAGGGTATGCCCAGACGTAGGTCCCTTGCTCACTTTGCCACTGGATTCAATTTACCTGGCTGATGACGGCTGATTAGCCAGAAACCGGTCACAGGATGCTTGTTTCCGGTCCAGGGAATACATGGCTTGGCAGTTCCAGCTGGATTGTTCCCATGAGGCACAGGGTCAGACTGATTTGTTTATGGCCATGTCTGAACTGGGGTGGTGGAGTGAGCTAAAGAATGATGATGGATTAAACCCAGATAAGTTGCCTGGGGGTGAGTGCTTGCAATGTTCATCACTCTGTCCAACATCCCCTTTGGTTTCGCTTTGTATTAAATGCTCAACATGACTTGAGCATCTTTAAATTATAACGGAGCTATGCGAAAGCTTGTCGGCACAACTGGTGCAAATACAATTATTTTTTCAAAAAGACAATAATGGGTAAAAAGCAAGGAGAATCAAGGATAGAGCTTACTGATGGCTAGTTCCTGCCTCACCTCATGGAAACCATGGTGGGGGGGCGTTGGCTCCAGTCACACTCTGCAGACAATAAAATTACTGTTATTTACAAATCATTACCTTTGTAAAGTGAGTAAGTAAAGCAGAGCCCACCCGCGTACACCAAGTTGATTTACTACTCCAAACCATGCCGCGCATTATTCCACCTCTGGTGAGGCCCTGCACAGAATCCTGAGGAAAAAGCGCCAGGCGTCCCTGTGGCTTATAACATGGAAGATTGTGATGAGCTGCCGGTCACGTGGCATAGATAATTTGAAAAACTGTGCATTCAATGCTATCTTTACATGCATTAAAAGAATCTTCATAGCAGTCAAAATCTCCAAGTAATTCCATTTCGCTACTCAAGGGCTTGAACGGTTGCAGACGTGCTAAATAGCAAAATTCCCTTTTATCTGGAGTTTCACAACTGTTTCCTGTGATTAATAAGATTTTCTTTTAAATGTTTTACCAAACATCCATCTCGTCCAATTACTGCATATTTTACTTCATTTATATTTTCTTTAATATTTTTTTTAAATCTGTGATATTGCAGTACTTCATAAAGACATATCTTTTCCAGATGTGGACTTCTTTTAGGATAGTACGTATCCAACATATTTGTTTTAACAATATCTGTACTTTCCGGTTCATTCAATGCTAAGTATTCAATTTCTTGTACAGATTTCAATACTCATTTTCGTGTTGCAGCAAGACCTAGACTTACCCAAATGATTCCTCTAGACTTTGAATATAAACTTGCAGAGGTCAACTGATACGAACATTCGTAAAATCCAATCTCTCGATGGGAAATCATCTTCAAACCAAACCTGTGCAATTTGTTACTAAGAGTCTTCTCTTGTGAAATTTCTTTCCACATTTCTTTCAACTCTGTCTTTTCAGATTTAGTTATATATGATGTAGCATAACGAGCAATAGCAATCTAATTAACTGCAACATACTGGATATCCATATTTACATTCAACATTGTCAAAATCACTGGATTGTAGTCATTAATATACTTTGAATCTTCAGTTCTTTTTATGTTGTAAGTATACTTCTGAGATTTTTGAGTTATAGTATGCCTCACTGCTGACATGAAACTATATACTCTTCCCTTAGAAATTACTGGACGTAGGAATCCAAAACAACATTTTATATAAAATGTTTCCTTTGGCTTGTATTTCCGTTTGCAATATTTCCCACATCGATGACTTTGAAATCATAAAACTTGTTGTCTTAAGCTATTTTCTCCTCCAGTTTTTGGAATAGCACAGGTAACATAGTCTTCAATAAAAGACAAAACAGTTTCATCAGAATCCATTCCAAATGTAGGTGCATCCTTGATCCATAATAGCACGTGTATGTCAGAAGCACCTCTGGCTTGGTACTCCTTTCTCCAAAAGAAATCAATACCTTCTACAAGAGGTGGAATATTTTTATTGGAGATGAAATACATCATAGCTTGAAACCAATGATTAAAATATCTGCACACATTTACCGGATCCAAGGAACACAGTTCTCGAGCTGTCTTCAGTTCAATGTTTTTTAATATTTGTATTTGCTTCTCATAGCAATGCAAGTAAATTGTCCCATGAGTATTCAGAACAGCTAAGCATAACATACCACTTAGGGGTTCCTAAGTTCCTTAACATACATTTAAGTTCTCTGTGAAGATGATCCCAATTCTCCTTTGTACCACGTTGACACACCATCAAATTAAATAAATGAGATTCTAAATGATCGTCTCTTTGTTGCACTTTGCCATGAATTCCTTTGCAGAAACATGTGTAAGATGAACTCTTGTTTTTAATATGTGGTTCACTGCATATGAAAGTCCAGACAAGTCACTTTAAAACTGAAGATGAAATATATATGGAATACATTGCTTGAAATCTTGGATCTTCTGAGTGTAATCTTTTTGTACGATATTCTGAAGCTGGAATCAGCATATCGTCCACCTTTTCCAGTGGGGACAAGCTGTGGAAAACAATGGGCTTCTAAACTTCTTTATCAAACACTCGTAGGAGTTCCTTTAGCTTTCTTCATTTGAAGTAATTCAATAGTGTTTCCAATCACTTCTTTTGAATGTAAAGGATGTATACTATAATGTTCATACATTTCTTCACTGCTGGAGTTGTCCACCTTTTCGATTTGGCCTCTTGAAATTTCTCTTTCATCTCCTAAAGATATTTCTTTTTCTTCAAGATACACATTTTTATAATACATTTTGTTTCTATGAGATATAATGTAGCCTTTTGAACTTTGTTGACATCTACTAACTCTTGCCAAATCTTCAGACTCTTTGTCGGTACACCATTAATTAGAATAACTACAGGTTCAGTTTCCTCTTTCTCTACACCAATAGTTTCAATATTTTTCTTTAAATCTAAAGGTAAATAAACAACTCTTCTGTTTAATCCTCTTTGTAAATCTGAGGGAGGCAACTTACCTGCTCCATACAAACTTTAGCTTTAAACAGGTGTACAGATTGAATAAGAATAGATTCATATGTATTTTAATCCACCAGTTCCGGAGGAATGTCTACAAACTCTAGGTTATTATGTACAGCTCTAGCTGCCATTTTGTTCTCTTCTAATTTGTTGTAACAATATTTACAAATACAATGATCACTTCTCAACTCAAAACAACCTTCCACTAACAAATAGGCACCAAATTGCTTCCACTAATCTTTTTTTTACTTTTCACATTTTAAATACACATCAACATTCCAAGTTTGACTTCTATAGTGAGTACTTCGACAACAAATACAAACATAGTTTGGTTTTTCACAACAAATTACCTTAAACTGTGTAATTTCTTCTAGAAACTTCTCAGTAGTACTATCTCCCACCTCTTCTTCAACACCTACACTTATCAAACTCTCACTTTTTCTACACTCTTCTTCAGTAGTAAAGTAACGAAACTCTATATCATCACAATCTTTTTATACATCCGATACTGAACCATGCAAAATACCAGTGTTTATTTCACTTTAAAATAATGCAGGACATTTTACATAGTACAATCTTCTTACTAACTTCTGCATTGCAGAGTGATGTACTGCTAACATTCTCAAATGATGAAAAGTACTTTGACACACTTTTCTAGAAAGACAAGCCAGAGAATGACCCTGCAACCCAGTATTTCTTCTCACTTTACAAAGATCAAGTTCTTGCAACATCTTAATCTTCTGTTTAACACTTTATTTACTATACTTTCATAAAAATGTTCGTAAAATATCAATATATTCCTGTTGTATACTACAAATACTACTACAATCCCACATATACACTGGAGCTTGAGAATGTCTCCCTAGAATTTCTTCATCTATTACTTCTTTCACATTTCTACCAATCATCTTTTCTTTTTCAATTGAACAACAGTTTTTACCTCAAAAGAAAGGCTACTGGTATCCACTGCGTGAACTAATGTATTTTTTTGAAAATAGCTTTCTTCATTAAAAAAAGGTTCTGAACTAGAAGTGTGCTTCCATTCACCCGAAATCTTTTTGCAAAAGTTAGTTCTTTTAACCAGTCTTTTAACCATCTTCATTCTTTTACTTTTGTCCTTCATAAACTGCATTGTTTTATTCAATGTCTTTATTCTTTTTAATACTAATATAAACAATCTTCTTTTCAATTCAAAATCCTTTTCAATTATACTTTCAATCTGTTCTTTCTTCTTGTAAAATTAGGATCTTCTTTTATATTTCTTACAATCTTTCAATAGATTTTGTAGTACTCTACTTTTATACATTCTTTCCCTAATGTCTTTATATTGTATCATCCTTTTTTCAACATGAAATGTTTTCTTGTAACCTGATTTTGCATTATTTTCTCCTTTTTTCCCTTTTCCTTCTGATAGCTTATAGTAGTTTTCTTTCTGTTTTTGACATTTTGAAAATCTGTAAATTTTAGATCTTTTAAAAGACTTTTAACAAATTCTTTCGTGCTCTTACCAGAAAACTCTTTCTTTAACCACACATGTTGTACTTAATCTACTTTCTGCTTTTCTCTATCCTTTAAATAGTTCTGTTTTCTTTGTTGTGTTTTCTTTTGATCTTTTCTTGTCATACTGAATATTTCTTAATGAGTATGAAGAATGTCTAAGAAAAACATTATAATATTTAATATTATTAAAATAATTATATACAAATATTGTTATATATAAATAAAGAAATTCATTAAGAAGTGCATAGATGAATAGATGAATGCAACAGTGAAACATGGATGCGTCAACAGCTGCAAGAGTAGCACATAACTAGTGCCTGAGTGGTTGTATGACTGAAGGAGTAATCTGGAGGATTAATAGAGTACATAGAAAATCAGTGGGTGATTTTATAACTGCATAAGCACTGCTTGGGTGATTGCAGGAGTACTGAGGGAATGCCTGAGTGATTGAAGGAGTGCAAAGGTATTGCCTAGGTGATTTTATAAGTGCATCAGTACTGACTGAGTGACTACATAAGAACAAAGGTAATACCTATATGATAGAGGAGTGCAAGGATATTACCTGAGAGTTATATAAGCTTATAGATAGTAGCTAGGTGATTGCATGAGTACAGAGGAAACGTCTAGAGGATTAAAAGAGTACATACATAATACCTGGGTGATTGCATGACTACAATAGTAACATCTGGGGATTTACATGACTACATATAAAGTATCTAGGTGATTTTATAAGAGCATGGGTACTTCTTAAATGATCGCAGGACTACTGACATAACACAAGAGTGAATAAATGAGTGCAAAGGAAGTACCTGGGTAATTTAATAATACCATGACTACTGGATAAGTGAATACATAAGTACAAGGCTAGTGCCTCTGAGATTGAAACAGTACAACAATAGTGCCTAAGTGGTTTTATAAGTACATGAGTACTGGGGGCATGATTGTAAGAGTGCACTGGTAATATCTTGATGATTGCAAGATTGCATGAGTGCATAGCGAGTGTCTGTGTGATTGCAGGAATACACAGCTAATGCCTGGCTGATTCCATCGGTGCATATGTTCTGCCTGGATCATTGAAAGACTGCATGGGTAGTTCTTTGGTGTTTTTCTAACTGCATGAGTGTTGGGCCTAGCAAAATATAAAACATTGTATTAAAATTATATCATTAGAAGCATGCATACATATGTCTCCACCTTTTAAAAATATCATCATATCCAAAAGAAATATATTTATACAATATTTATAAAATATACTGAAACCTAGAAACTGAAACATGCAATAGATCTGCTTGAGTGATTGCATTACTCCATGCATAGTGTTTGGGTAATTGTATGACTCCAAAGTTATTCGCTGAGTAATTGCAGAACAAGATGGAGAGTGACTGACTACCTACATGAATGCACAGATAAAGGTTTAATGTGTGGATACGTGCATGAATACAACCTGAAAGCTTGCATGAGTCACTAAAAAGTACCTAGGTAAATACATACATGCAACAGTAGAGCCTGGCTGATTATATTACTGCAAGAGTAGTGCCTGGATTATCACATGAGTGCATCGGTAGAAACTGCATGATTCTATAACTGCAGAGGTAGTACATAACTAGTGCCTGGGCGATTGCATGACTGCAGGGGTAATATCTGGGGAATTACTGGAGTACAAAGGAAGTGAGTGGGTGATTTTATAAGTCCATGAACACTACCTGGGTGATTACAGAAGTATTACGGTACTACCTGACTGATTACAGGAGTGCAAAGGTAGTGCTTCCGCGATTTTATAAGTGCATGAGTATTGCCTGAGTGATTATATAAATACAAAAGTATTGCCTCCATGATTGAAAGACTGCAAGGATAGCGTATGGGTGGTTGAAGCACTGTATAGCTAATGCATTGGTGATTGCATGAGTACAGAGATAACATCTGGGGATTAAAGCAGTACATATGTAACGCCTAAGTGACTGCATGACTACAGGGGTAATATCTGGGAATTCACATGACTACATCTTCAATGATTGTAGGACTGCTGCCATAGTGCCTCAGGTAGTGCCTGGGTGATTGCATAACTGTATAGGTAGTGCCTGGATGTTTGCATGAGTGGAGGGGAAATGCCTGGGTGTATATGTAGTGCCTGAGTCATTGGAACACTGCATTGGTATACTTGGGTATTTTTATAACTGCATGAGTGTTAGGCCTAGCCAAAAATAAAGCAACATACTAATACTTGACTGAACCATAAAAATCTCCATATTGTTAAAGCATGCATATGTTTTTACCTTTTCAAAACATCATCATATCTAAAAGAAATATGTCTACAATATTTCTGGAATATAATGAAACCTACAACTGAAACATGTAATAGATCCCCCTGAGTGATTGCATAACTTCATAAGCACTACTTGGGTGATTGAATGAGTTGAAGAGTTGTCAGTTGATAATTGTAAAAGAAGATAGATAGTGACTAGCTTTTTGCATGAGTGCACACATAACCATTGAGTGTATGGATAAGTGTATGAATAGCACCTAAAGATATAGATAACTCATTGAGTAGTGTGTAGGTGAATAGATGACTGTAACAGTAGGATCTAGGCCATTCTATGACTGCAAGGGTAGTGCCAGGGTTATTACTTGAGTGCATAGCTAGAGAGTGTATCATTCTATAACTGTACAGGTGGTACATAACTAATGCCTGGGTGATTGCATGATTGCAGGGGTAATATCTGGGGGACTATTGGAGTACATAGGAAGTGAGTGAGTGATTATGTAAGTCCATGAGAACTGCATGGGTGATTACAGAAGTACTAAAGTACTGCCTGGGTGATTACAGGAGTACAAATGTAGCATGTGGGTGGTTTTATAAGGGCATTAATACTGTCTGAGTGATTACAAAAGTACAAGATGAGTGTCTGCATGATAGAAAGAGTGCAAGGATAGTGCCTGGGTGATTGAAGCACTATGCAGCTACTGCATTGGTGATTGCATGGATACAGAGGTAACATCTGGAGGATTAAAAGAGTACATATGTAACGCCTGGGTGATTGCATGACCTCAAGAGAAATATCATCGGGTTTACATGACTACATAGAAAGTGACAGGGTGATTTTAAAAGAACATGGATATTTCTTAGGTGATCACACAAGACTACTGATGTAACACCTGAGTGAATAAATGAGTACAAGGAAGTGCCTGGGTAAATCGAATAATACCATGACTACTGCCTAAGTAATTACATAGGTACAAGACTAGTGTCTCTATTATTGAAAGAGAACAACAATAGTGTCTGCGTGATTATATAGGTGCATGAATAGTAGCTGCATTTTTCAAAGAGTGCATGGTTAATACCTTAGTGATTGCATGAGTTCATATGTAGGGCCTGGATGGTTGCATCAGTGCAGGGGTGATGCTTGAGTGATTACAAGACTGCATATGTAGTGGCTGGATCATTGAAAGACTGCATGGGTAGTATTTAGATGTTTTTAGAACTACATGAGTGTTGGGCCTAGCCAAAAATAAAACAGCAAACTATTACATGAGTCAACCATAAGTCTCTCCATATCACCTTTTCAAAACATCATATTTAAAAGAAATATATATACAATATTTCTGAAAAATACTGAAACCTACAAATTAAGACATGCAATAGATCTGCATAAGAGATTGCATAACGCAATGGGTAGTACTTGGGTGATTGTATGACTCCAAAGGTAGCCACTAAGTAATTGCAGGACAAGATGAATAGTGAGTAGCTAATTAGATAAGTCCACACATACAGGTTGAGCTCATGGATAAGTGTATAAATAGCACCTGAAGGCACAGATGACTCACTAAGACATGCCTAGGTGAGTAGATAAGTGCAACATTATGGCCTAGATGATTGTATGACTGCAAGAATAGTGCTTGGGTTATTACATGAGTGCATAGGTTGAAACTGCATCATTCTATAACTGTAGGGGTAGTACATAAATAGTGCCTGGGTGATTGCATGACTACAGGGGTAATATCTGGGGGATTACTGGAGTACATAGGAAGTAAGCGGGTAATTTTATAAGTGCATGGCTACTGCTTCAGTGATTGCAACAGTACTAAGATACAGCCTGAGTGATTAAAGGAGTGCCAAGGTAGTGCCTGGGTGATTTATATAAGTGCATGAGTAGTAGCTGAGTGATAACATAAGTACAAGAGTAGTGCATGTATGATTGAAAGAGTGAAAGGATAGTGCTTGTGTGATTCAAGCAATGTATAGCTAACGTATTAGTGAATGCATGAATACAGAGGTAACGTCTGGGGAATTAAAGGAGTACATAGATAACACCTGGGTGACGTATGACTACAGGGGTAATATCTGGGGATTTACATAACTACATAGAAAGTGATTTCATAAGTGCATGAGCACTTGTTGGGTGATTGCAGTACTACTTAGGTAGTGCCAGAGTGAATAAAGGGGTGCAAAGGAAGTGTCTGGATGATTATGTAACAGCATGACTACTAACTGAGTGATTACATATGTACAAGTGTAGTGCCTCTGTGATAGAAGGAATGCAACATTACTGCCTGAGTGCTTATATAAGTACATGAGAATAGGCTACATGATTCAAAGGGTGCATGGGTAATACCTAGTTATTTGCATGACTGTACAGGTACTGTCTAGATGTTTGCATGAGGGCATGAGTAATGACTGAGTGATTACATCACTGCATATATAGTTCCTGGATCATTGGAAGACTGCATGGGTAGCACTTGAGTATTTTATACCTGCATGAGTGTTGGGCCTAGCCAAATATAAAGCATCAGACTATTACATGATTC
This sequence comes from Lissotriton helveticus, assembly GCF_964261635.1. NCBI lineage: Eukaryota > Metazoa > Chordata > Amphibia > Caudata > Salamandridae > Lissotriton > Lissotriton helveticus. The sequence continues at coordinate 1,318,279,384 of NC_136067.1, forward strand.
AACCATAAGTCTTTCCATATTGATAAAAGCCTGCATTCAAATTTTTCAACCTTTTGAAATCACAACATATATAAAAGAAATATATATACAATATATCTGGAATATAGTGAAAACTAGAAACTGAAACATGTAACAGATCTGCGTTAGTGAATGCATGACCCCATGCTTAGTACTTGGGTGATTGGATGATTCCAAAGGAAGTCACTGGGTAATTACAGGGGAAGACGGAGAGTGAGTGGCTAATTCGATGAGTGCACACATAAACATTGAGGGCATGGATAACTGTATAAATAGCACCTGTAGGCATAGATGAGTCGCTGAGTAGTACCTACGTGAATACATGAGGGCAACAGTAGCATCTGGGTGATTCTACGACTGCAAGGGCAATACCTGGTTTATTAAATAACTGCATAGGTACTGCCTGCATGATTCCATGACTTGAGGAATAGTACATAACTAGTGTCTGCATGATTCCATGACTGCAAAGGTAATACAATTTAGAGGAATTATGGAGTACAGAGTACTATACAAAATCTATTTCAAACAACATTTAAGTACAATAAAACACAATACAATACACATCTCTACATGTAATAATATATTTCAAACATCACGGTTTTTGAATAATTTTTAAAGTTTAAAAATAAACCTAATACAAAGTACACCTCACAAATGTATAACTCACCTTTCAAATTGATTTGTAGAACTTCAAATATCACAAACTCCTAAAATATTTTCTTATTCACACATTCAATGCGATGCACCACTGTCAGCAAGGTAAAACCAGTAATGGCAAAGTTTCCCTCTCTTTTTCCACACAAATATATGTAAGTAACAAATCACAATGCTTCCTACATTATTTAAAATTGTAAAACACATTTCTATTGGTTAGACATATGAACCCTTACCAACTGACTTCTAAAAGTGTCTAAACTGCCTCTGGAAATTTTTGAAATCGTGATTCCACCGCGCACCAATGCGATGGAGCCGCAAATCCATACGCGAGTTTAAATATATATTACAAATAAAAATACCACTTTTATTTTAACAACACATCACTTCTAAAGATAGAACTGACTTGGCAAATCTTACTTTAATAAGATATCACCTACACATAAATTAAAATTTCACATTTTAAATCCAGAGTTAAGTTTAAACCCTTCCCCCATTCTCCTTAATGCCAGTTCTCATAGTAACAGTTCATGGAACATTCAATTGAACTGACAGGTCAAAGGTTCACCATATTTTCAAGTTCGGCACACAATGTTGCAAATGCAAACAGCAGGTGCGGTTGACAATTCAAAAATATCACCTTATCCTATCTACTGTACCTTTCAAACAATTTTTATTAACCAATAAGAGACATGCTTTTTAAAAAAAGTAACATGCACCCTATTTTTCAATGTACAATCTTCTTAAACAGCTAATCAATTCTCTACTTTTTAAAAACAGCATCTAGTTCACCATTTCCGATATCTCTCATTCTACCAACTGACTACCTCAGCTACAGATATCTTTTCATTACTTCCAGACATCCCTTTATGATGCTTACAGTATGGATTGTTTGGCACAGCTATGTTTTCTGGTGCAAAAGTTATGCTGAACACAGAGGTATTGACAAAGAAAATGTAGATATTAAATGGATTGCACAAAGAGGATTAAAGTGGCACCAATTGATGCCTTTGGTTAAAACCGTTTTGCATCTCCAAACCCCTGACCTCATGATTGTGCACTGTGGTGGAAATGACCTAGGCACATTGACTGGGGTAGGTCTGGAAATGCTAATAAAGGACAACTTTGCACAATTCATGTTGCTTTTACCTCAAACTGTCTTTGTATACTCTAATACATGCCAAAGACATAAATGGAAGTGGTCAACTCAATTCTGTCCACAGTTTGAGAAAGCTAGGAAGAATGTTAATACAGCTGTTTCTGCATACCTCAGAGATCATAGAATGGGGTCCATCTACAACAACATCTACATTTTGATATGGATGACATCTACAGAAGTGATGGTGTACACTTCACATATCAGGAAACAGAGTGTTTCACAACAACCTAAAGCTGTGCATCTGCATTTACATGTAGCTACAACAAACTCAAAATAAAGCAAGGGCTCTTTGTAGAGCCACCCTATAACCAGAGTCCCCAGGATATTGCGGCATGGATTTGGAAATTTAGCGGCGCAAATATGAAAATTTAGCGGCATTTTGGCAGCACTTTATTTTACTCATAATCATTCATTTTCAGCCTAAAATCAATGGAAACTGCTTTAGCAGAGTATTCCACTTTGAAATGGGCATGTTTAAAGTGTCTGCAGCTCTACGGAAGCCCAGGTCCAGTACTAACCTCGTATGAGGGAGCTGTATTTCTAAATGTCATTTTTTAAGTAGAACCTCTCGGAGGTGAGTCTAGTCTCCATGAGTTCGTCCAAAGCAGTCTAGGACCCTCACCTAGTTCAGAGGACTCTCCAAACCCAAACAGGAATATTATAATCCATGGCCTACATTCCTCCCTATGACTCCATCCCAGTGTTCATTACAGCCATTTTGCAAGATTATTACGTGAGTTACGCCCACCCCTAAGGTGCCTACACATGGTACAGGAAACAGAAGCGCCATCTTTATTTCATTATTTTATATGTCCCAGAGCCCTCCTGCTCTGTCACTTTGTTAATTGGCTCAGTCAGGGTGTCCTACTGAGAGGTCAGAAGGGTCCATCTCGGCCTGAAAGCTACGTCAGGTAGTTTCACGTGGAACCACAGACTGAATAGACAGACCTGCAAAACACTGATTTAAAACCTCTCCTGCTAAAATATCAATAACTCATAAATCTTATAGCAAACATTTCAATCTACTTCCATAGTTCTAAGTCCAGACGAACTCACATCCCATCTATTTTAGGACTGCTCAAACAACGGGCCCAGCTGGTACTTAATAGTGGGCTTACCTGCTTGATGAACACTGCATGCAGACATTAATTTATGGCCGATACTTTGAACAGTGATGTTTTAAGTTTATGTTTTACAGTCTACACTATGCAGTTTCTGAGCCACATGTTCAAAGAAATTAGCATTCTGAAGATCTTAGTGGTGTAGATTTACTAATTTCCAAAATTGAAATAACACTCTAATTTTCACCTACAGTGGGACACCAGACTTAGCTTTGCAAGCATTACTCCGGTAAGCATTTGTCAATTCCAGTTTCTCAAGCAAAGATGTACACATGTTTCTCATGAGAAAACCTGCAAAAGCAGTGAAAACGCACTTGCTAACTTCATTCTTTCACATGGAAAATATTATTTTATCATGGAAAACTGCTCTCCCTCCAATGCACCCTACTAATTTTGAGTGTTTTCTTCCCCATTCCATGGCTTTTTTTTTACAATTTTATATAGCGCCAACGCGACCTGAAGGCTTTTGAGTGCTCTACATGGGCATCAGTTACATTAAAGAAGGTGATATATATAAATATTTTGCCCAGAATCACATTCTGTTGAGCCGACGCCTCGACTTTAACTTCGTTTTCAGTTCCAAAATCGGCAGCTGTTGCCGTAATGCCACGTCCTCTCCCCACTATGAAAAGGGAACACCTTTCCCATTGATGTAAGCAAATCACCGTCGGAGGAAGTGGGTTTACTAAAATGGAAATTTCAGCAAGAATAAATCCTTTTATGAGTGGAAAATCTGTATTCTTTCAAAATGCATATGAGCATTTGCATGTGTAAGTCTGTCCTACAGCACATGTCATTCTAAGATAAACAACCTATGTTTTTCATGTGCTATGTTAGGCTGCCCATGACAACTTCTACGGGTAAGTAAAATGTATTCTGCTTAGTGCAATGCTCCCTCTTCTTGGTTTTCCAGTAAGCATGCCGCTGGGCCACTAGCCTAACACGTGTGACTAAAAGTAACCTATCTTCTCCGGCTCCAGTTTTTTAATGATTGCACTTTAGCTTTCTTAGAGTAATCAGGGGAGTTAATGAGGCTAAAAATGACATTTAGAATCTGGTCAAAATACAGCTTTTCCACGAGCAAATATAAGTAGACCCCACAGGATTTTGAATTTCACGGGCAGTTTTGTAAAAATCGCAGCATTTTTGCAAAACTGCCGAGGATGGTCTGTATAACATAATACTGAATGTAAATTTCTTTTACACATTCATATTCTTTCAACATTTTTGGTGGATTCACACAACTAACGCAAATTCGCAAAAGCATGAATTCTATGCATTACAACACAACACACTTTTCTAGTTTAACTATTAATTTTAAATATTATATATTTTTAACAACTCTATCAATTTTAATCCTCCCATTAACTTCAATCACAATACCTCTTTAAAACAACTTCCATTATTCAGTATTCACCCCGGGGACCCCATCCCCCGGAGCCTGCCAACATATTAACAAAATAGGAAGGGGGACCATGAGGCCCCCCTCCTCAGGCAATTAATGGCCCCGGGGACCCGATCCACCGGGGTCTGCCACTATTCTTTTTTTGTTTTAAAAACAGGGGGGACACGTTTTTTACACATACACATTTTTTTCAACATGTCTTGTGGATTCACACACCTACGCAATTTTGCAAAAACATGACTTCAATGTACTACAACTCAACACACTTTTCTAGCTTAACTATTGATTTTAAATTTTATATATTTTTAACTACTCTATCGAGATCGAAATAATTATTTTATTGTATAGTTAATAAAAACCGTTACAATATGAAATGCAATCTTGTTTTAAAATATTTAGAGAAAATGCATTATTATACAGTATTAAAAACAGCAGTTGATAAAAATTATAAAAAACAGTGATACTATTAGTTTAGAAAAATTGATTCACTAATAGGAGATACAGTTTTGAGAATCCTAAACATTCAAGATGGTATTAACTCATTACAAAACATTTTTGTTTGTTTTTTTCCGAAATTAATTACATATTTAATCATTCGACAGATAAATTGTGGGTCTACTGAGTCCATCACTTGTAAAATCGCTGAGCGACATGTACGGATTCCTTTTTCTTAACTCTATCAATTTAAATCTTCTCATTAACTTCATTCATAATACCGCTTCAAAACAACTTCACAAATACACCACTACTTTCTTAAATATATACTACTTAATAATTTATTTAAGGTGAATTTGTGAATCCAACGCTATGTTACATGGGGGCCGCACTGAGAGCTGCGTCGGAGCTCCAAACTCGAAAAAAAAACACCCAAATTCCATAATTCTATTATTTGGTATTCTCCCCAGGGACCCCATCCCCTGGAGCCTGCCAACATATAAAAAAAAAGGAAGGGGGACCATGTGGCCCCCCTCCTCAAGCAATTAATGGCCCTCGAGACCCCATCCCCTGGTGCCTGCCACTTTTCTTTTGTTGTCTTAAAAGCAGGGGGGACACGTGGCCCCCTCCTCAGGTCAATATCGGGCCCACGGACCTCATCACCGGGACCTAGCCAATCGTTTTTTTTCAAATAAAGGGAGGGGGCCGTGTGGTTCCCCTCCTGGCCACAGGACCATATCCTCCGGGGCCAGCCCTTACCATAGGGGACCGTGGAGGGAGCCCTAATGCCCCCGCAGTCCCAACTGGCTCCCCGCTTCCCTCTGGAGCCAGCATTGCTTTTGGGCAAAGGAAGCTGCTAACATGACATTGCAGGAGCCTGCCCTGGGGGATTTGGTCCCCGGGACCATCAAGAGCTCCCTTCATTTCAACAGCTCCAGGGAAGTGGTGGTCCCCGGGGCATGTGGGGGCCATGTGCCACCGCATTTAACTATCAAAAGTGGTGGCGTCCCTGGGGTTGTGGGGGCTCCTGTGGGCTCCAAATCAGCAATGCCCCGGGACCTGGTCCACCCGGGGGCTTAAGTACAACAAAGGGCCAGCGCTTCATTTTTCAAAATTTCCTCGGCTGGATTTGCACACCCACCATGAATTAAGTCAATTAAAAAAAAAAAACTTTTTTACCCTGGGGGTTCTTGTGGGACCCCTGAGCAGGCCTAGGGGGTCAGTGTGTTTCTACCCTGCCCTCTTTTCTTGTTTTTCACCTTTTTCTCTACTGATTTCTTGTGACTAAGATGGCTGCCAACACATTCTAGTTTGGAGTTTTGGCAGCCTATCACAATGAAGCTCGTGCTTGGGAGGAGTCCCGAATCAATCTCGGTGCTAAGATATCGATATTTTTATTTTTTAAATTTCTCTGTAACTACTGAATGGATTTACATCGTTTACAGAAAAAGGTCGCTTTCTGAAACAAGAACTACCCTTTTGCCAAATTTAGTGTTATTCCGTTCAGCAGTTTGGGCTGTAGCATGTATTGAAATTAACATGGAGAAAACGCATTTAGGGACCCCCCTTTTTTCTCGGCCCCCGCTTCATGAAACACCCCGACACTTTCAAAACAGGAGCTGACCGGAGTGCCCAATAGTTTTGAAACATTCGCGAAGATTTGTCAAACAAGATATTGGCAAAAAAAAAAATTTTGGGAATAGAATACAAATTTGTATTTTGTAGAATATGGCAACGTTCTGTCATAGTGATTAGAGGTCGCACACTGTTCCGCTAACAAATCACATACTCATTTAAGAATATATAGGATAGTACTATTATAATATACAGTACTGGTCCTATATATTCTATAGACAGAACGTGAATAGGAACTGCAACTGAGAAGAATAGAAATAAGAAAATATTATTCAGAAATGTAGGGTTTATCAAATATTTAAAGTAACAAAGTATTTTTTATACTGAAATTTCGTAAAATATGCTCACTGAAAAAATATCTGATTAAGTATGTTCTAATGTTTCATAAGCTGTATTACAGATGGCGCCGACAAATCTTCAATTCCTCTTCTGTAACATTAGGACAGTCTATTACAATATAACCAATGACACCATTCTTACACAAAAAAGAAAAGGAAAATAAAGTTATCTATAGAACAGAAGATCCATAATGAAAAACTTTTGAGCAGTAATTATTTTCTGAGCTTCTTTTCTCCGGGACGTGGAAAAGTTTAATCGTCGTGGCGACGGGTGATAAACTCCTCTGAGATCATTATGACTATGAAATAGATATTCACAGTATATGCTCAAAAGGGGGGAACAGACTGAAAACCAGAAGCTGGTGAGGTTGGTTATATATCTTTACTCTTTGTGCCGACGGGTCATGAACTCCTCTGAGATCACCATGACTTTTCATATTATAATATACATTTTAACAGTATATGATCCCTAAGGGAAAACAGACTAACAACTGGAAGGCAGTGACATTTATTGTAGATGTTTAGGGTTTGCGCCGACGGGTCACCAACACATCTGAGGGCAAGTACAGTGTCAATATTATAATATACAAAGTCACAGTATGTGAGCTCAAAGGAGCCAGAGAAGGAGCAATGTAATTTGAGGTGTCATCAGTGATGTCATAAGTGGTGTCACTGACCATGCCATGAATGATATAATATGTGACGTCATGAGTAGTGCATTGCGGGGGCGCGAGTTATAGTTAGCTGAACTAACTATAACAGTGGAATTTCTATGGTTTTGTACGAGTGAAATGTCCAGCTAACTAAAACACTCCTGAAACCTATGGTTTTGTCAGTGTATTTCTAAGGTTTTTTATATGCTAATTTTTAACTATAACGGGCCTGAAACCTATGTTTTTGTTAGTGAATATATATATATATATATATATATATATATATATATATATATAATTCACTGAAAAAACCATAGGTTTCACACCAGTTATAGTTAGCTGAACATTTCACTCATACAAAACCATTGAAATTCCCACGTTATAGTTAGTTGGACTCACTATAACTCGCGCGCAATCCACTGCTGATGATGTCACATATTACATCATTCATGACATGGTCAGTGACATCACTGATGACATCACTGATGACATCACTGATGACATCTCAAATGAAATCAGTGATGACATCACTGATGACATCATGCAGTGACTGTGTGTTTCTGTAAAGTTTAAATATTTTTTACATATTCAAGAATAAGTGGGTGTATAAGTGTCTGGATGAAGAATTTAGTAGGCGCGTGACTGACTGTATGAGTGACTGATTAAATGTGTCTTACAGAATGCATGGGTTACTGACTAAACTCTCTGAATGTGTGCATCATTATGTCTGTTGTTGTGTAAGCTGCTGCATGTATTGATCAGTAGCTATATGAGTGGCTATATGAGTTATTGATTGGTTGCCCAAGTTTTTGTATGTCAGGCTGCGTGTGTGTGTGGGTGGCTAGGAGGTGTGTGACTCTGTGCATACATGTGTGAGCAGTTGATTCACTTGGTGTATGGGTTCAAGAGTGCATGTGAAAACAACTCTATGGGCGGTTGACTGTGTACATGGGTGTGTTGGTGAGTGAATGGATAGCTCAGTGCTACATGTCCAAGTAAGTACATATGTAAAATACAGTGCATGTGAGAGTTGGCATATATAAATGTCTATACATGAGAGCCTGTGATTGCATAAGTGACTGTATAGATCAATGTGTATTTGTATCAGTGATTGTAAAAGAGAGTAAGTATGTGTTAGTCTATGTTTGAAAAAGTAAGGTTTTGTGTGTATAACTGTATAGATGAGGAAATGGGAGTGTGATTGATTCTTTGCATGACTGACTAGATGTGTGTGTAACTCCATGGATGAGTGGCAGTGTGTGAGTGTCTGTATAGGTGTATGAGTGCATATGATAGTGTTGTATTGATGAGTGACTGTATGTATGAGTGATTGTATGGGTAAATGAGTGGATATGTGTGTAGACTTAGGAATCAGTGCGTGCGTATGTAGTAACTGGTATTGGTGTGTCAATGGTTTCAGGAATGGTAGTCTGTATTCAACACTGGATGTATCAAAGGTTAGATTAGAGTGTGAGGAGGTGCATCGTATTATCACATGAATGATGTCATCAGTGATGTCATCAGTGATGTCATTTGAGATGTCATCAGTGATGTCATCAGTGATGTCATTTGAGATGTCATCAGTGATGTCGTCAGTGATGTCACTGACCATGTCATGAATGATGTAATATGTGACATCATCAGCAGTGGATTGCGGGCGTGCGACTTATAGTGAGTCCAACTAACTATAACGTGGGAATTTCAATGGTTTTGAATGAGTAAAATGTTCAGCTAGCTATAACTGGAGTGAAACCTATGTTTTTTTCAGTGAATTTCAAAGGTTTTTTAAATGCTAATTCCTAACTATAACGAGTGTTAAACCTATGGTTTTTTCAGTGAATTTCAAAGGTTTTTTAAAAGCTAATTCCTTACTATAACGAGTTTGTAACCTACGATTTTTAAAGTGAATTATTAAGTTTTTTTAATTGCTGTTTTTTATAACTATGTTATTATATTTTTTATAAAATTATTCAAATCATGTATATTTTTCTAAAATTAATTTTTCAATGTATTTTTCCTGTGTTTTTTTTAATCATTTTACCTCGGAGCGCTCAGGGTACGCGCACCCGTAAACGC